>NW_006921604.1:5674221-5704116 GCF_000298275.1 Orycteropus afer afer
TCTAGAAGTTTTCCCTCCCTTCTCCTCCCATCCCTGGTAACCAACAAAGAAAGTTTCCTTCCATGTATAAACCTTTCCTTGACTTTTTTACAGTAGTAGACTAATACAATATTTGTCCTTCTGTGCTTGACTTATTTCACTCAGCACAATGTCCTCCAGGTTCATCCACATTATGCAGTGTTTTGGAGATTCTACATTATTCTTCATGGTTGCATACTATTCCATTGTGTGTACATAGCACAACTTGTTCATTTCTTGGTTGATGGACACTTAGGTTGTTTCCATCTCTTTGCTATTGTAAATAGTGCTGTGATGGACATGGATGTGCATATATATTAGTGTCCTGCCTCTCACTTCTTTAGGATATCTACCTAGTAATGGGATTACTGGGTCAATTGGCATTTCTATTTCCAACTTTTAAAAGAATCACCATACAGATTCCCACAGTGGTTGCATCATTTTACAGTCCCACCAGCAGTGTAGGGAGCTCTGGTAGCATAGTGCCTAAGGCCCTTGACTGCTAAGCAGAAGGCCAGTGGTTCAAACCCATCAGCCACTCCTTGGAAGGAAGGTTAGGCATAGAAGTATCACCTCAGAAACCCAAGGAGGGGTCGCTGTGAGTCAGAGATGACGCAATGGCACATAACAACAGCAACAACAACCAGCAGTGTATGAGAGTCCCAATCCTCCACATCCTCTCCAGCATTTGTTACGCTCTGTCTTGTTGAACTTTGCTATCAATGCTGGGACGAGATGGTATCTCATGGTTGTTTTGATATGCACCTCTCTAATGCCTAATGATTGCAAACATTTCTTTGTGTGTTTGTTGACTGCCTGAATATCTTTTTTTTTTTTTTTTTGGTGAAATGTCTGTTCATGTCTTCTGCCCATTTTTGAATTAGATTGTTTGTCCTTTTGGTTGAGGTGATCTTGAGCATTTCTTCATGTGTTTGTTGGCCACCCAAATGTCTTCTTTGGCAAAGTATCTGTTTGTGTCTTCTGTCCATTTTTTAAATTGGATTGCTTGTCTTTTTGTTTTGAGGTGTTGAAGTTTTCTATAAATTTTGGAGATTAGTCCCATGTCTGATATATCATTCCCAAAACTTTTTTCCCAGTCTGTAGGTTCTATTTTTATTCTTTTGACAAAGTCTTTTGATATACATAAATGTTTAATTTTTAGGAGGTCCCAGTTGTCTAGTTTGTCTTCTGCTGTTTGTACATTTTTAGTAATGTTTTATAGAGCATATATGCCGTGTATTAGAGTCCCTAATTTTGTCCCTATTTTTTCTTGATGATCTTTATAGCTTAGGGTTTTATACTGAGGTCTTCGATCCATCTAGAGTTAGTTTTTGTATATGGTGTGAGATAAGGATCCTGTTTCATTTTTCTGCAAGTATCCAGGTAGAATGGCAAGACTTCTTCTCTCATACTTGGGACATGTTATCAGGAGCACCCAGTCTCTGGTGAAAGATATCATGCTTGGCAAAGTAAAGGTCAGAAAAAAAAGAGGAAGACTCTAGTAGCTGCAATGATGAGGTCAAGCATAGTAACAATTGTGAGGATGGTGCAGGATCAGACAGTGTTACGTTCTGCTGTAGATAGTGTCATTATGAGTCAACACAACAGCACCTAACAAAAACAACAGACTCCTAAACTATGTAAATTTGTTTGATAAAGTCACCTACTTGCATTTCTGTTATAGAAGCACTAGATCTAAGTAGGGGTCGCTATGAGTCAGATCCAACTTGATAGCAGTGAGTTTGGTTTTTTATTTAGGTAACTAAGACAAGTAGACTCTGAGAGACTGCATTGTGTCCCAGCCCTGTCTCTGGAACCAGGTAACCAGGGGGTACTAACAGCACCACTGTGAGCTCCACTTTCCTCTTTGGCAAGATGTAGGTAAGGAATTCTTCCTTGAGGTCTTGCCAGGGTGAACACAAATGAGGTGCTAGGGAAGAGGGCCTGTCTCCCTGTGCAAAGCATCTGCCCACTGTAACATCCTTGTTCACAGGCACCAGGCCTGGCTGAGGCTAATACCAAGCAGGGGCAATCATGGGGCCAGTATACTGTGGCTGGAACCTGGGTCAGAGGCACTAGGGTCAGAGGCACTAGGGTTGTGCCTCTAAATCCTAATGAGGTCCCAATGAGGCTGTTGGGCTGAGGATGCTCACCTTTAAATCTCCAGACTCCACTGGCAAGCAATCATCTAGATGAAACAATGGGTGTCTCCTCATGCAGAGCAAAGAAGAATGAAGAAAACCAAAGACACATGGAAACAATTAGTCCAAGTACACCATGCAATCTTCAGCCTATATGACTATGAGACCAGAAGAACTAGATGGTGCCCGGCTACCACTGTCAACCACTCAGAGGGGAATCTATGTAGGAGATCCTGGATAGAGTGGGAGAACAATGTGGAACAAAACTCAAAATAAAAATAAAAATAAAAAAAGGACCAGGTTTGCTGGTCTGATAGAGGCTGATTGAACCACTGAAACACTAGGCAACCCCTAGTTGCCCTTTAGGTCTGGAATTGAACCCACTCCTGTAGCTTCCAGCCAAACAAAAGACAGGCATATGAACTGAACATTTACAATAGGTAGATGCACTCCTTGGAGAGATCAGTCATGGGAGAATAGAAGGGCTGTGTATGCACAGGGAGACAGCTCAGGGGCAGGAGTGCATGGGAGGAAAAAACACAGGGAAGAGGTAACTATGGGGAGGAAATGGGAGGGGAGCTGTTGCATTGTGGTAAATTGTAATCAATGTCATGAGACAAAGTGTATGTGAGCTGCTGTATGGAAAGTGAACTTGCTCTGTAAACTTTTACCCAAATCCCAAGAAAAAAAGAAAAAAAAAATTCCAGACTCCACTGCCCACCAGTCTGAGGCCAGGCCAAATGTATTGAATTGCCAATTCACCCAAAGATTCACTGAGCTCCTTACCTGCCAGGTGCTGGTCTGAGCCCTGGGGACACAGCTGGAAGCTTGATAGATCAAAATCCTTCTAACCAGAGTTTTTGGTCTAGAGGGGGAGCCCAACTATAAAATGAAATAAGTAAATAAATTATGTGTTAGAGGCTACAGAACTCACACAGGGCAGAGAAGAGATGGGATACCAAGGAAGGCATCAGAGGAAATGTGACATTTGAATAAAAACCTGGGGGGGGGGGATGAGGGAAGAGCCATGTAGACATGGGGAAAGAGTTTTCTAGACTGAAAGGATAGCAGGGGGCAATGCCCAGAAGTGAGGCAAGCTGGAGTGGAGGTGCTGAGTGGACAGGAGGTAAGGTCTGAGAAGTCAAGGAGTGGAGGTAGACTGTAGGCCACTGTAAGGGCTTGGGGATTCCTTGCAGGGAGGTGGAGCACTGGGGATTGTGGATGGTGCCTTGTGAGCTGATTCACAGTCTAAGTCAGGGGCTGGGTTGGGAATAAGCCTGAAGGGTGAGGAGGGAGGTTGGGCTCTTGTAGTTGCCCAAATACCTCTGTGCTGGGACAGGCAGAAAAATAAATTTTTTTTTTACTTGAGCAAGTTCAATCAAATGAGCCCTAATACAGCATCTCAGTGGCCATATGGAGAGAACAGGCATGGGCAGAGGAACTTAGGAGACTCCAGGGACCACAACAGAAAAACTCATTCCCCTAAGGCCTAGACCAGATGCCCAGAGCCAGACCTATAACAGGCATACTGCATGCAAGTGGTCACAGAGACCCAGGCCAGATGCAATACTGATTTGAGAACACATTGGTGATCTGATTCTATTCTAAGTCGATTGTTTTAAAGTATACCTAACTCTGGTAGCATAGTGGCTAAGGCACTTGACTGCTAACCAGAAGGCTGGCGGTTCAAACCCACCAGCCACTCCCCGGAAGGAAGGTTGGGCAATCCTACTTCCGTAGTGATACTGCCTCGGAAACCCAAGGAGGGGTCGCTATGAGTCAGGGCTGACTCGACGGCACATAACAGCAACAACAAAGGCCTATTTTGGTTTTAGGTTCCTTATAGAGGTTTTACTATTCGTTTCTCTGTTAATTTCCCCTACTAGGAATCTCAGGTCTGTTATTCAGTGAAACACTGAATATATGGGCTATGCAACAGCAGATGAGTGTGGTTCACTCTGGCTTTGGGGTTCATGGCTAAGGGCCTGACAAGGGCTCCCTTCCCTTTCCATTGTTTTATTGTATTTGGGATCCAGGCAGCATCTGTTCCAGTGGATAAACCAGACTGCAAGCAACTTATGGAATGGTACTCAGGTGGGCCTCTCTTCTCAGGGCTTAGCACACACAGGTACTCAATATGTGTCAACTTCATGAGTATTTATTGTATACCTACTGCAAGGGGAGGTAATTACTGAGATTGAGTACTTCCTGGTACTTTACATATGATAGGCAAAAGAGATGGGGTGAAGACAGTGCCTAGTGAACCTGCTTGCAGCATTCCCAGGAAGGACAAGAAAAGATAGCAAGAAGAGAATCAAGAAGGTGCCTTCAGCAGACCCCAAATTATGAGGAACCTCTGAAAGGCAGAGGCAGATAGAATTACATTGAATGAGGAAACTCCAGCCCACAGGTGCAGAGAGTACCACCGCTTTCAGATTTGGAGTGGTGGCAACAGAGAGCAGAAGGGATGCCAAAGTAGGAGCATCTGGGTGGGAGGCTTTCCTCACCTCTCGTATTTGCATGAAGTTACCCATACCAGACCAGAGCCATGGACTGAAGAGGAGATCAGTGCCCTGAGTGACTGGCAATGCCCAAGAAGTACAGGGGTCTAATCCCAAAAGGTGAGCTGCGAGCATACTACACGCATAAGCCCAGCCGACCTCCATTTCACCATCTCTGCAAAGAAGGCAGAATTAACCAGAGATTAGCAAGAACACTTCAGATGCACACACAGACCCGTGCCTGAGAGGCACCCAACATTGGAGGAAGAGCCAACAACATCAAAGAGAGGCATTAAGCACAATGGAAAAAAAGAAGAAACACACACAGAAATGGTTATTAAGACAAACAAAAGAATAAGTACAGAACAGAATAAATAATTAACATTCTCAGAGATCCAAGAGGACATTATATTCATACCAAAGAATCAACAATCTTGGAAGTGAGCCATGATTGTTGAAATACAGAAAATTTCATAGATGGGTCAAATAGCAGAATGATCACTCTAAAAGGTAAATTAGTGAACTTGACTATATAGCTCAGAAATTGTATCAGGCTATGGTGAAAAATAAATACATGAAAAATAATTTAAGACATGGGGGATAGTTTAGTAGTTTCAACTTTCATCTGAAAGGAGTTCCAGAAAGCAGATACTGAGAAAACAGAGAAGAAGAAATATTCCTTAAAAGAAAAAATAATCAGTGTCATTTCATTGACTCTTTCCAGCAATGCAGTCAGGAAACCATACTTTACAGATGAGAAAACAAAGATGAGAAAGTTAATGAGCCTCCGCCAGGGCACCATGTATGAATATGAAGGATGTACACTGAGCCTGACTCCAGAGCTTAGGTTGTTTTCATGAGGTCATCCTCACTAAGATGTGCTGCACATTCCCTAAAATCTTATGCAGTAGATCAGTGTTTCTCCAAGTACAGGCTGTGGTATATTAATATGTTATGTGAAAACAGATTCTGAGGTCAAAAACATTTGGGAGGTTCTAGGCAGTAGTGCCAAGGCACTTGACTGCTAACCAGAAGGCTGGTGGTTCAAACCCACCAGCCACTACTCGGAAGCAAGGTTGGGCAATCTATTTCCGTAGTGATATTGCCTCAGAAACCCAAGGAGGGGTTGCTCTGAGTCCAGTCCAACTTGATGGCACACAACAACAACAACAACAGGCAGATTAAGGGGAGCTCTGGTAGCGTAGTGCCTAAGGCACTTGACTGCTAACCAGAAGGCTGGTGGTTCAAACCCACCAGCTACTCCTCAGAAGGAAGGTTGGGCAATCTACTTTTATAGTGATACTGCCTCAGAAACCCAAGGAGGGGTCGCTATGAGTTGGGTCCAATGTGATAGCACATAACAACAACAACAGACAGATTAAGTTAAACAGATGCCTTACTACAGACTTTTCAGAGCCACTAGTGTGCACTCTATGTTTTGAATACAATGTAGTGGTTAAGAGTGGTTTAAAATCAAGAAGGGAGTGCGTCAGGGTTGTATTCTTTCTCCACACTTATTCAATCTATATGCTGAGCAAATAATCCGAGAAGCTGGACTATATGAAGAAAAACGTGGTATCAGGATTGGAGGAAGAATCATTAACAACCTGAGATATGCAGACGATACAACTTTGCTTGCTGAAAGTGAGGATGACTTAAGGCACCTACTGATGAAGGTTGAAGAATACAGTCTGCAGTATGGATTACATCTCAACATAAAGAAAACAAAAATCCTCACAACTGGACCAATGAGCAGCATCACAATCAATGGAGAGAAGATTGAGGTTGTCAAGGAATTCACATTGCTTGGTTCTACAATCGATGCCAACGGAAGCAGCAGTCAGGACATTAGACGTCGTGTAGCATTGGGAAAGTCAACTGTGAAGGAACTGTTTCAAGTGCTGAGGAGCAAGGATATCTCCTTGAGGACTAAGGTGCGCCTGACACAAGCCATGATATTTCCAATCACCTTGTATGCATGTGAGAGCTGGACAATGAATAGGGAAGACCGAAGAAGAGTTGATGCTTTTGAGTTGTGGTGCTGGCGAAGAATGCTGAAAGTACCATGGACTGCTAAAAGAACTAACAGATCTGTCCTGGAGGAAGTGCAGCCAGAATGCTCCTTGGAAGCAAGAATGGCCAGACTTCGTCTCACCTATTTTGGTCATGTTGTAAGAAGGGACCATTCCCTGGAGAAGGATGTCATGCTTGGTAGGGTGGAGGGTCGACGAAAGAGGGGGAGGCCTTCAACGAGATGGATTGATACAGTGGCTGCGATGATGGGCTCGAGTATAGCAGGGATTGTGGGGCTGGTGCGGGATCGGGCAGTGTTTCGTTCTGCTGTGCATGGGGTCGCTATGAGTCGGAAACGACTCGACGGCACTTAACAACAACAACAGTGTGCACTCTATGTTTTGAATACAATGTAGTTAGTGGTTAAGAGAACTGGGTTTGAAATCAGTCAGATCTGGGTGCTAGACCTTTCTCTGCCTTTTTCTTTGTCTTTGTGACATTTGGGAAGACTTTTTGCCCCTCTGGGCCTCAATTTTCTCATCTATTAAATGGGAATCATAAGCATATCTCTGAATGTCTTTCAGGTTTTGGGGACCAAAGGAAATGGTGGATGTGATCGTGTTTCAAGAAATATAAGATTGTATGCATATGAAATACCCTTGTCTCATGTGGATCCTGTCACTAAATCTTCCATCTTCTTGCTGCCTCAGACTATGATGTGTAGCCGGACCCTGTTCTTTTGGTAAATATGTGAGTGATGAGAAGAGGCTAGGAAGCTCACTTCAGCAAAATCCGAAGGCAGCATTAGTGGCTGTCTTGGTACCCACAGGTACAAAGGGTGGGTAGCCAGAGGCCTACTCTCTCCTGCTGCTGGGGCAAGGGCTAGGGCTTTGCCTATTCCTCTCAGAACCTCAAACTGCTAGCTTGATAGTATCTTTTGTAAGTTCAAGTTCGAGGAGGTAAGGGCCAAGGAGTCCGGAGGCCTGCACTATGCCACTGTGTGAATCATAGCCCCTGACTGGACCTCATTTATTTCATCTCTCAAATGGGACTTGGGGGAAAATCACTACAGCTTCTCCCACCTCTAATCTGGTAGTACTTCAACTACAGTGGTTGTGATAAACCAAAAACCAAACTCACTGCCATTGACTTGATCCTGACTCATAGCAACCTCATTGGATTTCCAAGGCTGTAAATCTTTACAGAAGCAAACTGCCCCATCTTTCTTCTGTGGAGCAGCTGGTGGATTTGAACCACCAGCCTTTGGGTTAGCAGCCAAATGCCTTAACCATTACACCAGTTGCTATAAAGAAAACAAAACAAAATAGAAACAAACGCTCCATTGCCCATGCAATAAACTCATTACCGTTGAGTAGATTCTGACTCACAGCAACCCTATAGGACAGAGTAGAACTGCCCTATAGGGTTTTCAAGGTTATAAACTTTCATAGAAGCAGACTGCCTCATCTTTCTTCTGTGGAGCAGCCTTTTGGTTTACAGCTGAATGCTTTAACCACAGCACCACCTGAACTCCTTCCCAAGGGATAAAGCTCTGTCTAATTGCTAGAACAAGACATCATGTTTGGTAAAGTAGAGGGTCAATGAAAATGAGGGAAATTCTCAATGAGATGGATTGACACAATAGCCACAACAATGGATTCAAATATATCAAAGATCATGTAGATGGCTCAGGGCTAATTTCATTGTTATACTTAAGGTCACCATGAGTCAGAGCTGAGTCAAGGGCAGCTAACAATGACGACAGGAACAGCAACAACAACTTAAGTTGGCCTCCTAGACACAACTGGCCCTGTTTCCCCTACCTTTGTTCTCTGTACCCCTCTATACCAGCTTATGTTCAGTTTTCTATGACCCCCAACCCCCAAAGACACCAAGCCACACTCTCCTGCCTTGGAACAAAATAACCTGGTCTATCTGCCTGAAACTCTCTTCATACCTTTCTTTGCCTTCAGAGCTCAGCTTGGAAACACTCAAGCTTCATCCAGGAAACTTGCTTTGGCCCTAAAGTTAGAGCCCAAAGAAAATGACGGACTTTCTGAGGCCTCCCAATTCATTGGGAATCAAGGTGAGCCTCAGATCCAGGGCTTTCAAGTCCCAGTCTAGGGCTCTGGCTTCTCCTCCTGGTGTTTTCCATCTCAGATCCTGAGATTTTGATTCCCAAGTCATTCATCTACATCCAGCTAATGCAAGGCATCTGTAATAACCACACCTCCCGGAGTTGCCAGAGAACACCACAGATACTGAGAGATTGGCACCAAGAGTCCTGGATGGAAATTCCCCAAGACACCCTTGGGCCCTGGGCACAAGTTCAAATAGAGAAATGCTTATGTCCAGACATCTTTACAGATAAGCAGCAAGGATGTGACTTGAGAGCACTTAGCATCAGTGTCATAAAACATGACGATTGATGACCCCATGTGACTGGAGCAAATGCCAGGGGAACAAACAGACTCTAAGTTGTCCAACAATGATACTTCTGTGTACCCACCTGCACACAGCCCCAGTGTAGATTTAGCAGGGATTAAACTACAGTTACACTAGTTAGCACTGGCATGGAGCCCCTCAGTTTACAGAGCACACTCACATGCATAAGTCTACTTGATTCTCATGACAACAACACTAGGCGCGGGGGAGGTGGGTTAAGGAATGTCTCCCCTGCTTTGGAGGTAAGAAGCAGCTTAGCTTTGGTCACACAGCTGTGGATCTCCTGGCTTACTACTCAGTCCATTTGCCAGAATAAAGATGTGGGAAATCCAAATTGAGCCAAGAAACAGAAATTTACCCATGGAAACTCACAAACTAATCTAGCAGAGGTACAACCTCTAAGGGCCAGAATTGAAGTTGTTGAGAAGAGTAAGCTGGTCTTATCTGGTCCTGCTGTGCTAGTACTGGTTAGTTCCCCTGGCCTGAACTTGGGTAAAGTAAAGAAAAGCTTAAAAAAAGAGAAGAAAGATAAAGGCTTCTAAGTGAGAGAAGGGGAGCTCTGGTGGCATAGTGCCTAAGGCATTTGACTACTAACCAGAAGGCTGACAATTCAAACCCACCAGCCACTCCTTGGAAGGAAGATTGGGCAATTTACATTCGCAGTGATACTGCCTCAGAAACCCAAGGAGGGGTCGCTGTGAGTTGGATCCGACTCCATAGCAGTGAGTTTGTTTTGATTTTGTTTTTGGTAAGTGAGAGCAGGAATCAGAATCTTGCATCACAGGGTACTAGAGCGCGGAACGAGGGACAAGCTGCCCTAAAGAGCCCCTCCTTCTATCACCTGTTCAATATTACTGGACTCTTATAAGTCCCTGGAACAATAGATAGTGGAATTTGGATATTCCTAGATTGGGGATAAGGAACTCTGGTGGCACAGTGCCTAAGGCTTTTGACTGCTAACAAGAAGGTTGGTGGTTCAAACCCACCAGCCACTCCACAGAAGGAAGACTGGGTAATCTACTTCCATAAAGATTTACCATCTCAGAAACCAAAAGGGGGTTGCTATGAGTCAGAATTGACTCAATGGCAGTGAGGTTGTTTTTTGTGTGTGTGTGTGTGTGTGTGTGTGGTTTTGTATGGGGATGGAGGCATGAAGAGAGATCCTTTCCTCTTGACCAAAGAGCAGGAGGAGACTCAGTCAGAAGAATGCTTCTCTGTAAATAGCCATAGAGGGACCCCTACCACAGTGACACTTGGAGTCTTGTCTATATGGCTGAGCAGCTCAGTCTTCTCATGCCTTCCAAGTTCTTCCAGATCATGAAAATAATAGGTGCCAGAACTATTCAATGAGCATGAAGTTCCTTTCCTTCCAAAGGTCACTGGCCCTGATTCTGGTCCAAGATGCTGAGAAATTCCACAACTCTTGTGATAGGCAAAGACTGATTATCCCCAGAAGCTGGATCCCATATGGAAAATGTCATCCTTTTACTACTTCTTGTGAAATATGCCTTAACACCAACACCCTCCCCCCAAAAAAAACCCTCACTGCCATTGAGTAAATTCTGATCCATAGTGACCCTATAGGACAGAGTGGAACTGCCCCATAGGGAAACCCTTAGAAATCTTTACAGAAGCAGACTGCCTCATCTTTCTCTTGCAGAGTGGCCGGTGGGTTCAAATCACTGAACTTTTGGTTAGCAGCCAAATGCTTTAACCACTGTACAACCTTATTGATGACAAATTCTCACAGTTTTTGTTTAACTTTTAATGTTTTAATTTACCCTTAATTATTTAAAGACATTTCAGTGGACATAGACTTCTAGGATGACAAGGTATTTTTGTTTTTGTTTTCTTGTTTTCTGTTTTGTTTTCTCTTTGAGCACTTTGAAAAATGTTTCCATTGTTGTCTTCTTTTTAACTTTTTACTGTGATTTGGGTGACAGTTTACAGAGCAAATTAATTTTCCATTCAACAGTTCATACTGTTGTGACAGTGACATACTTTTGTGACATTGATTGAAATCCCCACAACGTAACAGATCTCTTCCCACTTCCTCCCTGTGGTTACATTTCCCTATTCCATTGTTTTCTGGCTTCCATGGTTTTTGTTGCAAACTGTACTATCATTTATATTGTTATGTTCCTGAAAGTAATGTGTCTTTTTTGCCTCTGGATGCTTTAAGATTTTCTCTTTATTTCTGGTTTTCAGCAGTTTGACTGTGATGTGCCTAGTTGGGGGGTTTATTTGTTCATTTACTTATTCTGCCTAGCATTTGTAAGCTTATTGAACATGTGGTTTGAAATCTTTTATCGGTTCTAGAAAGTTCTCTACCACTATTTCTTCAAATTAAGATTCTAATCCAGTCTCTCTTCTTCTTCTGAGATTCTCATTACACATTTGTTAGACTATTTCACTTTGCCCACATCTTTCTTATATTACTATTGTTTTTTTCTTTCTTCTGTTCATTTTTAGTCCATTCACATTTAATGTAATTATTGATATGGCTGGATTTATGTTTTCCAACTTGCTACTTGGTTTGTCTCATGTCATTTTTGTTCCTCACTTCCTCTTTTACTGTCCTCTGTTGCATTAAATAAATATTTTTAGTGTACCACTTTACCTCCTCTGTTTATATTTTCTATACTATTTTGAGTTATTTTCTTAGTGATTATAATATGCATTTTAATTTTTCAGTTTCCTTCAAAATAATACTAATAATAATAATAATAAAATATAATAAAAATAATAATAATAAAATATTTTCTCCATTTCTTTTTTCTATCCCCGTCTTCTATGCTGTTATTGTTATATATATTGCATCTATATATGTTGTAAACGAAAGATAAAGTGTTATAATTATTGGTGTACATAATCCTATGTCTTTGAAAGAAGAGGAGAAATGAGAACAATATATTGATAAAGTCTTTTAAATATACCTATATGCACCTTTCATTACTTCCTGTGAATTTCAGTTGCTTCCTCTCAGTGCGAAAGACTTCCTTTAGTATTTCTTGTAAGGCAAATCATCCAGAAATGAATTCTCACAGTCTTTGTTTATCTGAAATCTTTAATTTGCTTTCATTTTTCATGGATTTTTGCTGAAGATACATTCTTGGTCGACAGGCTTTTCTTCCCCCCTTCTAGCACTTTGAATATGTATGTCATTCCACCATTTTCTGGCCTACCCAGTTTCCAGTGAGAAATCAGCTATTGTTCTGGTTACCTAGTGCCACTCTGACAAGAAATATACCACAAATGGGATGGCCTTAACAAACAGGAGTTTATTCTTACAATTTGGAGGCTTTTAGTCCAAGTTCAAAGTGCCAGGCTCTAGGGACTGGGTGAAAGCCCCTCAACCTTGGGCTCCAGCTCTGCCTCCTGCTCCTGGCCCACTGGAGCTAGAGGTGTTTCTTCACTCAGACAGCTGCTGGCTGCTGAGGCTGGGAAGTAAAAAGTAAAAAGGCACAGTCCCGATGTTACCAAACCACATGGCAGACCATTAACGTAAGTCCATCGTAAGTCCCAAGGTCAGCAGAGCATGGCAGGCTGCTGAGCAACAACACAGCTACATGCAGGGCCCAAGCGTGCCATAGGCTAGAGACCATTTTCAAAGCTTCTCCTTATATACAGGAAGCAGACCGCATCCCAAAGGCAGCTACTCAGCTGCTTGTGCTAGATCCCACCATGGAGTTGATTGCCAATCTCATCATGGGGAATAACTACCACCAGCTGCCCAGCCACTCAACCAGGCCCAGCCAAGCTGACACACAAACTGATGTACCACCGCTATTAATCATATTGTTGTCTGTATGTGATAAGTCATTTTTCTCTTTTTGCTTTCCTTATTTTCTCTTTGTCTTTCAGCAATTTGGCTACAATATCTATTGTTGTTGTTGTTATGTGCTGTCAAGTTGGACCTGACTCATAGCAACCCAACCTTGGGTTTCCGAGGCAGTATCACTATGGAAGTAGATTGCCCAACCTTCCTGCTGAGGAGTGGCTGGAGGGTTTGAACCACCAGCCTTCTGGTTAGCAGTCAGGTGCCTTAGGCACTATACCACCACAGCTCCTACAATATCTATCGGTGTGGATTTTTTTGTGTGTTTATCATATTTGGAAGTCATTGAGTTTCTTGGATCTATAGATTTGATTTCATCAAATTTGGAACTTTTTTTTTTACCATTATTTCTTTGGATATGTTTTCTGTCCCTTTCTCTCTCTCTCCTCTCCTCCTGGTACGTTTATTAATATATGTTGATATTATTGAAACTGACCCATAAATCTCTTTTCATTCTTCTTTTGTCACTTTCCTACAAATTGGGTAATTTCTATTTGTCTATCTTTGAGTTCACTGATTCTTTAATCTGTCAGCTCAAATCTGTTGTTGAGCCCCTCTAATGAATTTTTTATTACAGTTACTTCACTTTTCATCTTTAGACTTTTCATTAGTTCTTTTTATAATTTCTATCACTTTACTGAAATTCTCCACCCACTGTCATTGGTATAAAACTGAAAAAAAAAGAAAACAACTTCACTGTCATCAAATTGATTCTGACTCATAGTGATCCCCATTGGGTTTCGGAGATGATAAATCTTTGCAGAAGTAGATTGCTCTATAGATTGCTCTATCTTCCTTCTGCAGAGTGCCTTGTGGGTTTGAACACCAATCTTCTGGTTAGGAGTCAAATGCCTTAGGCACTGTGCCACGAAGAACTCCTTAAGTCATTGGTATACTTTCCTTTAATTCTTTAAATATGGTTCTTTGAATATATTTATAATAGCTGCTTTGAAGTCTTTGCTAAATGTCTATTGACTGCTTTTTCCACTTGAATATGGTTCACACTTTCTTGTTTCTTGAATGTCTTGCAAATTTTTGTTCAGTATTGGACATTTTATATAATATATTGTACCAAATGTAGATTCTGACTTTTGTTGCCACCAAGGGTTGTTATTATTTTTGTTGTTCAGTTTTATTTTCCTGGAGAAAATCTGTGAAGTCTGTCTCCTCTGCAATGTACAGTCACTCATGATTATTCATTTACTTGTTTTTTCTTTGCTTTTATTTTAAGCCTCACTTCCTAAGGGATGTCTCTGTTGACATGCCTTAGTGTTCAGACAAAGATTGGTCAAAGGTTGTGCTCAATCACCCCATACCAGTAAGACTTCCACTCTCTCCTGGTAGATCTCTATGTGGGCTGGGGAATACATTCAAACTGCAGACAATTTTCAAGTCTGCTCCAACTTTTACTTTCTGCTGTGTTATCTCATATATCCTCTGCACATGCACACACGTTTCACTGGCTAAGGATATATAGGTAGAGAAGGCTGCTTCTGGTCTCTGCTGCATGAGTGCAAGCCTCTGATGAACCAAGATATTCAGAATGCTTATCAATCCCTTCATAGCTGTTACATAGTGAGCTCCACCAAAACAATGAACTAAATGATCCCCTACAAGGGTTTCATGTACGTTTTTTGCATTGGCAAAAACTGTCCAATCCCCTTGGTGGACCACAAACACCTTATTTGCATAGTCCCGTCCAATCACTTTGTGGGAGTTACAAGACTATGCATGGCTAGAAGTGTCACATTAAGTAATTCATTGCACCACAATGGTTCATTCAACTCCAACCAAATTTCCTTCAGCTTCTCTGAGTCCTAGGCCAGGCACTTATGCAGCTCTATGTGGCAAATTGTGTCAACTTCTGCAGGTCATCTGTGCTTATTATGGTCAGAGGCAATGAGAGACAGATGTGAGTTTCAGTTTGTCCCTTTGAGTTTCAGTTTGTTCTCACTTTCTCTCACTTTACATCCAGGCTTTCATCCCATCTTCTGGTCTGCTGATCTACAGAAAGGTCAAACTGCATCATAAACAGAGGCAATATCCTTCCATAAACTTCTACCACAGCTCCTACAATTAAATATGGTCTAGTTCTCATTATAATAAAACTCTTATTCCATACCACACATAGTGGTTCTGCTTCCCTGACCAAACCCTAACTGATATAAAATCCCAATTTTCTGTTAAAATACTTCATTTTTTTTTTCATTTATTTTGTCCATTTCTTGTTCTTTTTAAGAAGTATGTATTGGGCAATCCTACTTCTGTAGTGATACTGCCTCGGAAACCCAAAGAGGGGTCGCTATGAGTCGGGGCCAACTCGATGGCAAATAACAACAACAACATGTTAATCATAGTGATTTTGAAATCCTTATCTCTTAATTTCAACATCTGGATCATGTCTGGGTTCTGTTTATATTGAATTCATGATCAGTCAATTTTTTCTTCTTCTTTTCATGTCTAGTAATTTTTATTATATACTGGACATTGTGGACAATACATTGTAGAGGCTCCAGGTTACTTTATCTCCCTGTGAAGAGTGTTGAATTTTGTTTCTGTTGTTGTTGTATGTGCTGTCGAGTAGGACCCAACTCATAGTGACCCCTCCTTGGGTTCCCAAGGCAATATCACTACGGAAGTAGATTGCTCAACCTTTCTTCTTCTGAGGAGTGGCTGGTGGGTTTGAACCACAGTCAAGTGCATTAGGCACTGTGCTACCAGAGCTCCTTTTGTTTCGGTAGGCAGTTAAATTCTTGGATGATCATCCCAATTCTCAAAACTTGGTTTTAGGCTTTGTTAGGGTAGATTTGTTTCATCATTTTCCTTATTCATAGGGTATAGCTCTGACACTTAAGACATGGTCCTTAGTCCTAAAGTGTGGCCATTTCAACTGAAATCCCAGGTGTTCACCAGCATTCTCTATTTTGGCTGGAAGTGGACCTCATTATTTCCTCAGAGATGTGTGCCTTCTGAGATCTTTGCTCAGCTGTCAGCTTTCACAGCCACTGTTCTCTGGAAGGCCTCCTGGGGTCTCTTCCTGCTCATATGCAGCTTAGGAATTGGCCAAGGATCCGCAGGTTTTTTTTTTTTTTTTTAATGCAGAGTTTTGGTGCTGCTCCTTTCCTACTCTCTCCTTTCTAGACCCTTGCCCCTCAAATTCCAGCTAACTTAGAAATCCTGAATGCTATTCTCTGCTTCCTCCAGTTAGCATGTCCATTTACTGCTGGGTGGTTTTGCCATCCAGTGTTTTGGAAAATACCCTCAGGGATAAAGATGAAATGAATGTGATGCTCACTTAATGTAATTCCTGAACTTCAAAGATAATTGCTCTGTGTTAACGGCAGTCAAATGTCTGCATGTAGTTGCTTTACATATTTTGTCTACGTTTTTTAGCTGTTTTCAGTGGTAGGATAAATCTGAGCCAGATCCTCTATTGTAGTTGGAACCTTCCTTCCCTGTATTTGAGGAGGTGGGAAAAGAGGAATGGTGTTTGTATAGTTGAAAACACAGATATAAACTAGTTCATGTTCCTGCTTGGTTTCCAACTATATCATTAGCATGAAAAACAAGTCCTTTTTTCTGTATTAACAATAGAGGCTACTGTCCTTTCTGAATACCTCAAAAGGGCTAATGCACTGTTTTAAGTACTTTACAAAACAGAAACAAAACGCATTGCCATCCAGTGGATCACAAGTCATAATGAGCCAATAGGTCAGAGCAGAGCTACCTCATGTTGTTATTATATGCCGTCCAGTCGGACCCGACTCATAGCGACCCCTCCTTGGGTTTCCAAGGCAGTATCACTATGGAAATAGATTGCCCCATCTTTCTTCTGAGGAGTGGCTGGTGGGCTTGAACTGCCAGCCTTCTGGTTAGCAGTCAAGTGCCTTAGGCATTATGCTACCAGAGCTCCCGAGCTACCTCATAGAGTTTCCAAAGTTGCAAATCTCATGGAAACATACTACCACATCTTTCTCCCACAGAGTGGCTGGTGGGTTCACCACCGACCTTTTGGTTAGCAGCTGAGTGCTTAACCACTGTGCCACCAGGGCTTATTCTAGTACATTATATGTACTAACTTATTATACTCTGACACCCAATCCATGACATAGGTACCCTTATTGTTCCCATTTTATAGTTGAGGAAGCTGAGTAATGTTGAGGCTAATTGCTTGTCAATGGTCACATGGCTAGTGGAAAAGCTAAAATTTAAACCCAGGCAGTTTACAAAGTCTGCACTATTAACCACTACATGTACTATCATTTAAAAAGGATCTCAATCTTTTTACAATTTTGTTATAAATATGAGAAAAATCACTGTATCATCAAGCCACAGATTTTTCTCCCAGGTTGCATTTGGGATGTACAGAATCTGTTAGCTTCATTAATTTCTCTTGCTGGTATTCCCACTTTTCCAGTCCTTCTTCCTCTACTTCAGCCACATCCATCTCTATCTTTCACCCAGGCTGTTCTCTGGCTTCATAATGGGCTTATCTGCCTCTAGTCCTGTTCTATGAGCAGCAGGGCCAGAGAGGAAAGGCAAGCAGCTAGACTGGGGGATGCTGGCAAGGACTGGGGCCAGTAAAACCCAGTCCAACCATTGGGCCACAGACTGTCCAGTCTAGTGGTGGAGAGAGCAGTGGGACAAATAGCAAGAGCCCCTCAGTTGGGGACTGAAGCTTTGGAAGCAAACTCCTATCCCCAAGACTGGGGTCTGGTAGGGAACATGTAGACATCAGGTAAGGAAGAGTCTTTGAGGAGCCAGTGTCACCAGGGCAGGAGATGGAGGGGTGGGAGAGGGCATGGGAAACACTAGTCATCTTTCTGCGTCACTGCCTTCAGAGTGAATGCAAACCCCAGCTCTGCCTCTTACCAGTCATCTGTGGGTACTTGGGCATATCTCTTAAGCCTCAATTTTTCTACCTTTGGATCCACCTGGGATAATTAATTTAGCAGCTCAAGTCATCAGAGCCCTGGACACTGTGTTCTTCTCTCATGACCATATGACATTCCAGAAAGGAATAAAGAGAAAGGACAATAAGACATATGCCAACTAAATTTGTCCCACTGCTTTTATGATGTTTTCCTGGATGTTTACTTATCTAATGACTTCTGTCCGCATCCCATTGGCCCAAACTATGTCACATGGCCATATCTATCCACAAATGAAGCCTCCAACACAATTAGGATTTTGTTAGCAAGAAAGAAGGGAAGAACAAATATTAAGTCCATGCAACCAGAAGGCTCTGCCACAAAGGTGAATGGTGTTATTTTTTCCATCATTAGGGTAAACATGAGGATGGAATCAGGTGATTTATAAATCACCCACAGGTATCTGGCTCAGTGAATGACAGCTAGTATTCTCAAATTTAAGGAACTTTTCCAATGGCCCCTCTAAGAAATGTCTTCACAAGAGGCTGAGTCCTTGGCAGAACTTTCACCAAGACCATCAACAGAGTTAAGATTCAATAAAAACTTATGGTATTGACTTGTGTAAGTCCCACCCAGGAAGAGACCCATTAGTAGAGACTTTGGAGAAAGTTGACTCCATCTCCTTACTTAGTCAGTGGATGAAATGAGACTTTGGGCCTTTTGTCTATACTATACTAGTTGCTGTAGAGTCAATTCTGACTATGGCAACCCCATAAGGAAAATGATATTAGCACATACACTTGCTTATCTGCCCCAATCTACCCCTTACATTCTCCTTCTTTACAGAACTCTAGTTTTAGGCCCAGTTTCAGATGTCTCTCTTCCTCCTCAGCCACATGTGGAGGCTGTCATCCTTCTTGTATGGATGAGCCACCCTGCTTGTAGCCTAGTGCCTAAGGCATCTGACTGCTAACCAGAAGGTTGGTGGTTCAAACCCACCAGCCATTCCATGGAAGCAAGACTGGGCAATCTACTTCTGTAAAGATTTGCCACCTCAGAAACCCAAAGGGGGTTGCTATGAGTTGGAATTAACTCTATGGCAGTGGGTTTGGTTTTTGGTTTTTTATGTGTTGTTACAGGACCCCAAAACCCATTGGAGTAAGGGATAAAGACATTTATTTCTCTCTCATGTAACAGTCTCGAGGTGAGTTTTCTAGGTTGCTGGGTAGCTCTGGTCCACACAGACATTCAGGGCACAAGTGCCTTCTACTTTGTGGCTTTGCCAACTCCTAAAGCTGTGCCATTGTCTGCATGGTTAATGCTGATCACTGCCATACCTGGACTCCAGCAGTGGGGAGGGGAGGAGAAGCCATGCCCAATGCTTTAGAAGTTCTGTCCAGAAGCAGTACACATCACCTCTGCCCACATTCTACTGGAGAGGACTTAATCACATGCCAAAGCCATGAAACTTTTGGAAATGTGGTCAGAAACCACCATTCAGGGGTAAAATGGATTTTGATGGATGACTGATGGTCTCTACAATTGTCTACCAGTAAATACCTGTGCACATCCTTCTGTGTCTATAACACACTTCATTCCTCCCAAAGGGAAAAGAAGGAAGAATGGGAAACACACAGTAGACACTGGTGCAAAGCAGTTATTAAATCCTGCTGAGCAGAAATTGCAAACACAAGCATCATTACTACCAAAACTCTCACTATCCAAACTCAGGAACTGGACAGATTGAGATAATTTTGGAGGATATCCATTTTTCATGAACTCTCACTACTTGATATCCAAAGCTCAGGAATCTACTAGATTTGGATAATGTGACTAGGGCCATGAGAAAGGGTCAGAACCCACAGAGTCTAGGGGCAGGGTAGTGTCAAATTAAAACCACAGGCTCTGGAGCCAGACAGCTTGGGTTCAAATCCTGACACTGTGATTTATCAACTGTGGGAGTCCAAACAGCATTAACCTTTCTGTGCTTCAATTTCCTCCTCTTACCAAATCCCTACCTTATTAGGAACTATGGGGAATGAATAGATGAGCCATGTTTAAGGGCTTACTGCATAGGAAGTGCTCTGTAGATGTCAGCTACTCTCATTATAAGCATTGTTTAGGATTTTGATCTTTGTTCTACGAGTAATGAGGAATATATTAATCAGGACCCTTTTGGTTGCAAGGAACAGCAACTCAACTCACACTGGCGTAAGCAACAAAAAAGGGGTTTATTGGCTTACATAACTGAAAGATATAGATTTAGATGTACCATCAGGTGTAGCTTGATCCAGGCACATAGCATTGTCAGTTGGGTTTGTTTCTTTCTCTCTATCTTTTGTTCTGCTTTTTTTCTGAGGTGACAACATTCTCAGACTCACTGTCCCCACATGGTGGCAGGGTGGCCACATAGCTACCATACCAAAAGAGATTATCCCAACCCCACATTGGCTCAGGGACAGACTCATGGAGGGCTCTTAGCCTGTGCCCATTCCTGATCTAAATACTGTGGCAATGGAGGGGTGGTGTAGAGTGGGAAAACAGGGATTGAGGCTGATTGGCCAGTGTTATATAGCATAGTGCCTAAGGCACTTGATTGCTAACCAGAAGGCTGGTGGTTCAAACCCACCAGCCACTCCTAGGAAGGAAGGTTGGGCAATCTACTTCCATAATGACACTGCCTCAGAAACCCAAGGAGGGGTTGCTATGAGTCAGGTCCATCTCGACATAAAATAACAACAACTGAAAGCATTGGGCTGAGGCTGGCAGGAGTGTGTGTGTGTGTGGGGGGGGCACAAGGATTCTACAAAGAAAATTGGGGTGCTGTTACCAAATCAAGGGAGTAGCCAAACACAACCAATGTTGAGTCAGAGAGCCATTGGAGGTTTTAAACAAGGGAAGGACAGGGTATGATTTTCCTCTTGAGATGATCACTCTGGTTCCTGAACACACAAGAGTTAGGAGGAAGACAAGAATGAGATGGGGAGAGGCACTGAGGATTGATGTCAGGAGCCCAGGAGAGAGAAACATGATGGCATGGATGGGCTAGTGACAGTAGAGCAGAGACGGATAAGAAAGAGGTACACTTCCAGGACTTACGATAGACTGGGCAGTGGTGAGGACAGGCAGATCCAGAATAAGAGCCAGGGTTTTGGCCTGAGCAGCTGAAATAGGGAGATTGGAAGATGGACACTTCAGTTTTGGATGTGCTGAGTTTAAGAAGCCTTGGGACATCCACAGGGTGGAGAGGAGGCCTCTGAGAGGTGGTTATTGGGGGTATGGAATTCCACTCCTGGGCATATTTATAAAATATAAAAAGATTAAAAAATATATGCACACGGGTCACCATGAGTCAGAATTGACTCTGTAGCAACTAACAACAACAACATGCCTTTTTTTGCCCGTTAGAATTCACTAGAACCAAGGAAGCTTTCTCCCACCCTACCCCACCCAACCAAGGCTGATGGCCTCAGGAGAATTGGGACTAGAACTACTTGCTGAGCTGTTTTCAGGGAATAGGTCCCCAGAACATCATGGGTCCAGTCCAACCCCTCCCTTGAGAGTTAAAAGACCTTTTGGAATCTTTGGGCAGGTAACCAAAACCAAAAACCAAATTCACTGCTGTTGAGTCAGATCCAACTCATAGTGACCCCTCCTTGGGTTTCTGAGGCAGTATCACTAGAAAGTAGATTGCCCAACCTTCCTTCCAAGGAGTGGCTGGTAGGTTTGAACTGCCAGCCTTCTGGTTAGTAGTCAAATGCCTTAGGCACTATGCCACCAGAGCTCAGAATAGTAGCATGGGGACACCTGGTGAATGTTGGTCAAACTGATAGGATCCTAGCCCTCAGGAACTCACAGTGCAGTTATAGTGAGAAATAAGAGAAGCATAAGATGACATGGAAAATGGCAGGCCAACAGCCAAAAAGCAACACAGAATCTTGTGGCTCAGACAGCAAAGGCTGTGGGAGTTTAGAGAAGGGCTAGGATAATGCAGGGTTGGGATAATCTGAATTGTCTTCCTGGAGGCAGAACAGTATCTTCAATATTCCAGGCAAAAGAAAGACCATGAGCTCAAAGGTGAGGTGCAAACATAGGCTTGGAATGTACTCCCCCACCCAGACCCCAAAGCAGCCTGAGTCTCTGTAAACTGGGCAGTCGTTGAAGCTTTCATTGGGAACTGGTAAGATGCCCATGAGTACCAGGGCATCTGAGGCAGAAGCAAGGGTGGGTGCCAGCCTCAGAAGAGCTTCCAAGATGGCTTCCTTTACATACTCATGGGGGCTCTCAGTCATCCTGAGGTCTTCTAGTGAGAACACAGGACCCCTAAGCCTTCCCTTATCACTGGAGGAAGAGTTAGCTGTCCCCTCAACAGTGCTCTTTTATCCTTGTTCCCACTTCTGTGATAGAGATCTCTTAGTACATGCCTCCACCCTCAGCCTGTCCCCCTCCAAGGCAGGGAGCCCATGAAAGCACCATCAGTGCCTAGCATAAGTGCATGAGGATGTTGGGGAGGGGGTGAGTGCAGGCCAGAGCAGATGGCCCTCTGGGAGACCAGGGACAGCTGGGGAGGGTCTGGCTTGATGAGGGGAAGGGAAGCAGGGTCTGAGGAATTATGCCCCAGGGTAGGCAGGTACTGCCAGCTGGCTATCTGCTCCAGGTCCCGGGGAAGGGGTTGTGAGGTGGCCTTCACTCCAGACTCAGTGAGCCTGGGTTGGTCCCAGAGCTGGCAGGCCCCAAGCTGGTGAGCTAGCGGGGGAGTCAGCTTCTCATCCATTAGGCCCATGGCCCAGGTGGCTAATGCCAAGCGGACATTCTGCTCTTAGAGCTGGTATCCACTTAGGCATCGTTAATATTTCACGCTACACAGCCAGGGGATCGATGTCTCATTTATAGCCCCGTGTTTATCAGCACTCATTGAAGCTTTCACTGAGAACTGAGAAGATTCTCAGGAGCACCAGGGGAAATTGAGGCAAGGGCAGGGATGGGTGCCAGCCCCAGAAAAGCCCCCTAGCTGGCTCCCTTTGCTTGCTCACTTTTCTAATCCCCCCTCCCCACACTTCTGTCACCCTGTACATCAGGGCACACCCCACTCATAGGGGCCATCAGAGCCCCTGACACATACCCACACATACCCACATATCATTTAATCCTTACAAGCCCTCAGAGACTGGATTATTGTTCTTATTTTATAGATGAGGAAAATGAAATTTAGAGACGTTAAATACTACTGCTAAGTGGTGGTGCTGGGTTTAACCAGGCCACTGATTTAGGGTTAGTGGTAAGTAGCTAGATTTTGCTCAGCACCTAAGTGTGCAAATGAGATTGCAGGAGGTGCTTTAAACCTTCTAGATCGATTTTTCAACTCTCAGCCCCTCTTGGCATCAGCAGAACCGTTTTCTCTGGTGATTGTTAGCTTCTATGCTTAGAACTCTTACCTTTGGTCTGGGGATTTACTGAGGATGTCAAGGAAATGGAACTAAAAGCTGTATATTGACACTTCTTTAAAAATATCTCTAGTAACGCAGATTTTTTTGTTTGTTTGTTTTACACCAGACGTTTGAAATAGTGAGGTTGGACTGTGCTAGGTGAAAGGACTCCTGGCCCCTCTCCTCCTTGGGTTTCCACGGGGAAACAGTTCAGTGCCCCGGGGAAACCTCTGCCGCATTGTATTTGTGCCCCCCTTGCCAATTCACCCTCTGGATCTCGGTTTCTTTGTCTGTAAAATGGGGGAAGAGGAATGCCTACTGGAAAAGCCCTTCTAAGGATTACAAGTAAACGTAAAGACTTGGCCCATTATACGCGAGCTCCGGGAAGGCCCTCAGCAGCCCCACGCTGCGGTTTCCCACCCGACCTGGCACTGAGATCTGCGCCTGGGGGGCAGGACAGACGCAATAAATATGTCTTGAATGATGGAGTGGGTAGGTAGCAAAAGATCCGTAAGCGGAAGCTGCTATTGTCCAGTCCGTAGGTCCAAACAGAACTCACACTGGCATAAACCGAAAGACTTGGTGTTCCTAGCACCCCGTGCTTCCGGCGCTTTTTGTCCGTGGCTGGCAGGGGCGCCTCGGGTGCTCAGGGCCCGCTGGAGGGCAGCAGAGAGTCACGGTTCTGACCGTCTGGCCGGGAGTTCAGGGGCTGAGAAGATCCTCGGCTCTCCTCTACCAAGCTCCTTCCGGTCCCCTGCCCTCCATCGCCCCCCTCCGCTCTCTCGCCCCCAGCTCCCCAGCCCCTGCTTCTTCCTTTCCGCTGTTTCCCTTCACCTGCCCCAGGGTGAGAAGAAAGCAATCCACAAAGTAATTTAATTAGCACACTCTTGCATTGGCCGGGTCGGAAGGAAGATTGGACAATCTACTTCCATAGAGATACCGCCTCGGAA
The DNA here is from genome assembly GCF_000298275.1 of Orycteropus afer afer. Lineage (NCBI taxonomy): Eukaryota > Metazoa > Chordata > Mammalia > Tubulidentata > Orycteropodidae > Orycteropus > Orycteropus afer. The sequence goes on from NW_006921604.1 coordinate 5,698,425, forward strand.
ACCCAAGGAGGGGTCGCTATGAGTCGAATCCACTCCACGGCAGTGAGTTTGGGTTTTTTTTTTTTTTTTGGTGCATGACCCGCAGAGTTGCTGTGAGTCGGAATCGACTTGAAGGCAATGGGTACTGCCCGCGCTTAGCATTTTACTTATGTTTAGCTCTTACCGACACTCGAAAGGCCGGCATCAGCCTCTCTTTACAGAGGAGTAGCCTGCAAGATCTAGAAAGGAAGAGATTTGACCAAGGTCACGCAGCAAAGTTAAGATTTGAACTGTGTTCCACAGACGCTAATGCCAGCGCCTGCGCTCTCGCTCCTACAAGTCTCCAATTGCACGCGGGTTTCCAGAACTATAGAACTTTTCGTACCAACTTCTCTGTTTTGAAAGGAGCAGACCAGGGCACAATTTAATGTCTGGTCGCGGGTTTATGGTTGTGGGGAATACTACCGGGCGACAGGACTTCCCAGGTCCTCCAAATGCCAGCTATGCTGGGGCCGGCGAGGCAGGGCAAAGGGCAGCAGTGGCTCGGCTCAGAACACCTTCCCGAGGAGGTCAAACCAAGGAGAGTGAAGCCCCGAGTTCCTGCACAGAACGTTGACGCGGTTCCTTCCTCTCCGACACCGGGGCCCCTCCCCAGCCACTCAGTGAAACCTCCGACCGCGCAGTTTCCCCCGGGACGACCGGGTAGTCTTGGCGATGCGCCAAGCTCCGTAGAGTTGCTGGACGGGGCGGGGCGAGGCCGCCTCCCTCCGCCCCCTTCCCGGGTTCGCGCTGGGTGGGGGCAGCTGCGGGCGCCTCCCTGTGTGGTCGCCGGGCCTAGGCCAATGAGCGCTCGGGGAGCTGCGATGGAGGTTGGGGCCGCCGGGAGTGCCCGGGACCCCCGCCGCAGCCGCCGCGTCCTTGCACCCCCTCGCCCGCGGGGCTGGAGAGGGGGCGACGTAGACTTGGCGCCCGCGCCCAGCATGGAGGTGCCGCTGGCCCGAGCCGGTCGCCCGACCTGTGCTCCGCGCCGCCGCGCCTCGAAGTTTGCCGGGTGACTCGAAAAGTTGCGCTCGGGCTCCGCAGCCGCGCCGCGTCCAGACTCCGGGACTGCCCCACTCACCACTGCCGCTGCCTCCGTCCTCCTCTGGCCCCCGGCCCCGCCGACGACGCAGCCCCGCCTGCTGGGGGCATGTGAGCCGCAGGCACCCGGAGAGGCCGCGCGGGCTGCGCGGGCCCCGGCGCCTCCCGAGGCAACGCGCCGGCCAGGGGCGCGCCCCGGCCTTAGGAAGCCCGGGCCGCCATGGGCATCCAGGGCATGGAGCTATGCGCCATGGCCGTGGTGGTGCTGCTGTTCATCGCGGTCCTCAAGCAATTCGGCATCTTGGAGCCTATGTCCATGGAAGGTAATTTGTGGGGAATCCATTCCTCCACCGTCCTTCTCCAGGGGCTAGCGGACTGTTAAAGGAGCCCTGGTGGTGTAGTAGTTAAGCGCTCGGCTACTAACCGAAAGGTATGCGGTTCGAACCCACCAGCGCTGCGCGGGAGAACGATGAGGCAATCTGCTATTGTAAAGATTTACAGCCTTGGAAACCCTGTTGGGACAGTTCTACTCTGTCCTATAGGGTCACTATGAGTCGGAAAAAGCTCGACGGCAGTGGGTTTGGTTTTGGTTTGTCGATCTCCTGGAGGAATCAGCAACCGCGCCCTGGGCTCGGGTACGCTGCACGCTGTGCTCCCAGCCCTGGAAGCCTCGGTCGCCGCCTTCTCCCGGCTCCCGAGGGCTGGGCCTGGGACTGAGAAGGCGGAGAGGGGTCGGGCTCCAAGACAGGACAAAGCCGCAGCGCTTGGGGTGAGTGTGAGCCAGGTGCTAGGTGACACCTTGAGCAGACCTCTCTGGCGTCTTAGACCAGTAGGTCCGAGCTGTTCCCAGTGAGCAAAACCCCGGGGGCGGGAGGTGGTGCAGGGTGAAGATGATCTTCTTAGACCCTCAGCCAAGGGCCGGAGTTATGTGAAGCCCCTACAGCGTGATGGCAATCCAATCCCCTCTCCCCAAGCAAAGCTCAGGCCCGTGAGATCAGTAACCAAATCCGCAGGCGCCGCATTTCTGTCCCAATAAAATATTAACTGAGGATCCAGATATGCTCTTAAATCACACACTAATTGCCTCCTGGGGACCACTGACAGGCCCCTTAATGTGGCTTCCCAACCCTGTGCTACCCTCCTGCCACTGCTGGGCAGGTAAGGAGGAGGTAACCCCTCTAGGGTACAACCCAGTCTGAAGGTGCTCCTGACCCACCAGTGTGTAACTTCCCCTCCTGGTAGTTCCAAAGAATTCAATCTCAGACTTGCAGCTCTGATGATGAAGGGGCCAACCTGTTCCATTCCTGTCACCTGTGCTCCCCTGCTGTCCTTTCAGAGGACGATGGGCATCCTGCCTGCCTCAGCACTCTATTGACCTTGTCAGGCTCCTGCTCCTGGGACTGAAACCCAGAAGCCAGGAGAAGCCAGTTGGGAGAACCTGCCCTGCCTCTGAGCCAGCTCCACAACCAGTCAGGCATGGAGATGCTCCCTCCACGGCTGTTTAGGGGCTGCTGAGGGTAGGAAGGGCACAGGCCTCAGAAGTAAGGCCCTCCCTCCATTCTGCCATCAGAGGTCCATAATGTCCATGGCCACGTGTCCCCCATTAGGCTGCACTGCACCTATGCTCTAAGTGAGTTCACTGAGGCTCTAAGAGGAGGCACTTGCTCCAGTCATTTTTGGTAGGTGCCACCTTGAACTTTACATTTCAGTTAGGGAGGAAAATAGCCCAAGATGGACCTGCACTTAATTGGACCCTGACCCTGGCAGGAGATCTGTAATAGAGAACTTAATAGGAAATACAGGCTCTTGGGTTAGGGTGGGGTCGGGGTGAGCATTCTGTGTTGCAATGCCCCTGAGGATTCATGCCTCCCTGCTGGATGTTTCATCTACTTACTAGGTCCTTTCCCCACCTAGAACCTGGGGTGGGTGTGGAGATGTGGTTGGTGCTTAGGGCAGCCATGGCACCTCCATTGCCCCTCCGTATTTCTCAGGGCTGACTGGCACCACCAACCAGCTTCACTTCACTCAATGCTGCAAAACCTTCCTAATTCACCCTGACACACCGTCTAGGGCAGTCTGAAGTTTGCCTCGGTGATTTCTGAGGAGAAGGAATTTCTCTACAAGATGGGTAGTATGCATAAAACCAAACCAAAGCCATTGCTGTTGAGTGAATTCCAATACCTAGTGACCTTATAGGACAGAGTAAAACTGCCCCATATTGTTTTCTAGGTTGCAATCTTTACAGAAGTAGACAGCCATGGAGCAGCTGGTGGGTTCAAACTGCTGATCTTATGGTTATCAGCCTAATGCTTAACCACTGTATCACTAGGGCTCCTAGTAATACCTGCTAAATAATCTACTTCAAACTCAGTGAGTTTCTCTTTTCTGGAATATGTGCCCACTCCTTGGAGTTCTGGAGTCTTCATACAGTGGAGGGAGCACAGAGCTTCAAGGTCAGCCACATGGAGCTGGGATCCTGTCTCACACACATACTGGCTATAAAAATCCCTAACCTTTCTAAGCCTCAGTTTCACTATCTATAAATTGGGGCTAATAATAATATCTGCCCCTGGAGGGCTATGGCAGAGCTTTAGCCAGTCAATGGGGCTTTAATGACTCCCAGCACCATTCTTGGCATGTTATAAATGTGCAGACATTGTGAACCATTGCTATTGCTATAACTAGCAAGAGAGTGATTACATATAATAACAGAACTGATTCACAGTTGAAAATGTTGTCACTCAGACAAGTCTTTCCCCAGTCTTTGTCAGAGAGAAGGGATTGTAAGTTCCAGATGTCCTGTGTGGATACGGAGTAGTGCCTGTGAGGGCAGTGTCTAGGGACTGTCAGAGCCCAGGCACTCCCACCTCAGCCTGGATAAGAGATCCTCTCTCAGTTCTTCATTAAGGCAGGAAGGGGTCTGGTACTCCACCTACTCCCACCATGCGCATGTGTAGTTGGGTGTGTCTCACTCATGTACTCTCTGAGCCCCTGTTAGTCTCATCTGTAAACGACCAGAGTTATGATGCTCCTGGGATTGTTACGAACTAATGGATATCCGGGTTCTAGGAATGCAGCCATCTAGAAGTAAATGAATAAATTGAAAGGCCTTCATCTCTCTACCCTGGGTCCCCCTGTAAGTCTCTGTCTCTGGATGACTTCATAGGTGGGAGGAGTCACCCTAATCATTTCTCTCATTGCTGTTGTTGTTAGGTGCCATCAAGTCAGCTCAGACTCATAGTGACCCCATGTACAACTGAACGAAACACTGCCCAGTCCTGCACCATCCTCACAGTCATGGCTATGCTTGAGCCCATCGTTGCAGCCACTGTGTCAGTCCATCTCATTGAGGGTCTTCCTCTTTTTCATCGTCCCTCTGCTTTACCAAGCATGATATCCTTCTCCAGGCACTGGTCCCTCCTGGTAATATGTCCAAAGCATGTGAGATGAAAGGTGAATTTCGGCCATCCTCGCTTCCAAGCAGCATTCTGGCTATATTTCTTCCAGTACAGATTTATTCATTCTTCTGGAAGTCTATGGTATATTTATTTAATATTCTTTATCAACACCGTAATTCAAAGGCATCAATTCTTCTTTGGTTTTCCTTATTCATTATCCAGCTTTTGCATGCATATGGGGTGATTGAAAATACCGTGGCTTGGGTCAGGCTCACCTTAGTCCTCAAAGTGACATCTTTGCTTTGTATCACTTTAAAGAGGTCTTCAGTATCATATTTGCCCAATGCAATAGGTCATTTGATTTCTTGACTGCTGCTTCAATGGGTGTTAGTTATGGATCCAAGTAAAATGAAGTCTTTGACAACTTCAGTTTTTTCTCCATTTATCATGATGTTGCTTATTGGTCCAGTTGTGAGGATTTTTGTTTTATGTTGAGGTGTAAACCATACTGAAGGCCACAATCTTTGATCTTTATAAGTAAGTGCTTCAAGTCCTCTTCACTTTCAGCAAGCGAGGTTGTGTCATCTGCATATTGCAGGTTCTTAATGAGTCTTTCTTCAATCTTGATACCACATTCTTCTTCATATAGTCCAGCTTCTTGGATTATTTGCTCAGCATACATGTTGAATAAGTATGGTGAAAGGATACAACCTAGACACACATCTTACATAACTTTAAACCATGCGGTATCCCTTGTTCTTTTCCAACAACTTGCTCTTAGTCTGTCACAGGTTCTTCATGAGCACAATTAAGTTTTCTGGAATTCTCATTCTTCTCAATGTTATCCATAATTTGTTATGATCCACATAGTCAAATGCTTTTGCATAGTCAATAAAACACAGGTAAACAAACATGTTTTGGGTATTCTCTGATTTCAGCCAAGCTCCATCTACCATCAACAATGATATCCCTCATTCCATGTCCTCTTCTGAATCCACCTTGAATTTCTTTTTTTTTTAAAGTGACATGGGTCAATGCATTTTTTTTTTGCAGTGTTCCCTCCCTTCCCCTCCCACCCCGACAACCAACAAAGAAAGTTTCCCTCCATATATAAACCTTTCCTTGAACCTCCACAACAATGAACTAATACTATATTTGTCCTTCTGTGATTGACTTATTTCACTCAGCATAATGTCCTCCAAGTTCATCCATATTATGTGGTGTTTTGCAGACTC
>NW_006921604.1:5706041-5730076 GCF_000298275.1 Orycteropus afer afer
CTAGGGTTTTGTCTGTGTATTCCTTGGTCTGTCTCTCAATCCTTTGAAGATGCCTATATATAATTCTTTTACATTCCTTATCAGGGAGTTCCAATGCTGTGTCTTCCTCAGGAATGTGTTTTGGGTCTGTATCCTGGTCCCTTGTTTCTCCTGCTTTATCTTGCTTCTTTGTGTGGACAGTGATGCTCTGTTGTCTGAGACATTGTGACATTTTTGTGTTTTTATATTTAATTGGTGCGTATATGTTGGCATGACTTGCCCACAATTTTCATTTTCTTTGTGTATTATCTATGCAGGCCGGGTACTGTGCTGTGCTTCTCTATTCACTAGTTGACAGCACTTATACACTCACCACCTGTCTCCTTTCCTTTGTCAGCCTCTCATTTGTCCTTACCGACCCTGGCAAACAGAGCCTGTTCTTAGGTCCCTGGAATCCGAATGAGAATGCTATCACTTTAAAATCCAAAATGGTTGCCACTTGTAAACATTCAAATTGGCTGCACCCTTGGTCACTTTAAATATCCACAATGGCCGCCGCTTGTAAGCACTAAAAATGGCTGTGCCCTCGGTCACTTTAAATATCCAAAATGGCTGTGCCCTCCAGACAGCAGAAAGTCCATAGCTCCGGTTGTCTCTCTCCTTGCTGTTTCCCTCCTAGTCACAGGCCACCAGAGCAGTTGTCCCTGCAGCCCTTGGTGACCAGGACTAATCTTTAGGTCAATTCTCAGGTCCCAACACCACTTGGAAATATTCAGGCTGTTGGTCTTGTCAGAGTAGCTGACAGTCCGCAGCTCCGACCGTGTCTGTACTCACTGTTTTTGTTCAGGTTTTTCCACTAGTTGGTGCCTAATCCACTTCTGTATTGTTCCTTTCAAAGCTCAGGGTTCCAGGATTATTTTATGTATCTCTGTCAATTGGTTTTTCTTTTCTTTGTTGAAGAGCGTCTGTGTCACTTGTGTGTGATATTGATGATATTATTCAATAATTTCCACATTCTGTTGGATCACTTTTCTTTGAAATGATCACAATTTATGGTTCTCTTCTAGTCAGTTGGTGAGGTAACTGTCTTCCAAATTTCTTGGCATAGACCAGTGAGTACTTTAGCTTTATATCCATTTGCTGAAACATCTCACTTGGAATTCTATCAATTCCTGGAGCCTATTTTTTCATTAATGCCTTCAATGCAGCTTGGACTTCCTCCTTCAATACCAGCAGTTCTTGATCATATGCTACTTACTGAAATAGTTGAACATCAATTCTTTTTGATCCAGGGACTCTATATATTCTTTTCATTGTCTTTGATGCTTCCTGCATCATTCAATAGTTTGCTCATGTTATTATTGTTAGGTGCCACTGAATCAGTTCCAACTCATAGCAACCCTGTGTACAACAGAACAAAACACTGCCCAGTCATGTGCCATTCTCACAATTCCTGCTATGCTTGAGCCTATTGTTTCAGCCACTGTGCCAATCCATTTCATTGAGGGTCTTCCTCTTTTTCATTGACCTTTTACTTTACCAAGCATGATGTCCTTCTCCAAGGACTGGTCCCTCCTGATAACATGTCCAAAATATGTGAGATGAAGTCTTGCCATCCTCACTTCTAAGAAGCATTCTGGCTGTACTTCTTCCAAGACAGATCTGTTCATTCTTCTGATAGTCCATGGTAATTTTCAATTCATCTTGATTACATGTTTGATCAATTTAAGATTGCAGAAGTTGGTAAACTTCACAGCAACATGCATGCCACCACAGTATAACAAACTGGCAGGTGAGTGGTGGATTTTGCCCATAGAATCCTTCAATGTTGCAACTTGAGTCTTGAGTGTTTTCTTTAGTTCTTCAGTTCTTTCACTTCTGCCAAGTAATAATTGACCAGGGAGCCAACCACTTGATCCAGGACAAGGGGACTGGGCCCAGGCTGGTCATTTGACCGTCCTAACCACTGGAGCAGATCAGGCAGAAGGGCTGAGGCTGGCAGGGAGCCAGTCCACCTTCAGTGCTATTGACTCCAGGTGGTAGAGGGTGAGCTGTAGCCCATCTGCCTAATTGGGATTTCTCCTTCCCTTCCTTGATGACCTATGTGATATCAGAAATGAAGTAGCTGCTCAGTTCCTACCAGCATTGCTGTGGCAAGGGCACAAGAGCCTGGAGCTGTTGGGATGACCCAAAGGTCCACCAAGAGGATCTTAGCTTAGCTTTGGGACATGGACCCCACAGGGACTGGACTGGGGGATGGGGTACTTATCTTCCTCCTGATTAGCTATAGTATTTCTGAATGTTGCCTGGCATTTAGTAGTTAACAATGGGGCCTGAGACCCAAGAAGTCCATAAAGCCCCTGAAATTATGAGCAAGGCTGTGTATTTCTTTGTTTTCTGGAGTGCTGAAATAATATTCTCAAAGGGAGTTCATGTTCTCAGAAGGTTTGGAGGTTGCGCTTAGGACTTGGCCTTGGAGCCTTACTAGAGGCCATGTTGGAAGGCCCTAGGTCTGAGCAGCTGCCTCTGAAGATCCTCCTTGTCTGTGTCTTCTGGCCCCCAGTGTGATGGGACAGTTTCCCTGCAGGAGCCTGAACACCTTGTCTAAGTAGAACCCCTGTCATGTTAATCTCCTTTACAAACTTTAGTGTTCTTCACAGCCCTATCCCTCCCTTAAAATACAGAATATCTGGATTTCTTGATGATTTTATGGTCTGTCTCCACTCAGTGTCAGCCCCATGAACACTGGGAGTTGGTCTCATTCACAGCAGTACCCTGTTGCCTGGAATGGAGCCTAACATCAGACAGCTGCTCAATAGATATGTGTTGAATTCATGAGGGAATCTTGCTGACAAAGAGGGAGAACTGGAGCTTTCTCCTGGCCTCTCTGCCCCAGCCTCTCCCTATCAGCTGGGTCCTGTGAGGGCTGTTGATCAGGTAGGCACAGAGCATGGGGCTTGGAGCATCAGGGGAGGATGGGGTCTGCTGCTGGGAATGTAAAGACTAGGAGGTAGGAGTGTGTTTCGTGGAATGGGAAGACTGGTGTGGTGTGGCTGTATCAGAGTGAGTGAAAAATCAAGACAGGTGGGTGGAGAGGGAGGGGGGCAAATTGTATAGCACTACCCATCTGCTGAATTGTAGTGTTGGTAAAAAATACTGAAAATGCCGTGGACTGGCAGAAGGAACAAATTTGTCCCAGAAGAAGTGCAGCCAGAATGCTCCTTAGAAGTGAGCATGGCCAGACTCCATCTCACCTACTTTGGTCATATTGTCAGAAGGGACCATTCCCTGAAGAAGGATATCATGCTTGGTAAGGTGAAGGGTCAGAGAAAAAGGGAAAGACCCTTAATGAGATGGATTGACACAGTGGCTGCAATGATGGGCTCAAGTGTAGCAAGAATCGTGAGGCTGGCACGGGACCGGGCAGTGTTTCGTCCTGTTGTACTATGAGTCAGAGCCAACTCGAAACACCTAAAAACAACAACAACCCATCCACTGTTGTAGAAAGGGTATGGGAGTGGTCTCCTCTGACCACCTCTAACTTCGTGAGGGGAAGGGAGAAGAATCAACATCAACAGCTGAAAGCCAATTCCTATGAAGCCAAACATGCTGCCATTCTCCAACCTTTTTACCAATTCTGATACCTACCATCCTTCCCACGGCACTCTAATTCTCTGGTGGGTTCAATAATTCATTGTAATGGCTAACTTAATTCCCTTTTGCCATGTAACCTAATGTATTCACAGTTTCTGGGGATTAGGACATGGACATATTTGGGGGGCCCATTATTCTGCCTACCACAGATACTTATAAAATAATCCAAATGGAGACATCAAAGGGTCAGCAAGATATGCATATTTGGTATTCAGAGAAATAGCTGGTCCTGGAGAGAGAAGTTTGCAAGCCATCAGCATGTGGTTGGAATACAATGCTGTGAGGCTGTGTGTGTGTGTGTGGGGGGGGGGGGATGTTGGTAAGTGCACTAGGGAATGAGACAGAAAAGGGACCAGGTCTGAAGACTGAACCCTGGACCCTCCAGCATTAGCAGGTCATGGAGAAGGGAAACCAACAGGAAGGGAGGTGAGAAGGGACAGCCTCTGAGGTGAGAGGAACACCACACCAGGAACCTGGGGTCCTGGAAGCCAAGACAGAGGGTTGGATCCCTAGGTCAAAGGCTGCTACCCAGGCAAGTGATCTGAGGAGGAGACCTCACCATCAGACTAAGTAACCCCTCTCAGAATGACCTACGCTCCAGTTCAGGGACTAATTAGGTAACTTCCCAAAGCCCTGACCTGTTGATGGACATCATGCCTCTCCTGGTCATTATGGCTGCTGACGAGGTGGTTGTGGGCCCAAACACATCAGAGAGGGACTGCTGTTCTGTGTGGAGTTGATACAGTGCAGTCACCCTGGAAGACACCCCACGTCAGTGTCTGAAGAGGGTGTGCAGCCTGTCAGGTTGCTGCTCCTATAAATTTTAGATCCCCAAATATCTACCCCCTAAACCTGGTGCTCTGTCCCAATGCCTGGGATCCCACCCTTAGTTGTTGAGTTATTTGGATTAGCGAACTAATATGAATGTGTTGCAGGGGAAGGAGCTACAGAAATCTTCTAGATGGTTTTGGATGATTGCTGCTTGGGGGCAGGAGCTGTGTTCTAACTGAGGAGTAAAGTCCCAGGCACAAAATGGATGTGGTGGTTATGTTTGTGTGTCAACTTGGCTGGGCCTGGTTGAGTGGCTGGATAGCTGAATGAAGTTATTCCCCATGGTGAGATTGGTAATTAGGTCCATGGTGGAATCTACTGGAGCAGCTGAGTAGCTGCTTTGGGTATGTGGTCTGCTTCCCATATATAAGAAGCAGCTTTGGGGATGGTCTCCAGCTTATGGCATGCTTGGACCCTGCATGTAGCTGTGCCGTTGTTCAGCAGCCTGCCATGCTCTGCCAACTTTGGGACTTATGATGGACTTGAATTAATGGCCTGCCGTGTGATTTGGTAACATCGGGACTGTGCCATTTTATTTGTCAACCTTGGGCTTGTTAGCCTCAGCAGCCAGTAGCTACCTTAGTGATGAGATGCCTCTAACTTCAGTGGGCTGGGAGCAAGAGGCAGAGCTGAAGCCCAAGGTTGAAGGGCTTTCACCCAGCCTCTAGAGCTTGGCACTTGGAACTCAGACATCTAGCCTCCTGAACTGTAAGAGAATAAACTCCTGTTTGTTAAGGCTATCCTATTTGTGGTATATTCTTATCAGAGCAGCACTAGGTAACCAAAACAGATTATGGTGCCGAGAGAGTGAGGTGCTGCTCTGACAGATACCTAAAATGTGGAAACAGGAGTGGAGTGCATCCTTGACCCAAGACCTTGTCAGAGAGACCCTGGCATATGGCATGACAGACAGCAGGAGCAGAGCAAGAGACCAGCATGAGATAGCATCAGCCTTACGAGCCCACAGAGGAGAAAGCTGGATGCCTTTGGGTAGGCGGCTTCCTGGTGGAGTGGGGTGCCTTCAGCTGTTAATTGGTAGAAAAGACTGGCATTAAATGGAGTAGCACATTGGCTGGCCCACAGAGTAAGAAAGCCAAGTGCTTTTGGGGCAGGGTTTTCCAGCAGAGTGGGTTGTCTTTGGCATTAATCAGCAGAAGTGGAGAGACCAAGGAAGCAGGACCAAGGAGACCAAGGAGCTGCCTCAGCCTCAAGGATAGGACCATGACCTTTGGGGGTGGAACCACCACAGCCCCCTAGGTTTCAAAGAGCCAGGCCTTCACCAACTTGGTTCTGGACTGTGGGGCTGTTCGTTCATGTGAGCCAGTGGGATGGGGTCAAACTGCTGCCCAAGAGTGAGGGGGCAGGGCTGCCATGCCCAAGAGGGAATGGAATGGGGCATGCCAGGCCAAGGGGATGAGGTCGCCACTCAGGAGCTAGGGGACTGGAGTCACCCAGTGAAGGAGAACTGTACAGATACCACCCATTAAAGATCTGTGCAGGTGCCAAGTTGACAAGGGGTGGAATTGCAGTGGTTATGTTTGTATGTCTACTTGGCTGGGCCTGGATGAGTAGCTGAGCAGCTAAATGTGGTTATTCCCCATGGTGCGATTGGTAATTAACTCCATGGTGGAATCTATTGGAGCAGCTGAGTAGCTGCTTTGGGTATGTGGTCTGTTTTCCATATATAAGAAGCAGCTTTGGGAATGGTCTCCAGCTTATGGCACACTTGAATCCTGCATGTAGCCGTGACATTGTTCAGCAGCCTGCCATGCTCTGCCAACATTGGGACTGCCATTTTATTTGTCGCCCTTGGGCTTGTTAGCCTCAGCAGCCAGCAGTTGCCTGGGTGAAGAGATGTGTTTAGCTTCAGTGGGTCGGGAGCAAGAGGCAGAGCTGAAGCCCAAGGTTGAGGGGCTTTCACACAGCCTCTAGAGTCTGACAATTTGAACTCAGACTTAAAACCTCCAAATTGTAAGAATAAACTCCTGTTTGTTCAAGCCATCCCATTTGTGGTATATTCTTGTCAGAGTGACACTAGGTAACCAAAACAATGGGTGAGTTGTCAAGACCATGAGGGCGGCAAAACTAAAAGCCCCAAGGAAAGCAAGAGATGTGGGGCGGATCATTAGTTCTGTTTTGGCCATGGTAAGTTGGGGATGTTGTATTAATTTTCTCTTGCTGCTGTGACAAATTACCACAAATTTAAAACAACATAAATTAATTACAGTGAGGGAGTGCAAGGTGAGAAGATTCTGGAGGGTGGGCTTTTCCCAGCACCACGTTGTTGTTGTTAGGTGCCGTTGAGTCGGACCCGACTCATAGCAAACCCTTCTTAGGTTTCCGAGGCAGTATCACTATGGAAGTAGATTGCCCCATCCTTCCTTCCAAGGAGTGGCTAGTGGGTTTGAACCACCAGCCTTCCAGTTAGGAGTCAAGTGCCTTAGGCACTGCGCTACCGGAGTTCCTTCCCAGCACCACAGACAGAATTAATCCCAGAGAGGCAGGAACGGTGGACACCAGAGTCCCCCACTGAGTGGAATCGTGTGCCTAACTCCTCTCCTCCCTGAAGGAGCCTTTTGGAATCAGATACAGAGTCAGAGGCCTAGAGAACAGAAGCAGTTTGTGATGGTAGGACCCTCACTGGAGACGGCACACTGACCTGCAGATAAACCTGCCTGGTTTTATCATACCAGGCTCATCTCAATTCTAGCCTGGTTTAGACAATAGCTTACTGGGTGATTTTGGTGCATTTAACCACCTTGAGATTCAATTTCCTCATCTGTGCAATGGGGATAATAGAGTATTTTCCTGTGTCCACTTCACAGGGATGTGGTGAGCAAAAACACTTGGAAAAAATGAAAAGAAACACTCAAATCTAAGGGACTTATAGAGTGGGGCAGGCCATTAAAGTGTGAGCCTGGGCTGGTGACCCTTGGCACATATTTTATAAGATTGTTACCACCCTGACACTAGGGCTTTTTGTCTGTGTCTATGGCCCATGGCTTGGTTTGGCCACTTCTCTTCTATCAGCTGTGATTTGCTAAGTGCTAGAATAATGGCTCTAAACTGAGGCCAATTTTGCCCCCACTCCTCAGGAGACATTTGGCACTCTGGTGACATTTTTGGGTCTCACAAATTGGTAGTGGTGGTGGGGTGCTACTGGCATCTAGTGGGTAGAAGCCAAGGATGCTGCGATCCACAGGACAGCCCTGCCCCAACAAAGATTCATCTGCCCCAAATGTCAATAGTGCTGAAGCTGAGAAACTGTTTTAGAAGGAACACTGGTCAGGGATGAGAGGACCTGCTTTTCAGTCCTGAGTTAGTCACTAACATGCTGTCATTAACTTTGGCAAATCAGTCCTCCTACGTGAGCTCTGTGTCTTCATCTGTAAATGAGGAGGTTGGATTAGCGGTACCATTTCTCCTGAAAACTTTTCCCTGACCCTCCCCATTCCCCACCCCCTCAGGTATATTAGATGTCATTGTCCTGGAATTTTCTATACCCTAGTCCCCACAAATTGCAAAAGATTTCTTTAAAGTGTTGAAAAACAAAGTTGTCACTGAGCACTAAGGTGCGCCTGACCCAAGCCATGGTATCAATCACTTCCTATGTATACAAAAGCTGGGCAATGAATAAGGAAGACCAAAGAAGAATCGATGCCTCTGAATTATGGTATTGGTGAGAAATATTGAATATACCATGAACTGCGAGAACAAACAAATATGTCTTGAAGGGAGTACAGCCAGAATGCTCCTTAGAAGCAAGGACAGCAAGATTTCATCTCATGTGCTTTAGACATGTTATCAGGAGAGACCAGTCCCTGGACAAGGACATCATCCTTGGTAAGGTAGAGGGACAGAGAAAAAGAGGAAGACCTTCAAAGATTGACACAGTGGCTGCAACAGAGAGTGGGCTCAAACATAACAATGATTATGAGGATGGCACAAGACCACGTATGTGTTGTTCTGTGGTATTTAGGGTCACTGTGAGTTGGAACTGACTTCATGGCACCTAATAAAAACAATAGTCCCCACCAAAATGAACAACAGTCCCCCAAGCCCTCACTGAACTGTCAGCCAGAGGCACTGGTAGATAATTCTAGGCCTAATTGTGTCTTTCAGGAGCTGAGCTCCTGCATTCCTTAGTGTCTGGGTCCCTGAGGCTGTGGTTAGGGCAGATCCCCACCCCACCCCCCAGGTCCCCAGTGCTATTCTTCCTCTGAGCTCCTCTCCAGGCTGATGAGTTCTGCCCAGCCTTCGCAGGATGGGTGTAGTTTCAGGGAAGCTGTGAAGAATAGCACCAAAGCACCTTCCCCGGCTCTGAGAGACTTCTTTTGATTACACAGTCACCCTGCAGCTTTCCTCTTCAGCACAGGGCACCAGGGAGGGTGTGATGTAAGTCACTAGTGCGGGCCACAGTAGAGCTCTCAGAGACCCCAAGTCTGCAAGCATTCTGGGGCCTCCCATCAGTAAATCAAATTTAGTATCAAAATGCAACATTAATGTATGGAAGTCCATGAGTTTTTGCTTGGTGACTATGTTGATGCTTTTGGAAATACCAAATTCTTAAGAAAACAAAACCAAGCCCAGTGCCTTTGCCTCACTGATAACTTGAACAGGAGCTGGTCTGCCTGTTGGCTCCACTGACCCTGTCAGTCCCTGATGCCCACTGTGTAACAGCCGCTGGACACAGGGGCACACAGGCCACCTGGGAGCTTAGGTCTAAAAAGGTCAGGAACAGCACATGTGAATGTGCTGCAGTGCCATGAGATCTTGACAGGCAGTTTCAAGAGAGTACCGGGGTAAGGGGAAAGCCTGATGGAGATGGTTCAAGAGGGACTGGAGACACTAAATGTAGGCAACGTGTTGAAGGAGGTTTGCTGAAAAGGGGAGCAAAGATGGGTGGAGGCTGGCAGGGGAAGTAGGCTCAAGAGGAGGTTGTTAAAGATTCCATCATTACCTTTGCTTTGTCCTTCCCCAGTGGAAAGCTGCAGGCAGGCTCCAGCGGAGCCTTGTTGAGGAATCAGGGGCAGCCTCACCAGGCTAATACATTGGAGTAGGCAAAGAAGCCCTCTTCCAGTGCCTGGTACATCTTTACTCAGTGAGATAAATGTTGGGAGCCACCTTTCTCAAGCCCCTGCAGGGTATGTGGGAAGAGAAACCAACTGCTCAAATCTCCCAGCCCCGGAGAGCCCAATAGGTCCCACACAGAGTGGAGGTGGCGTGGGGTGTGGAATAGGAGCATGGACTGGGAATTTTATGAATTGCGAGGAATAGTACAACTTTGGGACATTCAATTTTAAAATAACTTCAAAGAAGCTTGTATGAAACTAGTGTTAGGGATTGAGTTGTGTCCCTCAAAATATGTATTAGAATCCTAACCCCTTCATCTGGGGATGTAATCCCATCTGGGAATAGGGTTCTCTGTGTTATGTTAATGAGGCCATAACAGTGTGTAGTTTGTCTTAAACCTGAATGATTTTTGAGATGTGAAAAGAAGAGTGGACACAGAAAACTCAACTGCCGTCGAGTTGAATCTGACTCATAGCAACCCCTGTTTGGGTTTCTGAGGCAGTATCTCTATGGAAGTAGATGGCCCAACCTTCCTTCTGAGGAGTGGCTGGTGAGTTTGAACCACCAGCCTTCTGGTTAGCAGTCAGATGCCTTAGGCAATATGCCACCAGAGCTCCCAGACACAGAAGGAAGCAAGAAGAAATGGGGGGAAGAGAGATGCCACGTGGAGATCCCCAAGGAACTGAGGAATGCCCAGGCTAGAGAAACTGACACAAAGATTTTCCCCCAGAGGGGACAGAGAGAGCACCTTCCCCTAGAGCCAGTGCAGTGGCATCACGGGGGAGGTGCAGAGGGTGCATACTACACTGAGTGGCACTGCCAGTGGGGTGACATGAAAATGACTGTCTATAAAATTTTGGTACATTTCAGTAGAAATTTATTATTTTTTCTAAAATATCCCTGTAGTTAGTTATAACAACAGAAACAGTTTTTGTAAGCCCAGCTTACATGTTTCAGTATACCTGTAACACTAAAACTCGATGCTAATTACTAAGGATTCTGTATGTCTGGTACAGGAGGAGGTCTGTGAGGGGAGGGTTACCATGAGTTACCACACTGGGTGACACCAACCATAGTGACGCCACTAGCCAGTGCCCCGAGTTTGGACTTCTAGACTTCCTGAACTGTGAGAAGATAAATTTCTGTTCTTTAAAACCATCCACTTACAGTGTATCTGCTAAGTGGCACTAAGAAACTAAAGCAACTGGCTGCTGACCAAATGCTTGTTTTATGGAGGAGTTAAAACCTTATCACTGACCTGATTACAATGGATACTTTGATGGAGCAGTGTGTCCAGGACTAGCCCCTGGAGAAGGAGGAGGAGGGCTGAGCCCAGGGAGAGGTAGAAAGAAAGAGCAGAGATTGTAGAAGCATGCTGATGTCACAGTTTTGCCCGAGCAGGGGTCCTTGGTATGTTGAGGAAAATAAGGCTGTACAAAATGACTGCTTAGATTCATTGGTTCCCAGTGTGTCCTGGAATTGCTGAACTTGGGAATGATGTCTCTGTTGTTGTTGTTATGTGCTGTCGAGTCGGCCCCAACTCATATCAACCCCTCCTTGGGTTTCTGAGGCAGTATCACTATGGAAGTAGATTGCCCCATATCCCTTCCCAGGAGTGGCTAGTGGGTTTGAACCACCAGCCTTCTGGTTAGCAGTTAAGTGCCTTAGGCACTAAGCTACCAGGATCTGGCTGAGGTCTCTACTGAAATGAACCAAAGAGGGACAAATTCTCAGATTTCATCCATGGAGGAGCCAGGAGGGTATCCAGAGTCCCTGAGAGAATGTGAGATCCCAGAATGTAGGCCACCTGGTATTGCAGGAGTCAAGATGAAGGAGCAGGGCTTTTTGCCCTTAAGATAAGTCCAGGCAGCTCCAGGTTTTGCCACGGGATTGTGCCAAACTATTGTGGAAATTGTGTTCCGAGGAAGGGCAGCCAGGTCCTCAGGAAGGAAGGGTGGCGAAGGGTCTTCAGAGCCTGGAAACCAGATGTGGCAGGGGGAAATTGGCACATGTCCCCCAAGCCAAGACACAGGGAAGATTCCCTCTACCCATCATATTCTGCTTGTCAGAGTACACTTTTCAAATTTAAAAACATGATTCATATTTAAAAACAGTGGTTAACTTATTGATAAGGGAACCAGAAGGATAGCAAAACTGTTTCAGAAACTGGAACTGGAATGTTGTTGTTAGGTGCCGTCGAGTAGTCTCTGAATCATAGCGACAACAGAAAGTAACACTGTCTGGTCCTGTGCCAGCCTCACGATCCTTGCTATACCTGAGCACATCATTGCAGCCAGTGTGTCAAACCATCTCATTGAGGGCCTTCCCCTTCTTCATTGACCCTCCACTTTATCAAGCATGATATCCTTCTCCAGACAATGGTTCCTTCTGACAACATGACCAAAGTAGGTGAGACAAAGTCTGGCCATTCTCGCTTTCAAGGAGCATTTTGGTTGCACTTCCTCCAGGACAGATTTGTTAGTCCTTTTAGCAGACCATGGTACTCTCAGCATTCTTCTCCAACACCACAACTCAAAAGCATCAACTCTTCTTGGATCTTCCTTATTCATTGTCCAGTTCTCACATGCATAAGAGGCGATTGAAAATACCATGGCTTGGGTTAGGTGCACCTTAGTCTTCAAGGAGACATCTTTGCTCCTCATCACTTGAAGGAGGTCTTTTAAAGCAGGTTTGCCCAACACAATACATCATCTGATGTCTTGACTACTGTTTCCATTGGTGTTGATTGTAGAACCAAATAATATGAAGTCCTTGACAACTTCAATCTCTTCTCCATTTATCATGAAGCTGTTTATTGGACCAGTTGTGAGGATTTTTGTTTTCTTTATATTGAGGTGTAATCCATTCTACAGACTATAGTCTTTAATCTTCATAAGTAAGTGCTTCAAGTCATCCTCACTTTCAGCAAGCAAAGTTATGTCATCTGTGTATTGCAAGTTGTTATTAATGAGTCTTCTTCCTCCAAGCCTGATGCCATGGTTTTCTTCATATAATCCAACTTCTTGGATTATTTGCTCAGCATGTAAGTTGAATATGTATGGTTAAAGGATACAACCTTGACACACTCCCTTCTTAATTTTGAACCATACCCTGGAATAAAACTGCTAAATTAGAATAAAAACTTATTAATGTTCTACAGGTCAATAAACTCAAGTAACTACGTGGATTATATTTTCCTCAGACAGAAACCATTTGAATGTCTACTGAACATCAGTCATCTGCATTTTATCGATCTTCTACAAGTTGACATGTTAATTTAGAGTTTGGTCCCCATGAAGAGTAAATAGTAAGTCAAACAAAGTTTATTTTAGACGGTGCTGTAGCGTGATGTTGAAAATCCATGCAAGTAATCTTTCTGCCTTATTGTCAGGTTCTGGGTAATTTTTAACTCCTGTGTCTTGGTGGATGGCACCAGCAATCCCCAGTTTTCAAGGTCAGAAATATGGGGCCCTGAGAACTCTGCCTGCTCTGTCCTGGTCCAATCAGTGGCTACTTACTGTGGCTTCTTCCTTCTAGACATCTCCTCCCTTCCTCTCCATCCTCTTCAGCACTTTATTGAAACACCTTGTGGCCAGAGTGGCCATTCTGGAATGTAGATCAGACAAGCCCTTTTCCTGCTTTGGACTCTGCAGGTTGCCTGTGTTCACATATACCTTGACTCATTTTGGTCCTTCTATCCAGGCTACCTTTGGCCCAGGTAATGTGACTTGACCTGGGTCTTAGAATATCACCTCTCTCTCATTCCCCCACCCCCTCAATGCCCAAAGGTGTAAGCAACAGGGAACGTTGGGGCCTGGAACAGTCTGCAGGAGGTAGATCCTGCCTAGCCAAAAAAACAAACAAACAAACCCATTGCCATTGAGTCAATTTTGATTCCTGGTGACCCCATGTGTCACAGAGCAGAACCATATGGTTTTCTTATTTAATCTTCACGGAAGCATATTACCAAGCCTTTCCTCTGTGGTGCCTCTAGGTAGGTTCTAACCACCAGCTTTTTTTTTTTTTTTTTGCCTTAAAACATTGTTTATTATTTCTCAAGAGTCTATAGGTTGCCTGGGCTCAGCCAACAGTCCACATTGCTATCCTTGGTTTGGGGGCTGAGCACTTAGACTTTGGTGACCAGATACTGGGTTGGATGGCAGCTGGCTGGTATAGAATATCCACCCAGCAAGCTAGCCTAGGTTTGTCCACATAGTGATTGTAGAGGTTCATGAAGACATGTAAGACCTTATAAGGTCTTGACTTGGAACTGACATACTATCACCTCCATCACAGTCTTTGGCCAAACAAATCTCAAGGCTAACCCTACTTTAAAAGGTTGTGGAAATAGGCTCCACCTCTTTTTTTTTTCCTAGTGTTCCCTTTTTTTTACTTTTAAATTTTTTTTATTTTAAGAGCTTGTTTTACATTCAATGTCACACATACATTTAGTTTCATTCCCCATTCGCCATGTCCAACCCTAACCCAGTCTCCTCCCTTCCCTACCCTGTAACCCTCCCCCTGTGCCCCTCATATTTATGCACTCCTGTTTGTCCTGCATTTCCTCTGTTTGAATGTTGGTCCTCTGGTGTCCCATGGTCTATTGCTCTAGGGGATGTATTACCATAGAGTATGTGGGTGCATCATCCTGGGTTGAGTGGTCTGCGTGTACATCTTGTTAACTATTGAGCTGAGAGCCCACCCCGGGGATGAGTTTTATTCCAGGTGCAGAATGTATTCCAGGGCTATAGTATTAGGAGTCTCACCAGATTTCATCTGACCAGTAATTCTGATCATTATTGAGTCTAACCACCAGCTTTTTTACTTAATCTTTTGTGCCACCCGGAGAATAGACCCTGCTGCAAACGAAAAAGCAAACCCACTGCCATCAACTCATAGCAACCCCAAGACATTAAAATTAAAACCCAAGACAGTAATCCATGTACCCACCCAAAGAAACATAGCTGTGATCCATCCCGTCCAGCTTACATTATGGAGAACTTTCCATGTTTGGGTTCCATTCCAGGGTTGAGCAGGGCATCCAGCAGACCAGAGTTTCTGGTGGAGTGAGGGAACTGTAAACAGAGAACTATGCACATGTCAAAGAGCCCTGGTGGTGCAACGGTTGTCCCAGTTCCTAACCAGAAACCAGCTGTTTGAGCCCACCAGCTGTTCCATGGGATAAAAGACCTGATGATCTGCTCCCATAAAGATTACATCCTAGGAACCATATGAGGCTGTTCTTATCTGTCCTATATGGTCGCTATGAGTCAGAATTAACTCGATGGCACACAACACACATACATACACAGGGAGTGATAAGAGGAATGAATTAAAGTAAAGCAGGGATGGGGGTTGGTGGAGGGGGGTTACCATCTTAGAGAGGGTGGCCCCTCTGAACAGGTGACATTTGAGCAAACCTGAAGGAAGTGTGGGTAATTAGGGAAGAGCATTCCAACCAGAGACCAGCAATTGGAGGCCCTGAGGAGGAAGTATGCCTGTTGGGTCTGAGGGGCAGCAAGGAGGCCAATAAAGGAGAAAAAAGGTTGAAAAGGAGGGAATATAGGAAATGAGGTTGAAACTGGGGAGAGAGAAGACATTTATGGACCATTTTAGAACTCTAATTTTTTTTTTACTGAGTTGGAGGGAGATTTTTGAGGAGAGCTGTGACATGACGTTTTCAGAAGTTTCCTCCAGTGCTATTTGGAGAATGGTTTTCAAAGTCAGAACAGGGAGACCAGGGAGGAGAGATGGTGGAGACCTGGAACTGAGTGGGATTGGGGAGATGGGAAGGAGTGTTCAGGATGTGTGTTGAAAGAAGAGCTGGCAGGATTTGCAGGTGGATTGAGTGCAGGAGGAAGGCAGATGCCCAGGGATTTAGGATTGAACTGCTGGCAGGATGGAGTTGCCATCAACTGACATGGGAAAGGTTGTGGGTGGAGCAGGTTTTGGAGATGAGATCAGGACCTCAGTATGGACATATCTCTCATACATCCAAGTGCAGATGGCACGTGGACATGGAGTTCAGGGGAGATAAGATCTCATATTCAACCCATTCCCATTGAGGCTTGACTTTATATATAAGTTAATTTTGCAAGTTTAATGGGTATCATTGTTCTTATTTGTAATTTTCATACTAATCATTCTGAGCACCTCTATGTGGGCTTACTAGCTTTTTTGGTTCCTCATCTATAAGTTAAGGAGCTCTGGTGGCATTGTCATAAGGTATTGGTCTGCTATCCAAAAGGTCAGTGGTTCAAACCCACCAGCTGCTCCATGGAAGAAAGATGAGACATTCTGCTTCCATAAATATTTACAGCCTTGGAAACCATGGGGGTTACCATAAGTTGGAATCAACTCAATGGAAGAGGGTTTGATTTTAATCTATAAATTGCCTATTCATATCCATTGATGAATGGACATCTCTTAGAATTGCTGTCCTTTTCATGTTGTTTTCCAACTGTCCAGAGTTTAATCTAGATCAAAGGTGTTCTCTCTCTGTCTGTCTTTCTCATTCTGTCTCTTTCATTTTTACTCCCTTTCATTCTCTCACACGCTCTCCCTCTCTTCTCTCTCTCACTCTTCTTTTCTCTTATTCTCTTGCTCTGGATATTTTAATTATTTCTTAATATTTCAATTAATTTCTAATAAATATGACTATATATTATATATAAATTTATCTTTATATATATTAATATGGATATTTGTGTATGTGTGTATATATATATATATTTATGTATGTGTGTACATAAATATATATATACACACATACACAAATATCCATATTAATATATATACACAAATACACAGCCCTGTGTGGACATACACACATACATACATTATGTGTGTGTGTGTGTGTGTGTGTGTATAACCAAACTTGCAGCCATTGAGTTGATTCTGACTCAAAATGACCCCCATTGGGTTTCTAAGGCTGTAAATTTTTATGGAAACAGATCGTCCCATCTTCCTTCTGTACAGCAGCTAGGGTAGGCTTGAACCATTGACCTTCTTTCTGGTTAGCAGCCAAATGCCTTATCCACTATGCCACCAGATATACGTATTTAACCCACCAGCTGTTCTGCAGAAGAAAAATGGAGCAGTCTGCTTCCATAAAGATTTATAGCCTTGGAAACCCAACAGAGGTCACTTTGAGACTTGGTGGCAGTGAGTTTGGCTTTATATACGTTTACAAAGAACCCATCCTCACTCAAAGAACTAGAACATCACTAACCTGCTTCTACCTATGAGTTTCTTTCCTATCCCGCCCTTGTAGAGGTTATCACCAGCCAGATTTGTGTTTATCATTCCCTGATTTTGGTTTTTATTTATAATTTTGTCTCTTATGTATACCTATAGATACGTTGTTTAGTTATTCTTGGTTTTGAGTTTTGTAAAAAAAATTCATTTCTTAGGCCTGTTATTTCATTCAACATTATTTTTCTAAGATTCGTCACTATTGCTGTGTGTTACTATAACTAATTCCCTTTTCACCTCTGTGTAATATTTCATCAAATGACTACACCATGATACACATATGTGTTCTGTTGTCAGTGGATATTTGGGTTGATTCATATGATTATTATTTTAGAGTGCTGTAGTTACTATTCTTGTACATGTCACCTGGGTGCTTATGGTTGAGTTTCTCTAGGGTGTATACCTAGAAGAGAATTGCTGGGTCCTAGGGTTTGCAAATATTAAATTTATTTATTTTTGTTGTTGTTGTTGTTATGTGCTGTGGAGTCAGCCCTTACTCATAGTGACCCCTCCTTGGGTTTCCGAGGCGGTATCACTATGGAAGTAGATTCCCCAGCCTTCCTTCCAAGGAGTGGCTGGGAGTTTGACCCACCAGCCTTCTGGTTAGCAGTGAATTGCCTTAGGCACTATGCTACCAGAGCTTATTTAGGATTTATGAATTATTAGCATGAGAGATGCAAATAATTTTCCAAAGTGATTATACTGATTTGCACACTCACTAGCAGTATCTAAGAATTACCATTGATCTACATCCTCTCCATCACCTGGCTTTGTCAAATTTTTTTTATTATTTCTTGCCAACACAGAAGGTAGCACATTGTCATCATAATTTGCCTTTACTTTTTTTTTTTTTTTAAACAGAATTGAGCTATTTTTCATCACTTTATTCATTGTTCTGGTTTCCTTTTCTGGTGACTGTCTTTTCTAGACATTTCTCTTTTGTCAGTTGCAAACACTGTAAATTATATTTATTCTTCCATTTCCTTTCCATTTTTCTAACTCTGGCCACGGTCTCCTCAACTTCACACTTCATCTTTTCTCTTTTTTTGCCTTTATGGTTTGATCTTTTGAAGTTTTAAGCTTTTAACACTATAGTTTACCTTTCATATTTGGGTCTCTCCTCCATCTGGAACCTACATTTGCATCTGGTATAAAGAAGAAACCCAGTTTTTAATTTTTTTCTCCTTTATACGTTAAGCCAGGTTTCCCATACCATCTGCAAAACACTCTGACCTTTTCCATATGTTGGGCTACTTAGTTCTTGTACAACATTTTCTTCTGTACTTTGATCTCTTTTTGAGATTGCTGGTCTCTTTGTTGATGTGTTTGTTCTTAAAGCAACCACACAATTTTTAATTACAATGACTGTGTGTATGTATTAGTGTCAGGTAGGAAAAATTTCTTCTTCACTCTTCCTTTTTCAGTTTTTATGAATATTTTATTCCTTCATATAAATTTTAGAGAAGTTTATAAAGGTTCTGAAAATATCCAACTGAGTTCATTTTTTTTCCATTGAGATGACTTTGTGGAGAAGTGGTACCTTTATAATACCAATTATATATACCCATGCACAATGGAATGTCTCATTTAGTCAGAATATCTTTCCATATAGAGTTCTTTTGATTTTGGGTAATACTTAGTTTTTATTGCTAGTTTGAATATTATCTTATTTTTTTTAATTGTGCTTTCTAGTTGGTTATTACTAGTATAGAGAATTGCTTTGATTTTTTTTTCTTGCTTCTTCTTCTTTTTTTAAGTTAATCTTGTATCTGTCAACCTTACTGAACTCTCATGTCTATTGATTCTTTTGGCCCCTCTAGAGACCATATTATCTACAAATAATGTTAGCTTTATCCTTTACTTCATAATTCTTTCACCATTTATTTGTTTTTTGAAATTTCTTTGGAGCATTGACAGGATATCAGTTGGTGATTGTGGCCAAGCAGGGCTATTCCCAGATCTTAAAGAGAATATTGTCTGAGCCTTTGCCATTACATATAATATTTTCTGTCATTTTTTGGCATATAAGTTTCATCAAGTTAAGGTGTACCATACTAGTGTCAGACCTCCTCTTCATTCAGGAGAGGGGAGGAGAACAAAGACCTGCCCAAAGTTGATTCCTATGCAGTAGAGCTCAGACATACCTCCACTCGCCAAGTTTTTTTTTTTTTTCCTTTCCCCCTGCCAATTTGACACTAAGCCATCCTCCCCACAGCACTTTCTACTTCTCTCTTGGGTTTAATAATTCACTGCAATGTCCACCCAGAACTCACTGACCAACTCATGATTATGTGGTTTATTAGGGAAGTAACAGGCTACTACAAACAATTCAGGCTAAGGATCAACTTGGAAGTAACAGGATACAGTTTGTCAATCAGGACATCTTTTAACCAGCACAGTGATCAGCTCCTTCTTGGCCATGCCTGCAGACCGGACTCTGGCCTCTGGCCTTTGCTCTGCTCAGGCAAGTGCTACAACTCTTAAGCTCTACTAGCAGGTGACCAGAGGCACCCTGCTCCATCAGCAAGACTCCTGCTTGAACACACTCAGCTTTATTGCTCTGTGGGTCTTGGGTTGGCAAGCCAACCACCTCCGTTCTTGTACTGGTCTCCTATGTTGCAGCTCTCTCTGTCTCCTGGGTCTAAAAGGTTCTCAGTGAAGGGATCTTGGGTCAAAAGGACACACTATACTCCAGGTTCTTCTTCCTGATGGTAGTGATGGAGGGGTGGATTACCTAATAAGCAAGGTAAGCATGGGCTTACTTGTGCTTACTTATTAATCTGTAGTTAACCGTTTCACATTTTTCACCACATCAAATTGCTTACTGGGTACTCTGTCTCTGTTAGGGATTGCAAATTTGAAGCAAGGTTTGGATTCTGTAGGATGGTGCTATGAAGTTGGGAGAGAGAGAGATGCCAGCCAACCTAGAAGTAGAATCTTCGATGTGGTGAAAAAAAATGTGAAATTGTTCACTTCAGATTAGTAATACTTTACTAATTAGTAAGTATAATATAATATTACCTAGTTTATTGGGTGATCTGACACTAATGAGGGATTGCCCCTTTTATAAGCCTATTCCTAGCAAGACTACAAACTGACCAGTCCCCTCAGTAGGCATGTTGTTATTATGTGCCGTCGAGTCGGATGTGACTCATAGCGACCCCTCCTTGGGTTTCTGAGGCAGTATCACTACGGAAGTAGATTGCCCCATCTTCCTTCCGAGGAGTGGCTGGTGGGTTTGAGCCGCCAGCCTTCTGATTAGCAGTCAAGGCATAGTCACCTAATTTGCTTAGTAATTGACCAATCCCCACAAGGATTTTACTAATTTCTTTGTATAGTAAACTGTCCAATCCCTTTTGTTTTTGCAAGATTGTGGGCTAGCAAATCATCTTGGTAGACCTACAAACCCAGGGCCAGAAAGGCACATATAGAGAGAAACCTGTTGCACTGCATATAGAAATCCCCTTTGACTCCTAGTTTGTTAAGAATTTTGTTTATTTTTTCATATTTTGCTTTTTATTGTGATTTAGTAAAATTTTACAAAACAGATTCACTTTAATTTCAACAGTTCATAACATTTTGTTTCATGACACCGATTATAATCCCTACAATGTAACAGCTCTCTTCCCACATCCTCCTTGTGGCCACTTACCCTGTATTCTTCTTGCCTATGCATTTCTGCCTTTCTCCCTGTGCAAATGCTGCCCTTCTGATCTCCCATGGCTGATTGTTCTAAGGAGTACATTGCCATGGTATAGGTGTTCAGTCCTGTAGGCCTGTCTATTGTTTGCCTGAAAGTGAAGCCATAGGAGAGAGTTCAATTCCAGGTCGAAAGGGTGACTAGAAACCATAGTCTTGCGTGTTTCACCAGCCTCTATCTGTGGTAGTTAAGGTTATGTATCAGCTTGACTGGGCCTGGTTTTGAGTGGCTGAACAGCTGGATGTAGTGACTCCCCATGAAAAGACTGGTAATCAAATTCATGGTTGATTGAATGGTGGAATCTACTGGAGCAGCTGAGTAGCTTCCGGTATGTAAGCAGAAGCTTTGAGAAAAGTCTGGGAGCTTTTTGGCATGTAGCTGAGTCTTCATTCAGCAGCCTGCCATGTTGTCTGCTGATCTTATAGCAGCACCCCACTCTCTCGGTACCAAATTCTGTTCTGGTTACCTGGTGCCGCTCTGCCAAGAATATACCACAAATGGGATGGCTTAAACAAACAGGAGTTTATTCTCTTACAGTTTGGAGGCTTTAAGTCCGAGTTCAAAGTGCCAGCCTCTAGGGGCTTTCAGATTGTTCCTGGACTTGAACCAGTGGCCTGCTGTGTTGTGTGATAATCTTGGTACTGTGCTGTTTTACTGTGGACCTTGGGCTTGTCAGCCTCAGCAGCCAGCAGCTGCCTGAATGAAGAGAAGCCTCCAACTCCTGTGGGCCAGGAACAAGAGGCAGAGCTGAAGCCAAGGTCAAGAAGCTATTACCCAGCCCCCAGAGCTGGCACTTTGAACTTGGACTTTAGCCTCCTAAACCGTAAGAGAATAAACTCCTGTTTGTTAAAGCCACCCATTTGTGGTATTTTCTGGTAGAGCGGCACTACAGACCCAAAACACTATCCAACCAGTAATCCTGGTTTTCTTTGTTTTTGAATTTTGTTCCACATTTTTTCTCCCACTCTTCAAAGGATCTCTAATTTTGATCCTTTTCCAGTGGTTGGGATTGATAGCCAAGCATCAACTAGTTTTCCTGTTCTCAGGGTTGTATAGGCTGAGGTTTCCATGGTCCATTAGTCCTTTGGACTAATTGCTTCCGTGTATCTTTGATTTTCTTCACTCCTCTTTGGTCTAGATTAAGAGAGACCAATAGTTGCGTCTTAGATGGCTGCTCACAAGCTTTTAAGACCCCAGTCACTAATCACCAAAGTAGAATGTACGACAGTGTTTTTGTGTACCAATTTGTGCCAGTTGAGCTTCATGTCCCCCACGACCATGGTCCTGAGCCCACAGGCCCAGCGACTCACTCCTCAAGGTGCTTAATTTTGGCTAAGAAGTTATCCTAACTTTGTTCCTTGTTACCTCTATAAAATGTATGGACATTTTTATAGCACATACAAATACATATGTAGGAATATTGTGTGCTAAACCTATGTATGTTCATGGGCATATTCTCATTTGCCTACCCATACCTGATCTTCTTGCCTGTCTACCTATTTATTCACTCATATTTATTCACTCATTTGCTAACTCTGATGGCATAGTGCCTAAGGCATTTGACTGCTGACTAGAAAGCTGGAAGTTCAAACCCACCAGCCACTCCTCGGAAGGAATGTTGGACAATCTACTTCCATAGAGATACCTCCTCAGAAACCCAAGGAGGGATCTCTATGAGTCCGATCCAACTCGACGGTAGTGAGTTTGTTTTTTCATTTTTGTATTATTGATAATGAAGTATTGTGTATGTAATAATATTTACCTTTGTTGTCTGTATCTCTTGTGCTCCTCTCTGTGTCTTCCTCTTGCTTAATGATATTGTGCTGGTCACATGATTGTTTTTTTTTTTTTTAATTGCCTCTCCCTTCACCCAAATCAACACATGTCTCTTAACTAGCCTACAATTTTCCCTACCCTCTCCTTCCATGCTGGTAACCAACAAAGATAATTTCCTTCCCTGTGTAAATCTTTAAGTTTTTATAATAGTGGACTCATACAATATTTATCCTTCTGTGATTGACTTATTTCACTCAGCATAATGTCCTCCAAGTTCATCCATGTTATGAGGTGATTCACGAATTCTTCATTATTCTTT
Organism: Orycteropus afer afer; assembly: GCF_000298275.1. Classification (NCBI taxonomy): domain Eukaryota; kingdom Metazoa; phylum Chordata; class Mammalia; order Tubulidentata; family Orycteropodidae; genus Orycteropus; species Orycteropus afer. The sequence continues at coordinate 5,728,628 of NW_006921604.1, forward strand.
AATGTTGCATAACATTCCATTTTGTGTATGTACCATAGTTTGGTTATCCATTCATCTGCTGATGGGCACTTAAGTTGTTTCCACCTCTTTGCTATTGTGAACAGTGCTGCAGTGAACATGGGTGTGTATATATGTATTCATGTCCAAGTTCTAACTCTTTAGGATATATGCCTAGTAGTTGGATTGCTAGATCAAATGGTATTTCTGTTTCCAGCTTTATAAGGAAGTGCCATGCCATTTTCCACAGTGGTTGTACCATTTTGCAGTCCCACCAGCAGTGTTTGAGAGTTCCATTCTCTCCATATCCTCACCAATGTTTATTGTTTTCTGTCTTGTTGAACTTTGCTATTATTGCAGGGGTGAGATGATATCTCATTGTCATTTTGATTTGCATCCCTTTAATAGCTAATGATCATGAGCATTTCTTCATGTGTTTGTTGGCTGCCTGAGTATCTACTGTGGTGAAGTGTCTATTTATAGCCTTTTCCCATTTTTAAATTAGATTGTTTGTCTTTTTGATGTTGAGGTGTTGATGTTTTCTGTAAATTTTAGAGGTAAGTCCCTTGTCAGATATGTCATTGCCAAATATTTTTTTCCCGATTTGGAGGTTCTCTTTTTATTCTTTTGGAGAAGTCTTTTGATGCACATAAGAATTTAATTTTTAGAAGACCCCAGTCATCTGGTTTATCTTGTGCTGTTTGAGTATTTTGGGTTATGCTTGATAGTCTATTTATGCCATAAATTAGCACCCCTGAGTTTGTCCCTATTTTATTTTCGATGAACTTTATAGTTTGGGTTTTATGTTTAGGCCCTTGATCCATCTTGAGTTAGTTTTTGTGTATGGTATAACATATGACTCTTGTTTCATTTTTCTGCAAATGAATATCCGGTTTTGCCAGCACCATTTGTTAAAGAATCTGTCTCTTCCCCATTTAATGCATTTCTATGCTTTGTCAAAGATCAGCTGTCCATAGGTGGATGGATCTATTTCTGGATTCTCAATTGTGTTCCACTGGTCAATGTGTCTGGTGTTGTACCAATATCAAGCTGTTTTGACTACTGTGACTGTAGAGTAGGTTTTGAGATCAAGGAGTGTGAGACCTCCTACTTTGTTTTTCTTCTTCAGTAGTTCTTTGCTTATCTGAGGTCTCTTTCTTTCTATATAAAGTTAGTGATTAGTTTTTCCATGTACTTAATGAAAGTTGATGGAATTTGCATAGGGATAGCATTCAATATATAGATTGCTTTGGGTAGTATTGATATTTTTGCAGTAGTCCATCTTCCTATCCATGAGCATGGTATGTTCTTCCATTTATGTAGGTGCAAAAAAGACAAGGAGGCCACATCTTTTGACCTCCTCTAACCACACAGGAGGAAGACAGAATCACCATCAATAGCCCAAGGCCTATTACTGCAAGGCCAGACATGCTGCCTCCCTCCAGCCCTTTC
>NW_006921604.1:5730765-5731677 GCF_000298275.1 Orycteropus afer afer
TCACATATACTTTGTCTCATGACATTGATCACAATTCACCACAATGCAACAGCTCCCCTCCCACTTCCTCCCGACAGTCATCTCTTCCTTGTATCCATCCCTCCATGCACCCCTGCCCCCTGAGCTGTCTCCCTGTGCATAAACAGCCCTTCTTTCCCCCATGATTGTTCTCTTGAAGGAGTGTATTTACCTCAGGTAAATGTTCAACTCCTATGCCTGTCTTTTACTTGGCTGAAAGCCACAGGCGTGGGTTCAATTCCAGACCTGAAGGGCAGCTAGGACCATAGTCTCAGAGGTTCCACCAGGCTCTGTCAGACTAGCAAACCTGGTCCCCCCCCCCACTTTTTTTTTCCAAATGATTTTGAGTTTTGTTCCACCTTGTTCTCCCTCTCTATCCAGGATCTCCTGCATAGATCCCCCTCTGAGTGGTTGACATTGGTCGTGGGACACCACACCATCTAGTTCTTCTAGTTTCATAGTCATATACACTGTGGATCACATGGTGTAACAGTCACTAGGACTAACTGTTTCCATGAATCTTTGGTTTTCTTCATTCTTCTTTGCCCTGGATGAGGAGAGACCCATTGTTGCATCTAGATGGCTGCTTGCAAGCTTTTAAGATCCCACTCACTACTCGCCATAGTAGGAGGTGGAACAATGTTTTGTGTAGTATGTTATGCCAATTGAGCTTGATGTCCCCTGTGCCTATGGGTCCAAGCCCACAGGTTCAACTACTTGCTCCCTCTGGGTAGCTGGCTGTAACCAAGAAGTGACTACAACTTTGTCCCTTTTCAGCTCTACTATACACCTTGGAATTCAGATCATGCAAACACACTTATATGACCATTGTCTGCCAACCCTATACATGGTCTTGGGTACACTCCCCACTTCATAGACATACCTAATAGTTCA
>NW_006921604.1:5735071-5745794 GCF_000298275.1 Orycteropus afer afer
CAACCTTTGATTTTTAGTCTATTTTTGTCTTTATCTCTAAGGTGTGTCTCTTGTAGGCAGCATATTGATGGGTTTTGTTATCTTATCCAATCTGCAACTCTCCACATCTTCAGTGGTGCATTTAAGCCATTAACATTCAGGGTAATTATTGACAAGTATGATTTGGTTGCTGTCATTTTGGTATGTGTATTTTCATGGAGTCCCTGGTTTCTTTGTTCCATATTATTTTCTGTGCTGAGCTCATTATGTTTATGAATTGTGTTATCATTTCCTTTGTTGCTATTGCTTTAGTATTTGGTGAATATTTGTGCTTGTCCTCTTTTTTATTGTGATGTGAAGGTTTATCATTTTTCTTTGAGGTTACCCTGTAAGTTATCATTTTCTCCCTGAGATTAGAACAGTCCATTCTGTCTTGCAACTCTCTTGACTTCCTCACCATTTAGAAATTCTATAACTACACGGTATTTTCCCTCTTTTTGATTTGTAGTTGTCCTCACTTGCCAATTGATGTCTCTGGTTCCCTGTTTATAATCTTGTAAGCTTATTTTACTTTGGATATGCCCATATCTGTGGTTTCTGGGTTATGTCGTCTTGCGTATTAATGGTTAGTTGTTATTTGCTATTTTTTTTTCTGCCTATTCTGCCATCTTACCAGATCTTCAGTAGTGTTTTATAGTTTTTTGTATAGGTATTTTATGTCCCTGGTAAGATTTATTCTTAACTATTTTATCTTTTTGGTAACTACTGTAAATGGCATTGTTCTCTATTTCCTTTTCAGAGATCTCTTTGTTGATGTAGAGAAATCCAAATGACTTTTGTATAATTGATCTTGTATCCTGCCACTTTATTGAATCATTCATTAGAGCCAGTAGTTTTCTCCCTGAGTCTCTTGGGTTTTCTATATATAGGATCATATCACCTGCAAATAGAGATAGTTTTATTTCTTTCCCAATTTGGATGCCTTTTATTTCTCTTTCTTGCCTTATTCTCCTGGCTAGGACTTCCAATACAATGTTGAATAGAAGTGGAGATAGAGGGCATCCTTGTCTGGTTCTTGTTTGCAAGGGAAATAGTTTCTATCTCTCTCTATTGAGAACAATGTAAGCTCTTGGTTTTGCATATAGTCCTTTTATTATGTTGAGGAATTTCCCTTCTATTCCTATTTTTCTGAGAGTTCTTAAAATCAGGAATAGGTGTTGTATTTTATCAAATGCCTTTTCTGCATCTGTTGATATGATCATGTGATTCTTTTCCTTTATTTTACTTATGTGATGGATTATGTTGATTGTTTTTCTACTGTTGAACCATCTTTGCATACCTGATATGAATCCCACTTGGTCATGATGTTATATATATATATATATATGTTGTTGGAGTCTATTGGGTCTATTGGCTGGGATTTTGTTCATTTATTATTCCTGTTATTTGCATCTTTCTTTTTCCTTAAAGGAGCTCTGGTGGCACAGTTCCTAAGGCTGACCAGAGGGTTGGTGCTTCAAACCCACCAGCTGCTCCATAGAAGGAAGATGGGGCAATCTACTTCTGTAAAAATTTACCACCTTGGAAACTCAATGGGGGTCACTATAAGTCAGGATCAACTTGATGGTAGTGAGTTTTGTTTGTTTGTTTGTTGTTTTTCCTTAGTTAAATTTGCCAGTGGTTTGTCAATTTTGTTGATCTTTTTGAAGAACCATCTTCTAGTCTTGTTGATTTTTCTATTGCTTTTATGTTTTCTGCTTCATTCAATTCTGCTCTAATCTTTATGATTTCCTTTCTTCTGGAGACTGTAGACTTCTTTTTGTTGCCCTTTTTCAAATTGTTGGAGTTGTTGGGTTAGTGTTGATTTTTGTCCTTTCTTCTTTTTTAGTATGTTATAAATTGACCTTTGATTATTGCTTTTACTGTGTTCCAGAAGTTTTAGTATGTTGTATTTTCATTCTCATGTATTTCTGGGAATTTTTTTATTTCACGCTTTATTTCTTCTGTTACGCAGTAGGTCTTGAGAAGAGTGCTATTCAATTCCATGTATTTGATTTCCACCCCCACCCCTAGTCTTCCTATTACTGATTTCTAATTTTATAGCATTGTAATCCAAGAAGACACTTTGTAGTATTTCACTGTTTTTAAACTTTTTGAGACTTATTTTGCGGCCTAACATATGGCCTATTCTGGAGAACTATCCATGTGCACTGGAAAAGAATGTGTTTATTGTTTTTGTTGGGTGGAGCTCTCTCTGTATATGTCTGAGGTCATGTTGGTTGATTGTGTTGTTGAGATTTTCTGTATCTTTCTTGATTTTTTTTCTGGTTCTGTCCTTCATCAAAAGTGGTGTGTTAAAGTCTCCTACTACTATTGTAAAATTGTCTATTTCTTTTTTCAATTCAGTAAATGTTTGCTTTATGTAGTTTGGAGCTCTTTCATTAGGTGCATGGATATTTATTATGGTTTTGTCCTCTTAAGTCAGTTGACCCTTTTATCATCTTATAATGCCTTTCCTTATCTCTTATGCTAGTATTTGCCTTAAAGTCTATTTGATTAGAAATTAATATTACCACAACTGCTGTATTTTGGTTGTCATTAGCTTGATATATATTTTCCCACCCCTTGATTTTTATTTTTATCTTTGTGTCTAAGGTATATCTCTTGTAGGTAGCATATTGATGGGTCTTGTTTTCTTATCCAATCTGCCCCTCTCTTCTCTTGACTGGTGCATTTAGTCCATTCACATTCAGTGTAATTAAAGATAGGTATGAATTTACTGCTGTCATTCTTTTGTGCTTTTTGTTGTGATGTTGAAGGTTTCTTTGTTCTGAATATTTTCCTATGCTGAGTTCATTTTGCTATCAAGTTTTCTTTCCCTTTTCTTCATTACTGTTGATTTAGTGTACTAAGTCCTTGTGATTTTCTTCTTTCTTATTTTGATTAGAAGGCTTATTAATTTTCTTTGTGGTTACACTGTAGTGAATTCTTATCTCCCTAAGCTTGGAACATTCTGTTATATATTGACATCATCCTGATTCCCTCTCCATTTGGATGTTTTGTAACTGTGCCACTTATTCCCTCTATTTGCTTTGTAATTGGTGTAATTTACATATTGACTCCTCTGTTTCTCTGTTTTCCATTTTATAAACTTATTTTATATTTGAGAGTTCTTTTCCTGGATTGGTTTCTGGGTGGTGTTCTTATGTGTCTTAATCTTAAGTTGTCGTCTTCCATTGTTGGCTTTCTGTTGGAAGGACTCTCTTTAGTATTTCTTGTAAGGTTTGTCATGTTTTTACCAATTCCCTTAATTTCTGTTTGTCTGAGAATGTCCAAATTCACCATCGTATCTGAGGGACAGTTTTGCTGGATATATAATTCTTGGTTGGGAATTTTTTCCTTCAAGATTTCCTATATGTCATCCCATTGCCTTCTTGCCTGTGTGGTTTCTGATGAGAAATCAGAGCTTAGTCTTATTGGTTGCCCTTTGTAGGTAGCATTTTGTTTTTCCCAAGCGGGACTGACTCGACGGCCTGTAACAACAATAACAACAAGCTGCTCTCAAGATTTTTGTCTTTGATTTTGGTTCTTTGTCTTTGGTTTTGGAAAGCTTGATTATGATATGCCTTGGTAACTTTCTCCTGGTGTCTATCCTGTATGGGGTTCATTGAGCTTCTTGGATGGATCTTTTCATCTTTCATGATATTGAGGAAGTTTTCTGTTCACAAGCCTGTGACAATTTTCTCTGTGTTCCCCCCAACACACACACACTTGTTCTGGAATTCCAATCTGAGGTACATTCTTTCTTTTCTTATCATCTCATATAACTATTAGGTTTTATTCATGTTTCTTCATTCTTTGTTCTGACTTTTCCTCATACAAGATGGTGTTAAGGGATTTGTCTTCTAGCTAGGAAATGTGTTCTTCAGCCAGTTCGAATCTACTTTTTTGTCCTTCCAATGTGTTATCTATCTCCATAATTCTAGTGTTTATCTTCTGGATTTTTAATTACTGTTTTTGTATGATTTCAAATTGTCTATTTATTTTGTTACTTTGCTCTTGTATGATTTTCCTGAATTATTCAAGGGTATTGTCTGTCTGCTCCTTGCTTCTGTTATGGTTTCCTTGAGCTTTTGGAAGGATATAGATATGTTGTTGTTGTTGTTAGGTGCTGTCGAGTCATCTCCGACTCATAGAGACCCTATCCACAACAGAACAAAATACCTCCCAGTCCCGCACCAGCCCACAATCCTTGGTATACTTGAGCACATCGCCACAACCACTCTGTCAATCCATTACATTGAGGGTTTTCCCCTCTTTCATCAACTCTCCACCTTACCAAGCATGACATCCTTTGCCAGGGAATGGTCCCTTCTGACAACATGACCACAGTAGGTGAAATGATCTCTGGATATTCTCTTTTCTAAGGAACATTCAAGCTGCACTTCCTCCAGATCAGATTTGTTAGTTCTTTTAGCAGTCCATGGCACTTTCAGCATTCTTTGCTAGCACCACAACTCAAAAGCATCAACTTTTCTTCAGTCCTCCTTATTCATTGTCCAGCTCTCACATGCATATGAGGCGATTGAAAATGCCATGGCCTGTGTCAGGCACAACTTAGTCCTCAAGAAGACATCCTTGTTCTTCAGCACTTGAAAGAGGTCCTTTGCAGCCAATTTGCCCAGTGCTATACATTGTTTGATGTCCTTACTACTGCTTCCATTGGTGTCAAATGTAGACCCAAGCAATGTGAAGTTTTTGACAATTTCAAACTTTTCTCCATAAGTGATGCTGCTTATTGGTCCAGTTGTGAAGATTTTTGTTTTATTTATATTGAGGTATAATCCATACTGTAGACTGTATTCTTCAATCCTCATCAGTAAGTGCTTCAAGTCATCCTCACTTTCAGCAAGCATAGTTGTGTTGTCAGCATATCACAGGTTGTTAATGAGTCTTCCTCCAGTCCGGATGCCATGTTCTTCTTCATATAATCCAGCTTCTCAGATTATTTGCTCAGCATACAGATTGAATAAGTATGGTGAAAGGATACAACCCTACGCACTCCCATCTTGATTTTAAACCATGCAGTATTCCCTTTTTCTGTTCGAATGGCAGCTTCCTGGTCCATGTACAGGTTCTTCATGAGTACAATCAAGTGTTCAGGAATTCCCATTCTTCTCAATATTATCCATAATTTGTTATGATCCACACAATCAAATGCTTTTGCATAGTCAATAAAACACAAGTAAACATCTTTCTGGTATTCTTTGCTTTCAGCCAAGATCCATCTGACATCAGCAATGATATCCCGTGTTCCACATCCTCTTCTGAATCCAGCTTGCATTTCTGGAAGTTCTCTGTCAACATACTGCTGCAACCGATTTTGAATTATCCTCAGTAAGATTTTACTTGCATGCGATATTAATGATATTGTTTGATAATTTCCACATTCTATGGGATCACCTTTCTTTGGAATGGGTATAAATATGGATCTCTTTCAGTAAGTTGGCCAGGTAGCTGTCTTCCAAATCTCTTGGCATAGTACCTCCAGTGGGGCGTCTGTTTGTTGAAACATCTCAATGGGTATTCCATCAATTCCTGGAGCCTTGTTCTTTGCCAATTCCTTCAGTGCAGCTTTGACTTCTTCCTTCAATACCATTGGTTCTTGATCATATGCCACCTCCTGAAATAGATGAAGATCAAGCAGGTCTTTTTGGTACAATGACTCTGTGTGTTCCTTCCATCTTCTTTTGATGCTTCCTGCATCATTCAATATTTTGCCCATAGACTCTTTCAATATTACAACTCAAGGCTTAATTTTTTTCCTCAGTTCCTACATCTTGAGAAATGCCTAGTGTGTTCTTCCCTTTTGGCTCTCCAACTCCAGGTCTTTGCACATTTCTTTACAGTAATTGGCTATGTCTGCTTGAGCTGCGCTTTGAAATCTTCTGTTCAACTCTTTTATCTTGTCATTTCTTCCATTTGCTTTAGCTACTCTCCATTCAAGGGCAAGTTTCAGAATCTCTTCTGACATCCATTTTGGTCTTTTCTTCCTTTCTCATCTTTTTGATGAACTCTTGCTTTTTTCATGGATGATGTTCTTCATGTTATCCCATAATTCTTCTGGTTGTTGGTCATTGGTGTTCAGTGCATCAAATCTATTCTTTTGATGGTCTTTAAATTCAGTAGGGATATATTCAAGGTCATATTTTGGCTTTTGTGGACTTGTTTTAATTGTCTTCAACTTCAAGTTGAACTTGCATATGAGTAGTTGATGGTCTGTTCCACAATCAGCTCCTGGCCTTGTTTTAGCTGAAGATATTGAGCTTTTCCATCACTTCTTGCCACAGATATAGTCAATCTGATTCCTCTGTAGTCTGTCTGGCGAAGTCCACATATATAGCTGCACTTGTGCTGTTGAAAAAAGGTATTTGCAATGAATAAGTCATTGGCCTTGCAAAATTCTATCATGCAATCTCCAGCATTATTTCTGTCATCAAGGCCAAATTTTCCAACCACTGGTGATTCTTCTTTGTTTCCAACTTTTGCATTCTAATCACCAGTGATAATTAGCACATCTTGATTACATGTTTGGTCAATTTCAGAAGTTGATAAAAATCTTCGATTTCCCCACCTTTGGCTCTGGTGGTTGGTATGTAAATTTGGATAATAGTAGTATTAACTCATCTTCCTTGTAGGTGTATGGATATTATCCTATCACTGACAGCATTGTACTTCAGGACAGATCTTGAAACATCCTTTGTGATGATGAATGTCACACCATTCCTCTTCAAATTGTCATTCCCAGCATAGCAGATCATATGGTTATCTGATTCAAAATGGCTAAAACCAGTCCATTTCACCTCACTAATGCCAAGAATATTAATCTTTACGCATTCTATTTCATTTTTGACAACTTCCAGTTTCCCTAGGGATGCACATTCCCTAGGATTGCACTTCGTACATTCCATGTTCTGATTATTAATGGATATTTGCAGCTGTTTCTCCTCAATTTGAGTTGTGCCACATCAGCAAATGGAGGTCCCAAAAGCTTTACTTTATCCATATCATTAAGGTTGGTTCTACTCTGATGAGGCAGCTCTTTTCCAGTCATATTTTGAGTGCCTTCCCACCTAAGGGGCTCATCTTCCTGCACTGTATCAGACAGTGTTTCTGGGCTATTCATACAGTTGCCTAGTGATGTATCAGACAGTGTTTCTTTGCTATTCATAAGTCTGTCCCTGGCTAATTCTTTGGGAAGTGGATGGCCTCTTCCTTCTTTCTAGTCTATCTCAGTCTGTAAGTTGTGTTGAAACCTGTGCACCATGTGCAACCCTGCTGGTGTTTGAAACACCAGCGGCCCAGCCTCAAGCTTCACGGCCATATGCAAGCCACCACAGGACAACAAACTGACAGACAAGTTTGTCTCCCTTAGCTGTTCAAAACCTCTCTGCCCTCCCTTACCTGGATCCCATGGCTCTGTTGTCCCTGGCTATAGATATAAATATGTTTTTTTTTTTTTTTTGATTCCTTATCAGGTAGTTCTATTGCCTGTTCTTCCTTGGGGAGATTTCCTAGTTCTTTAGTTTGGTTTGCTTCCACTATCTTGTCCTGTTTCTTTGTTTGAGTTGAAATTATCTGTTGTCTCTGAGATGTTTTGAAGTTGTTATCTTTATTTATTTATTTATTTTATTGTGTGTTGGTTTATTTCACCCTGGTTTTTTGTTTTGCTTTGTTTTGGTATATCTGGAGGTGTAGGGCAGGTGTGCTTCTTTGGTTGTTAGCTTGGCAGCACTGGGGCACCCCCCAGCTGTCTCCAAATTGGTGGAATAACTGGTGGGAATGTGGGTGTGAGTTTCTGTTTGTCATGAAGAGGACCTGCAGTTAGGATAAGCAAGTGTTGTCTACCATCTGTCATTGATCCAGAGTGTGGGAGCTGGTGGTGGTCCTCATCCATTGGGTGAGGTAGTTGGTGCAGTAGATACGGCTGACTAATGAAGAGTTAATATCCTCCTCTTGTATAGGGCAGGGGTGGAAAAAGGAGAAGAAGAGAATAATAGGCAAAAAAGATAGGATAAAGATTTAAAAAAATAGAGGAAAAAGTAAAAGGAGTGGATGAGATCAAAGATTGGTAAAAATGTAAAAAGAAGAGGAAGAGAGAGAAATGAACTGGTAAAAAGGAAGAAAACTTAGGAAAAAAGAAAGGATAAAAATAAGGGGATGATAAAGAAACTGAAGAGGAGGCACTTTTGTGGTTACGGTCAGCAGGCAGCCCTGGGAGCAGGTGGTTGTGGTAAACCCAAGGAGGTGAAAGGAGACTGGCATGAGTGAGCACCTCCAATAGAGAAGAGTGCAGGTGTGTGCTTTTTGTGTTCAGTGTGAGAAAGATCAGCCAGTAAGGCAAGCACAGAAATGGAGAGCTGCAGCCTCTAGGTCTGCCTGTTTGGAGTGGGTTGCTGCTAGTGGCTATGTCGTAGAAATGGTGGTTGGAGGATCCCAGATGGGACTTCCTTGGCCACCAGCTTGGTGGTGGCAGGGAGAGGTTTTGCCCCGATTCGCAGGGAAGCTGTACTTTTTGTAGCAGAGAGTTGCAATTCACTGTTGTGGGTCTGGCACCCCTCTGGGCATATGCAATCATTTATCTAGCTCCTGCCCAGACTCTAGAGAAAGGCCACCATAAGACTAATTTCTCAAACTGCCCCTACATAGGCCTTTCTGTTAGCAGAGGTAGGAGGTGCCTGGCATGAGTTAACATCTCTGGGAGGGGAGCCTGCAGAAGTGTGCCTCTTGTGTTCAGTGCGGAAAAGGTCTCTCAGTGCTTCAGGCACCCAGCGGGTGAACTTAAGCCCCTCACTCAGTCTGCTAGAGGCAGAGGTGTCCAGGGATCAAGGCAGGTAAATGTTGTGCTTCTCTAATCGTTGGGTTTGTATGGGGCATATTTATCCCTATGCACAGGGAAGGTGTGTTGTTATTAGACTGGAAAGCATATACCTCCAATCTTGACTTGCTGGTGTGAGTCTGGTGCCCTTCTGGGCACACAAAGCCACTTATCTAGCTTTTGCCCAGATTCAGTCAAGCAAGAGATTGTCCCGAGCCCAGTTCCTTCAACCATCCCAACACAGGCCTTTCCATTCACAGAGGTCCCAAGCCCAAAAGACCAGCATCTGCCAGTGGTGAGTCATTCCGTTCCCTTTCTCTTGCTCCCTGCTCTCTCCGTGCTGTCTGTGACATTTTAAGTCTGATCCCCTTCCCTGTACATCCCTCTCCCTCATGTCTTTTGCTCACCATGAATTCCTCCTGATCTCTCTATACTGGGTCTTTATCACCAAGTGAATTCCATGAAGCTACCCCCCTCCCCCTTCCTCATCTGCGTCAGATGCCTCTGTATTCAAAATGGCCATGCTTCAGCCTGTCCGGCTTCTTCTCTCTCCCCAGTCACTGACCTTGCTCCATCTCCCTTTCCAGTCAGTGCTCAATCTAATTCTTTATATTCTCATTCAAAGCTCAGAATTCCAGGATCATTATTTGTATCTGTTTCACTCAGTTTTTCTGTCTGTTGTAGATAGATTGGGCAGAATGTGTTAGCAGGACACCATCTTGTCTCCACCTTGTTTATTTTAATTATAAATAGATGTGGTTGTTGTTATTGGGTGCCTTTGAGTTGACTCCAACTCATAGTGACCCCATTGTGACAATAGAACTACCCCACAAGATTTTCTAGGCTATAGTATTTAGGGAAGCAGATGGCTTCCTAAAGGTCTTTCTCTTATGGAGCAGCTGGGTGGGTTTGAACAATCAACTTTTCAGTTAGCAGCCAAGTGCTTAACTGTTGTACCACCAGGGCTCCTTAATAGACATAGAAGCTTATCAAATGCCTTTTTCACATTTAGACTTTCATATTTTCATATTTCGCCTTTATACCCTAAAGATAAAGCCTTCTTAACCTTGTTGTTGTTGTTGTTGTTATGTGCCGTCAAGTCGGCCCCGACTCATAGCGACCCCTCCTTGGGTTTCCAAGGCAGTATCACTATGAAAGTAGGATTGCCCAGCCTTCCTTCCGAGGAGTGGCTGGTGGGTTTGAACCGCCAGCCGTCTGGTTAGCAGGCAAATGTCTTAGCCATTATGCTACCAGAGCTCCCTTCTTGACCTTAGTGCACTTAAAAAAAAATGCAATTGGATTCAGATAGTTAATGTTTGGTTTAAGGTTTTATATCTATGTTCAAAAGTGAATTGGGCATATAATTTTCACTTTTGTGTTTCCCTTATATGAATTTAGAATCAAGATTATTGCATTGCTCACTGGATTCTCAATATGGAGATCATTGGTCATCCTTTTAAGAACAGTTTTGGATAGACTGGTAGGGCAAGTGCCCTCCAGAGTAAATTCAAGGAAAATAAAAGAAGAGAGGAGTGAAGACAGTGGATTTAAGACAGGAGAAAAAAAGGCAATATATTGAGGAGAAAAAGGAGGTCAAGAAATTTTTTTGGTTTTGGATTTGTTTTTAGTGGAAGAAATGGCAACAGATTGGGATTTTTGTTTTATTTTGTTTTTTGGCCTGCCTGCAATTCATGGGGCATTATAACATTGAGCCTTCTAAAACCCTTCTCTTGTTTTATATATTTGGTTTTTTTTTTTTTTTTTTTTTTTTTTTTAATTCTTTTATTTTCCTCTTCTCCTCTAGGTATTCTAATTTTTAATTTTATCTTTATAATTAAATTTTTTAAAATCCAAATCCCTTGTATT
>NW_006921604.1:5745894-5747871 GCF_000298275.1 Orycteropus afer afer
TTTTTTTTTTTTTTTTTTTTTTAATTCTTTTATTTTCCTCCTCTCCTCTAGGTATTCTAATTTTTAATTTGATTTTTTTAATTAAATTTTTTAAAATCCAAATCCCTTGTATTAGTGTCTAGTTCTATGGATGTTGAGAAATATATGGTCATGTAACCACTACCACAATCAAGATATAGAACAGTTCCATCACCTCAGAAAATTCCCTCATGCAGCCCTTTTGTAGCCAACCCCTTCCTCATGCCCCAGCCCCTTGTAGCTGCTGTACTGTTCTCCATTCCTTTAATTTTATCCTGTCCAAATGTCATTTTAATATTGAAATCAGATAGACTGGTTCCTCATACTTTCTTCCTCTTTTCAAATTTGTTTTAGCTATTCTTTTCTTTCTTTGTCTTTTCATATAAATTTTAGAATCAGTTTGTCAATACCTACAACAACAACAAAAAATTCTGCTGGAGTTTCTATTGGCATTGTGTCAAATCTGTAGGTCATTTTGGAGAGAACTGACATCTTTATGATGTTGAGTCTTTTGATCTATGGACATGGTATGTCTCTTCAGTTACCCTAAGGTCTTATTTCATCTTTCTCAGTATTTTGTTTTCAGTTATTGTTGTTGTTGTTGTTGTCATGTGCCGTTGAGTCAGACCCAACTCATAGTGACCCCTCCTTGGGTTTCTGAGGCAGTATCACTACGGAAGTAGATTGTCCCATCTTCCTTCCGAGGAGTGGCTGGTGGGTATGAACCGCCAGCCTTCTGGTTAGCAGTCAAGTGCCTTACATGTTTCATCATATTTATACGTAGGAATTTAATTTGTATGGGAGCTATTTTAAATGGCATTGTTTTTTAAAGTTTGGTTTCCATTTGTACATTGCTGGCTTATCAAAATGTGATTGATTTTTGTGTTTTGACCTTGTACCCTGTAATTTTGCTGAACTCACTTATTAGAGATCTTTTTTGTAGCTTCCTTGGGATTATCTACATTTATTCTTAGTTATCTAGTGCTACAATAACAGTTACCATAAGTGGGTGGTTTTAACAAACAAATTTATTCTCACAGTTTAGAGGCTAAACTGAATTCAGAATACCAGCTCCAGAGAAAGGCCTTCTCTCTCTATTGGTTCTAAGAGAAGACCCTTGTTTCCTATCAGCATCTGTGGGGCCAGCATTCCTTGGATGATAACTCCATGTGTCTTGACATCAATCTTCTCCTGGATCTAGGAGGTTCTCAGAGCAGGGACTCTGAGTCCAAAGAACATTCTTTACTCCTGGCTTTTCTTTCTTGGTGGTAGGAAGTCTCTCTTCTCTGCTCACCTCTTTCTCTTTTTATCTCTTATAAGATAAAAATGTGACTCAAGCAAAGGTGGTGCATGCCACCCTAATCCTTACTAATATAGCCTAATCGTGCCTCACTAATATGATGGACAACCAAAGCAACTAAACTTATGCCATTGAGTCTGATCTGACTCATAGAGACCCCTCCTTGGGTTTCTGAGGAGTATCACTATGGAAGTAGATTGCCCAATTTTCCTTCCACAGAGTGGCTGATGGGTTTGAGCCTTCTGGTTAGCAGTCAAATGCCTTAGGCACTATGCCACCAGAGCTCCCAACATAATGGACAACTCACTCCCAAATGTGATCATAACCACAAGCATAGAGTCTAAGATTTACAACACATAATTAGATCACAAAATGGAGGGCAACCACACAATAGTGGGAATCATGGCTTAGTTAAGTTGACATGAGTTTTATGGGGAGAAAGTTCAATCCTTGACAATTGACAATCATGTCTTCTGTGAATAGGGCCAGTTTGATTTTTCTTTTCTAAACTGTAAATCTTTTTTTTTGTTTGTTTCTTTTTGTGTGTGTGTGTGTGTTTTTATTATTTTATTTTGATTTGGGTGAAGATTTACAGAGCAAATTCACTTTCCATACAACAGTTCACATATACATTGTCACATGTCATTGACCACAGTTTA
>NW_006921604.1:5751331-5754755 GCF_000298275.1 Orycteropus afer afer
CAAGATTATCTTCTGTGTCTGTGTTAATTGGTTTCCCTTTTCTTTGTTGAAGAGGGTCTGTGCAGTCCTTCTGCCTAGTCCGCCATCTCGCCAGAACTAAACTGTATATCTTTTATTTCTTGTTTTTGCCTTATTGTGCTGGCTAAGATTTTCAGCACAGTGTTGAATGGTACTGGAGAGAACATTCTTTCCTTGTTCCCAGTCTTAGGGGGAAAACATTCCGTGATTCATCATTAAATATAATGTTAACTTCTGGGGCTTTTGTAGATGTCCTTTACCAAGTTAAGGAAGTTTCCTTCTATTCCTGGTTTACTGAAGATTTTTTTTTTTAATCATGAATGGATGTTGAATTTTGTCAAATGCTTTTTCTGCATCAATTGATAGGATCGTGTGTTGTTTTTTTTCTTTAGATTATTAATATAGTGCATTATGTTGATTTATTTTCAAATATTGGATCAGTCTCTCATTCAAAGAAAGCCCCACTTGATATGGTGTATTACTATTTTTATACATCAGTAGATTCAGTTTGCTTATATTTTGTTGAATATTTTGCATCTCTGCTCATGAGGGATATTTATTAGGACTATTTGGGTGACATATTTCATCTTGGGTTGTTCGTTTGAGTAGTTTGTTATTTTTGGGAATTGGTCCATTTCATTTAAATTGTTGGATTTATGTGCAAAGACTTGTTCATAACATGTCATTTTTACTCTTTCAGTGTCTGGAAGATCTGTAATATTTCCCCTATTTAATTCCTGATATTGGTAGTCTGTGTCTTTTCCTCTTTTTTCTTTGTCAGTCTTACTAGAGTTTTATCAATATCATTGATGTTTTCTAAGAACTATCTTTTGGGGTCCTTAAGGTTCTCTATTGTTTTTCTGTTTTCAATTTCATTGATCTCTGCTCTTATCTTTTCCTGTTTTCTTCCTTCTGCTTGCTTTTGGGTTTATTTTACCCTGCTATTTCTGGTTTCTTTCTTTCTTTTTTTAATTGTACTTTGGGTGCAAATTTACATAGCAAAGTTGTTTCACATTCAACAGTTCATGCATATCTGGTTTCATGGCCCTAATTACTGTCCCCGTATTTCTGGTTTTTTAAGGTGAAAGCCTAGATTATTTATTTAAGACTTTTATTTTTCAAATAGACATTCAATGATCTAAATTTCTAATTACTGATTTAGCCACATCCCACAAATTTTGATGTGTCATATTTTCACATGTGTTTAGTTCAAACTATTCCTATTCGTTTTCTGTTATTTTTCTGTAGATCTGGATTTCCTTTTTATATCATTTCCCTTCATCCTAAAGAATGTTCTTTAGTATTTCTTGCAACAATTCCTCTAGTATTCATTTATCTGCAAATGCCTTTCTTTCACTGAATATAAAATTCTAGGTTGGCAGATTTTTTTTTTTTTCTTTTAGCAATTAAAAGATGTCTCTTGGTCTCCGTCATTTTTCACAAGAAGTCAGCTATCATCCTTGTTTTTGTCCCTCCCTTCTCCCACACATACCCACTGCTTTTAAGATTGTCTCTTAATCTTTGTTTTTCATCAGTTTGACCATGATGTTCCTAGGTGTAGTTTTCTTTTTATTTATCCTTCTTGGGTTTCTTGCATCTGCATATTGATATTTTTCACCAAATTTGGGGATTTTTTTGGCCATTACTTCTAGAAATATTTTTTATGCTGCAATTTCTCTTTCCTCTCATTCTGGGATTCCAATTACATATATGTTAGGCTATCTAATTTTGTCATTGGGACTCTGTTCATGGTTTTGTCAATATTTTTTCTCTTAGTTTTTCAGTTTGAATAATTCCTATTGCTCTGTCTTTAAGGTCACTGACTTATTTTCGGTAATGTCTAATCTTCTGTTTAGCTTATCAAGTGAACATTTAATTTTAGATAATGTATTTTTCAGTTCTAGAAGCTCCATTTGGTTCTTTTTAATAGTTTTTGTTTCTTTGCTAAGATTTCCTATTTATTCACTCATATCTCTTCTTTGTCCTTCAACTCTTCCAGCATATTGAAATAGTTATTTTTAAGTTTTTTTCTAATAATTCTAAAATCTGAGGTCTGTGTCTGCTAACACTTTTCTTTTGGTTAAGGGTTATATTTTCCTACTTCTTCTCATGTGTTTTAATTTTTGATTATATGTTGGGCATTATAGATGATATGTTGAAGGGATTCTGGATTATATTGTCTTAACATAAAAGTTGGCAATCTACTTCCGTAGTGATATCGCCTCGGAAACCCAAGAAGGGATAGCTATGAGTTGGGGCCGACTTGACGGCACGTAACAACAACAACATAAAAGTGGTTCAATTTTAGTTTGGCAGGCTGTTAAATTACTGGCAGGTCAACTCAGTCTCGTCATACTTTGTTTTAGGGTTTGTTAGGGTGGGTTTGTTTTTGACATTTTCCTTAGTCCTGGAGAATGGTCCTTACCCCTAGGCCATAAAGGATGCATATTCTGGGTTTCAACTGAATGTCTGAAGTGCTTAGGGAATTCTCTTCATTCTGGCTGAGCCAGGACTCTTTAATTTCTCCCATCATTGCATTAAGTCTGATATGTGCTTTTAGGTTTCTGCCCCTTTACCCCACAGCAACTGTCCTCTACTGGGCCACACAGAGTCTCACCTTGAACAAGTGTAGCCCAGACCTTAGTCAAGGCCCCAAGGAGAACCCCTACATAAGACTTCTGGGGTCACTCCTTTATGCAGCTCCCTCCTTTCCAGGGCCTTGCTGTGAAAACTCCACCTGCCTCAGCAGCCCCAGACTCTGATCTTTGCTTTGTCAGGTTAGCAAGACTGCTTCCCACTGGCTTATGTTCCACTTCCATGTGCCATGATCCAGAAAGTGTTCCCAGGCAGATATCCAGGGTGTATGTGCTGTTCACATCATATGTTCGCCTTCTCTCAAAGATCATAGCCCTGCACTGTAGTCCAAAGACTTGCCTCATATATTTCTTCCAGCTTTAAAGTTGTTTACATTGAGGGAGAGTAAGTCTGACACTCAGTACCTCATCACAATAGAAAACAGAAGTCTAAGCAGTACTTTTTCTTCATTTTTAAATTGTGGTATAATTTGCATACAACAAAATGCACAGATCTTAAATATTCAATTGAGTGAGTTTCAACAATTGTAGTGTTATAACTACTACTTGCTGTACTGCTTTCTGTCACCAAACCTTAGAGTTACCTGTTCTAGAACTTTATGTAAAAAGAATCATCGTAAGGTCTGGCTTCTTTTGCTCAGCATTATATATATATATATTTTAATGCATTTTATTGAAATATAATTTATGTATTGTGAAATACACAAAACTAGACTGCTAACCAGAGAGCTGGCTGTTCAAACCCACCAGCCACTCCTTGGAAGGAAGATGGGGCAATCTACTTCCGTAGTGATACTGCCTTGGAAACCCAA
>NW_006921604.1:5756245-5758250 GCF_000298275.1 Orycteropus afer afer
TATATACCATTCCACTGTCTTCTCGCCTGCATGGTTTCTGTCAAGAAATCCAAGCTTAGTCTTATTGGTTGCTCCTTGTAGGTAACTTTTCATATTTCCCATGCTGGTCTCATGATTCTTTCTTTGTCTTTGGTTTTGGTGAGTTTGATGATGATATGTCTTGGTGTTTTTCTTTTGAGATCTATCTTGTTTGGGGTTCATTGAACTTCCTGAATGGATATATTTTCATCTTTCATCATATCAGGGAAGTTCTCCTCCAACAAATCTTGGACAATTTTCTCAGTGCTTTCATTTTTCTCTTCCTGTTCTGAAATTCCAATGACATGTAGGTTATTCCTTTTGATGGTATCCCACATGAACCTTAGGCTTTCTTCACTTAGTTTTGTTCTTTTTTTCTGATTGATCACTTTCCAAAGAAGTATTCAGGTGTTTGTCTTCAATCTCATTAATTCTGTCTTCCATTGCATCAATTCTGTTCCTTTGCCCTTTCAGTGTGTTATCTTTCTGACAATTCAGTATTAATCGTCTGGATTTCTATCTGTAGATTTAGAATCATTTCTAATTTTTCATTTATTTTGTCATTTTGTTCTTATATTTTCTTCCAAAATTCTTCTAGGGTTTTTTCTGTGTTTTCCTTGGTCTGTCTCTCAATCCTTTGAAGATGCCTAAATATAATTCTTTTGAATTCCTTATCAGGGAGTCCTAAGGCTGTGTCTTCCTCAGGGATGTGTTTTGGGTCTGTATCCTGGTCCCTTGTTTATCCTGCTTTATCTTGCTTCTTTGTGTGGGCTGTGATGCTCTGTTGTCTCTGAGACATTGTGACTTTTTTTGTTGGGTATATTTAATTGGTGATTATATGTTGGAGTGACTTGCCCGCAATTTTCGCTTTCTTTGTTTTGTTTGTATGTTATCTGTACAGGCAGGGTACTGTGCTGTGCTCCTCTATTCACTAGTTGACAGCACTTATACACTCACCACCTGTCTACTTTCCTTTGTCAGCCTCTTATGTGTCCTTGCCGACCCTGGCAAACAGAGCCTGTTCTTAGGTCTCTGGAATCCGAATGAGAATGCTATCACTTTAAAATCCAAAATGGTTGCCACTTGTAAACATTCAAAATGGCTGCACCCTCGGTCACTTTAAATATCCAAAATGGCTGCCACTTGTAAACATTCAAAATGGCTGCACCCTCGGTCACTTTAAATATCCAAAATGGCTGCCACTTGTAAACATTCAAAATGGCTGCACCCTCGGTCACTTTAAATATCCAAAATGGCTGCCACTTGTAAACATTCAAAATGGCTGCACCCTCAGTCACTTTAAATATCCAAAATGGCTGCCACGTGTAAACAATCAAAATGGCTGCACCCTCTGGACAGCAGAAAGTCAACAGCTCAGGTCGTCTCCCTCCTTGCTGTTTCCCTTCCTAGTCATAGGCCACCAGAGCAGTTGTCCCTTCAGCCCTTGGTGACCAGGACTGATCTTTAGGTCAATTCTCAGGTCCCAATACCACTTAGGAATATTCAGGCTGTTAGTCTCGTCAGAGTACCTGACAGGCCGCAGCTCCGACCGTCTCTGTACTCACTGTTTTTGTTCAGGTATTTCCATTAGTTTGTGCCTAATCCACTTCTATATAGTTTCTTTCAAAGCTCAGGGTTCCAGGATTATCTTCTGAATCTCTGTCAATTGGTTTTTCTTTTCTTTGTTGAAGAGAGTCTGTGTCACTTGTCTGCCTATTCCTCCATCTTACCAGAAGTCTCTCAGTGTAATATTTTTGATATGCATCCATTGTTGTTGCATATATCAGTAGTAGTTCATTCATCTCTTTAGTGGACAATAGTGTTCCATTATGTGATGTACCACAGTTTTAGCCTTCTGTTAATTTTTCAGGTGATTTCTAGTTAGGGACTATATAATCAAGCTACTATGAATATTCTTGTACAAATCTTTTTGTAGACATGTATCTTCATTTTTCTTGGGTAAATGGATCATAAGGCATGCATGTTT
>NW_006921604.1:5758590-5788999 GCF_000298275.1 Orycteropus afer afer
TTATGTATATATATAATATATTCTGGATATAAGTCTTTTGTCAGATACATGTACTATAGATAACTTTTCCCAGTCTATGACTTGCCTATTCAGTCTCCTTCTTTCTTCTACTTACCAAACCAAACCAAACTCATTGCCGTCGAGTCTGATCTGACTCATATCAACCCCTTGGTTTCCAAGGTGGTATCTCTACATAAGTAGATTGCCCAGTCTTCCTTCCAAGGAGTGGCTGGTAGATTTGAACCGCTAGCCTTCTGGTTAGCAGTCAAATGCCATAGGCACTACACTACCAGAGCTCCCTTTCTTCTACTTACTTTGGGCTTAATTTGCTCTTTTCCTAGATACTGAAGATGGAAGCTTAAATCATTTGTGAAACAAATGCTGTCAATTTTCCTCTAAGCATAGTTTTACTTGCATCCAGAAAATTTTGATATCCTGTGTTTTTCTTATCATTCATTCAATTCAATTTAAAGTCCTCTTCTGATCTTTCTTTTCTGACTTAGGATTTAATTAGAAGTATGTTCTTTCATTTTCAAATAATTGAGATTTTTCTAAATATCTTATTGTTTATATTTTTATTTTAATGTTGCTGTAGTCAAAGTCTTGTTTTATGGCCCAGCATCTGGTGTATCTTGGAAACATTACCATGTGTTCTTGAAAAGACTGTATATTCTACAGTTGTTGGGTATAGAGTTCTATAAATATCAATTAGGTCAAATTGGCTGACGGTTTTTCAAATCTTTCATATTGTTACTTGCATTATTTACTGAGAAAGAGATGTAAAATCTTCCACTATGATTGTGGATTTATCTATTTTTTCCCCTATAGTTCTTAATTTTTTTGCTTGAGGTATTTTAAAGCTCCATTATTAGGTATAAAACCAAACCAAACTCACTGCTGTCGAGTCAGTCTCAACTCATAGCAACCCCTCCTTGAGTTTCAGAGGTGGTATCACTACAGAAGTAGATTGACCAATCTTCCTTCTGAGGAGTGGCTGGTGGGTTTGCACTGCCAGCCTTCTGGTTAGCAGTCAAATGCCTTAGGCACTACGCCACCAGCCCCTGTGTTATTAGGTATATAAAACCAAAAAAAAAAAAGAAAACAAACTCACTACCGTTGAGTCGGATCTGACTCATAGCGACCTCTCCTTGGGTCTCTGAGGTGGTGTCACTACGGAAGTAGATTGCCCAGTCTTCCTTCCGAGGAGTGGCTGGTGGGTTTGAACCTCCAGCCTTCTGGTTAGCAATCAAATGCCTTAGGCACTACACTACCAGAGCTCCTATTAGATTATATATATATATATATATATAATATATATGTAATTGAAAAAAAGGAAAAAGTTGCCATCAAGTCAGTTCTGACTCATGACGACCCTATGCATGTCATGGTAGAACTGTGCTCTATAGGGTTTTAAGTGGCTACTTCTTCAGAAGTAAGTCACCAGGGCTTTCTTCCAAAGTACCACTGGGTGGGCTGGACCCATCAGCCTTTTAGTTAGAAGCCAAGTACATTAACTGTTTATTTGTACCACCTATTGTTGTTGCTGTTATGTGCCATCGAGTCAGACCCAACTCATAGTGAACCCTCCTTGGGTTTCTGAGGCAGTTTCACTACAAGAGTAGATTACCCAACCTTCCTTCCAAGGAGTGGCTGATGGGTTTGATCTGCCAGCCTACCACCTAGAGACTCTATAAATAACATATAATTGGGTCTTGTTTTTAATTCAAATAAGCATCACCTTATTTTTAACATCCATCCATGCTGCTATGTGTACTTAATCACTGCATAGTTCTCCTTGGTTTGCATCCCTCATATTTTTCCATCTCCTCTCTGAAATGGACCCCTGGCTTGTCTCCAACTTCCCCCATCATAAATATGGTTATTGTGAACTTCTTTATACAGGATCCCTTATGAAGGGGAAAGAATCTGTTTGGGATAGTTTACCTAGAGTGGAATTGCTGGCTTACAGGGTTGGCCTATTCTTAATTTCACTAAGTATTGCTGGATTTGACAGTATGTCTGTGTGCTAGTGGGAATGATCCAGAAAGATGGGAAGAAATGATAATGAGGAGAGGCTGTTGAGAATCACTGTGAGTACATGCTATTAAGGTTGACCTCAGTCAGGACCAGGGACAGTTCATCCACAGAAAGAGAGGGAAAGTGGTGTCATCCTGGGCCAGATGCAGGTGGGTGGGTAAGAAGATGTGGTGATAAGAACTTGGGGAGATTTTCTTCTGCAGCTTCTGTTTTCTCAATCAAGTAGGAAGCAATCTGAGAGTAAGAATGAGGGAGGAGATACTGGCTGTTTAAAAAAGGAAGGAAGGTATGAAATCCTTATCTAGGAGATTAGGAGAGTACAGGGACCAAGGAAACAGAGCCTGATTGCTGGCAGCTTCCAGGGACCACTTGAGGTTAGAGCAAGGGGGCAGTGCAGGCTGTGACTTTCTACCATGCTCATGGAGAGCCCAGGGCACAGAGAAGGTGAGCAGGCTCAGTGCAGGACTTCACAGGCTCAGGTTGAGCAGTGCTGGGCACAGTGCCAGGTGCTGCAACCATAGCACTAAGCAGTGCAGTGAGGCATTTGAGAGCTCCCCTGCAGTGGGCAAAGCAGCAAAAGGCAAATAGCTGTGCAGATTCATGGACTCCCAGTTCTGCAGTGCAAAGGAGGCTAGGTGTAGTAATAGTGCAGTGGGAAGGTGAAGTCCCGTCATTCTGTGAGCATGCTGCTCTGCAAGGTGTAGGTTCTTAATGCTGCTTGTCTGTAGCTTTATTTTGTGTTATAAAAGTGATGAATACCCTACCAAAAGAAATGATGAAAGTGTAAAATAAGTAAATAAAGAGCACTGAAATTTCATCTCAATGATAACCTTGAGTAATCTAGTCAACATTCTGTCACGTTGTTTATAAAGGAAAGGTCTGCTGTCTGACCCTCTATTCAAAATGACCCCCACCTCTACCAAATGCAGCTAAACAGAAGCACATAAGCCTGCCATAGAGTCCTTGGGTGGCGAAAATGGTCATGCACTCCCTGCTAACCAAGAGGTTGGCATTTCACGTTTACCCAGAGTCACCTCAGAAGAAAGGCCTGGTAATCTGCTTCTGAAAAATCAGCCATTGAAAAAACTCTGCCATGATTTGGACTTGACTATAGGGCAACTTTTTTTTTAAAAAAAATTGTGATTTGGGTGAATGTTTACAGAGTAGATTCATTTTTCATGCAGCAGTTTATAAACATTTGTTTCATGACATTGACTGCAATCCCCACAATGTAACAGCTCTTTTCCTACTTCCTCCCTGTGATTATCTGTTCCCTGTGTCCTTCTTTCCTATGCATTCCTACCCTCTGAACTATCTCCCTGTGCAAATACTGCTCTTCTGATCACCCATGGTTGATCATTCTAAGGAGTGTATCTACCTGATGTAAATGTTCAGCTCATGCCTATCTATTATTTAGCTGGAAGCCACGAGAGTGAGTTCAGTTCCACGCCTGAAGGGTAACTAGGGGCTAGTCTCAGTGGTTTCACCACACTGTCAGACCAGTAAACCTGGTCTTTTTTATTATTTTGAGTTTTGTTCCACATTATGCTTCCACTCTATCCAGGATCTCCTGCACTGATTGATGCCTTTCGGTTGACAGTGGTAACTGGCACTGTCTAGTTCTTCTGGTCTCGTGGTCATATAGGATGCAGTTTACATGGTCAACTAGTCCCTCAGACTAATACTTTTCATATGTCTTTGATTTTCTTCATTCTTCTTTGATCCAGATGAGGAGAGACCAATTGTTGCATCTAGATGGCCGCTTGCAAGCCTTTAGACCCCAGTCACACTCACCAAAGTAGGATGTGGAGCAATGTTTATGTATAAGGGCAACTGTGGCTTTAAAAAAAAAAAAAAAAAAAAACTTCCATGGGCCAAGAGGGGTGTCCTCCCCACTCCTGAGAGAATATTAAGTAGGTAGGCTACCCAGAAGAGGTGGCCTGGGAATTGGGTCTTTAAGGTCAAGGATCCTTTGTGCCTGTCTGCTGTCTTTTGTCCTCCTGCCTCCCCAGGTTCACTCTCTCTCTGGGACAGGACCAGCTCTCACCCTTATCCCACCATGTGCCTCACAGATGGGCACTATTGAGGCAAGTGTGGAGATTTCTGTCTGTGTGAGCAGCAGGGAAGCAAGGCAGCCATGAGACACAACTCCTGGGGTACTGCTCCCATGTAGCCCTTCCTTCTGCCTCATGCTAGGCCTGTTTAGCCAGATGTGGTCATCATGCAAGCAAGGCCTGGGTAGCCAAATGTCATGCAAGCAAGTCCCCCTCCTCTACTTCAGTCACTTGAGCCCTGTGGTGAAATGGAGGAGGGGCTGTTGTCTCATCCTCCTGGATCTGTGTCCTCTCCAGACAGCAGCGACAGTGAGCTAGAGCTGTCCACGGTGCGTCACCAGCCAGAGGGACTGGACCAGCTGCAGGCACAGACCAAGTTCACCAAGAAAGAGCTGCAGTCCCTCTATAGGGGCTTCAAGAACGTGAGTGCTCCCCTTGCCCCTGGGAGAGGCCTTGCAAACCCCAGCCTGACCAGACAGGAGGAGGGACCCTCTAGAAACCTCCAAGGCACAGTAAATACCCCAGGTGCCTTTTGTGGGACAGCTGTCTGGAGGGAGGAGTAAGCCCCAGAATTGGTCTTCTGAAGGCCCTGTGCACTTTTCCCCATGTCACCAATGCTGGCACAGGATGAGAGTGTCTAGAAGCACCAGTTTAGCATGAGGGGCCAGCCATCCCCTTCCTACCTCTCCCCTTCTTTCCTTTCCCTCTGCCCTCACACCCACCCCCAGCCTTTTCCCAGTGGGAAGTTAAGTGGAGCCCAGCAGTGCCTCAGGCAGTGAGCATCCTTCAGAGGGAGGAAAGAGGCCAGGCCCCTGCAAAGTCCTGGCATTGGGTCATGGACCAGGGGAAGCACCAAGGTTGCTGAGGGGGTGCCTTACTGCTGCAGGAGTGTCCCACAGGCCTGGTGGATGAAGATACCTTCAAACTCATTTACTCACAGTTCTTTCCTCAGGGAGGTGAGTCTGAAGCCAGGCTCCCGTGGCCCCTCTGGAAGCCCCCACAGTGTGGCAGATCTGCAGTGGGTGGGTGTCCCTTCTACCCTGGGACATAGGGCAGGGAGGGGGCCTCATCTCCACCTCTACCTTCCCCTCTGCCTTACCCTTCGGCGGGAGGCCTGGTGCCACCTCCATCCCACTGGAAGGGAGGACTCCCACTCAGGACATAGCTGGGACTGGCCCAGGTGGAGATGCCTGGGTGGGGGCAAGGGCTGCCAGGAGGCCCAAATGCACCCTCACTCTTCCCAGATGCCACCACCTACGCACACTTCCTCTTCAATGCCTTTGATGCCGACGGGAATGGGGCCATCCGCTTCGAGGTAGGTCCCTCCTGACCCCCTCCACATCCCCTGCTTGCAGCTTGCTGGCTCCTGGGAAGGAGGGCCTGGGTGAGCTCCCTGCCTGCCACCTTCTCAGGGCTACTGAGAGGCTTAGACAGGATCTTGGGTGTAATTTGTCAAGTGTGTTACCTGGGGGATGAGTGGACTGTGCTGGGCTGGCCCTGGGCCTGACCGTGAAGGCAGTGAAGTTCATTTTTGCTGTCTAGTCTCCCTATCTCAGCCTTTTCTTCCATTCTAAGCATTTGTGTCCAGCCCCACCCAGCAAAGGGAGCTACTGATGAACACTGAAGTGTTAGTAACCCAAGATAAATTTGCATTTTAAAACGGAGTGAGGCTTAACTCAAAGGCGAGGCTTGCTAATGGTGGGATTTCAGGCACCCAGCCCAGAATTTATACCCCAAACAGGCAGAGCATCCCAGTCTTTGCAGGCTGCAGGGAGTCCCCCATCTGGGCCCTGTCAACCAAGCCTAGTAGGCCCTGTCAGGAAGGAGAGTCCTGCCCCCAGGAGAGAGCCAAAGCTTAGTCTGGGGTTCTCTGTGCTAGTGCCTCTGGGTCTCCACCCAGGCCTGGCCACACAAGATTGTTGGAGAGAGCCCCTCCTCCCTAGTGGAGCCCAGGTGCCTAAAAATAGCTGGAGACCAATAGCTGAAACCTCTTCAAAGAGGAAAACCTTGGTAAGAGCCGGGGCTGATCAATATCCCACCCAGCTCAGATTCCAGGGTCAAGGGCGGCTGACAGGAAAGTGACGGAGCCCCTGGATGAGCTGTGGTGTAATAATAACCACATCAATAAAGCTGCCAGGTTATTTTTATGCTGTGAGGGCGGCACACTGACACGAGGCGGGGTGGGCACAGCGAAGGCCCCGCAGGGTTCTCTCTGACTGCGGCAGCCCCACCAATGCACACTAGGCCCCATGTTTGGGGCTGTTACTGTGTAAACATACTGTGGTTTCATAGTTTTTATTGTAAGTGACACATGCATGTAGTAAAAATTCTGGTCAGTACAAAGAACTAAGCAATGGAAATGCATTGCCCTCCCCTGCCCCCTTCCCTATGAGAAGTTGTGTACCTTTAAGAGGCAACTGAGACTTCTTGAAATAAAGTGTGTGAAAGACCCACCCAGGGTTTTGTTTGGTGGCTTTTGTTTTTTCTTCATTTATATATAGAGAGAGACATTTGTCATGTCAGCATACTTCACATGCACAATTCTGTGACATTATTTATATCATCATGTTGTACAACCATCATCATTGTTTCCAATTTTTCTATCACCTTTAACAAAAACTTAGTGTTCCCTAAGCAGTGAGTTCTCTTTTTTCCCCCTCCCACTTGCCCCATATCATTGTCAAAGCTGGACAATGAATAAGGAGGACTGAAGAAGAATTGATGCATTTGAATTACGGTGTGGGTGCAGAACTGCCAGAAGAACAAAGTACAAAGTATAGACAGAATGTTTCTAAGAAGCAAGAATGGTCAAACTGTGTCTCATGTATTTTGGACACGTTATCAGGAGGGACCAATCCCTGGAGAAGGACATCATGCTTGGTAAAGTAGAATCAGCAAAAAAGAGGAAGATACTCAATGAGATAGGAGCTCTGGTAGCATAGTGGCTAAGGCACTTGACTGCTAACCAGAAGGCTGGCGGTTCAAACCCACCAGCCACTCCTCGGAAGGAAGGTTGGGCATTCCTACTTCCGTAGTGATACTGCCTCGGAAACCCAAGGAGGGGTCGCTATGGGTCGGGGCCAACTCGATGGCAAACAACAACAACAACAACAACTCAGTGAGATGGGCTAACACGGTGGCTGCAACAATGGATTCAGACATAGCAATGATTGTGAGGATGGCGCAGGACTGGGCAGTGTTTCATTGTCTTGTACACAGGGTCACTATGAGTTGGAAGCGATTCAACAGCACCTAACAAGTCCTGCCCTTGGTAACCACTAATAAACATATGTGTGTATACACTTGCCTATTGTAGATATTTCATATAAGTGGAATTATATGACATTTTTTCTTCAGTTTTTTCATTTTGATTTATTTCACTCAGTATAATGCTTTCAGGGTTCACCCATGTTGTTACGGGTTGAATTGTGTCCCTCCAAAATAATGTGTTGTAAATCCTAATCCCTATGCCTGTGGAGCTCTGGTGGCATAGTGCCTAAGACATTTGACTGCTAATCAGAAGGCTGGCGGTTCAAACCCACCAACCACTCCTTGGAAGGAAGATTGGGCAATCTACTTTTGTAGAGATACCGCCTTGGAAACCTGAGGAGGGACCACTATAAGTCAAATCGACTCCATGGCAGTGAGTTTGGTTTGGACTTTTGGTATGCCTGTGGTCATCATCCCATTTGGGAATGTCCTGTCTTTGTTATGTTAATGAGGCAGGGTTAGTATAGGGACATTTTGAGTCAATCTCTTTTTGAGATATAAAAGAGATTAAACTAGCAATCAACAGAAGAGAAGCAGAGATGGGATAAGATACATGGAGGATCTCCAGGGAACCAGAAAACAGATGCTAAAGAGACAAGGATCTTCCTCCAGAACCGGCATAGAGTGCAAGCCTTCCCTAGAGCCAGTCCTCTGAATTCAGACTCCTAGCTTCTTAAACTGTGAGAGAATAATTTTGTTTGTTAAAACCATCCACTTGTGGTATTTTTCTGTTATAGCAGCACTAAACAACTAAGATACATGTTGTATCAGGTGGCTTGTATCAGGATTTCATTTCTCTTTATGGCTGAGCAGATTCCATTGTATACACACACCACATTTTGTTTATCCATTCATCTGTTGATGGGCATTTGGGTTGTTTCCATCTTTTGGCTGTTGTGAATAATGCTGCAGTGAACATTGGTGTACAAGGATCTGTTTATGTACCTGCTTTCAGTTATTTTTGGTATATACCTAGGAATGGAATTGCTGGATCATACAGTAACTCTATGTTTAACTTTTTAAGGAACTGCCAAACTGTATTCCACAGCAGCCGCACCATTTACAGTCCCAGCAGCAATGGATAAGGGTTCCAGTTTCTCCACATCCTCATCAACATTTGTTGTGTTCTGTTTTTTTTAATTATAGCTGTCTTAATGGGTAAGGAGCTCTGGTGTCACAGTGTCTAAGGCATTTGACTGCCAACCAGAAGGTTGGTGGTTCAAATCCACCAGCTGCTCCATGGAAGGAAGACTGGGCAATCTACTTCCATAAAGATATACTGCCTCGGAAACCCAATGAAAGTTGCTCTGAGTTGGAATTGACTCCATGGCAGTAAATTTGGTTTTTTGGTATCTTAATGGGTGTGAAGTTCAGAAATTATATAATTTAATAGTTTAGCAAAGCTCAAGAATGTCCCTGTCACCTCCTTGTTGCCATTGCTTCACTATCCACAGAAATCAGAGGACTGGCTCTAGTGAAGGCTTTCTCTCTATGCTGGTTCTGGAGGAAGGTCCTTGTCTCTTCAGCTTCTGTCTTCTGGTTCCCTGAAGATCTCCATGTATCTTACCCTATCCCTGCTTCTCTTCTATTGATTGCTAATTTAATCTCTTTTATATCTCAAAAAGAGATTGACTCAAAATGTCCCTGTACTAACCCTGCCTCATTAATATAACAAAGACAGCACATTCCCAAACGGGATTATAACCACAGGCATACCAAAAAACCAAACCAAACTCACTGCCATGGAGTCGACCATTCTGTGGTCCCTTTAAGGTGGGGGAGGGGCTACCATTGGCTAAGTTGGGAGCACCAGTTGGAAGCCCTCTGCTAGACACCATCTCAGAAAGTAGTTCATATTTGGCCTGGAAATTACTACAAAGGCATTATCTCTACCTGTGTTTCTCTGCACGTGAAATTACTCTGATTTAATACCCATGTGTTTACCCTGAGGATCTTGATTTCAAGTGCTCTGTTCTACAATAAAGGAGCTCTGGTAGCACAGTGCTTAAGGCTTCTGACTGCTAACCAGAAGGTTGGTGGTTCAAATCCACCAGCCACTCCACAGAAGACTGAGCAATCTACTTCCATAAAGATTTACTGCCCCATTGGAAACCCAATAGGGGTCTCTATGAGTTGGATTGACTTGATAGCAGTGGGTTTGATTTTTGATTTTGGCTCTACAATAAGGAGTCCTGGTGGTGCAGTGTTTAAGCACTTGGCTGCTTACCAAAAGTTCAGCACTTTGAACTCACCAGCTTTTTCCACAGGAGAAAGATAGGGCAGTCTGTTTCCAGAAATATTAAGCATTAGAAACCGTATGGGACAATTCTACTCCATTCATAGAGTTCTACCCTGTGAGTCAGAACTGACTTGACAGCAACAGGTTTTGTTTCAGTTTGGT
This sequence comes from Orycteropus afer afer, assembly GCF_000298275.1. Lineage (NCBI taxonomy): Eukaryota > Metazoa > Chordata > Mammalia > Tubulidentata > Orycteropodidae > Orycteropus > Orycteropus afer. Next base: position 5,768,353 of record NW_006921604.1, read on the forward strand.
TCTACAGCAGCCTTTTTCCCAAGAGGTAAAAAGGTCCCCCCACCTCCTAACCAGCTCAGCCCTGTCTTTGTTGTGAACCTGAAGCACAGGTAGGGATCCCAGTGGTCAAGAAGGAGCCTGCCTTGGGGACAGGAAAAAAAAAAAAACAACATTGCTGTTGAGTCAGTTCCAACTCATGGTGACCTCATGCACAACAGCATGGAATTACTCCATAGGGTTTTCAGTGGCTGTGATCTTTCAGAAGTAGGTCACCAGGCCTTTCTTTTGAGGTGCCTCTGAATGGATTCGAACTGCAAACCTTTCAGCTAGTAGCTGAGTGCTTAACCATTTGCACCACCTAGAGACTCCTTTGCCTGGGGGTGGGGGCACAAAACCTGGTCCTGGGTATATTTGGAAGCATCAAGGACACTCAGCCCTTCCTCACTGCCAGACCTCAGCCTTTCAATGTGCCCTTCAAACAGAAAGACAAGTCAGCTCATCAAGATTGACAGTTATCCCGATCCTTTTTATATATTACTGAGAGATGAGACACATTAATTAGTTTACTTATATGGTAACTTCCCTCTCCTCACCAAAGACGAATACCAAAAGTCAGAGGGAAAATAAGCAAACCTCACAGGAGTCAAGTTGGAGACAAGCATGCACGTCACAGCTCAGAGTCTGGCCACTCGTCCTCAGGGGGCTACTGAGATCTGAACAGGAGAGAGCCTGGTGCCGGCCCTCCCTCTGCCTGGTCATGGTGATGCTCACAGATGTGCCTTGTCAACACTCTGTGCCACCCAGGACCTTCCTAATTCAACCAAGTTGTCTTGTCAGCAGGGTGCAAAGTTTAAAAACTTATCACAGTTCATCCTCATTACATGCAGATTCCGTATCTGCAAATTCACGTACTGACTAAAATTTATTTGTAAGCCCCAAATAATACAGCACTTCCGTGGTCATGCACAGACATGCGCAGAGCAGTGAGAAATTTGAGTAGCCTGCATGCTATTTCCCAGCTGAGCTTGAAAAAGGGGACGCTCTGCCTTCTTGTTTCAGCTCATACTGTCCTTTTTTGCCGTCTATTTAGTGCCACGTTTTTTTTTGCATTTTTGTTCTTGTTGCAATTTTGTTATTTAAAACGTCCCTCAAGTGCAGCGCTGAAGTGCTGTCTAGCTCCTAAGTATAAGAAGGCTGTGATGTGCCTTACAGAGAAAATACATGTTAGGTAAGCCTCATTCAGGCATGAGTTATAGTGCTGTTGGCTGTGAGCTCAATGTTAATGAATCAGCAGTACATATTAAATAAGGTGTCTTTAAACAGAAACACACATAAAACAAGGTTATATATTGATTGGTTGATGGAAATGTGGCAGGAACTTAACCTTGTATTCCTCCTGGAAGCAAAGGCTCGGTATTTTCTAATTCAGTGTTCACGGTGACTTTACAGAACATAACTACTGTGAAAGCAAGAATTACCTGTATGGAGAATGTTGGTGGATAAAGCCAGGCTGCCCAGCTGGAGGCCAGGCACAGGTCTGGAGGGTGTGGCTGCCTCTCTGCTCTCTCAAGCTGCAGCGGTCAACCTTTCTCTGTGCCCAGTGACCAAGGCAGACCTCCACCTAACCGGCATTTGACAGGCCCAAACATAGCGGACATGTGTCTGCTGAAGAAGCAGTCTGCAGCAACCAGAATGATTTGCCTGCATCCCTGTAATAACTACTACACCTTCCACTTAAGTCACTGAGCTCCTCCTGTAGGCTCTACCAGGTACCCAACGTGTGTACTTCAGGTGTCTTAGTGTGGAAACCAAGGTCTCACTGTATCATTGCATTCCTCACCCTACCTGGGCCCTGCCTTGAGGAGAGCCACAGGGTAGGAGCTGGGCCAGTTCCAGGGGCCCCATGGGCAATGTAGATGATAGGCTCTGCACACTGCAGAGTTAAGAGCAATGAGTTAAAACACGCAGTTGTCATACAGTGAAATTGCTGTGGATAGCCCAGGGATTTAGAAATAGTGTACACTTAGACATGGGCTGGCTGGACTTGGGGCCATTTCTGTGTCACCTTTACAAATGAGGACTTACTTGTGCCACACAAAGCCACAGCCTTTCTCCCTCCCTTTCACATGTGCTAAGGAGCACTGAATGGGAACATGTCTTGATTGCAGTAGACAGACGAGCCATCTGACAGGCCCAAACATGGCAAGCATGTGTCTGCTGAAGAAGCGGTCTGTAGAGACAAGATGGAGAAGACAGTGGTCCACACCAGAAGATGGGGGTCTCATACAGCACTTTCCACCCACTAGTCCCCATCTTTGCTCCTCCTCCCCCGAAAGTCTGTCAGATCTCAGGGAAGAGGGTGTGACAGGATTTTAGGGACAACTTTGAATCTCTGCTACCTATTTAAATCATCCTCAAGCTTTAATAATCATTATTCCCCAAACTGGGAGCTCTGGTGGCTTAGTGCCTAAGGCATTCAACTGCTAACCAGAAGGCTGGTGGTTCAAACCCACCAGTCGCTCCTTGGAAGGAAGATTGGGTCAATCTACTTCCATAGAGATACCACCTCAGAAACCCAAGGAGGGGTCACTGTGAGTTAGAATCGACTCAATGGTAGTGAGTTTGGTGGGGTTTTTGTTGTTGTTGTTGTTGTTGTTATTCCCCTAACTCAGGTGCAAGAAACATTACTTTTTAAAAAATTATTTTATTTTCACGAAGCAGTTTGGCAGTTCCTCCAAATGTTGAACAAAGAATTACCATATGACCTAGCAATTCCAATGCTAGGTATATACAAAAGAACTTAAAGTAGGAACCCAAACAAAAGAAGTCTGTACGCCAGACAGCACTACTCACAATAACCAAATGGTGAAACAGCCTAAATCCCCATCAGCAGATGAATGGATAAGGAAAATGTGGTACATACATAACCCCCAAAAAACCAAACCCACTGCCATCAAGTCAGTTCCAACTCGTAGCAACTCCCACTGGGTTTCCAAGGCTTTAAGTCTTTATGGAAGTAGATTGTCTCATCTTCCTCCTGTGGAGCAGCTGGTGAGTTTAAACCTCTGACCTTCAGGTTAGTAGCCAAATGCTTTATCCATTACACCATCAGAGCTCGTACATACAATGGAGTATTATTCATGCAAAAAGAGAAATGGAGTCCGGATACATACTACAGCATGGATGAACCTTGAAAACGTCATGCTAAGTGAAATAAGTGAGATTCAAAAGGACAGACATTATATGATCACATTTCCATGTTGGCAAGTGTCTAGAAACTAAAGTTTATTAGTGGGAGCTGTGGTGGCGTAGTGCCTAAGGCATTTGATTGCTAACCAGAAGGCTGGAGGTTCAAACCCACCAGCCACTCCTTGGAAGGAAGGTTGGGCAATCTACTTTCATAGTGATACTGCCTCAGAAACCCAAGGAGGGGTTGCTATAAGTCGGATCCAACTCGATGGCAGTGAGAGTTTGAGGGAAAAAGAACCCTAGTGGTGTAGTGGTTAAGTCCCCAGCTGCCAGCTGAAAAGATGGTGGTTCAAGCTCACCAGCCACTCCTTAGGAGAATGATGCGTCTGTAAAGATGTATAGGCTTGGAAGCACTATGGGGCCATTCTACTCTGTCCTGTAGGGTTGCTGTGAGTCAAAATTCACCCCAGGGCAACAGTTTAACAAGGACTGGGGGAGACGGGGAAATAGGAAGTCTTTGTTTAGGGGGTACTGAACTTCTATTAATGGAGGTGGAATAACTTGGGAACAGATAGTGGTGATAATTGCACAACTTGGCAGTCACTGCATTGTGCATGTAAGAAATGCTGAACTGGCAAATGTCATATTATATATTTTTTTTACCACAAACAAAAACAAAAAGGGGTTACAGGAAAAAATAAATAAATAGGTGCATACACTTGTATGCACTCATGACTTAAAAAAAAACAATCGATTTCTAGGATTTGCTTTGGAAAAACAGCAGTTACCAACCCATTGTCTCTGGAAGCTCATAGGCTCCTCTCTCTGGACCCAGCTTTCTGAGATTTCATAATGATATGAGCCTGCAGCCTGAACTGCCGACTGTTGTACAGCCTTGTGCTAGTGCTAGGCCCTAGGTGGAACCTGGAAGCTGGCAGCCTTCCACTGCAGGGCATTTTCTTTCATGATCTTTGGCACTTTCCTCCCCATGTTCTCTGGTTCTTCCTGGAACTCCTGATGTTCCAATATTGGAGTCCCCGGAGGGACTGCTCATCCTGTCTTTTCTCTCCCACTTTCCAGCTCTTTGCCTTTTCACTCTACTTTATGGGGGATTTTTCAGCTTGCTCTTTCAACCCTTTCTTGGAGTTTGTCATTTTGCTTATTTTCATTCCCAAGAGCTCTTCCTTACTCTGGGTTATTTCTTTTCTATAGAGCATCCTCTTGTTGTTTTGGAGCTCTGGTAGCACAGAGCCTTAGGCATTTGACTGCTAACCAGAAGGTTGGTGTTCAAAGCTGCTCCAAGGAAGAAAGATGGGGCAATCTTCCATAAAAATTTACCACCTCGGAAACTCAGTGTGGGTTGCTATGAGTCGGAACTGACTCAATGGCAGTGAGTTTGGTTTGGGGTTTATTTTATTTTATTGGTTTTTGGTTTTTATTTTAGGGATGTGAGATTTTTAATCTCTGAGTAAAACTTTTGATTTTTAAGTTTTTTTTTTTTTTTTTTCCTCCTGACATAGTCTTTGCTTCTTCCAAATGTCTTTCTCTGTTTTCTTGCCCTTTCTCTCTCATGGTATGGCCTTCCTCAGATCCAGAAAATCTGACAAATATTTGAGTGACGACTAAGGCCCCTTGGTGCTCACACTGTCCTTATGCATTCTGGTCATCCTCTTCTCACCCACTTCCCTAGGATGCTCCTTCTCTGCTCCCCTTTTCTCCAGGAGAACCCCATGGGGCATGCAGGGCTCAATCCCCAAATGTCCCAGGAAGGGAGGGAAAGACTTACTTCCACCAACTGTTATAAGAAAGTAGTTGAAGTATCCACACTAAAACCATTTGAGTATCCATAACTAGTCACATGAGTGACATGTGATAATAAATTACCTGTGTCACACTTCAGAGGTGATTATAACACAAGAATATGTCATGACTCCAGCTCTGAACACTGTTAATTTAGCCTTTTAAAAGGAGGAAGGGAGTTTTCAGTCACCTTTGGTATGCACATGCTTGATCAACTAGAATAAGAGCACGCCCTTTACTAAAGACCTCCAGGTCTTCTCTGTCACCAGCAGTGGATTAAAAGGGTTCAGGACCCCATATATTCAGATATCTGCATTTGAGAAGATCAGTGCTGGCCACTTTATACCAGCCCCACCACCCTCACACTGGGCTCACCTTAATGGCTGCCATCTGCCCTGTCTGGTATGGAGGCTCTTCCTCTGTAGAATTCAATGGAAGCCACATGGCAAACTGTAAGTAGAATCTGGGCATCGGATTCTCACTCCTGTCCTCCTTCCTCACCTTAGGACTTTGTAGTGGGCCTTTCCATCCTGCTGCGGGGAACAGTCCATGAGAAGCTCAAGTGGGCCTTCAATCTCTATGACATTAACAAGGATGGATACATCACTAAAGAGGTACCAAGGAGTGCCTGGGAGTGTCAGCCCTCTTGCCCCTTCTCTCCTTCTATTGCCCCACACTCTTCTTTCTTCTCTTCCTTCCTGTAGCCCCATCTGTCCTGTCTCCCCTACCCATCCAAAGATGTGACTCTTAACCTGGTCCTGGGGGACAGACAGCCCATAGTTGGTGCTGTTTCAAAATTTGGAGCTTGAACATAATAATCTACCTTCACCCTCTCTTGAAGAATCAAAGGCCCTAGTTCTGGTCTGGCTGGATGCATGTTCCTCTGTCTGAGTCACACAGCTCCTCCTGCTCACCCTCCCCTGGTGGTGCCTTCTACCCTGGGGGGCAGTGTCTTCCCCTTGGGAACCTGGTGCTCCCTCATGCTGGCCCCTCTGGCCCCCCTCTAGGAGATGCTGGCCATCATGAAGTCCATCTATGACATGATGGGCCGCCACACCTACCCCATCCTACGGGAGGATGCACCTCTGGAGCACGTGGAGCGGTTCTTCCAGGTGAGGGCACTCTAGCCCAGGGTGGCCCGGGGTGGGGTGAGGGAGAGGGTAGCATGGTAGAGGAAGGGGCTTTTGCTCTTGGGGTATTCCTGGGCCAGCCACTTCCCTTCTCTGAGCTTCCCCCTATAAGGGAGTTAAACTTGCGTCCCAAACCTGGCTGATTGTCAGAATCCCCTGAGGAGTGAATTAAAAATACCATCCCAGCTCCCCTGAACCACATCTCAGGGGCAGGCTGGCGTTTTGGCTCAAAAGGACAGGCAGCTGACCCTGTCCCCAGGCCAATGTCCCAATCTCAAGATTGCTTTTAGCTCTCACAGAGAAACTCCTGCCAGAGGAACGAGGTTAGGGAGTTCACTTTTCCTGAGTCTGTGAGAGTGGGAAAGCCCACCACCATGCAGGGTGAAAGGGCTGAAGGCTCAGCCCCTCGCTTGCTGGGGGGACTCTAGTCATGTTGCCATTCTGTACCTCAGTTGCTTCATCTGCCCTGGTTGCCTGTCAGGAAAGTGAAAGGGTCATCTGAGTGTGGGGGCACGTTCTGAGACATAAAAGCCCAGGTAGGTAGTCAGGGAAGTGGCTGAGGTGGGGGCAGATTGAGGAGATGCCACACAGTTAAGCTGTAGAGGCAAAATTGGGCTTGGAAGGGCCTTCATGTGGCCTGGATCCAGGGTAGGGGGTGAGGGGACGAGTTGGATAACATTTTGGTGTTCTGTGGTGGGAAGCATGGAGCTGGGTACCACCTGGCCTCAGCCCCACGTGCCCACCCACAACTACTTCCTGGGCCCTGAGGCAGGAGCCATCCCTGGTGGTTCACAGACTCACTTTGGCATGGCTTGTGTTGCAGAAAATGGACCGGAATCAGGACGGGGTGGTGACCATTGATGAGTTCCTGGAGACCTGTCAGAAGGTAGGCACCCTCAGAAAGCTTGGAGCAGAGTCGTCTGTAGGCTCCAGCCAGAGGGCTGGTTGAGGGTCTCATACCCACCAGGGCCCTCACACACCCAGCCTTGCCCCAGCCAGCCTATCAGCTATCTCTGGGCCCTCCCCCACTCCGAGGCGGGTTAGAACAGGAGGCTCTAAGCTTCAGTTAAATGCTTAGGCCAAGTTCATCTCCTCCCCAACGCCACCCTTACCCACTCCTGCCAGGCTCCAGCCCACTCAGGTACACTGTCCCTCAGTCCTACCATTGCAGTGTCTCGAGTCAGAGGGGGCACACACCAACAGGAAGGTGATTGGTCCCTATGGTCCTCAGGAAAAGGTCAGGCTGGAGAAAACAGCCTCTGAAGCTTCCCACAGCACTGTTGCTGACCCTCCTCTACAGAGCCCACTTCCAGGGGCGAGTCACTGGGCTCCTTTGGCCTGAGCTGCTGGCCTCACTCCCGGCACAACTGCTCAACTGCTGGTGGCCTCTCTGTTGGGGTGTGCGGCCAGGGAGGTATTGCCATCTTATCAGACATGGAATCAGGCATTTTGGTTAAAGGTGCGCTGTGCCTTACCAGCTAGATGGTTCCAGGCAAGCTGCTTGCCCTCGCTGCTCCTCAGCACCCCCTATCTCACCCCAATGAGACAGCAGTCACCGTGGGATGCTGAATACTCAGGGTGGGGTCAGACTAGAGCACGTGCCCCCTACCACTCCCTACCTGCTGCCTGACCAGGCCTCCCATCCTCCTCTCTTCACCCAGGATGAGAACATCATGAGCTCCATGCAGCTGTTTGAAAATGTCATCTAGGACATGTATGTGGGGACCCCAGGCTGGCCATGCCACTTCAACCCCCAGAGAAACCTCATCCTGCCGGGAGCAGCCTCCATGGAAAACTCTTTTTCTAACATATGTACAAAAAGTGAACTGTTTACTCCAGACACACACACACACCGTCCCTCTGGGCTGGCAAAGGACAGACAGATCTGGGAGGGCTGAGTCTGGCTGGGGGCTGGGATGAGAGCCGTAGGTCCCGGCCAGCCATCCCTCAGGCCAGTGTGGAGACTTCCTCGGGGGTGAGCAGCAGAAAGAGCAGTGTCTGTGTGCCAATGGGCTGCTGGGTTGTTCCAGGAAAGGTTCATGTTTCTCTGCAGAGGAGACCCCAGTCTCCAAAGCCAGCACCCTCTTGTGTGGACCCCACTTCCTCCCCTCCTTCCCAGTTCCCCTTCTTCCCACCACACTGTGGGCCAAGTTCTGGGGACTCCTCTGTCCTTGCAGCCCTCCTTCTCCCCAAAACCATATCCTCTGCCCCCAGACCTAAACCCCAGAGTGCCCCTCACCACAGGACCCAGGAGGGGGCAGGTTGGGGACCAGGGCAGTTCTAAGTGGAAAAAAGGTGGTGAAAGAGGCAGAGTCAGCTTCTTCCTGGATGCCTGTCCTGGGTCTGGGGACGGTCGCCACTCCACTGACCTGGAAAGCTCAGCCTACTCGGGACAGGCCCACTGTGGGTCTCCCTCAGGTCAGGAGGAGAGCCCTGGACTCCTCTCTGAGGGTTCAGAGGTTGGGTTTCTTGGTGCAGAATCTGAGGGGAGCCCTGGACTTCTCTCTAAGGGTTCAGGGGTTGGGTTTCTTGGTGCAGAATCTGAGGGGAACTGTTTCCCACTTCTATTGGGACAAGGAGAAGTCTTCCCTGTCCCAGTCCTGGCTCAGGGAGTATGGTGGGTAGGGCTGCCCACACCCCTCAGGCTCCAGACTCAAGTATTTGTTCACCCAGAGGTCTGCTTGGGCCCTAGAAGGAAGCCAAGAGGCTCAAAGGCTGGCAGCAGGGAGCCCTGGTCAGGATCAGAGCTGGGCCTAGGGATGAGGTTTCTTTTTCCTCATCCCTGGCTCAGCAGGTTGACTGAGCACCACTCTCCTGAAGCAGTGTGGCTGCCCCATGCACAGGCTCACCCTAGCCCCATATAAAAAGCACAAGCACCCCAGCAGCTCAGGCCACAGTCCACCAGGGGAGCCAAGAACACAGTTTTTCTGAAGCAAGGCCCTCTTGGTGGGCTGAGGCCTGGATCCCAGCAGGCCTGATACAGGTGGCCACAGGGAAGAAGCACAGGGTCAGTCTGTGCCACAGAGCAGTGGGGGCTTGAAGCCCAGCCCCAGCCCAGCCCAGCTTACCAACACTCAAAAGCACAAACCCTGGGGACCCGACTGGCTAGGTAGGTTCTGCTTTGTGGGATGGAGCCCAGTGTCAGCTGGAGCCAGAGCCAACAGTAAGGATCAACAGAAGCCTAGGAGAGAGGAAAATGCCTTCCACCTGCCACAGGCCATCCCGAGAAGGAAGCCAGCCCAGGGGGAAACATGGCTCTTCCACCTGGCCAGAGGACTCCCTGAGGAACATTCCGACATGATACATTCCATCGGCTGCTGCCCTGTTTCTGCTCAGGCCTGACCCCAGAAGGCCCTTGGGCCCCCAGAAGGCACAAGCCAGCTGGCCTAGGGTGAGCAGGGTCCTCGGAGGAAAGATGGAAGGAGGAGGCTGTGGGAACCCAGTCAGGCTTGGCCTTGGGAACCCCATGGTACCCACGTGCAGGTGGTCTTCCCCCTCAGAGTTGCACTGATACCTACTGATACCTATCTCTGTTCCGACATGGTCCCTCTCACCCCCTCCAGGAGGGCATCTGCTTTCCCTGGCTCAGGGATCTCCCCTCTACCCCAGCCCGGCTCTCTCAAGGAGCCAAGGCCCTGGGAGAAGGGGCTCCACCAGGCCCTGCCCCCTTCGGCCTCGGACCAGATTTGCTGTGTGTCCATCCAGGAGGGATCTGTCTCCACACTGTGTGGGGTGGGAGCGAACTGGCCGCATGTCTGCATGGCAGAAGCGTCTCCCTTGGGTGCAACCTGGGAAGTGGTTCCTGTTCTCAGCACCCACCAACATTCAGTCCATATATTTTAATAAAATAAAGTTGACAAAGGAGAGAGACTGTCATTAGCTTTGTTCTGACTCTGAATTTCTGTCCAGCCCCTCTGGTTCCTGTTGCTAATAGGCATGACTGCTGCCCAGTGGTGTGCTGGTAAGTACTTAACAACTGACTTGTGGGAAGAGACACACCAAATTGCAGTGTTTGCCAATTTCCACTCAATTTCAAGTACGATGGGGTAACACTGAAGGCAAAGTGTTGGCCCTCTGAGCCTTTCTGAGAAGCTCTAGCCTCAGAGCCTTTCAGCAGAGCCTGGGTGGCAGGGAGACTTGTTGAGGTGCTATTTGTGTTTCATTCTCCATCATTGTCATTTCCCAGCTCTAGGAAGTCAGTCTGGCTGCCCCTTTGCCTAGACGGTGCAAGTCATAGGGCAAAAGCAGAATTTGCCTTTGCTGGTTTTTATTTTTAAAAGTGTAAACTTAAGAGTGGGAGAAAAATGTGGAACAAAATTCAAAATCATATAAAAGACCAGGTTTACTGGTCTGATAGAGACCAGTGTTTCCCCCACCCTGGATTTGAACTCACTCCTATGGCTTAACTTCCAGCCAAACAAAAGATGGCCTAGGAGGTGAACAATTTACCAGGTAGGTACACTGCTTAGAACAACCAACCATGGGAAATCATAAGGGCAGCACTTGTGCAGGGAGATAGCTCAGAGGGAAGAACTACACAGAAAGAAGGACATGGGGAAAAAGTCATCACAGGGAGGAAGTGGGAAGACTTACATTATGGGGTTTGCAATCAATGTCACAAAACAAAATGTGTATGAACTATTGACTGGAAAACCAATTTGCTCTGTAAACTTTCACCCACATCATAAAAAGACAGAAAGGAATAGGAGTAGAGCACATCCTTGGACCTGAGATTCCTGGGCTGGACCTCCTTGACCCAGGAGAGAGAGCTGGAACACTTTGCTGAGACAGCAGAGAGGTGGTAGAGAGAGGCAGCAGAACCAAGAGGCACACAAGACAGAGCAGCAGGCTTCCCAGCCCACAGAGCAAGAATGCTGAGTGCCTTCAGGCTGGAGCCTTGCTGGCAAAGTGGGGTGCCTCTCTGGGCACCTATTATTGTTATTATGTGCTGTCCAGTCAGACCCAATACATAGCGACCCCTCCTTGGGTTTCCAAGGCAGTATCACTATGGAAGTAGATTGCCCCATCTTCCTTCCGAGGAGTGGCTATTGGCAGAGCTAAAACAGCTTTGTAACATTTACCTGAGCAGGGCAGAGGCCAAGGCCAGAGAGAAGCATGCTTGTGGCATGGCTGAGAAGCTGTCCTGGTTGAAGAACTGTATCCTGAGTTGTTCCTGAACCTGAATTGTAACTTGTTGCTTCCCTAGTAAATCATGGGGTGTGGGGGGAACATGTAAACTCAGAGAGGGGAGGGGAAAGAAATGATGGGTGGTGGCAATTTCCCAATATGAGGATGTGAGGAGTGAGTTCTGGAAGAGGATTCCATGGCAGGTTGTCCAGGCTGGGATCAGTAGTCCCTCAGGGGACCCCAGGCCATGGGACACCCAGTAAATTCAGAGCCAAGCCTCAATGATTTGGCTGATGGCATGTGGGTGGCGGTTGGGAGGATAAATGTCAAGGGCCCCTTCCAATACCACATACATCACCAAACGCTTCAGCTGAAACACCAGGGCCTTGGTACTGTCCAGGAATGGGGCTGTGACCTTGATATTTGAGATGTACATTCACCCCAGCTGCAACAGTATGGGTACAGATAGGCAAGCTGAGGCTGAGCAATGGGATGGTCTCCCAGCTATTAAGGAGAAAAGCCAAGACTCCATCCCAGGCAGGTGGCCCCAGGCCCAGTGTAGGCACTAACCACTTCATAATGGACATGAAGTTCAGTGTGAGGGGGGCCCATCACTCATCTATTTGTATATGTATTTCCCACTTTTCTCCTCAGTGCCTTTCTGTCCTGGGCACTGCATGCAGAGGGAGCAGTGGGGTCCTCTGCATGGGTGGTGGCAGTGAGGCACCAGAAGGAGTCCAGAGCTCGGTCAGGAGACCTCAGTCCTGACTAGGCCACGAAACTGTTATGAGGCCTAGGATGGGGTCGTCTTTTCTCTCTGGGTCTTGGTTTGCCTGTTTTGTAATGAGGAGCCAGACAACCACTCCTCGTAGTCCTACCAGCTCTCAGTGTCCCTGACTCTGACTTACTGCAAGGAAGAGGGGCCTCCAGGCAGGCGGACTAGCAAGAGTCAAGCTACGGGAACAGGAAAAATGCAGTCAGGATGTTCTGGTTACCTGGTGCTGCTCTGACAGGAAATATACCACAAATGGGATGGCCTTAACAAACAGGAGTTTATTCTTACAATTTGGAGGCTTTAAGTCCAAGTTCAAAGTGCCAGGCCCTAGGGGCTGAGTGAAAACCCTGAGGGGTCCAGCTCTGCCTCCTGCCCAGCCCATTGGAGCTAGAGGCATTTCTTCACTCAGACAGCTGCTGGCTGCTGAGGCTGAGAAGCCCCAAGGTTGACAAGTAAAAAGGCACAATCCCAATGTTACTTAACCACATGGCAGACCATTAACTTAAGTCCATTGTAAGTCCCAAGGTCAGCAGAGCATAACAGGGTGCTGAGCAATAACATGGCTACATGCAGGGTCCAAGCGTGCCATAGGCTAGAGACCATTCTCAAAGCATCTCCTTATATACAGGAAGCAGACCACATACCCAAAGGCAGCTACTCAGCTGCTCACAGTAGATTCCACCATGGAGTTCATTACCAGTCTCATCATGGGGAATACTACCACCAGCTGCTCAGCCACTTAACCAGGCCCAGCCAAGTTGACACACAAACATAACCACCACACAGGGTGAGAAGCAAGTCGTGTGTGTTCTGGAGCATGGCAGGTGAGCTTGGAGGTGTGGGGGGCTCAGGGGTGGGGCCTTCATTGACTTTAGCACCACTGAAGAGTTAGGGCTTCATCCAGAGGCCATGGAGGCCATGGCAGGTCCTAAGATTGGCTGGTCTCAAGGACAGCAGTGTTTTAAAGATCTCTCTCTCTCTTTCTCTCTCTCTCTCTTTTCTCTCAGTGCAGAAGACAGATGGGATCAGAGTGGGGCAGGGGTAGGCATGAACCCTCCCAATGGTCCAGGGACCCACCTAAGGCAATAGAGTGAAAGAGAAGGGACTGAAATGATATTTCAAAGCAGCCCCAGGCAAGCAGCTATCAGATGAGCTGCATGACACACAGCTGTTGGTGGTGATGAAAATGATGACCAATACTTATTGAATAGTATCCATGTGCCAGGCTCTGTTCTAAGCATGTTACATGTTTCAATCCATTAGTTTCTCATAATTGACCGACTTCCCAGATAAGGAAACTGAGGCACAGAGAAAATACTATCTTGCTCAAAGACATACAAGTAGTCTACTGTGGACCCAGGATTCAAGTGGTCCTTCCCCACACTTCCATCATGTCACATTCACCTGAATGCAACCTTCTCATTGACTCCTGACACTAGCACTTGGGGAGATTGAGTGGTATAGTGGACCCGATGTCTGAATGCTCCATGGATGTGGCTTTGATTGGGTGCTGCTCCTTGCAGAGGGTCAATTTCTTCACCCACAAATGAGACTACTGATCCCAGCCTGGACAACCTCCCAGGGCTCATGGGTGATTTGATGTGGACTACATGCAAGCCTTCTGTGATGGCCATAGCACTGCCATGAGCCAGGACTTCTGCTACCCCTGCCTCCCTGGAGATCTGCAGCCCTGTGCATACCACCAATCCTGGGCAGAAATCAAAGAGCAGTTTCCTCATGTGCTCCAATCTGCCCGCTCTCAGTCTTGAAGCCTGAAGAATCTTCTAAAGGAAGGCCAGCCCAGCACTGGACTCAGGCTGGCTCCTGGGAACCTGAGATTTTCCCAGCTCTATGAAGCAAAGTTCTTGTTAACAAGTGATGGAGGCCTGCCCAGGCTACTCCCCCTGAGTAAAATGATTCTTTCTTCTCATACAAACACCCCCATTAATACCAAATAGATCCCAGAGCAGAGTAACCAGAGGGGGCAAAGCTGATCTCACACATGGACTGCCGCCCATGTAAGGACACTGATCAGTCCTTCCCTCAAGTGATCACTGCCAATCAGCATTTGTTCGACTTTTAGCAACAACTTCCTTCAGGCTAGAATTGTTTCCTCCCAGCAATACTGTTTACAATCAACAACTAGGAGCTCTGGTGGCATAGTGCCTAAGGCATTTGACTGCTAACCAGAAGGCTGGCAGTTCAAAACCACCAGCCACTCCTCGGAAGGAAGGTTGGGCAATCTACTTCCATGGTGACACTGCCTCAGAAACCCAAGGAGCGGTCGCCACAAGTTGGAACAGACTCGATGGCAGTGAGTTTGGTTTTTTTTTTGGTTTTTTCTTTTTTTTGGTATTGAACAACTAGTATGCTTAACTCCATGGAGAGAGAGAGTGGCTGTCGTAGGGTTCTCTAGAGAAACAGAACCAATAAGACATAGAGACAGAGATAGAAATACTTATTTTAAGGAATTGGCTTATGCAATTGTAGAGGGCTGGCAAGTCCAAAATCTGAAGGTCAGATGATGGGCTGGAGATTCCTGCCATCTTATGTCCTGTAATCCATAGGTCAGTCAAAGAGAAGAGTGAAGAATTCTGGCAATGTGCCTGTTTATAGTCTGGAGACAGAATATACATTAAGGAATTTCCATTTTTGCTTTTCAACTGATTAGTGGAGGCCCACCTACATTATGGAAGGTAATCTGCTTTATTTGAGGCTAACTTAGTTAATCACAATAATCACTTCATAATAACAACTCATGTTTGACCAAACAACTAGGCACCCTAGCTTAGCCAGTTGACACATAAAATTAACCATCACATTGACTAAATGCTGGCCCCTCCTTCAAGGACCTCATTGCCTGAGAGCTGTGGTAGATGTAAGCAGCAGTGGCTGCCCCATACCCCCCGTGCCTCTGTCCTCCCCAGGCCCCCTTTTAACATACCATTTTTAAGAAGCTTCTCTTCTATCCCCGCTTCCAGCCCTGTGGCTTGACTGGGAGTGGGCAACCTCTTAGATCCTCTTACTCTTCTGACCACCATGACTAGTTGAGGGAAGGGAATCTGAGCCAAGTCACTCCAATTAGAGACCCTCTTGGAAATTTTTCAACTAGAAATGGCAGGGATGAGCCCCACCATGTGGACAAAGGGGGAATCCTTTAAGTCCTTGGCTCCAGTTCCTGAGAGCTTTGCAATTGCTGTGTCCCTTCCTTCTTTGTTTCTGAAAGATAATCCTCTACCCTTCCAACAAATGCTCTTTCCGGCTTAAGCTAGCTCAAGCTAGGTTACATTACTTTTCACCAAAAAATTCTGGTAAGAGCCTATGATAGACCACATGTTTTACATGTATTATTGGGCATGTAATGGGTAATGCATTTTGGAAAGGCCTCCCACTGCAAAACACCTAAATGCTGGATGATCATGCATTGCTCTTTACAAGGTTAGACAGGGAGAACAGTGCCAGGAAGCTGGGCAAATGTACATATGATGATCTTGGGGCTTAGCTGTTTTACCAAAGAGAAGGGGAGATAGTACTTGAACTTGTGCAAAGTGGTCAGCTGAGCTTGATAACCAATATAAATCCAGGCCTTCAAAAGATAGTGAAGGGTCAGCTAGAAAAATACCCACCTGGACAGCAAGCTCAATTGGCATAACATACTACACAAAACATTGTTCCATCTCCTACTTTAGCCAGTAGTGACTGGGATCTTAAAAGCTTGCAAGCAGCCATCCAGATGCAACTATGGGTCTCTCCTCGTCCAGAGCAAAGAATGAAGAAAACCAAAAATTCATGGAAACAATTAGCCCTAGCAACTGGTACACCATGTGATCTGAAGCCTATACGACTATGAGACCAGAAGAACTACATGGTGCCCAGCTATCACTGTCAACTACTTGGAGGGAGAATCTATGTAGGAGATCCTGGATAGAGAGGGAGAACAATGTAGAACAAAACTCAAAATCATGTGGAAAGAAAAAATGGGGGACCAGCTTTGCTGGTCTGATAGAGCCTGGTGGAACCACTGAGACTATGGCCTCTAGCTGCCCTTCAGGTCTGGAATTGAACCCACACCTGTGACTTCCAGCCAACAAAAGACAGGCATATGAGTTTAACATTTACCTAAGGTAGATACACTCTTGGAGAGAACAATCATGGGAGAAAGAAGGGCTGCTTATGCACAGGGAGACAGCTCAGGGGGCAGGAGTGCATGGAGAGATGGACACAGGGAAGAGGTGACTATTGGGAGGAAGTGGGAGGAGAGCTGTTGCATTGTGGTAAATTGTAGTTAATGTCATGAAACAAAGCGTATGTGAACTGCTGTATGGAAAGTGAATTTGCTCTGTAAATCTTCATCCAAATCACAATTAAAAAAAAAAAAAAGAAAGAAAGAAAAATACCTACTTCCTCTGTAGGTATTTTTACCTGTCAGGAGAGGGGAGCATCATGAAAATATGTCTCTCCTTCCTTGTTCTGGCTTTGATGGGGAAAACACCCTGCCCTGAAAATTTGTAAACATCTACCTACACCAGTTAGATCTAAGATTCAAAATTATATTACACATGCATTATGGAAATCCCAGGGCAAGAATTAAATTCAATTAAAATATCCCCAGAGCATGGTAGAAGCAAGCATAAGAGTCCCTGCAGAAACTTATAAGTTGAAGAAAGCAGCCTCAACCAGGCAACTCAGAAGTGCCACTGATTAAGTTCAGCCAAATATGAGATCATATGAGAATGACCAGTTACACAAGGAAGCGCACCATTATGACTATATTTAACATGTTCAAAGAAAAAAAGACAAGCTTGCAAATATATGCAGAAAATAAGAAACTGTTGTGTAAGCAGATTTGGAAAACAAATGAAATAAGACTTCTGCAAATGAAAATACATATATACTGTACCTATATAGTAACTAAACATAATTCTCAAGAGATGGGTTTAACAGTAGATCAGACATAGCTTATGGAAAAAGTCAGTGACCTGGAAGACAGATATTAAGAAATCTTTCAGAACATAGCTCAGAAAGACAAAGAGATGTAAAATATGATAGGTTAACATAGAGAACAGAGTGAGAAAGTACATCACAAATCTAAACGGAATCCGAAAATAAAAGATAGTGGAAATGAAGCAGGTAATATTTCAAGAGTTGTTGTTAGGTGCCGTCGAGTCGGCTCTGACTCATAATGACCCCTCCTTGGGTTTCCGAGGCAGTATCACTATGGAAGTAGTGATACTTCCAAGGAGTGGCTGGTGGGTCAAGAGGTAAACCAAAAATGGCTGAGAATTCCAGAACTGATTAGATATCAATTCATAAAGTCAAGAAACTCAAAAAGTCCTGAACAGGTTAAATAAAAGGAAACCCTCACCTAGACATACAAACCAAACCAAACTAACTGCCATTGAATTATCAAATTATCATGAAATTGCAGAACACCAACACGAAAGAGATCACAAAAACAGCCAAAGAGAACAACAGAGTAACAACCAATGTCTCATTAGCAACAATGAAGCTGTCAGACAGTGGAATAATATTTTCAATTTGTTGAGAGAAAACTGCAAACCTAGAATTTTATACTTAACCCAAAACTCACTGCCAATGAGTCGATTGTGACTCATAGCAACCCCCTTTGGGTTCCCAAGGTGGTAAATCTTTACAGAAGTAGATTGCCCAACCTTCCTTCCAAGGGGTGGCTGGTGGGTTTGAACCGCCAACCTTCTAGTTAGCAGTCAAATGCCTTAGGCACTACGCCATCAGAACACCTTAGAATTTTATACTGAAAACCAAACTCACTGCCATCAAGTTGATTTCAACTCATAGCTACCCTTCCTTGGGTTTCCGAGGCAGTATCTCTATGGAAGTAGATTGTCTAACCTTCCTTCTGAGGAGTGGCTGGTGGGTTTGAACCGCCAGCCTTCTGGTTAGCAATCAAATAAATGCCTTAGGCACTACGCTACCAGAGCTCCCAGAATTTTATACTAGGCAAAATAAAACTATTTTTGGAAAAGCATAGGTTAAGTTTGCCACCAGTAGCCACTCACTAAAGAAAGTTCCAAGGGATTTGCTTGTAGAAGGTGGAATGTTCTGACATACAGAAGCATTAGGAAAAGAGATAGCAGTAAATATAGAGTAAATCTAAACAAACACTGATTGTATAAAATAGGAAGATTAATGTCTGTGGGATTTAAAACTTTAGGGGAAAACAAAAATCCAAGATACAATTAGAATACTTGGCAACAATAGCATTTGAGTCTGGACGGAATGGATTTCCTTGCGTTATCTGAGAGAAGGGAAAAAATACTGATTAGCTCGTATTAAGATAAAATTTTAAAGAAATGTAGAGTTACTTGCAAAAACAATTGAAAAAAATCTACTGGTGTGATTTCAAAGATAGCCACCACTATACTTGTAGCCCCACATGGGCTTCCAGAACTTTGTGTCTCCCTTATCAAGAGATGGTGTCTAGATCCCCTCCCCCTTGGGGCTTTGTGAAGACTGTCTTGATGTGGCACAATGATCCAGCTTGACATCCAAGGCTAGGTCATCAAAGGCAACACAACTTCTGCCTAATTCTCTCTCTCTCTCTCTCTCTCTCTCTCCCTCTCTTCTTGCCCTTGGAACTTAGCCACCATATTGTGAAGAAACCCAGGCTACAAGAAGAAGACACATGAAGTGTTCCTGCCAACAGCCCCAGCTGTGATGTCCCAGCTGGCAGCCTTCAGTATCAACTACCAAGCATGTAAGTGAGTCTTCAGATGATTCCAGTCCCATCTCAGTTGAGTGAGCAAAGATGAACTGTCCTGCTGGGCCATGGGCTGATTGCACATTGATTTACAGCCTTGGACAACCAGTGGGGTCACTATGAGCTGGAATGGACTCGATGGCAGAAAGTTTGATTTTTTGGTTCAGTTGTTATCTTAAGCCTCTATATTTTGGGTTGTTTTTTGCACAACAGTAGATACTAGAATGATTATATTAAGTGAAAAAACCTTTCAATCATTTCATAGGAAGCAAGAAAGCATTAAAAACATTCAATACCCTCTCATGATAAAAGCTAGGAATAGAGGGGAACTTCCTTAACCTGGTAAAGACTCTCTACAGCAAACATGATGCATAACAGTAAAATGTTAGAAGCCGTATTAGTGTCCTATGGCCACTGTAAAAAATTGCCACAGACTTAAAACAACACAAATTTATTCTCTTACAGTCCTGGAGGCTGATTGGAACTTCGTTTCACTGGGGCAAAAACTAAGGAGTTGGCAGGGCTGCGCTTCCTCTGCAGGCTGTGAGGGAGAACCCTTTTCCTTGCCTTTTCCAGCTCCTAGAGCTGCATTCCTTACCTTCCTTGGCTCATAGCCCCTTCTTTGATCTTCAAAGCCCACAGCATAGCATCTTCAGATCTCTCTGCTGAGGTTGTTATATTGCCTTCCCTCTTCCAGAGTAGAATCTCCTTCTGCCTCTCTCTCATAAAGACACTTGTCACTGCCTTCAGGGCCTGTCTTAGTTCTCTAATGCTGCTATAATGGAAATACCACAAGTGGATGGCTTTCACAAACAGAAAGTTATCTTCTGGAAGTTTAGGAGGCTAGAAGTCCGAATTCAGACTGGTGTAGTGCCTAAGGTATTTGACTGCTAACCAGAAGATTGATGGTTCAAACCCACCAGCCACTCCACAGAAGGAAAATGAGGTGATCTATTTCAGGGAGCTCTGGCAGCATAGTGGCTAAGGCACTTGACTGCTAACCAGAAGCCTGGCGGTTCAAACCCACCAGCTACTCCTCGGAAGAAAGGTTGGGCAATCTACTTCAATAATGATACTGCCTCAGAAACCCAAGGAGGGGTCGCTATGAGTTGGATCCAACTCGATGGCACATAACAACAACAACAAGCTCTAGGGGAAGGCTCTGTGTTGTCTCTTCAGCTTCTGCTTTCTAGTTCCTTGGAGATCTCCATGTGTCTTGGAATCAGTCTTACCCCATCTCTGCTTCTCTTCTTGCTTGTTTAATTTATATCTCAAAAGATACTGATTTAATGGGCTGAACATTTCCATTAGGTAGATACAGTCCTTGTAGAGATCAGTCACGGGAGAATAGAAAGGCAGTGTATACACAGGGAGACAGCTCAGGGGCAGGAGTGCATGGGAGGGAAGGACACAGGGAAGAGGTAAGTACAGGGAGAAAGTGGGAGGGGAGCTGTTACATGATGGGAAATTGCAGTCAACGTCATGAGACAAAATGTGTATGACTTGCTGTGTGGAAAATGAATTTGCTCTGTAAACTTTCACCCAAATCACAATAAAAATTTAAAATCCTGCTAATTAACATAACAAAGACAACTCATTCCCAAATGGGATTATAACCGCAGGCATAGAGGTTAGGATTTAAAACATATTTTTTGAGGGGAAAAGGGGGAAACAACACAATTCAGCCTGTCCAGATAATCCAAGATAATCTCCCCATCTCAAGATCTCATGTACAAAATTCTTTTTGCCACACAAGGTAACATTCACTGGATCCAGGAATTGAGACCTGGATATCTTTGGGGACCATTTTCAGCCTACCACTGCTTTCCCTTTATAATAAAGCACTAGTCCACAACACAAGGAGCTCTGGTGGCATAAAGCCTAAGGCATTTGACTGCTAACCAGAAG
>NW_006921604.1:5789099-5794963 GCF_000298275.1 Orycteropus afer afer
AACACAAGGAGCTCTGGTGGCATAAAGCCTAAGGCATTTGACTGCTAACCAGAAGGTTGGCAGTTCAAACCCACCAGCTGCTCCATGAAAGGAAGACTGGGCAATCAACTTCCATAAAGATTTACTGCCTTGGAAACCCAAAGGGAGTTGCTATGACTCAGTGGTTTGGTTTTTGGTTTAGTCAATAACATTACAGCTAAGCCTCGGAAGGAAGGTTGCACGATCTACTTCCATAGTGATACTGCCTCGGAAACCCAAGGAGGGGTCGCTATGAGTTGGGGCCAACTCGATGGCACATAACAACAACAACAAAGCCGGTGGTGCCTTGGTCAAGACCACATGGCCAGTGAGTTAACCAAACCAAACCAAACTCACTGCTGTGGAGTTGTATCCGACTCATAGAGACCCCTCCTTGGGTTTCCAAGGCAGTATCACTATGAAAGTCAATTGCCCAACCTTCCTTCTGAGGAGTGGCTGGTGGGTTTGAACCACCAGCCTTCTGGTTAGCAGTCACATGCCTTAGGCACTATGCTACCAGAGCTCCATGAATTAGGGACTCAAAATAGCTCTGGCTGACCCCAAAAGCTGTATTCTTTCTGCATTGAGCAGGGATGTTTGGAGTGATGGGATGTGGACATCCTCTGTGCTCTACTTAAAATGTCTGATTTAAAAACATTAAGTAGAGCACAGAGGAAGGAGAGATCACTTTTGCCTGGGAAAGAAGCTAAGAAGTGAGCCTAAAGATGGCAGGGCAGGTGGGCAGATGGTTGTTTCTGGCTGAGAATCCAACTTGAACAGAGGCCCAGGAAAAGGAAAGTGAGAGGCATGCTTGGCACCTGCCAAGTGATCCCACTGCACAGAAGAAAGGTGAATGAGACCTACAGTGTGGACTGAGGAATGATCCACGAGGGCCCTGAGTTGACCTCAACTACACAGGTCAGAGAGACCCCAGCCCCCACACTCAGCCACTCAGCTCCCCACCTACCCATGTGACACAGTCATTGAGAGTGTAAGTTCTGAAGCCAGTTTAACCAACCAGTTGCCATCCAATTGACTCTGACTCATGGAGACCCCATGTGAGTCAGAATAGAACTGCTCCGCAGGGTTTTCAATGGCTCATTTTTTAGAAATAGATCACCAGGCTTTTCTTGCAAAGTGCCTCTAGGCAGACTCAAACCTCTAATCTTTCAGTTAACAGCCTAGTACATTAACTCTTTGCACCACCCAAGGATTCCAAAGCCATTTTACCCCAATTCAAGTTGCATCTCTACAATTCACCAGCTATATGACTTTGGGCAGATTACATAATCCCTCTGTGCCTCAGTTTCCTCATCTATAAAACAGGCACAGGTAGAGAATCTTTATAACAGAACCAGCACAGGATGTTCAAGTACCAAATCCAGCTCAAGCAGGGTCATCTCATGGCTCGGGTGTAGGGGAGCAGGCCATTCACTGCTCTGAGGGCTGCTTCAGTGAAACTGGAGCATTCTACCCTCTATCTCTGCTTGTCCATAGTGTGCAATGCCTTCCTCCTTCCAAACCCTCCTCTTTCTCTTTGGCGTGCACACTAATGCTGCTTCCAGAGGACCCAACTGATCTGGAGACTGCTGTCCCTGCTAGGTGTGGCTTTCAGGCTATACCACCTGCTAAGCCTCTTGCCAGCTTATGGACTTCCTGTCCTTAGCACAGGTGCCAGGGCAGGTCTGATCAGCTCTGGAGATTGGGATTACGCCACATCCTACTGGGTTATCATCACAGCACTCCAGGTTAGAAGGGCCTGAGGGCTGCCCAGGTTGAGTGCTCGCAACCACATCCTCTTCCACCTTGCCCTGAGGGTAGAGAACAGCTGTGTCCTTATACATCCCCCATCCCAACTCCCTCGATATATGCCATGGCTTTAAGGACATTGTGACATCAGGGGCATGGGCCCAGGCTTCAGTTCTGGAACTTTCTGTGTCATCTTGAGGAGGTCAGTTTATCTTGCCAAACCTTGGTTTCCTTATCTGTAAAATGAGCAGAAAAACAATTCTATAACAGCTGTAATGATGATTCACTATGAATATTTACTGACCACTTAATAAATGTAGAAGGAGCTCTGGTGGCATAGTGGGTAAGGCATTTGGATTTGACTGTTAATCAGAAGGTCGGTAGTTCAAGCACACCACCTGCTCCATAGTAGGAAGATGAGGCAGTCTACTTCTGTAAAGATTTACAGCCTTGGAAACCCAGTGAGGGTCACTATGAGTCAGAATCGACTCAATGGCAGTGGGTTTTAATAAATGTAGCATCCTTCCTCCCAATCTCACCGAGATTTTCCTGTTTTTCCTTTCTAAATAAGGATGACATCAGAGAAAGGACTGACATTTTGGAAAGAGTTAACAGGTGCCAGAAATAAATCTGTAACAGGTCCTTATGCTCCTTGTAACCCTGAGACCCCCTGGGAGGCCTGCTGACTGAGGAGGAGCAGGAAACCCACCATCCACATACATTTTCAGCTCCTGGCACTACTCACTGCATAGCCAAGCTGACCTGACAAAGACAGAAAAGAGGTGGTCTGGCTTATCTCATTTACCCTCACAAAAGCCCTAGTGAAAAGGACCGCATTGTTACTTTTATGGTACAAATGGGAAAAGTGAGTTCCAGTGGGTAATGTGCTCACACACTTCCCTGTCATACTCCACTTCATGGCCTTCCAGAGCAATGGCTAGTCTGCATGTTGTACAAGATCCATGGCGTCTTTTTAAAAAATCCTCCACATGAGATTTACTGGAAATGGGAATTGCCTGTGGCTTCAAATGCTGTATTCTCCACTGACCACCAGGGGGAGACTGCACCACACACAGGCCTCCTCACCTCTTTCCCTCAAGTTCCAGAGGAAGCTGATTTGAAGAGAAATTACTTTTGATTTTCTTGACAGTCATCAAAGATGTTTTTATATTTCCATCCCATTTTCCACATAGTTTTTCCCCAGAAAAATAAATTTATCAACTAAAAATTCCATAAGTACACCCAGAGTACACAGAGCTGGGCACTGGGGACAGGGGGTACAGTAACGGTGTCTCTTCCTATTTCATTAACTAACCAAACCGAAACCAAACTCACTGCCATTTAGTCATATCTGACTCATAGCAATCCCTCCTTGGGCTTCCGAGGTGGTATCACTATGGAAGTAGATTGCCCAATCTTCCATCCAAGGAGTGGCTGGTAGGTTTGAACCGCCAGCCTTCTGGTTTGCAGTCAAATGCCTTAAGCACTACGCCACCAGACCTCCTATTTTATTAACTAGGACACACATAACTACCCAGTAGAGTGTATAACCTTCATCACATTGAGTTAATTTAATTCTAGCTCAAAGCAAATAAAGTTAACTTTTGATTTGGCCATTCCAGCCTTACTGTTAGTTTTAAATCCTAAAAAGTACTTGAGAATCCACTAACACCTTCCACAGCCCTCCACCCCTCAGGGTCTAGAAGGCTGGACAGGAGGCAGTGGTCTGTTACAGCAAGATCTAGGCTGTCAGAAAGGACATCTTCCTATCAGGAAGGAGGTAGCTTCTAGGGATGGGTTTTCTAACAGCTGAGGGTGTGATTTTCACAGAATCAAACTTTAAAAAGACCAGCCACTCCTTGGAAGGAAGGTTGGACAATCTACTTCTGTAGTGATACTGCCTCAGAAGCCCAAGGAGGGGTCGCTATGAGTCGGGTCCAACTAGACAGCACACAACAACAACCTCACCTATATATACCTTTGAGGGTGAAGATCTTTTTTATGATCTCTCTGAATCTGAACTTTTATTCAGGAACATCAACACTGCCCTCCTTCAAGTGCTTGGCCACACTTGAAGGCCACAGAGCTGTTTGCCCTCCATGAACACACAGACTACTGGGTTTCTAAATCATTGTGTGTGGTGGGTTTTCTGCCTCCTCTTTCAGATCAGACAGTCACCTTACAGTATTTCTTTTCTTCACTTCTTCCAAACTCCCAGGTCTAAACTAAGGGAGGCAACATCTCAAATTTATTAAATACCTTTAACACACCAGACACCGGTGTTTAAACATTCACCACAGTGGATAAGCCAGTGTCTGCCTTTGAGGGATGCAGGTCTTGTGAAGAGACCAGAAGGCAATGAGAAAAATACAAGAGAGTGATTTGGGTGATTAAGGAAATTACCATGGAAAACAGATTGCGAGGTGAATAAACTTACTGGGGAGGATTGCTGCAGAACTTGGACTTCCCACAGAACTGTGAATAAACTAGAGTAAACAGGCTCAAAGTTAGGAATTCAGGAGCCTTCCTTAGTACAAAAAGTATTTGATAATGTCTGTTTAGAGTGCTCAGGACACTTTCTCCCCTTCGTCTGTCAGGGGGAAGAACCTCAATGAGATGAACTGACACAGGCTGCAGCAATGGATTCAAGCATAGCAAAGACTATGAGGATGGTGCAGGCCTGGGCAGAGTTTTGTTCTGTTGTTTGTGGGATTGCTGTAAGTCAGAGCCTACTCAATAGCACCTAACAACAACAACCATCCTGCCTTACCTGCTGGATGCATTTCAGGCAGACATGGTACTGAGTCAGATACAGCTTTGACACCTAATGTCAAGGACTCCTTGATCCTGGTTCTGTCATCCTGGACATGGTTCCTTATTCTTCTCATTGCCCACATCAGTTTTCTCCATCCCAGACAAGCCTCCAAAGGCAGTGTGTGATTATTCAATAAGCAAGGTCCCAGGAGAAGGGACAGTATAATGGGAGTGGCCCTGGAAGGGATTCAGGCTCCACCTGAGCAGGGCACTGGGGCTCAGCCATCTCTTAGATGGCAATGGCACCAATCAATGCTTCCTCCAACCCATAAACCTTCCCTAACCCACCAGCCACTCCTCAGAAGATGGGGCAATCTACTTCCATAGTGATACAGCCTCAGAAAACCAAGGAGGGGTCGCTATGAGTCGGGTCCGACTCAACGGCACATAACAACAACAATAGCTGCCTCAACCCACCGAAGACAGTCAGTCTTGGAATTAGGCTCCCTGCCAACTGCTATGTACCTTTCTTTATATTTGTTCAGCTATGTACCTTTCTTTATGTTTGTTCGGTCTGTTCCTCAAGTAGAAAGCCCAGGTTCTTTCTAACTCACCTGCTCCTGCTCTACTTGCCTTTGTTCCTCATCTCAACGTGCACAGGTCCTCTCTGTTCAGTAATCCTGGTGGTTTTGAACATTATCTAACCTTCCTGTCAACCCCACCCCTCTCTCTAGGATTGTTCTTCAATTCTCCTTTCAAATAAAAGGCCTTCAGGAATCTCTTTCTCACCTATGTTCCTGGGCACCAAGTGGGGTAGTGAGGAAAGTCATATGATTAGATGCCACTCTTCTGTCTCCCCAACATCCTACTTCTCCTGGCACACCCACCACCCAAATTCATCTGGGATCTCCTGCTCCACTTTCCGCCCATTAAGTCTGAGGGCCCACCCTTACCTTCAAAGGAGAAGAGCAAGGCCAGACAAAAGCCAATTGCCCTGGTCAGTGATTGGCTGAGGGGTGGGCACCTGATCTAACTACAGTCAATGAGGCTCACAGAGACCTTGGCTGAGAATGTTGGGAAAGATACTCCCTCCTCCTCACTACCTGAAGCTGGGAGGGTGAGTCACTGTGGAGGAGCCACAGAAATGAAACCAGCAGAAAGGATGGGCTGAAGGAGAGTGAAGACAGGGAAAGCAGGACCTGGAGGGCATTGTCCCTTGAGGTCAAAATTAAGCTGTACTTTAAGCCAGTCTCCATAATGTCTGGACTTTTCACTTACATAAGGAGCTCTGGTGGTATAGTGCCTAAAGCATTTGACTGCTAACCAGAAGGCTAGCAGTTCAA
>NW_006921604.1:5795849-5797831 GCF_000298275.1 Orycteropus afer afer
TTTATCTCTATCTATCTAACAGCATTCCCTCCCCTCCCCTCCCACCCCTGGTAACCAACAAAGAAAATGTCCTCCAATAGATAAACCTTTCCTTAACTAGTGTGTTTGTTTTTTTGGAAGCCACTGAAAGTTCCTTTTTTTTATCCCCCTTAAGCCAGGATTTGGACAGCTTGCTGATGATGTAAATAAGGTGCATGGAACCCTTGTAGTGATGGGACCATACAAATAAGGTGTATGAAACCCTAATGAGCAGACTGGTCAATTGTGCTGTCTCACTAGGCTTAAAGGGAGCCCATACCAGAGGCTGAAAAGGAGGCCTCACTATCATCAAGAAGAAGATCCAAGAGCAATGTGTGTCTTTTGGACCCAGGGCCTTTGTGCTAAGATCTTCCTAGACCTAGGAGAGAGAGAAAGACTGCGAGAAGCATCAGCAGGCACAGCAAACTCCAGTGGCAAAGAAAGAGTGGTGGCAGAACCAAGAGACCAATGCGAGACAGTGAGGTGGGTTTCCCAGGCCACTGAGCATGGTAGCTACAATGGATATGCTGACCCATGGAGCAAGAAAGCTGAGCACATCTGGGCCAGGTATTACTGGTGGAGTGAGATGCTTCTGGGCACTTATTGGTGGAGCTAAAGGGCTTTGTAACATTTGCCTGAGCAGGGCAGAGGCCAGGCTGAGAGCCAAGGGCGGAGGGCTGAGGGCTGAGGCCTGAGGGCTGAGGGAGTGGCCTGCCTGTGGGCTGTCCAGATCACATAATTGTATCCTGAGTTGTTCCAGTTATTTCCAAGTGAATCCTGATCCACGGTTGTACCCTTTGTGTGGACACTGCAGTGAATTTTCAAAGCCAACAGAAAAATAGAGTGTGTCGTGAGAAGGGTAGGCATAGGGTTGATATGAGTCGGAGATAACTCAACAGCATCTAACAACAACATGGGAGAGATGTCAGAATTGGTAAAAAGGTTGGAGAGAGGAGGTATATCTGACTCTACCTCATAGGATTCAGCTTTGGGCTGAAAACAATGGTTCTCCTGCCCTCTCCTGAGGTTAGACTGGGTCTGACCCCACCATACCATTTTTACGTCGATTTATTGTCTTTCAACTTCTAATTCGCCCTTTTTGCCTATCCTGTGAAAATGGATTTGGGCCCTTTAAGTATATTTTTCTTTGCCAGTTGCCTTGTCAGTAGAGGGCACTGAAGAAAAAAATTCTAGTTTTTAATCAGTGTACTATTTGATACTAAGCCTTAAAAATAAAATCTTGTAAATAAACCCACCGAATCGTACCCATTTTTGCATATGGATATGCAGCTATCCAGTACTATTTGTTTAAAAGAACTTTCTCCACTGCATTGCATTGAACTCCATTGAAATTATGTTGTCCATGCCAAGGACAAGGTTGTAGTCACTTCTCAGGCACAGTCAGCTACCCAGAGGGAGCAAGTAGTTGGACTTGTGGGCTCAGGACCATGGTTGCAGGGCACATCAAGCTCAACTGGCATAACATAGTACACAAAAACATTGTTTCACATCCTGTTTTGGCAAGTAGTGACTGGGATCTTAAAAGCTTGCAAGTGGCCATCTAGATGCAACGATGGGTCTCTCCTCATCCAGAGCAAAGACGAATGAAGAAAACTAAAGATGCATGGAAACAATTCATCCAAGGGACTGGTACACCATGCGATCCTCAGCCTACATGACTGAGACCAGAAGAACTAGATGGTGCCCGGCTGTCACTGTCAACCACTAGGAGGGGGATCTATGTAAGAGATCCTATTTAGAGTGGGAGAACAATGTGGAACAAAACTCAAAATCATTTGAAAAAAAAAGGGGACCAGATTTGCTGGTCTGATAGAGCCTGATGGAATCCCTGAGATGACCCCTAGCACTCCTCGGAAGGAAGGTTGGGCAATCCTACTTCTGTAGTGATACTGCCTCGGAAACCCAAGGAGTGGTCGCTATGAGTCAGGGCTGACTCGACGGCA
>NW_006921604.1:5797931-5801209 GCF_000298275.1 Orycteropus afer afer
GAAGTAGGATTGCCCAACCTTCCTTCTAAGGAGTGGCTGGTGGGTTTGAACCGCCAGCCTTCTGGTTAGCAGTCAAGTGCTTTAGCCACTATGCTACCAGAGCTCCCGTTCATTCCTCCCTACCCTCCAACTATTCTGCAGAATGCCTCTTCTTGATAATTCTACACTTCTCAGAGTTCCATAACTACCAAAGAGCTTGTCTATTCCACCTGCCAGGGAAAGATTCTAAATCAGTGATATTGCCTCTGAAACCCAAGGAGGAATCGCTTTGAGTTGGGGCTGACTTCACAGCATATAACAACAACAACAACAAATGTATCAGGATGCTTTCAGTGAGTACAGAAAGCCTAGTGTACAATGGCTTACAACATAAGGATATTTGTTATCTCACACATTAACAAACCCGGGGGTAAGGAGGCTCTAGAGGTTGTTAGTTCAAAGGTTCAATGATGCTATCAAGTACCATGTTTGTTTGTTTTTTTCTGGTTTTCTGCTCAACAATTATTTGTGTGTTTCCTTCTTTCTCAGCCTACCTTCCCTCTCAAAATATCTGCAACAGTTCTAAGCATCACATTTAAAAGCAACATGATCCAGATCATGTATAGAGAAAGTGACTCATCTTATTTCTTCTTTTTAAGAGGAAAAAAAAAACTTTCCCAGAAATTTCCAAGCAGAGCTCCTTCATATTTCAATAGGTAGCCACACTCCTAATCCAGCAATTTAGGTGAGTCAAGATTTACTCCTGATATGAGACCAGAAGAACTACACGGTACCTGACTACCACTGTCAACCACTCAGAGGAGGATCTATGTAGAAGATCCTGGATAGAGTGAAAGAATAATGTAGAACAAATCTCAAAATCATAACAACAACAACAACAAAAACCAGGTTTACTGGTCAGATTGATCCTGGTGGAACCCCTGAGACTATGGCCTCTAGGTGCCCTTCGGGTCTGGGATTGAACCCATTCCTGTGGCTGCCAGCCAAACAAAAGACAGCCATATGAGCTGAATGAATATTTACATTAGGTAGATACATTCCTTGGAGAGATCAATCATGGGAGAATAGAAGGGCTGTGTATGCATAGGGAGACAGCTCAGGGACTAGGAGTGCACGGGAGGGAAGGACACAGGGAAGAGGTAACTATGGGGAGGAAGTGGGAAGGGAGTTGCTGCACTGTGGGAAACTGCAGTCAATGTCATGAGACAAAGTGTATGTGAACTGCTGTATGGAAGATGAATTTGCTCTGTAAACTTTCACCCAAATCACAATAAAAATTAAAAAAAGAAAATAAGTTGCCCATGTATGGGTGGGTTTATTTCTAGCCTCTCTGTTCTGTTCTAATGATCTACTTGTTTACATTTACACAATTACCGCACTTTCCATTACTGTAGCTTTGACCACAAGACAGAAAGGTTTGTCTTTTATTGTTGTTAGTTGCCCTTGAGTCAATTCCAACTCATGAAGACCCCATGTGTGCAGAGTGGAAATGTGTTCCATTGGGTTTTCCAGACTGTGACCTTTCTGAAGCAGATTTCTAGGCCTTTCTTCTGAGGTACCTCTGGGTGTGATCAAACCACCAACCTTTCAGCTAGTAGTGGAGCTAGAGCTTAACCATTTGAACCACCCAGGGAATCCTTTTATAGGGACGAGTAAAGAAGACTAGAAAGAACCAGTGTGGGGAACCTGGTGAATAAGAGTTACATAATCAGATAGTGAGTCAGGAAATATTTTACCCTGGGGCCAGCCTTTTCTCAGGAGGGGCTGTATGCTGGCTCAGGCTGAGGATGGGTCAATGTTCCAGGGCCTAGTATAGTGCCTAAGGCGCTTTACTGCTAACCAGAAGGCTGGCGGTTCAAACCCACCAGTCACTCCTCGGAAGAAAGGTTAGGCAATCTACTTCTGTAGTGATACTGTCTTGGAAACCCAAAGAGGGGACTATGAGTTGGGTATGACTTGACGGCACATACAACAACAACATGGGAAGAAGGAATCTTAACCAACGTTTGGTTAACAAGCATTTTGTTCTGGTTAATCAGTGGGGACAAGCAGTTCATCTGGCCATTTATGGCAAGAAATGAGAATTTGGAGGATCTGTGTCTGGTCTTGTCATAGATAAACAAAGGGTTCCCCTGTGAATCTTATTTAAGTCATATTGGGAAGGTTGGTTCTTTGCATAAGTTGTTTTCCAGAGCACAAAGGGTGGCGGGGATTGCTTAATCTTCACTGTTTTCCAGGAGCACAGGGCTCAGGTAAAATTCAGCATTGTCAATACTCAAGAGAAACAGATGGATCCCATGGCATATGTATGTTTTCAAAAGTGGTTGTATTATTTTACAATCCAGTACCACTGTATGACTTCCAGTTCCTCCACATCCTTGCCAGTACTTGATATAATCAGTCTTTTTAGCCATTCTAATAAGTGTGCAATACCAAGAAGCTATTTACCTATGTTGTAGTGACTATGCAAGGCATTCAACTGTGTGGATCATAACAAATTATGGATAACATTGTGAAGAATGGGAATTCCAGAACACTTATATTGTGCTCATGAGAAATCTGTACACAGACCAGAGGCTGTTGTTTGAACAGAACAAAGGAATACTCCATGGTTTAAAATCAGGAAGGGCATGTGTCAGGGTTGTATCCTTTCACCACACTTATTCAACCTGTGTGCTGCCCAAATAATCCGAGAAACTGGATTATGAAGAGAAATATGGCATCAGGATTGAAGGAAGACTCATTAACAACCTGCAATATGCAGATGACACCCTCTTGTTTGCTGTAAGTGAAGAGGACTTGAAGCACTTGCTGACGAAGATCAACAACTATAGTCTTCATTATGGATTACATCTCAACATAAAGAAAACAAAATCCTCACAACTGGACCAGTAAACAACATCATGATAAATGGAGAAAATATTGAAGTTGTTAAAGATTTCATTTTACTTGGATCCACAATCAACACTCATGGAAGCAGCAGTCAAGAAATCAGATGTCGTATTGCACTAGGAAAATTTGCTTCAAAAGACTTCTTTAAAGTGTTGAAGAGTAAAGATGTCACTTTGAAGATACTAAGGTGCACTAACCCAAGCCATGGTACTTTCAATCACCTCATACTCATGTGAAAGGTGGACAATGAATAAGGAAAACGGGAGAATTGATGCCTTTGAACTGTGGTGTTGGCGAAGAATACTGAAAAAAAATTATGTGTATACACACACACACACACACACACACACATATATATATATATATAAGTTTTTCTGGTAGTATAT
>NW_006921604.1:5801309-5809215 GCF_000298275.1 Orycteropus afer afer
ATATATATTCATGCCCAACAAGTTGATTCCAACTTATAGTGACCCTATAGGACAGAGTAGAACTACCCCATAGAGTTTCCAAGAGTGTAAATCTTTATGGAAGCAGACTACCACATCTTTCTCTCACAGAGCAGCTGGTGGGTTCAAACTGTTGATCTTTTGATTAACAGCCAAATGCTTTAATCACTACACCATCAGAGCTCCTTTCTATATATGAATATATATCTGTGTGGGTTTATTTCTAGGTTTGTTTCTGCTTCAATGATCTACTTGTTTACGTTTAGATGATTACCGCACTGTTTTAATTACTGTAGCCTTTACCACAAGAAAAAAGAATTTATCTCTTATTGTTGTTGTTAGCTGCATTTGAGTCAATTCTGAGAGACAGAGACAGAGAGATACACACAGAGAGAGATTTTGATCTCAAGGAAATAGCTCTAACAATTGTAAAGGCTGGCAAGTGCTGAATCCGTGGGTCAGACGTCAGGCTGGAGGCTTCTCCTGACTCATAGCTGCAGGGACTGACATACCCAACATTGGCAGGTCAGACAGAAGGCTGCTGGCTCACAGGCTACAGAGGGTAAGGAATCCCGACATGGCAGGTAATACAACAGCAGCCTGATGGCTCCAGTCCAAAGACCTGGAGGTCAGATGATGACAAGCCAGATGCAGGATCCCAATTAAGCAAAAAGGCAGAGAGCTTTGTCAAAAGGACCATATATATTGGATGCAGGTGACACCCCAAAGGAAATTCCCTTTCAACTGATTGACTGCTCATAGCAGTGATTACATTATATCAGATCTCATTATGAAAGTGATTATATCATATCAGATCACAAAATGGGGGTTGCCTACATCATTCCATAACTGCCAAAAATGGCCCAGACTTAACCATCACAATCTTAACCATTACACCAAGCATGATGTCCTTTTCCAGGGGCTGGTCTTTACTGATAACACATCTAAGTGTCTAAGAAGCACTCTAGCTATACTTCTTCCAAGATAGATTTGTCTTCTGGCAGTATATTCACTATTCTTCACCAACACCATAATTCAAAGTCATTAATTCTTCTTGTGAAATTTCTTGCATGTGAAAGTGTATGAGGCTATTGAAAATACCATGGCTTGGGTCAGACACACTGTAGTCCTCAAAGTGACATCTTTGCTTTCTAACACTTTAAAGAGGTCTTTTGTAGGAGATTTTCCCAATGCAATATGTCATTTGATTTCTTGACTGCTACTTCCATGGGTATTGATTGTAAATCCAAGTACAATAAAATCCTTGACAATTTCAATATTTTCTGCATTTATTGAATATTGCTTATTGGTCCAGTTGTGAGGATTTTTGTTTTCTTTATGTTGATGTGTAATCCACACTGAAGGCTGTGGTCTTTGATCTTCATCAGTACTTCAAGCCCGCTTCACTTTCAGCAAGGAACATTGTATCATCTGCACATTGCAGATTGTTAATGAGTCTTTCTCCAATCCTGATGTCATGTTCTTCTTCTTATAATCCAGTTGCTTGGATTATTTGCTTGGCATACAGATTGAATATGTATGGTAAAAAGACACCACTCTGGCAAACACCTTTCCTAATTGTAAACCATGCAGTATCCCCTTGTCCTATGTGGTATGCCTCTTGATCTATGTACAGGTTCCTCATGAGCACAATTAAGTGTTCTGGAATTCCCATTCTTTGCAATGTTATCCATAATTTGTTACAATCCACAGTTGAATGCCTTTGCATGATTGATAAACACGGGTAAACATCTTTCTGGTATTTTCTGCTTTCAGCCAAGATCCATCTGACCACCACAATGACATCCCTCATTGCATGACCTTTTCTGAATCCAGCTTGAACTCTGTTAGTTCTCTGTCAATGTAGTCTGTGAATTCTCTTTACAAAAGTTTGCTGGTATGTGATATTAATTATATTGTTTGATAATTTCTGTATTTTGGTTGATTGCCTTTCTTTGGAATAGGCATTCATATAAACCTGTTTTGGTCAGTTGGCCAGGTAGCTGTCTTGACATAGACAAATAAACACTTGTTTGTTGAAGCATTTCAGCCTGTTTTTCACCAATGGCTTCAGTGTAGCTTGAATTTCCTTCAGTATCACCATTTCTCGATCATATGCTACCTCCTAAAATCGCTGAATGCTGACCAATTCTTTTTAGTACAATGACTATGTATTCCTTCTATTTTGTTTTGATGCTCCTAGCATCATTCAGCTTTTTGCCCATAGTATCCTTCAGTATTGCAATTTGAAGTGTAAATTTTCTCTTCAGTTTGTTCAGCTTGAGAAATGCTGATCATTTTCTAGCTTAAGGTCTTTGTACATTTCATCATAGTACTTTACCTTGCCTTCTTGAGCCATGCTGTGTTAGACTGGGTTCTCTAGAGAAGTAAAACCAGTAAAGCTTATATATACAAATAGAGAAAGAGAAATTTATCTTAGGAAAAGGGCTCGCACACTTATAGAAGCTGGCAAGTCCCAAGTTCTTGGATCAAACATCAAGCTGGAGGCTCTTCCCTACTCACGCAGCTGCAAGGGCTGATGAGCTCAAGGTTGGCAGGCAGTATAGTGGCTGTTGACTTCAACGAATGATGAATCCAAGATCTCCAGGCCAAATGGTAGATTGTTTGCTCATGGACAGTTGTAGGCAGTACAACAGGATCCCAATCCACAGACATCTGTAGACATATGGACATCTCTTTTCCCAGGATGTCCATAATATATTGGAAGCAGGCCACACCCCTAGGGAAACTCCCTTTCAGTGGATTGGCTGCTCAGAACATATACATCTGATCCCATCATGGGAATAACCCACATCACAACTGCTTAAATCACACAGAATTGGGGTCCAGCCAAGTTGACACACAGCTCTAACTATCACACGCCCTTTGAAAAATTTTGTTCAGCTCTTTTATCTTATCATCCTTATAATTTCTTCTGTTCACTTTAGCTACTTTGTACTTAAAAGCAAGTTTCAGCATCTCTTCTAACATCCATGTCAGTCTTCTCTTTCTTTCCTGCCTTTTTAATGATCTTTCACTTCATATATGTCCTTAATGTCTTCCCATGATTCTGGTTTTTGGTCATTAGTGTTCAGTACATTAAATCTATTCTTGAGATAGTCTCTAAATTCAGGCAGGATGTAGTCAAAGGTCATACTTTGACCCTCATGGCCTTGTTTTGATTTTCTTGAACTTCAACTTGTACATAAGCAATTGATGGCTTGTTCCTCAGCTGGCCCCTGGCTTTGTGTGGACTGACCATCTCCATTGTCTCTTTCCACACATGTAGTTGATTTGATTTCTGCTGAGGTCCATGTGTAATAATCATGTTGTTGAAAAAAGGTATTTTTAATGAATAAGTCATTGATCTTATAGAATTCTATCACGTAATTTCCAGTGTTATCTCTATTACCAAGACTGTATTTTCCAACTGCTGACAGAAACTAACAACAACACAGCAGGGAAAATAAGGGAAAGTACTTCTATTCCATTTTTCTGGTAGCACAAATCTGCTGACTGCTTTTAAGATTTTCTTTTTATCACTGAATTTGAGCAATTTGATTTTTATATGCTATAGTGAAGTTTTCTTCAAGAGTCTCATGTTTGGGGTTTGTTAAGCACATTGGATAAATGTATTTATAGTTTTCATCAAGTTTGGAACATATGTGGCCATTATTTCTTCAAATATTGTTTTCTGTTCCCCCTTCCCTCTCTTCTATTTCACAAATACTAATTACACATACATCAAGCTATTTGAAATTGCCCTACAGTACACTGATGATCTTTTCATCTTTAAAAAAATTTGTTTTTTGTCTGTGTGTAAAAATGGTGTGGCAATGTCCTATCTCATCTAATTTCAAGAGAGGAGGGAAATCACCATCACCATCAGCCCAAAGCTGATTCCTATGAGGTCAAGGTCAGATATACCTCCACTATCCAACCTTATACCAATTCTAACACCAGCCATTCCTCCCATGGCACTCTCTACTTCTCTACGGGGTTAAGTAATTCATTGCAATGGACACACAAAACTCACAGACCATTCTCATGATTATGGGATTTATTAGGGAAGTA
Organism: Orycteropus afer afer; assembly: GCF_000298275.1. Classification (NCBI taxonomy): domain Eukaryota; kingdom Metazoa; phylum Chordata; class Mammalia; order Tubulidentata; family Orycteropodidae; genus Orycteropus; species Orycteropus afer. The sequence continues at coordinate 5,805,402 of NW_006921604.1, forward strand.
ATAGGTTACAATTCAGGAGAAGGATCAACATGGAAATAACAGGAGCAACACAGGATATAGTTCTTCTTTCAGGACAGCTTTTTCTTGGCCATGCCCACAGGCAAGCCTCTCTTTCAACCCTCAGCCCTCTGCCCTTACTTTTGGCTTTCAGTCCTCAGCCATTGCTCTCAGCCCTACGCCCTGAGTTCTTGGCCTAGCTTCTGCCATGTTTGAGCAACTATTACAAAGTTTTTTTTTTTTTTTTTTTTAACTCTACTGATAAGTACCTGGAGGTGTCCTACTCCACCAGAAAGCTTCCTGCTCAAAGGCACCCAGCTCTCTTGCTCCGTGGGCTGGGAAGCTGTCTTGATTCCTAGTGCTGCTATAACAACAATATTACAAGTGGATGGCTTTAACAAAGAGGAATTTATTCTCTTACAGTTCTGGAGGCTAGAAGTCTGAGTTCAAAGTGCTGGTTCTAAGTGCCGAGTGAAGGCCTCTCAACCTTGAGCTTCAGCTCTGCCTCCTATTCCAGGCCCACTGGAGCTAGAGGCTTTTTCTGACTCATGTAGCTGCTGACTGCTGAGGCTGATAAACTCAAGACTGACAGATAAAATGGCACAATCCCAAGACTGGCAGGCAACATGGCAGGCCACTTGTTCAACTCTAGGAACTGGAGATGAAGACTCAGCCAAACACAGAATCCAAATGTGCCAAAAGCTAGAGACTGTTCTCAAAGCTTCTCCTTATATACTAGAAGCAGGCCACACCCCCAAAGGCAACTACTTAGCTGCTCACAACAGATTCCACCATGGAGGTTCTTACAATCTCATCATGGGGAATAACTACATCCAGCTGCCCAGCCACTCAAAACCATGGCCCAGCCAAGCTGACATACAATCATAACTACCACAGAAGCCAACTGTAGCCACTTTTCTCCGTGAGCTGGGAAGCCTTCCATGTTGCTCCGGGTTCCTGCTATTTCATGCCATTGCTGCCTACAGTGTTATAGTTCTCTCTCTCTTGGGTCTGGGAGATTCTCATTGCAGGCACCCTGGGTCCAAAGGATGTGCTCTGCTTCTGGCTCTTCTTCTTGATGGTAGTAAGGTCCCCTTCTCAGCCTCTAGGATTGGCTACCTTTAAACCTAGCAGATGGCTAAATAACCAATCCCTTACAAGGGTTTCATGCACCTTATTTGCATGGTCACAGCCCTGTAAGTTCCATTTACTTAGCAAATCTATCTAATCCCTTTGGTAGGCCACAAATGCAGTATTTGAATCCCACCCAATCATTTTGTGGGAATTACAAGAACCATGACTAGAAGGGCTATATAATAGTAATTCACTGTACCACATCATGTGTGTTTGTTTTAGATAGTTCTTATAGATGTTTTCAAGTTCACTCATCTTTTCTTCTGTAATGTTGAATCTGCTGTTAATCTCATCTGTATTTTTCTTCTTAGACATTGTAATTTGCATCTCTGGAAGTTTGATTTGCATCTTTCCTATATCTTCCATATCTCTGCTTAACTTTTGAACAAAAGGAGTATAGTTATAATAACTGAATATCCCTGGAAAAAAATTGACTATTCTTTTCATTACAGATTACAGTGCCCTGCTTCTGTGCATGCCTGGTTATGATTCAGCAGTAGAATTCTTGGCCTTCACACGGGATACCTGGGTTCCACTTGAAGCCAATGCACCTCATGCAGAGCCACCACCCCTCTGTCAGTGGAAGCTTGCGTGTTGCTATGATAAGGTTTCAGCAAAGCTTCCAGATGAGGAAGAAAAGCCTGATAATCTACTTCTGGAAATCAGCCAATGGAAACTATATGAATCACAGTGGTCCAGTCTCCACTGATCATTGGATGGTGCGAGACCAGCCAGCATTTTGTCCTGTTGTGCATGAAGTCGTCATGAGATGGGGGGTGACTTGATGGTAGCTCACAACAACAATATTCCTGCCTGGTGATCTTTGATTGGACACTACATCTTGTGAATTTTACCATGTTGGGTGCTGGATATTTTTTTATTCCTATAAATACTATTGTGCTTGTTCTGTTATGTTACTTAGAGATAGTTTGATCATTTTGGGTCTTGCTTTTATGATTTGTTAGGCAGAACTTGTGCAGTGCTCATTCTAGAATCGATTAGTCCCCACCACAGAGGCAAGACCTGCATGCTTTCTATACCATTGCAATGCCTATGAATTCTGTTTTTGGGTTTGTTTGGTTTTTTTTTTTCCCTCTGGTCTGTCTGGTAGAAATAGGCACTGCTCTTAGCCCTATGTAATCTCTTGACACTATTACCTCTATTTCTTTCTGATGTTCTATGTAGTTGCTTTATGAGCATACAATGCTGAGTCCTCTGATGAGAATATAAGGGGATACCCTCTGGAGATCTCTAAATTCTCTTCTCTCCAGTCCTCTGCCCTGTGAACTCTAGCTTCTTTTTTCTCCCCAGAGTCTTTGTTCCATCTCCACATCTCACAAACTATGCTAGCTCCATGTCAGTTCCTCCTTTGCCCTACACTTGGAATCTCTTCCAAAGCATTAAGCTGGGACAATCATACAGCTTAACTTCATTTGTTTCTTGTCTCTCTGTGATCACTGTTCTTCATTGCCAGTTGTCCAATTTCTTGAAAATCATTGTGTTATATATCCTATCTGTGTTTTTGGTTGTCTCTTGAAGGAGAATAGATGGTCCCTCCTTCTCCATCTTGTTCAGAAGCAGATGTCCTCCTCTCCGTGACAGTGACCTCTAAGTTACGTGTTGTTCTGTCTGGCTGTTTTTCTTCAGCCTCTCTGGCCACCTTACATAGTGGGTCTCCTGTTTGGAGTATGTACCAAAATCTTTTTGGCACATTACACCCACCCTAATGGGTTCCATTTCCATCTCTATGGTGACCTCTACTTTCAAGCCCAACTGGAACCCTAAGCTCTGACCCATGTCTCCAACTTCCCATCCTTCAGTACCTTTTGGATGTTCTACAGGTTTATGAAATGCAACATATCCAAAACTGAGCATACTGGACTTCCGGTAAGATGGAGGAATAGGCAGACAAGCAACACAGACCCTCTTCAACAAAGAAAAGAAAAACCAATTGACAGAGATATAGAAGACAATTCTGGAACCCTGAGCTTTGAAAGGATCTATATAGAAGTGGATTAGGCACCAACTAGTGGAAAAACCCGAATGAAAACAGTAAGTACAGAGACGGTTGGAGCTGCAGACTGTCAACTACTCTGACGGGACCAACAGCCTGAATATTTCTAAGTGGTGCTGGGACCTGAGAATTGACCTAAAGATCAGCCCTGGTCACCAAGGGCTGCAGGGACAACTGCACTGGTGACCTATGACTAGGAAAGGAAACAGCAAAGAGGGAGACTACCTGACCTGTGGACTTTCCACTGTCCAGAGGGCACAGCCATTTTGATTGTTTACACATGGTGGCCATTTTGGATATTTAAAATGACTGAGAGTGTAGTCATTTTGAATGTTTACAAGTGGCAACCATTTTGGATTTTAAAGTGACAGCATTCTCATTCAAATTCCAGGGACCTAAGGATAGGCTCTGTTTGCCAAGATCAGCAGGGACATCTGAGAGGCTGACAACAAGAAAGGAGACAGTATATAAGTGCTGTCAACTAGTAAATAGAGGAGCATAGTACCATGCTTGCGTAGACAACATACAAAGAAAACTAAAATCATGGGCAAGTCACTCCAACATGCAATCACCAATTAAATATAAACACAAAAACATCACAATGCCTTGGAGACAACAGAGCATCACAGACCATACAAAGAAGCAAGATAAAGCAGAAGAAACAAGGGA
>NW_006921604.1:5816916-5828162 GCF_000298275.1 Orycteropus afer afer
AAGGTACAGATTCCTCATGAGTACAATCAAGTGCTCGGGAATTCCCATTCTTCTCAATGTTATCCATAATTTGTCATGATCCACACAATCAAATGCCTTACTGAAAGTACCCAATGAGGAGGACCTGCCAATGTTCTCCTGTGTGCTTAGACAAGGCCCAAACTTTTTCCTGAAGCAGGTAAAATCTTTGGTGGTCTGGTCCACACTTAATTCTTGGGCTTCTTTTCCCAGGCCTGTCACTTCTAATTGTTCTCCCTCAGAACCCCAGGAGCCAAATACCCCTGGGTTTGTATTGTAATTGTCTGTTGAATTTAACCAACTCTTCACTGGAATGCCTGCACTACAGGTGGAGATTATGCCTTGTTTCTTCCACTATTCCACCCTGAGCCCAACATGATGCACATGAAGACAAGGCTGCCAAAAGTAGGTAGAAAGGCTGGACTTTGACCACGAATCCCAGCTCCACTACTCATTGACTGTACCACTGTGGCATCTTGAGCAAAATAAATTCTCCATGTGTAAAAACGGTGCACTCATCCCTCCCCTCATAAATGCTATGTGAGAATCAGATGATATGGTATTTGCCTTTGTCAATTAGCGTGCTATTATAACTTGGTCTTCTCCCCTCCTGTAGGCCCAACAATCATTACAGTGCCCAGGGCAAAGGCAGAGCCTGGACTAGGCTGAGGCCAGAGACGCGCCAAAGGCGCAAAATTTAAGGCCCTCAACTCTCGGGTTCGTGCAAGTGCAGAGTCCCAGCCTCACCTTAGTCTGGCCCTGCCCAGAGGACTGAAGCACTAAGAAACGCTCAGAGGACAACCCATCCTCCAGCACTGGGCCCCGATACGCCTCACACACGGGGATTTGTTGTCGCAGACAGATCCGGAAGCCCTTCTATTGGCCGTTATTCTACTACGTCACTAGGGAGCGCCCGCTTTGAACAAGTCTTATTGGCTCTTTGGGCCACGCCGGCTGTGTAGGGCTAGCTGGAGTTGTGGTTCAGCTGGAGTTGTAGTTCCTGGGACTGGTTTCAGTTAGCGCGATCACGTTGACAGTGGCCAGGCGCAGACTGACCTTCGGCCTCGGTCCCGCCTGCCTACCCCACCCCTATCCGCACAGCTCAGAGCGCCAGACAGAACCGACCGCCGCTGCAAAGTAGGTCTGTTCTGGGCCAGGCCTATAGAGTATCCACAGCAGGGGGCGGCGGAGTGACGGGGCAAGGGGCCTTTTTCTCCCTCCAGGCCTCTGGTAGAGGGTAAGACTGGACTGAAGTCCTCGGCAGCTTTCGATTACACGGACCGGGCGGGGCAGGCCCTTATGAGCGCCCACTGAGTTTAGGCGACAGCTGGGCAAACGGGGAAACAAAATCCCAAGCTGATGGATGAGTATGGGGGGGGTGGCTTTCTGTCGTATAAATCCATGTCTCTCAAGCTGGATCGAACTCAAGTTATGCAAAATGATGACCGTAGAAGCACCATGACCACTTTCTGACGTACTTTGGCAGGTGACGTCATCTTTTTTAGTCCTCAGCGTCCCTTTCTGTAAAATGGGGGTTGAGGGGGTGCCTCTATCTGACGAGAGGTAAGGGTGGAATGAGAACCTGCGTGTGTGCCAGTCACGTGAGGCCTGGGGTTATCTTGGAGAGCAGATGGTCTGCCTTATCCCTGTGACAGCAGCCAGCAGGTGGCTACAGTTTCCCTGAGCATGGCAGAGGACAGGCAGGTTGCCCGTGGGCCTCTAGAGGATCTCTTGTTAAGAATGTTCTTGTTTGCAAAGCATCTGGTTTCTGAACCAAGGACTTCAGTACAGAGGCATTTCTATGGAAAATAGTGCCCCAGTCCACACATCTGACATCCAATTTAAATATTTAGCATCATGATGCACTTTGTACAATTAACCCAACAATCCAATCTCTGCCTCGGGGGCCCAATTATTCATTTTCATGGAAAACAGACCATTAAAAAAAAAAAAAAAAACTGGCTTTCACATGTTTTCTCCCTCTTCTCCCAATCGCCCTGGCCCTTTCCAGCTTTGGGTAACTTTTCCCTCCAGTTGGTGGAAGGTTTCATTAGGAGAAAATAGCCCCTGACTTCTAGAAACTTCTCAGGGGGAGAAGAGGGTGTTTGACAGGGGTGGGTGGATGGGAGGTTGGAGCAGCAAGATCCTCAGATTCTCAGGCAGGGTGGTACATTGGGACAAGGAAGCTGCCAGGCAGTAAAGGCGAGCCAGCTGGAGAGGGATGCACCAGGAGAAAAAAGCTTTGAAGTCTGGAAAGGACTCTCAAATGTGAACGTGTTAGTTTTAACTTGAATGATCTCTCACAGCTGGTTAATAGAAAACGCTCAATGGCACCCCACTTCAAGAGGTGCCCAGGGCACATGTTATACCTGCCATACCTTAGATACACATCTGCTTCGTTGTCACTTGGACTGAGGTTGACAATCGCCAATCTTTCCCAAGTATAAAATGTCAAATCCTTGCTTCTGTCATTTGTCTGTTTGTTCATTCAACAGAGAGTTTCTCCTGGCCTCCTGTGCAGTGCCACTGAGCAGTGAGTGAGGAAGACCCAACCCCTGAACTCAGGAAGGAGACCGCTCAGGGATGCCTTTATGTCTATAGCCTCTATCCTCAGGAAGCCTGGGCTATTGTCTGACCAGGCTGGTGGGAGGCTGCTCTTAAAAGGCTTGGACTTTGTGGTAGGGATTCTGGCTTTGTCTTAGACAATAGGAAGCATTTTAAGCAGAGGGTCACAGGATAAAGTTTGCATTTAAAAACTGCTTGCGGCAGCTATGAGGCTAATTTCACCAGGGGTTCTTTGCCCATGCTGGAGCACACTCCTAAATTCACATTGTATTCAGTGGCCTGGACTGGGCTCCTAGTCCTGCTCATTTTAGCACAACTCAGCTCAGCACCATTTTCTCAAGGAACTAGACAAAGTCAGAGCCCCTGATCTTCACAGCACAAGTCATAATCGTCTTACTTATGTCAAGAGTCATTAACATCTGTCTCCTCTGTGATCAGAATGGCAGGACTGAAGTTTTCTGACCTACAGTGTTTCTCCAATGCCTTTAGTGGTGCCAAGCACATTGTAAGGTTTCAGAAAATATTGATTGAAGGAATGCTAGAATCTCTGGGGCCTAGCTTCGTTTCTGGAACAAAGTAGTTGCTTCTCTATAAATGTTTCATTACATACATTGAATTGAGCCAAAAAGCAACTTATAGAATATAGCAGAGTGAAATAACTTGGAGAACAAGGCCATTTTCCATGTGGTGTACCAGGAATTAGTGATGGGGTTAAGGGACTTGGGGTACAGCTTGAGAAATTTCAGTGTTCTTCATGATGCTTCTGGGCTCCCTCTCTCCTCTGGGACCCACTTTTTCTCTGCAGGCTTTGATGCTGGTGTTTGGTAGAAGAAGGTTGCTCACAGTTCTTCTGCAGGCTCAGAGGTGGCCCTTTCAACCCTCCAGAGACATGAGACTGGTACAGTTCCAGGCACCTCACCTGGCAGGACCTCGCCTGGGCTTGGAGTCAGGGAATGGCAAGGGGGTCATTGACCTCAATGCCTTTGACACCACGCTCCCCAAGACAATGGTAGAGTTCCTGGAGCAAGGAGAGGCCACCCTGTCAGTGGCGAGAAGGTAAATGAGCAGGCAGCACCGCTCTGTAGCAGCTGCCCTGGTCCCCCTCTCCCTCTTCTCACCCCTCCCCTGCCCTGTGAAACAGAACCAGCAGGTGGCTCTTCTGCAAGATAGCATAGTAACCCCACCTTTCCTTTTTCACTTGTTTTCTTGGTGATTTAGAAATCTTCTGGGGGAGCATCTACATCTTCAACTTACAGAGGGGAAAACTGAGGCCCAGGGAAAGTGATTAACTACCCCGGGACCACACATTTAGTGTAGAGCCAGGACTCTACTGCCTTCCCTGGGGCTTAAGTAGCAGCCTGGCCAAGACAAATGTATGAAGCCTGGGTCCTAAGAAGCATCTTGGGGAGCAGGGGGAGTTGTTGGCTTCTTGAAAGAGACAGGACTACAGAGGTTTTCTCAAAGATAGTTGGTTTTTAGGTTTGGGCTAGATTAGGTGGGAGCTGCCCTGAACCAGGAAGGAGCTCCAAGGACTCTGATCTGAAGGTGGTGATGAAGAGTCTGTTGAAACCACTCTAAGGTGTCATTTCTACCTATTGGCAAAGATACAAATGTTTGACATCATACAACATTGGTGACAGTAAAGGAAAGCATATTCTCCCACATGGCTGGTGGGAGTAAAGTGGCCAACTTCTATAGCTCTGGTAGCACTGTAGTTAAGGCATTCATCTGCTAACCAGAAAGTCAGCAGTTTGAACCTACCAGCCACTCTGCTGGAGAAAGATGAGGCAGTCTGTTTCTATAAAGATTTACAGCCTTGGAAACCCTATGGGCATTGCTCTGAGTCAGAATTGACTCAATGGCAGTGGTTTTATTTGGAAATAACTGTCAGAATTACAAGTGAATGTAACTTTGGACCCCAAAGTTCTACGGTAAGGAACCATTTCCACATTTGCACTCCATATATGTAAATGTTTTGTGTCCCAGGTTTTCTCTGCAGCTTTGTTTCTAATTGCACAAGATTGGAAACCACTTCCGTGGCCCTCCTTAAGGAATTGATGTGTTTCTACAGGGCAATAATATGCAGCCATAAGAAAAAAAGAGGAGTCTCTCTATATCGTTGTAGAGAGATTTCTAAAATATATTGTTAAGTATATGTAGTATACTATCTGCACATGTGGTGTATCTCCATACATTTGTCTTGGCCACGTAGTGGAGGGCTGGATGGGAAACAGGTGTCTCCAAGGAGGGGAACGGGAGGACTAGGAAGGTGGGAGGGAGACTTTTCTATTCATACCCTTTTGTACCTTTTGACTTCTCTCACATGGATATTCATTACCTACTAGGGGGAAAGGAAATTAACATTGGTAAATAGTCAACTGTGCACTGATTCCAAAGGACGGTAGCTAGACTTGATATTCACACTGACTCTGAGGGTTGGTGGATCTAGAAGACAACAATATTTTAAAAAGCAAAACTTGTAATTGTTACAGAGTCCCCCCAGCCCTCCCCTCTTTCTTGCTCTGCTCTCTGTAGAGCCCTGACTACCTCACTGCCAGTCCTGCCACAGTCAGAGGTGACCTTCCTGTCCCCAGTCACACGGCCAGACAAAGTGGTATGTGTGGGTATGAACTATGTGGACCACTGCAGAGAGCAGAATGTGCCCGTGCCCAAGGAGCCCATCATCTTCAGCAAGTTTGCCAGCTGTATTGTGGGGCCCTACGATGAGATCATTCTGCCACCTGAGAGCCAGGTCAGTGTCTCCCCATTGCCCTCCCCAGTCACCCTTCACAAGGGCAACTGAGCTCAATGTCTAGCCCTATCAGATGACTTTTCTTTCAGAAGCCACTTGTTGCTGAATAGTGCCTTAAACTGAAACTACAAGGGATTATGTAGTAGTAATACTGCCTTGGAAAAAAAAAAAATTAATGTATGTTTTTCTGATTACAAAAGTAATATACTTTCATTGTATAAAATTAATAAAGAAAAAGTCACCCATATTCCCACGACCCAGGGCTCATGATATAATGTACATATTAATATATATTTATAATGTGCATGTACCAAAGTGGTGTAGTGGTTAAAGCATTGGGCTGCTAACCCAGAAGTCAGTGGTTCGAACTCACTAGCAGCTCCATGGAAGAAAGATGAGGCAGTCACCTTCCATAAACCTTGGAAACCCTATGAGGAAGTTCTACTCTTTCCTAAAGGGTCACTATGAGTTGGAATTGACTTGATGGCAATGAGTTTGGTTTTGATATATGTATACCTACCTTTTGGGAGGAGCTCTGGTGGTGTAGTGCCTAAGGCATTTGACTGCTAACCAGAAAGCTGGCAGTTCAAACTCACCAGCCAGTCCTCGAAAGGAAGGTTGGACAATCTACTTCTATAGAGATACCACCCCGGAAACCCAAGGAGGGGTCGCTATGAGTCAGGACCAACTCAATAGCAGTGAGTTTGGTTTGTTTTTTTGGACCTACCTTTTACTTAAGATTCCATCAAAAACATTTTTTCATGCCATTAAATATTCTCCCTTGACATTTTTTTTTTTTTTTAATTGTGCTTTGGGTGTAAATTTACATAGCAAACTTGTTTTGCAATCAATAGTTCATGCACATCTGATTTCACGGCCCCAGTTACCATCCCCAACTGTAAAAAAAATTCTCCTCCCCATGACCATCCCCTCCCTGTGCCCCACTCATCCATGCATTCCTGTCTGTCCAGCCTGCCCTCCGTGAGTGCTACTCCTCTGGTGTCTCGTGGCTGCTTGATCCAAGGGGTACATCTCCCTGAATAGGTGGGTGCATCAACCTGGGGTAGGTGTTCTATATGTAGGTCTTTCTTCTGTTGGACTGAGAGCCTATCCATGTAAGTGAGTCCATTTCTAGGCCTGAAGGGTAACCCAGGGCCATAGTCTCAGAGGTTCCACCAGTCTCTTTCTGACCAGTAATTCTGGTCATTTTTGTGTTTTTTGAATTTTGTTCCACATTTTTCCTCCCATTCTATCCAGGATCTACAGGTTTGATCCATTTCAGAGCATTTGGCGTTGGTAGCCAGGCAACACATAGTTCTGGTTTCAGGTCATAGAGGCTGAGGTCTCTGTGGTTCATCTTATTTTTAGACTAATTGTTTCTAGATGACTTTGATTTTCTTCACTCTTCTTTGCTCCAGATGAGAGGAGACCAGTAGTTGCATCTTAGATGGCTGCTCAAAAGCTTTTAAGACCCCAGTCGTTACTCATCAAAGTAAGTTGTAGAACAAAATTTTTATGAACTATGTGTGCCAATTGAGCATGACATCCCCTGAGACTATGGTCCCGAGCCCCCAGGCTTGGTGATTCTTTGTCACAAGATGTTTGGCTGTCTCTGTGAAGTTACTGCAACTCTGTCTTCTGTTGCTTCTATAATGTATGTAGCTAATTTTGTAGCACAAGTGCATATGTAAGATTATCTTCAGCCAAATCTGCCCTTGGTCTAGGGTGTATTTCTATTCGCCTACCCCCACCTTGTTGTTGCTGTTTTGCCATCGAGTCGGCCCCGACTCATAGCGACCCCTCCTTGGGTTTCCGAGGCAGTATCACTACGGAAGTAGGATTGCCCAACCTTCCTTCCGAGGAGTGGCTGGTGGGTTTGAACCGCCAGCCTTCTGGTGAGCAGTCAAGTGCCTTAGGCACTATGCTTGGGCAATCCTACTTCCGTAGTGATACTGCCTCGGAAACCCAAGGAGGGGTCGCTATGAGTCGGGGCCGACTCGACGGCACATAACAACAACAACAACAACCCCCACCTACTCTTCTTACCTGTCTATCCATTAATCTGTAGCCTGGTGTTTGGTGCTAGTGATACTGTAGTGTTGTGAATGTAATACTACATACTGTTGTCTGTATGTTTTGTGTGCATTTCAGTGTCTTCCTTTTCCCCCAATGTCACCATGCTGGTCACAGACTCCTTCTATACCATTCCTCCCCTCACCCAAATCAACATGTGACCCCCAAATAGTCTGAGATTTTCCCTCCTGTCCCCCAAAAAAACAAAACCAACTCACTGCCATCGAGTCGATTTGACTCATAGCGACCCCTCCTTGGGTTTCCAGGGTATCTCTACGGAAATAGATTGCCCAATCTTCCTTCCGAGGAGTGGCTGGTGGTTCAAACTGGTTAGCAGTCAAATGCCTTAGGCATTCCTGAATAAACTTTTACTTTTTCCAATAGTGGGCTCATACAATATTTTCCTTTTGCTATTGACTTATTTCACTCAACATAATGTCCTCCAAATGTTGCATAGTATTCCATTGTGTGAATGTACCATAGTTTAGTTATCCAATCATCTGTTGATGGGCATTTAGGTTGTTTCCATCTCTTTGCTATAGTGAATGGTGCTGCAGTGAACATGAGTGTGCATATGTCTGTTTGTGTTCTGGATCTCACCTCTTTAGGACATATTCCTAGTAATGGAATTGCTGAATCAAACGGTATTTCTATTTTCAGTTTTTTAAGGAAACACTATACCATTTCCCACAATGGTTATACCATTTTGCAGTCCCACCAGCAGTGTATGAGAGTTCCAATCTCTCCACAGCCTCACCAGCATTTGTTATTTGCTGTCTTGTTGAACTTTGCTATTATTGCTGGGATGAGAGGATATCTCGTTGTTTTGATATGCATCTCTCGGATGGCTAATGTTCATGAGCATTTCCTCATGTGTTTGTTGGCTGCCTATATATCCTCTTTAGTGAAATGTCTGTTCATGTCCTTTGCCCATTTTTGAATTGGGTTGTCTGCCTTTTTGGTGTTGAGGTGTTGAAGTTTTCCATAAATTTTGTCAGATTATGTCATAGCCAAATATTTTTTCCAATCTGTAGGTTCTATTTTTACCCTTTTGGAGAAGTCTTTTGATGCACATAAGAATTTAATTTTTAAAAGGTCCCAGTCATCTAGTTTCTTTTCCGCTGCCTGTGCATTTTGGATTATGCTTGATAGTCTATTTATGCCATAAATTAGGGCCCCCAGATTTTCCCCTAATTTATCTTTGATGAGCTTTATAGTTTTGGGTTTTACATTTAGGTCTTTGATCCAACTTGAGTTTGTTTTTGTGTATGGGGTGAGATATGGGTCTTGTTTAATTTTTCTACAAGTGGATATCCAGTTTTGCCAGGACCATTTGTTAAAGAGTCTATCTCTCTCCCATTTAATGGGTTTTGGGCCTTTGTCCCTTGACATGTTTTAGGTTACTGTGTAGTGTTGTATTAATACTTATAATTCATTCAATAATCTCTTGATAGTTACTTGAGTAGTTCCAGTTTTTGGCTTTTATAGGTAAAGTTGCATTGAACATCCTTAAAGACAAGACTTTCACATCTATGAATACATGATCATTTACTTTGAATAAACTCTTAAAATTTTGATGTCAGTGTGAAAGTATAGGTAGCATTTAAAAATGTTTATGAAATTCTGCCAAATTGACCTTCAGAAAAGTTGTGAAAGCAGTTTATACATCCATCAGCAATGTATGTACTCTTACTAACAGTGGGTTCGTTTTTCCCTCAAATTTGTATTTTAGGAGTATTTTGGAAATTAGTGGCCTCCAGAAAAGGCAGGAAAAAAATAGTACAATGAACATTTATATACCCTCTACCTGGATTTACTTTTAACATTTTGCCACATTTCTTTCTCTTCATAATGCACATACTTTATTTCTTTGGTAGGAGAGAACATTTGAAAATAGGTTGCAGACATGAACATTAAAAATAAAAAATCCACAGCCGTTGAGTTGCTTCCGACTCATAGCGACCCTGTAGGACAAAAGGACAGAGTGGAACTGCCCCATAGGGTCTCCAAGGCTGTAAATCTTTACAGAAATAGACTATCTCATCTTTCTGCTATGTAGCTACTAGTGGGTTCAAACCACAGACCTTTTGGTTAGCAGCCAATGCCTTAATTACTGCACTACCCAGAGCTCCTTACTTTAAGTTTATTCACTCATAAAAACCTCATGCATATTTCTACAAATAAGGACAATATCTTGCCTGACCACAATAGCATTATCATGACTAAGAAAATTAACATGAGTAATATCTAATACTGTTTGAATCATAGCGACCCCATGTGGCAGAGTAGAACTGCCTCACAAGGTTGTCTAGGCTGTGTTCTTCACAGGTGCAGAGTGTCAGATCTTCCTCCTTTGAAGTTAGTGGGAGGACCTGTTGGTTAGCGGCTGAGCACTTAGCAATTGCTCCTTAATATGTATTCCAATTGTCCTAATTCCCAGTTGGGAATATTTCCAGTTGCCCCAAAGATTACTTTTAATTTGGTTACTGTTTTGTTTTTTATCTATATATCAATCAAAGCCACACATTGTATTTGGTTGTGTCTCTCTATTCACTTTAATCTAAATCAGAGGTCCACAGACTATTTCTTAAAGGGCCAGTTAGTAAATATTTTAGGCTTTGCAGGCCATATGATCTCTGTTCCAATAACTCAGCTCCATCATTGTAGTGCAAAAGCAGCCATGGACAATGTATGAACAAACGAGCATGGCTGTATTCCAGTGAAACTGTACAAAAACAGTGAGGTGGATTTGGCCATAGTTTGCCAACACTTGATCTCAGAAAATCCCCCTGCCCTTTTCTATTTTTCATCACATTGATGATTTGAAGAATCTAGACTAGTTGTAGTGTGTCCCACACACTGGTCTGTTGTTTCCTCATGATTAGATTCAGTTTAAACACTTTTGTCAAGAGTTCTAACAAGGAGATGTTGTGTACTTTCCATTGCTTCCCATCAGGAGGCTTAAGTCAGGTGGTTTCATCACTTAGTTATGTTAGCTAACTCAGACCTCTCCATTGGAAAGCTTCATCTTCATTGCTGTAATTAACAACAGAGTTCAAGACAACATGACTATCTTGTTGCTCCACGGCATTTCCTCTGCTCATCTGTACCTTACTCCTTTATTGCATTAAGGGTTATAAGAAGGTGATTTTTCTACCATGCCTTCTACTTTAATTATGTGATTTCTTCCATGAAGAAAAGCTGCCTCCCTCCTTTTTTACTCCTCTCCCTTTTAGTATCACTGTGAATTCCTAATTTTTTATTTTTATCCAATGTATTGTAATCTATCTCTTACATTCTTTTTGATATTCAAATGGTCTCAATTTGGTCCATGGGGTTGCCCTCAAAATGGCTTCCATCCCCATCACTTTTTGAGTACTTCCTTGCTCTCTGGACAAGATATTCTAGGCTCATCTTGTACTGTCTACCTCAGACAGAATTAGCTACTTTTCCAAGGAACCCTGGTTCTTTTTAGTGGTGGATGCCATTAGCAACCAAGATCTGGGAGCTGGTGTTCATTCCAACCCTGATTGTACCCTTAGAAATAGTAGTTAATTTGAAAGGCTAAATTCTATTTTACAGTTGCACTTCGTTTGTGGGAGAGGATGAGCATTTTTTCAGTTTTGTGGCATGTATATTTATTTCTTCTTTTGTGAATTGCTTATTTAACCGCTTTGCCCATATTTATTGGAGATACTGATCTTTTTTCATATTATCACTTAAGTGAGTTAATACATTAAAGCACTTAGAATAGCGATTGGCACATAGTAGGGTTACCGACTGTTAGCTATTATTATTTAGAAATGCATTTTATCGTTGGCCCGTTGCTGGAGATGGA
>NW_006921604.1:5829876-5855544 GCF_000298275.1 Orycteropus afer afer
CCCCGCCTCTAGAAATGCATTTTATATATAAAAAATACTCATCCTTTGTTGCAAGTATTGAGACTGACTTTTAAACTCAGACCCACAGACACACGTCGCCTACAGTCACAGAGGGGAGGTGCGTCCCCCCCCAGTCAGTAGTGTTAACATCCATTGCTCAAAGTTTATGGCTCTACAAGGCACACCTCCCCTATTGTTCACTATGGTGATTGCAAAGTGGGCTGGCAGCTGACCCCCACTGTTAAAGAGTGATGCTTCTCAGAGATGGTAATGGGTCCCAGAGCCACAGCAGTTTATGCTTCTGTTCCCATCCTACAGGAGGTGGACTGGGAGGTGGAGATGGCTGTGGTCATTGGAAAGAAGGGCAAGCATATCAAGGTGAGGTGGAAGGGGTGCACTCCCAGGTAAGAGTGGAGCAGAGGCCCCAGCTGGTACCTCTGTTGGTGCTGACCTTGCTCATCAGCTCGGCGATGCCGGCTGCCATAGCACTGAGCAGTGCTCAGCACCCACCTGCTGCTGTTTTGTCCTACCCGGCCCACATTTGCCTGGCCTTAGCTATCAATGGTGGGATAAAAGCTTTGAGATCCTTTATCATATGGTTTGGTGTCACATGTGATCTAACCTCCACTTTGGCCAAATCTCCTCACCCCTACAGGCCACAGATGCCATGGCTCATGTGGCTGGCTTCACTGTGGCACATGATGTAAGTGCTCGGGACTGGCAAATGAGACGCAATGGAAAACAGTGGCTGCTGGGAAAAACTTTTGATACTTTCTGCCCCCTGGGCCCTGCCTTGGTGACCAAGGACAGTGTAGCAGGTAGGTTTCTACCATACCCACATGATCTCTTTTCTGGTTTTGGTACCTTGCTTCTGCCCTTGTACAGATACTTCAGAGTAAGGAGAACCTACCCCCGGAAGCAGGAGTCCAGTTAGAGTGGAGCCCCCCACTCACCAGCTGCCCTTTTTTTAAAAATTTTTTTATTATTGAGATTTGGGTGAAGATTTACAGAGCAAATTCACTTTCCATACAGCAGTTTACATATACTTTGTCTCATGACATTGACCACAGTTTACCACAATGCAACAGCTCCCCTCCCACTTCCTCCCCAAAGTTACCTCTTCCCAGTGTCCATCCCTCCATGAACTCCTGCCCCCTGAGCTGTCTCCCTGTGCATAAGCAGCCCTTCTTTCTCCCATGATTGTTCTCTCCAAGGAGAGTATATGAGGTAAATGTTTACTCATATGCCTGTATTTTGTTTGGCTGGAAATCACAGGTGTGGGTTCAATTCCAGACCTGAAGGGAAGTTAGGGGCCATAGTCTCAGTGGTTCCCCCAGGCTCTTTCGGACCAGCAAACCTGGTCCCCCTGACCTTTTTTTTTTTTTTCCCTCCAAATGATTTTCCGTTTTGTTCCACATTGTTCTCCCTCTCCATCAAGGATCTCCTACATAGATCCCCTTCCAAGTGGATGACAGTGGTAGCCAGGCACCATCTAGTTCTACTGGTATCATAGTCATGTAGGCTGCAGATCGGATGGTTACCAGTCGCTAGGACTAATTGTTTCCATGAATTTTGGTTTTCTTCATTCTTCTTTGCTCTGGACGAGGAGAGACCCATTGTTGCATCTAGATGGCAGCTTGCTAGCTTTTAAGATCCCAGTCGCTACTCGCTAAAGTAGGAGGTGGAACAATGTTTTCTATAGTATGTTATGCCTATTGAGCTTGATGTCCCCTGTGACTATGGTCTCAAGCCTGCAGGTTCAACTACTCGGTCCCTCTGGGTAGCTGGCTGTGACCAAGCAGTGACCACAACCTTGCCTCTTGTCAGCTCTACTATACACCTGGGAATTCTGATCATTCACATAAACTTATAGGACCATTGTCTGCCAACCCTATATATGTTCTTGGATACACTCCCCATTTCATAGACATACCTAATTGTTCAGCCTGTCCACCCATCTATCCACCCATATACCCATGTTATCCTTCACTGACAATGCAGTACTGTATGTGCAAAAGGGTTCATATTTGTTGTCTGTACCTCCCATGTACCTCTCTATGTCTTTCTCATCCTCAGTGCTGCCATATTGGTCACTCACATTTGGTACATTGCCCTTCTCTTCACCCAAATCAATACTTATCTCTATCTATCTAACAGCATTCCCTTCCCTCCCCTCCTACCCTTGGTAACCAACAAAGAAAATTTCCTTCAATAGATAAACCTTTCCTTAACTTTTACAATAACAGACTAATACAATATTTGTCCTTTTGTGACTGACTTATTTTACTCAGCATAATGTCCTCCAAGTTCATGTTATGCGGTGTTTTGCAGATTCTACATTATTCTTTAGCATCGCATAGTATTCCATTATGTGTATGTATCATAGTTTGGTTATCCATTCCTCAGTTGATGGACATCTAGGTTGTTTCCATCTTTTGGCTATTGTAAATAGTGCTGCAATGAACATGGGTGTGCATATATCTGTTCTTGTCATGGCTCTCACTTCTTTAGGGTATATACCTAGTAATGGAATAGCTGGGTCAAATGGTATTTCTAATTCCAACTTTTGAAGGAATCACCATACTGCTTTCCACAGTGGTTGTACCATTTCACCAGCTGCCCTTTTGCGGCTTACTCCGTTAGCAAGTCTCCCAGCCTCAGCCATGAATTCTCCAGCAGCCCTCCTTCCCATGTCCCTTCACACTACAGATAACACAGCTGCAGAGGCTGTGAAGCTGCAGTTCCAATACCAATTCTAGCATTCAGGAAGTGAGTTACAAAGAGCAGTGCTCCACTGATCAGTGGATCAGGTTTCCTCTAGCTGCAACCATCTGGAACAGCCTTTAAGTAGAAAGTACACCTGGCTCTGGAGCATCACAGAGAGTGGCCATCACAAAAAAACTATGCATTTTCTCAAGGGAGATGCATCAAGAGGCCCTTACCCAAGTCGCTGTGCATGCAGAGCAGCACTGAACTGAAAGCAGCAAGGACATGAAGTCTGGAGGAGAGACAGTGGGCCAAGTGCAGCCTCTGAACCCACAGCTGATGCAGCCATTCAGAGTGGGAACAGGTCCAGCCCACATGGCTCAGCTGTGCTAAAGGCATCACTGTATCCCAGCACCCCTTTGAAGCCAGAGTCATCAGAAAGTTAAATTGCGTTCCAGCTTCTACACCTAAGGGCTGTATGTGTGTGTAAATCACATTGATTGATCTCCATCAGAAAAGTTGAAAGAGTTATTAGCTATGATATTATGGCTACCTCCCCACTACCAGTATCAGGTATGTGAGGCTTCACTGTGCCTGCATGTGCTATTACACCCTAGCCATTTCTCTCACCCTGCTCAGAGTCTGGGACCTCCTTTCCTTAAATCACCCAATGCCTTATGGTTTTGAAGCAGTGATGAATGCCAGGCATTCTGCAATGTGGTGGATACACAGGGAGGCTAAGTGGTGAGCTTCTACCCTGAAGAGGCCAACGTGTACACAGAACATCACAGGGTAGGGAGTGCCAAGTCACACGCAAGGAGACCCACAACGCACAGCCCTTTCACCTGGCAAGTCATGAGGCCTCTTGCTGCTTTCATTTTCTAGCTAAATATGGGCAGGGAAAAAGAGATTGCCCCAAGATCGTATGCTCTGCATTTCAGATCCACACAACTTAAAAATCTGCTGCCGAGTCAACGGGGAGGTGATGCAGAGCAGCAGCACCAGCCAGATGGTGTTTAAGACAGAAGACCTAATTGCCTGGGTCTCCCAGTAAGTGGGATGGAGCCTTTCTTGGTCCACCTGGTCCCATACCCACATACAACCAGGGTCTGGGCTAAGCCCTCTGTCCGTCTCTGCTACCTCAGCCAATGGCCTCACCTGGCCTGTCTACTTTGCCCCAGGTTTGTCACTCTCTACCCAGGAGACATCTTCCTGACTGGGACACCCCCAGGTGTCGGTGTATTCAGGAAACCTCCTGTCTTTCTCAAGGTAGGTTGGTTAGAATGAATGGGAATAAGAACCCAGGGGGCATGGTGGGTCTTGGCTCAGACTTGTAAAATTCCCATGTGTACATAGGAGTATGTATATGAAACTGAAGGACTGACACTCTTCTGGCCTGCTCTGTTACAGAAGGGAGATGAAGTCCAGTGTGAGATTGAAGAGCTAGGCGTCATCATCAACAAGGTGGTGTGAGGGCTCTGGCTGCGTTCTTGGACTTAAGGTGGAGATGTTGTTCTCTCTCAGCTCAGCAGAGGGAAGGCCGAGTGTTACAAGGGCTGTGCCAGACCCCTTGCAGCCCTCTTTCAGATAGAAGGGAAAGGAGATGGAGTACCCCTTAATAAATTTCTCAGGCCAAAGCAGCAGCTTGGCTTCTGCTACTGTTTGTCTTCTTTCAGGGTTTGTTTCAAAGGAGTGAGACAAGGCATTCTCACAGGGTTGGGGAATCAAAGAGCAGACACATACAGACATGCCAAAAACATGCTGCTGGGCTTGCAGTCACCTAGTCCCCCTGTTTATTACACCAAAGAATGGAGAAAGCAAGAAATAGCAAGGGACAGTCAAACCTCAAAAGATTTTGTAGTCCAGCTAAGTATTTGCCAGGCTATTCTCTGTCTTCTAGCTCTAGAACATGGCCATGCTCTAGGTGTCGGCACAGGCTCCGCCCCCACTTCTAGTTACAGATGAACTGCCGGATGAACTGTTCCAGCTTTTCCTGATTGTCCCGGCTGGCAAATGTTGGGGACAGGTGGAGCATGGGGCCTGCAGGGCTTGACTTCTGCTGCAGTACCTGGGGCATGGAAAGGGTTGTGAGCATGCTCACCAGGGGGAGTGTGCCCCAGGAAAGTACAGTGAAACCTCTGGGATAAGCCTCAGTGTGCTGCTTCATCTCTTAAACCACCCCTTAGACCCCACCTGGGAGTAGAATGAGTCAGTGGTTTGGGAGACCAAGTGGGGCAGGAAAACCATCCTACCCTCTCCGCTGTCACCATACTTATTCCTAGGAGACACTGGGTCAATCCAAGGTCTTAACAAGGCATCATCAGGGTAAGCCCCAGGTTTGCACACCTGGGCTTCACCGAGCATGTCAGTCAGGAGTATGGATGGTGTTGGTAGGGAGACAGGTAGATGGTGAGACTAGTCTTTCTTACCCCCAAGTCTCTGAAGGTCCAGATAGCACTAGTGGCAAGTTTTGGGTCCACACACTCTGGAGGGAAGATAGAGGTAAAGGCGGGGGTTGGGAGGCAGTGAGCCCCGAGGTAGGGCTCAGACTGGACCAAAAGGCCCTCAGTCCTCTCCAGCTCTCCTTGCCTAGTGTTGGGTTGCCACTTCCAAGCAGGGGGCAGCAGCCACGAGCAAACCCACTGGCTTCCCTGGGACCTAGGCTGGCTATTTGGACTCACCAAAGAACCCTTCCTCCTGGGCCGTAGCCTGCAAGAACTGGAACAGCTGCTCCAAGTAGCCCAACTCTGTGGACACAGAACAACACCTGGACCCGGTACCTCGCACACACACAGCCCCTGCTGTGAACTCAGCCTCTCTGAGGAGTACAAGGGAAGTGAGGGTCTGTACCAAGGGAGCCTCAGGCATAGCCTGTGACAAGGCTAGATGGCCTGGGGAGGTTTCCAAGACTCAAGACCAGGGAGGGCCTCACCTGTATCAGGTAACTGCCCCTGGCAGAGGAAGGCAGCAGCTTGTGCAAAGGCCTTGAGCAGCGGGCTGAGTAGGCGGCAGAGGAAGAGGAAAAAGTCAGGGCATCGTGACTGCTGGCTGAGCTGGAGGAGGGAAAGGCCAGCGTAAGGAGCAACCTCCCACCCTACACTGCCCTACAGCCTCCCTGGGTGGCTTCTCCCAACGCACCCTGAAGTACCGGCCCTCTGCCTCCTCGAAGTCATCACTGTCACTATCAGTAAAGTCCCCACTTGGTTTCCACAGCAGCTTTGCACTCAAACATTGTCGCCCTGTGTCACAGGCCAGATGGGAGCCTGGAGTCTGGGGGCCATGAGAGCCACTGGTCACCACCAGGCTGGCCAGCATTCAGCCCTACACCCCAGACCAGGCGCATGCAGGTGAAACCAAAAAAAAGCAGATCCAGGGAGCCCAAGAGGATGCCCAGGGCTACACCAGACCATGGCATCTGCTGAGCCAACCTGCAGAGTGAGACAATATGAGTATCCATCCCCAAGGGCCACACCCATGTGGATAAGAAATGTGGAGGCAGGGGGTATACAGAGAACCTCAGAGGCACATCTGTCTATTCCTGTCATGATAGACACACAGGCCCAGGGCAGATGTGGGCTGCCCAAATCGTAGTAGAGGGAGGACGCAGGCTGCTCGCATCTGCCAGGCTTTGCCCTGGCTCCAGCTGCTAGTCCAGAAGGCTGCCCCCCCCCCACAGTAAACATGGAGCGAGACAAGCCCGTGGGCAATTGTCACTCAGTGGGAGAGAATGAAAGAGCCCAGGCCCCAAGCAGAAGCTTTGTCTCCAACTGCCCTGCCTACCTCCTCAGCAACCAAGAGCCCACACTGGATGAGACGGTCTAGCACCTCCTGACAGTAGCAGTAGGAAGACTGGCAGGGCTAGAGAGAAAGAGGTACCATGTGGCCTTAAGAGCAAGGTGCATGGCAGGGACTAACAGAGGCAGAGAAAGGCTAGACCCACTGCCACAGGTGGTCTCAGAAGCTCAGCAGAGATGGCCCCCCTCCCACAATCAGGAGGGGCAGGCCCAGAGCCAGGCTACTGGGAGAGGCCTGACCTGCAGGAGCAGCAGGTCCTGTGGCAGCAGGTGCAGCAACAGCAGAATCTGGCGATACAGTTCTTTCTGGCTCAGCAGCTCCACGCCCTGCAGCTCCCAGTGCCTCTCAGGTGGCACTCTGCCTGCCAGCAGCCCCCGCACAGCACAGGCTAGGGGTAGAGAAGGCAGTACACAAGGGTGGGCATGTGGAAGGAAACCATTCCCCTTACCCCTGCAAACACATCCCACCTGTGCTGGGCCCTCAGGACTCACCACCCACAGCCTCACTCAGGAAGGCAGGCAGCAGCTCAGCACTGAGGTGTGCCAGGTGTGTAAGGCCTGGGCCAGGCCTTGGCACCACCACCAAGTCCCCCTGGTGGACACGCAGCAGTACCACATGTGCCCGCAGCAGGCTCAGAGTGTGCTGCACAAGGCACTGCAGCTGCCCTGAGAAGCCCACGTCAAAGCCACGCAGCAGCGTCTCCTCTGTCAGCCACGAGAACTCCCCCAGGAGCTGAGACAGGAACACGCCCTGGGTGGGCAGGGCAGAGGGCTGAGCAAGAGGCCGCACCCCCTCCCCTGGCCCCCTATCACACTCTGCCCTACCTTTTGGTGCTTGAATAGCAGCAGTGTCGCCATAATGGCTGTGCTCATCACCGCCGAACTTGCCACGCTGGCTGGGGCCGGGGAAAAGGGAATGCTAGTCAGGGATTGAGACCAGAAGCTTGGTCCCTGACAAGTCTTCCTAACCAAGAAAACTCCCCTGCCTCCCTGGCAACAGCCACACACACAACTCCAACCCAGGGAGGAGGTGAGCAGGCCTGATCCCTGGGTCCCACTCTTCCTGGCAGAGAATCTGCATTTATCAACTACACGCTGAGAGCCAAGCCAGATGCCCAGAGACCTTCCCTGTCTCTCAAAGACCCCACTCATCAATCCACAATGTCGGCTACAAAAGGGGTACTTCAGAAGAGAGCAATAAAGATAATTCTGTTAGGAGAAGCACTCTCTGAACCAGGCACTGTGTTAAGTCCCCTGCATAAATGATTCCATTCAGTTAACATTATCCCCAATTTCAGCTAAAGAAACGGGCTCAAGGGTGAAGTTACGAGCCCACAACGGGCTCAGTGTGACCGAGGTAGGCTAGACCTGGGTACCACCCTCACTGCACAACTCCATCTTACAGTGCAGGCAGCCTATCATGTGCTCCTTCAGCAGCCCCTCAGGTCTTCCCTGGCTGCCCTGCAAAGAAAGCAGGATGCTCCACACTGCCCGGGGGGTAGGTTCCACTCTTCCCTGGATATCCCTTCCAAGTTGTTGTTGTTGTTGTTGTTGTTGTTCTGTGCCATCGAGACAGCCCTGACTCATAGCGACCCCTCCTTGGGTTGCCAAGGCAGTATCACTACAGAAGTAGATTGCCAGTCTTCCTTCCGAGGAGTGGCTGGTGGGTTTGAACCGCCAGCCTTCTGGTTAGCAGTCAAGTGCCTTAGGCACTATGCTACCAGAGCTCCTTCCCTTCCAAGTAGTGTGCCTCATAGGGAGGGTGGAAGGAAGAACCCTTGGGATGGAGGAACCTAACAACTGGCTGACCCAGAGAGAGAGAGAGAGGGGACTGCTCAAGAACCACCCCTCAAAGGCCCAGATCCAGTTCATCCTCACCATTCAGGATATGACGGCTCAGCCTCTTGACCAGGAGCTGGTCCTCTTCCTTAAGGGCCAGGAGGGGCCCAGTTACTGGGGTCCACTCCTGCTCCTTCTCAGTGTCTGGGACAGCAGTCCTGAGATAAAGACACAGATGACAGGATGAAAGGATCAAACCTAAAAACAAAACCTCCCTCCCCTAGACTTTCTCAAAGGTAAAGGTATTTCCCCCACCACAGCCCTGGAGGAGGGGATGGTTCATGTGTCCAGGTCCGTGTGCCACATCCCATACCCAGATCATAGTAGGGGGAGACACCTGATACTGTTCTGCTTGATTAGCCAAGGATATTTGGGGACGAAAGGCTGGAGCTGGTTTTGTGTGTGTGTGTGTGTGTGTGTGTGTGTGTGTGTGAGAGAGAGTGAATGAGAAAGAGTGAATGAGAGAGAGGGAGAGGGAGGGAGAGGAGAGAGAGAAAGAGAGAGATGTAGCCTGGGAGAGGGGTTGTCATAACACAGCTGGGCCAGGAGGGCTGCCCCATGCCCCAGACCAACACTCCTCTGCACCTACCATTGACCCAGCACAATGGGCTGCAGCAGCTGCTCCAGGGTCTGCCTGCTGCCCCAGCAGCTCCTAGCATTGATGGTATATTCCTGCCAGAACAAAGCTCTTAGATGGCCTGCCCTGGCCCACCATGACACTTACACATAGCCCACCTAAGGTCAGCACTAGCCCTGCAGGGACTTTGAGGGCCAGGCTGCCAGAAGCCCCAGAACAGACAGATGACTTGCACCTCAAAGTGACTATTTCCAGTCTTGCTTAACTTGCTCCCTACCTGCAGGGAGAAGGGCTGGGCCAGGTGTACACGGACACAGGCCCGGTGTCTACAGCCCCAACACTTGCGCAGGCTCCGCAGGATACCCAGAACTCCCGTCCACAGCCCCAGTGGGGTGGAAGCCTGTAGGGCAGGAGAGACTTAGTGTGTCAGCACATGTGAGACATCACTAACGGTTTTAGGGCTGCCAACCCTATGCCACTCTCCAAAGATGTGCCCTCTGGTCGCAGCCTATTCAACTTTATCTTGGGCCCAATCTGATTCATGACCCTAGCTTCTCCAAAAAGCAGGTGCAAACCCTCCTTGCAGGATCTTTTGAAGATTAAATGAGATAACTATAATGACTTTGGCAAGTGCTACAGGATAATGACTATAGGGAGTGGATTCCTTTGCACACCTCTCTTGACCTCAGCCCTATGGGAACTTGAACACAGAATACAATATTGTGCCTCTTGTTTGGAGCTGCTGTCTACCTGGGAGTCCCAAGGGGGCAGGAGGGTCTCACATGGTGTATGTCAGGCAGAGCATCTGGAACCAGGTCATAGGTGACAGCCACTGGCACCAGCACAGCATCTGGGACAAGGCCTGCTTGGACTGCCTGCACCACCACTCCCAGCCACGCCTGGCCTAGGGCTGACAGCCGTGGCCCCCGAACACCAGGGGGCTCCTCCAGAAAGATGAGCAGGGGCTGCCTGCTAACCAGAAGCTGTTCTATGGCCTGGTGTGGGGGGAAAGGAAAAGGTGGGCATCAAGGCCAGATCAGAAACCGACCCCTATACCTTTGTCCTGCCCCATACACAACCATTGGGGTACTTACCACATGAACCACAGCCCTGGCCAGGACCCCCTCAGAGCTGTCCAGGGAGAGGCTGGCTTCTGGAGGCAGGAAGAGTGCCCCTAGTTTCCTCAGCAGAGCCCTGTGGAGCACAGGGCAGATCTTGATGAGGGAAGGAGTTCCAGAGATGGGACCAAGCAGGATGTCAGTGACAACCATAGCCTGATGAGGGCCAGCCTAGGTCCTGCCTGAACACCAGAAGGCCAGGTGTGGCCCTAGGGCCTGTTGCTGCTCCTCTACCTGAGCAAAGAGTCCAGGTAAAGGGCCTTTGAGGAACTGCTGCCTGCAGGTCCCCATACATGCCCCCACATACCCTTGTCCTAGCCTAGGGACTTCCCCTATGTGTGTCTAGGGGCACAAGGCTTTTACCTGAGGGCAGGGGAGCAGGTGTGAGGATCCCAAGCCACACGAAGCACACCTAGGCCCTGGGCAAGCAGCACAAAGGGCAGCAGGATGCCATCTAGGAGAGACTTGTGGGTGGAGAGGAAGACGAGCGGCGAGCCCTGCCCCAGAGAGAGGCAGAGGGAGTGCCAGTCTGCCCCCACCCTGAAGGCAAGGAGCAGACACCCAGCAGCCTCTACACCCAGGGCAGCCCCAGAGAGAGGAGGGTTAGGCAGAACACTTCCTCCTTCTAAGCACATTTCCCAAAAGTAGAACTTTTCCAACAATTATTAAGGTAATATACTAACATAATGGTTAAGACCATGACAAAAAGACGTTACAGGCGGCCCCATGGGAGCAGGACCATGAGACACTAAGAGGAGGTCGCCAAAGAGCAGAGGATTTTTCCCACCAGCTGACGGGGCTGGTTCTGACATTAGGGCTTAGCCTAGCTTCTGCTCTTCTGCTCCCGCCATCCCAGTCCCAACGGAGGGCTGGCCTTACCGCCTGGGAGGCCTTGTGAACCATCTTCATGTGACCCTTGTGGAGCTGCACATTCAAGAAGAGGCAGTTCAGGAACCGCAGCAGCACCCAGCTGAACAGCCTGGGGAAAGATGGCCCAGCCTGAGGTGTGGCAGGATGTCACCAGCCAAAAGGCACAGCCCAAAGCCCTCTGGCAATCCTCTAAGGCAGGGGTTATTGTTCTCCTCATTTAACAGAAAAGGAAAGTGTGGCTCAGAGAGCTTAAAGAAACTGCTTAACAGTAGAGAATGCTAAGTAGTAGTGATGCTGGCCCTGACACCAGGTCCCATAGCTGCTAGGCTATGATGCTCAAAAGATCTCATAGTGCTCTGCCTCCTATCAACCACAGAGCACCTCCCTACCACCATTTACCATAAAGGAAACTAAAGCACCAAGATGCTCTCAGAGTATAAACCAGCTTGCTCTCTGCAACCTACTGGGTAATGTGGAATAAAAAGGGAGGGTTTAGTGATAAAAGAAGGAATGGGAATAACTGAAGGGGCAAAGTCCTTGGGGAGAGAGGTTGTCCACAGGCTCTATGGGGACATCAGCTTCAACTGGAGGCAGAAAGACAACCATGTAGATGCAGTTAGTATAGAGATGTGGTAGGACAAGCATGAAGCATGAGATGAGGACTTCAGTCAACAGTGCAGTGCTGTGTGCCCTTTTGAGATCTGCAATCATAAAGGAAACTGGTCTAGCTGGTTGTATTTTTCTCTAACAATGTTTGGCCGCTTAGGTGAACAGACAGAGAAGGTAGGCAGCTGTGTTCTAACAGAACTGGGGTTCTGCCCTGTCACTTCTTCACAAGGGCACTGTTCTCATGATGAACCAAGGAATTTAAGCCAGGCTGGGAAGGCAGGAAAGACGGGAGGGGGACTGATGGCTAGTGTAAAGGTGGTTACTCAGGTCAAAGGGCTGGAAGTCTCAACAAAGTCAAAGAACTGTCATAGTGGAGGTCTGGGTGAGGGGACTGGCAACCTCTACTTCCTGTCCTTGCTCAGTCCATCTCTCAGCACTTTCAAGACAGATGACCTTGAGACACACAGTACTGAGGTCTCTTTTGCATGGTGACTTCATCCATCCTTTTGGCTGTAAACATCATCTGTATGATAAGCCTTTGTAAATGTATATCCCTGGCTTCAGCCTCTCTTCTGAACTCCAGACTCATATATGCAACTGCCTACTCAGTGTCTCTGTGAGCATGTCGGGTATCTGACGTTCTTTATGTCCATACCATCCTTCCTGGACCAAGGACATCCTCACTCCTCCTCAAGCCTGTCTCCTCCCCATATATACCAATAGCTGCTTGGCAAGGAACCCAGTTCTCCTGTGATTTCTCCCTTTTCCCCTTATTGCCCCACCCCACTATACAATCCATCAGCAAGTTCTGTTAATTTTATACTGATTTCTCAAGCCACTTTTTTCAACTTCTACCATTACTACCTATCATCATGTCTCACCTAAATGAACAAAATAGCCTCCTCCCAAATGGTCTTCTGGTTTCCCCTCTTGACCCCAATCCATCATGTTGTCTCTCCCTACTTAAAGACTTTCAACTGGTTTTCAGTGTACTTAGAAATCAAACCCAAACTTCTTATATGGTCCTGCATGATCAGGTCCCTTCTACCTCTCAATTTCATCTCAAACAACTCTCTTTCCCTTGCTAAGTTTCAACTACATCAGCTTTCTTTTAGCTTCTAGAACAAATCAAGCCCTTTCCTACCCAGGGGCCTTAGCTCATGCTAGTCCCTCTATCAGGTATGTCCCCTCCCACCCCATCCTTGCTCCCCCAAGTCAGGCTCCTTCTCTTCCTTCAGGCCGTGGCTTAGAAGTCTCTTCCTCCTCCTCCTCCAAGTATTCTCAGCATCAGCCTCTCGTTCCTTTCTTCTTGTAGCTGTTTGTACCTCAGTTTACTTGTGTACCACCTCAGTTCTCCTGGAGTACTGCCCTACACCTAATAGCTCATACAGGTGCTAGATGAGTGCATGGTGGTGACTCCTCCCCTCAATGGGAAGGGGAGGGAGGTGGTGACAGCAGTCTGTAACCCACTCTGGTAAACACACTGTCCAGCTCCCACAGGAATGGAGCCCTGCCCTTCCTCAAGCCCAACCACCTCCTACTCTCTAGAAGGGCAGTGGCCCCACCAAGGGATGAGTGCCCCTCAGCATAGATATACCTGAGCAGCAAGGGGCGGGGTGGGGCCTGGATGTGGTCCAGGATGCGCTGTACCTCTTTCTTCACATGACTCGGCAACTGACCTTCTCCAGCCCCTCCTGGGGCCCTCCCTGAGATGATGCTCTGTACCCTGTGTTATGGGGCAGTCAGGATGAGGCAGGCCAGGGCTCTGGCTCTGGCCCTCTTGCTGAGGCACCCCAAGGTCTCTCAAGCCACCTCCCTCTGTCCCACCACCTCCCCAAACATAGCCTTTAGTCTTCACCCTCCATTATGCCCATAATCTTTAAGGAAAGGCCTCAGGCAAAGCTGTTATTCTAGAAGCCTTTCCACAGCCAGCCCCTTCTGCCACCCCTGCCTGGAGGCTTTGTCATTTCTTCAAGGATCCCAGTAGGACCAGCCAGAGCCAGGTCCCTGCCTCCTTACTTAGGGCTTTCCATGATCTTCTGTGGGACATCCGGGCAGTGGGGTATATGCTGTTCCATTGACCACAGAAAATAGCAGAGCCTCCGAACCAGCCAGCCTCGAAACCTGAGCACAGCCCCCAGAGTCATCAGGGACAGCTTTTAGAGAGAGCCCACCCTTACACCATATACACATCAGAGCCCACAGAAGGCTACTTGAGCAGGACAGGACCCCACCCCAGGAATACCTGAGCTTGCTTATCATGGAGCAGGAAGAACTGTGTGCCTGTGCCCTACTCCCACCCCTCTCCCAAATGAGTGAGGTGCAGGTTCAGGGCCTGACATCCAGGGGCAATCAAAAACTTCTCAGAAGAAAGAACTGTGGGAGAGTATCCAGTCTGGCTCCCCTGCCTGAGGGTGTGTACCAGAGGACATGGGCTCTTCTTTTTC
The DNA here is from genome assembly GCF_000298275.1 of Orycteropus afer afer. Taxonomy (NCBI): domain Eukaryota; kingdom Metazoa; phylum Chordata; class Mammalia; order Tubulidentata; family Orycteropodidae; genus Orycteropus; species Orycteropus afer. The sequence continues at coordinate 5,843,837 of NW_006921604.1, forward strand.
CCTCAGAAGAAAATCGTACCAAAGCAGGAACCCAGCAGCCCTCTGCACAAGGGGCTCTGCCCATCACCCCACCTCACCCCCCAGCTCCAGCTACCTGGTATTCTCCTCCTTCACCAAGATCACATCGCAGAAGCCTAGATCCATTATGCTTCTGTGGAAATGGGACTCCTGTCCAAGAGACAGAGAGAGAACATGTCCAAGGGGCCTTCAAAGACTGGCAAGGGCACATCCCTACCCTACCCCTCTAGTCTGTGCCTGATGGCCTATCAAATCTACCAAGAGCCAGGGCTATACCATAGCACTTCCCAAAACATGTTCAACCCCACCTTCTGAAGACAGGCTCAGGAAAAAGAGTTCCCTGGTCAAAATGCTAGGTGTTGCACTCTGTACAGGATCACCTTCTTGGAGAGTAGCATACTAAAGTTTCTGCGAAGTCCTGTAGGCAAGAAACCTTTATAAATTTGATTAACTCAGATTTGATCAAGGAACACTTTTTTGGGGGTAACGTTTATTAATATCCTGTGGAACTGGTGAACTAGAGACAAAAGAGAAACAGATCTACCTGTATCATGTGTGCAAACACCTCCTACTCTCCTTCTCCCCTCTGCTGCAGGGGAACACATCCTCTCATCCTTTTAGGGCCCTCCTCAGTGAAGGTCCCCCTCCCTCCTCTGGGTACCCTGTACTCTACATATCTCTACTCTCCCCCTTAGCTCCACACTCTGTAATTGTGTGTTGATGCTATTCCTCTTACCAGTCTCAAGAGCAGAGAATATAAAGCCTAGATCTCCACCAGAACCCTCACCCCAGCAACACCAGCACATGGCATGGACACACACACAAAAAAAAACCAAACCCACCGCCATTGAGTCGATTCCAACTCTTATCAACCTTATAGGACAGAGAAGAACTGCCCCACAGGGTTTCCAAGGCTGTAAATCTTTATGAAAACAGACTGCCTCATCTTTCTCCCATGCAGCAACTGGTGGGTTCAAACTTCTGACCTTTTGGTTAGCAGCTGAATGCCTTAACCACTGTGCCACCAGAGGCCTTCAAATGGGCTGAGTGCTTGGAGAAGTCTGAGTGAGCAAGTGTCCCCAAAACTGAATACCAGCATTCATGCAGGCAACTCTCTGGTCATGCCCTACCTTTTCTCAGGCCCCTCTGCACTTCCCCACCCAACTCTCCCAGGCCTAGGGAACCAGCCACAGCCCCCAAACACACCAATACTAGTTCATCCATTACCCTGAAAGACAAGAGCAGACGCATGGGTCAACCGAGGGCCACAGCTTGGAAGGACATAAAGGAAGTGGCTTCCCAGAGCCGTAGTTCCCAGAACCAAGCTACCTCAAGCTTCCCAGGGTTTTGCCTGCCCCTACCATTACTTACCCAGCTCTTGGGGGTACAGGTCTGGCAGCAGCGACCCACAAAGGGACGATACTTCCCCAGGAATGGGGTGACAGCCTCTAGCTTCATCCCAAAGCCTGAGGACCACAGGCTAGTCTGGAAAAGGGCCACAGGGAGAGGTAAAAGGACTCAAAGTTCATGGTAGAGGGAGGGAGGCTCCAGGAGGAGGGGGCCCAACCAAGCAACAGGAGAGGTGGATGGGGATAGGGAAGAAGGTGTTCTGGGAATGGAAGTTACCACACTACCTCCTGGCCATGGTGTCTGCTCCTCTCATTCTGCTGGGTCTGAAGCCTGGCTCCCAACATGGTATCCATGAGAGCCCTGGAGATCTGGGAACCAGCTGCCTCAGCCTATCCCCACAGGAACCTGATCTGGGAACAGGTAGAAGAATGGAGGGAGTACCTACAGGTACAGGGGTCTCTGGGGTGATCCCTAAGGCCCCAATCCCAAGACAGACAAGCAACAATCAAGCTAGCAGTGATGAGGAGAACCTGAGTTGGAAGCTAGGAAAGGGGCTCAAATCAAAGCCCTACCTCATCCCCACATTGGTCCTACCAAGAAGCCAGCTGTGTGTAAAAGGTCTCTCAGGATCCAGGTAAGGGGCTCCCTCATGTCAACATGAGGAGGATCAGTTGTCTCACCATCAGTACCTACTCTGCCACTTCCCAGCACAGATGGGGGCAGTGCTGAGACTCAGACTTTTTCTGTGCAGTGGAAAAGGACAAGGGTATGGAGATTAGCAGGAAGGAGGTACAAAACTGCCAGGGCAGAACAGCACCAGAAAGCCACCAGACCAGCTCAGTTGCTCTTCTCCTCCGTGGCACAGGGCTGCCCTTCATCTACTCTATCATTACAGGGATGTAGGCTGGGCACTAGGTAGGGGGCAGCTGAAGCATAGAATTCAGAGAAATGCCACACAGAATGCTCACCAGGCTGGGGACAAGATACTTTCCCACAATATGCCCCCTCTCATACAGCACTTCCTACAGAAGACCCCTTTGGTATCTTCTCAGATACCTCCTGCCCACCACCACATTCTCCTGGATAAACATCTACTTCCTATACAATAGCACTGAACAACACCCCCCACACACAAATATCAGGCCCTAAAAAATCCCTCTTGGCCTAATCTCACCATATCCCTAATGGGTTGCTGTGGTTGTTGGGTACAAGAGAGCTGATGCTGACTCAATAGTGACCCCATGTGACAGTAGAATTCCCTCATAGCTTGGTCCAGCTATTTACATTATCTCTACCCCAATATGTACACACCCATCTGGGAATGTCTTTTCCTATCTTCACCATCCTACCAAATTCTGCCCATTGCTCTCAGTGCGTAATGCCTCTTACCATGCTCTAGGTTTTCCCTCTCCACCTTGAGTCCCCCAACCCAAGCTTGCTGGACAGTCACGTGAAGCCCACCTTCAGAGCTGAGATTTCACCTCCCCATGTCATCTGTGGTGATTATGTTTGTGTATCAACTTGGCTGGGCCTGGTTGAGTGGCTGGGCAGCTGGTGGTAGTTATTCCCCAGGATGAGACTGGCAATCAACTCCATGGTGGGATCTACCACAAGCAGCTGAGCAGCTGCTTGGGGTATGTGGTCTGCTTTCCATATATAAGCAGAAGCCTTGGGGAACGGTCTCTAGCTTATGGTATGCTTGGACCCTGCATGCAGCCATGTCGTTGTTTAGTAGCCTGCCATGCTCTGCCGACCTTGGGACTTACAATAGACTTGAATTAATGGCCTGCTGTGTGGTTTGGTAACATCAGGATTGTGCCGTTTTATCTGTCAACCTTGGGCTTGGCAGCCTCAGCAGCCAGCAGCTGTCTGAGTGAAGAAGCCTCTAGCTCCAGTGGGCCGGGAGCTGGAGGCAGAGCTGAAGCCCAAGGGTAAGGGGCTTTCACCCAGCCCCTAGAGCTTGGCACTTTGTACTTGGACTTAAAGCCTCCAAACTATGAGAGAATAAATTCCTGTTTGTTCAGCTATCCCATCTGTGGTATATTCTTGTCAGAGCAGCACTCGGTAACCACAACATCATCTGAAAGTGACCTGAGGGCAAGGGCTGCAACTATCTTTTCATGTACCAGCAGTCTGCTGTGTACACAGGAAGGATCCAGAAAGGGCTGGCTGGCTGACTGAAACGACCATATCCCAGAATTCCTCTGGGTTTCCCCCCTCCACAGTGCCCAATGAGCACAATCTAGAACCATTAACCATTAAGCCAAGCAATAAGAGTCATAGAAACTCAATGTGTACAGGCCCTTACCTCACATGCACTCCTTCCTTTGAAAATGTTCTCACAGCTTCATCAACAGATAGCTGGCACAGGGTGCTCTTAAGCTGAAGCTGCAATGCGGGGAGTCCCACCTGCCTTGTAAGGAGGATGGTTGCTCCTCAGCCCCAAACCACCTTTCCCTCAAACATCTAACCCCACTAGATCTGTGCTAGCCCCAAATGGGCAGAGCAAAGGACAAGGGTAACCCTGATCCACCAACTAAGTCAACTACTCAGCTTACAAAATCCAGAGGTCAGTTTTGGGTTATACTTTTCTAGTGCTCAAAACCCTAAAATGAGGATAGATCTCAGTCTGCCTGTAGCTCCTGACTGGATGTTCTTCACCACCCTCCCTACGACAGAAGCTGCAAACTGGTAAGCAGAAAGCCAAATTCAGTTCACCCATATAAATTTTCTTTGGCCCATACAGTGTTCTAAAATATTATGAACTAACACCAACATTTAAAACGCAGAGCTTGTTACATAAAAAAGGCAAGGTTTCCAGCTGCTGCTGTGAGAAATCTGAGACCTGGCATCTCTGGGCTTGCATCCCACAGGGGCTGCTTCTGGCTAGAGCCCAGCTGCTGCTGTCCCTTTATCCAGCACCATGCTCCCTCCAGTTTGCTACATCAGTTACACTTGATGCCTAACCCCAGTGTACATTAGAGTTTGCAGCTCCTGATAAAAGAATAAAATCCAAACTTCCGTTTGCCTGTTCTTTAACCAAAACACCATATGCAGAAAGTATGCTTTAAGACTCAACTGGAACATAACCCCTTCGCCTCTGCCACCCGGGGTCCCTCAGACCCACGTCCTGTCCGTCACCAGATCCCCGGTGGGCGTTCTCTGAGATGCTCCAAGAGGGAAGAAACGGCCCGTGCCCGAGTGGCAGGGCCTAACTTCTATCCTGGATGCCCCCTTCTCCGGGCCCAGGTTAACGTGAGGCCCAGGGAGAGGCAAAGTAGGACTCTCCAGTGCCATCCCTCAGGTCATGGGACATCCCCCCACCCCCCAACCCCCGCGCCCTCGCTCATAGGATGATTCCCATGCATGGAGACTCGCACGGCCTGCTCTTGTCCAACCACCCCCCGGCTCCCAAAGGGCTGGTTCGGTCCAACTACCCACGCAAGAATATCTCTGGACAATTCCCAGGCCAGTTCTGACCTTACCCTGCCACCACCCCTGTGCCTCTCACCTCACACTGCCGCCAACTCCTGCCAAAGCAGCAGCCCAACCCACGTAGCCGTAGCCAAAAGGCAAGGAAGGGCGCCCTCAGTGGCCCAGCATCAAAGACAGCACTGAAAGCCAATTGGGATGCGCCCTGGGCCTGAAGGTCCGCCCCCTCCTGTCGCCCCGCCTCACGCTGCGCTTCTTGGCCACGTGGGCACGTGGCCACACTATCCTTGCGTGAGGCGGGGCGGGCCTGCCAGCGGGCTGTTTGCGCCGATGGGTGGGGTAGTTGCAAGCCGTGGTACTCCTTACGGACAGGAGTTATTGGTTCATGTTCCCAGGCAGGCTTGGAGGTTATGATGGGACTCTTGGGGACCCGGACACATCTGTGAGACCCTGGGGGTACCCGAAGGCTGGACATGGACTCATGGGCAGAGAAGTTCTAATAAAATGAGGTTTCCAGGCTACACACATATCTTAGCTAGAGTTTAGGTTGTAGCAAAATTCTGAGTTAAGGGTCCTCACCAGGAGCCAGTTTGAGGTCATGAAAAACAAGTCAGGCCTCCCCAGTGTCATTTTTTGTTGTTGATTGGCGCTCTAGAGCATAGAGATCTGCTGTAGCCACAAGGCATCTGGCTTTCAGCTGGGCCTATGGCCAGTGTTTATTTGTGTGGTTCTTTGATTAACATCCCACTCCTGTCTTAGCCCCAAGCTCCATGTGATGGGAGACCATATCCGTCCATTCATCTTTTGGCTATGTTCCCAGGGACAGGCAAGTGGTCAGAGCAGTATAGAATAAATGAATGGCTGAGCTTTGTTCTTGTACTGACCCCAGATACTGAGCCCACCTGGCATACCAGAGGATTCCAGAGTTTCAGAGCAGACATTGTGATACTTCAAGAATATAGGCCTCATCCTGGGTCCAAGAGCGCAGAAAGCTGGTTCACATCCCTCCTTCCTGATTTACCACCCCTGAGGTATAATTCCCTCCCCCATTCCCACTAGGGTGTAACTGCCCCTTCTCCTTATTTGTGTCACTTTGTCTGCCCAAGAAGTAAGTATGTGTGTGTCCACCAACTTTAACCCAGGCTTACCATGTCTTTCAGAACTTGTAGAGTCCATTTTGTCCACCATCTTATCTTTCTTGTGTAACAAGGTGCACTGGCCACAACTAGACCCTAAGATTCTGAAGCTAGAGGAGTTAGGGGGACCAAAAAAAAAAAAAAAACTTCTAAAAAGTTGCAAATTGCCTCCCAAGAACGCAGACTTGAATTTACCTGAGGGCTGCTGTAGAGCTCACCTCACACCCGCAGCCAACTCCCGCCAAGGCAGCACCCAGCCAGCGTAGCCCCGAAGTCAAGGAAGGACAACCTTAGGGGCCCACTATCAAAGACAGCCCTGAAAGCCAACTAGGCCTCACGCTGGGCCCGAAGCTCCGCCCCCTCGTGGCGCCCCGCCCCACGCTGCTCTTTTCCGCTACGTGGGCACTTGGCCACACTACCCTTGCGTGGGGCAGGGTGGACCTGCTAGCGGACTGTTTCTCTTCTTTCTGGGAACACCACTTGTTTAAGCAGTTGCATTTCGCAGTTGTCAACAAGTCCCCACCTCTCCTTAGAATGATCTAAAGCTGAAAAGTAACCCTTAGGCAGGTGTTTCAGAAAGTTACAGGTATTGTGTGATGCCAGAAGCCAGGTCTGTCTTCGAGCAGAGTGTTGTCCTCAGAAGTGTAGCTTCTTTGGAAGAAATAACTTTTTTTTTGATGCAATTCAGACATTTAAAAAGAAGCATTACCTCCCAGACTCGACTCAGTTGGATTACTGAGTAATCGTGTGCTTTTCTTCAAGCAGTTTACAGAAGATGTGGAGCTGTGATGCAGTGAGACCCACAGACCAGCAGCCAAGCACACTGATTGTGGCTGACTTGATCCTGGGAGAAACTGAGAGAAGGGTATTTGGATTTAGGCAGGCCCAACCTGGACTGGATTTCAAGAGCCCCACCCTGGACTTACCCCAGGAGACTTTATTCAGAATGTCCTGAATGTAACTGACTCCCTAGAGGAATGTAACTGGGCCTAGAGGAACAGAAGCCCTCCCTGTGGTTGGGAACCGGTGTTCCTGAATGCAGTGGACCTTCTTGTGGTCGACCATGTGGAGAAGAGAACTTGGGCTGACACTAGACTGAGGAAAGGGGTTCTTCCAGCTCTCTCTTGAGACTGCAAGGGGGTTCAGGAAAGGGAAACTTGCTCAAAGACCCCTTTCTGAGATACACCACCCCCAGGGAACTCTGAGCACAACCACCATTAGAGGTAACTTCATTGTCAAGTCTTGTTAAACAGTGCAGCAAACTGCATAGCCAATAATGAAAGAGCAGAATCTGGGTCCTGGTGGCAGGAAAATGGAGAAATGGATGCTGGGAAGCTGCCAACAGATGCTCACCACATAAACTGTATTCTCCACAGCCAAAGCTGGCAGCTCTATATACAAAAACTTGAGCCAAGAGGCTGAGGGAAAGCCATGGGGAGTGGAGATTCTGAGGCCTTTTTCTACTATCAGGAATCTGGGGTTCTATGAAGACCAGAGACTGTGGAAAATTAATGGGTTGATGATCTGAGGGAAGAAGGTGTCTCATGCTACGGAATTCTGTCCTCCACCCCAACATCTTTATCAGCAACTTGGATGACGATCCAGGCAGAGCTTGCCATCTAGCAGATGTTACAAAACAATAAGGAATAAAGGGTATTTGTTGATGGAATTAGGATTCAAAAAGATTTTGAGAAGAGGGAAATTATGACCAAAATGAGCCCAGACCTAAAAGAATCTGGTGAAACTGAGTGATGACAGTGCAGTAGAGTGGGCAGAGTTGTTGTTGTTGTTGTTGTTATGTGCCATTGAGTTGGCCCTGACTCAGAGCGACCCCTCCTTGAGTTGCCGAGGCAGTATCACTACGGAAGTAGATTGCCCAACCTTCCTTCCGAGGAGTGGCAGAGAGCCAGGGTTATTGGAGTCTTGGTTCATTAGGACATCTTTTGTTTCCACAGATTCAAATAAGCGTAAGGCAAAAGATTGTGGGTTGGCTCATATAACTAGAAAGCTTAGGTGATTAGCTTCAGGCCTGGCTAGATCCAGGTACTTTGATTCTTTCTCATGTGTTTATACTCCTTATTTCTGTTTGGTTTTGTTCTTCCTGAAGGCTCTCTCCTATACCAAGATGGCTGCCAACAGCCCAAGACTTACATCTATCCTTCTTAGTAGTCTCGGTAGAAAGATATTTCTGTGACCCCAATACCTACATGAAAACCCTAGGGATTTTGGTTGGCCCTGATAGAATTATTACAGAATTATTCTTATTGGTTCATTCTCTGAACCAATCACTGTGCCTAGAAGGTGTGGTACCATATTGGCTTAGCCTAAACCACTGTTCCCTCTCCCTAACTGTGTTCAGTAAGTATGTGTGTGTGATACCCTGATTGGGCACCCCAATAGGGATGGAGTGTGGAGGGATTTGTTTGCTCAGGGAAAGGATGATGGCTGACAAAAACAACGTATACACTGTGGTGTCAAATGCTGACACACTGGCACTAGACTGGAACCATTTGTCTCATCTCTACTATGTCATACCAACCCATTGCCATCAAGTCAATTCTGACTATTAGTGACCCTAAAGGACACAGTTGAACTGCCTCATAGGATTTCCAAGGCTGTAAATCTTTATAGAAGCACACTGCCTCATCTTTCTCCTGCAGAGAAGCTGGTGGGTTCAAACTGCCAACCTTTTGGTTAGTGGAAGGCTTTAACTACTATGCCACCAGAGCTGCTTTCACTGTGTCCAGGGCCCAGCAAAGAACCTGTCACGCTGTGGACTTTTCATAAATATTTGTTAAGTGATGATTAACTGCCTGCTCTGTGAACCTTTGTTTGCTTCTATTGAATAGGGATAATAACCCATCTATTTATTTCACAGTGTTGAGTTGAGGCTCAGTAAATCCAGTACATCGTCCAAACATAGATAGATGATGATGGCCCAGCCACTGCCACTGCCACTGTATGAGCCCTTCTAAATGCTAACCGTGAGTGCTAGGCTACCCTGAAGAAAGCCACGAATGTGTTCTGTTGCTCTGCAGTCCACCTCACCCCTTGCCCCCACTTTAAGGAGTCCAATTTCCCACCATACCTGCTTCTTCCATCAAATGTTTTGCCCCAGAAAGTATAGGTTCAACAACAAGAGTGTTTCCCCTTGTTTTGGTTACCTAGTGCTGCTCTGACAGGAATATACCACAAATGGGATGGCTTTAACAAACAGGAGTTTATGCTCTTACAGTTTGCAGGCTTTAAGTTTGAGTTCAAAGTGCCAGGCACTAGGGGCTGGGCGAAAGCCCCTCAACCTTGGGCTTCAGCTCTGCCTCCTGTTCCTGGCCCACTGGAGCTAGAGGCTTTTCTTCACCCAGACAGCTGCTGGCTGCTAAGGCTGACAAACCCAAGGTCAACAAGTAACAAAAGCACAGTCCTGGTATTACCAAACCACGTGGCAGGCCATTAATTCAAGTCCATTAGAAGTCCCAGGATTGGCAGAGCATGGCAGGCTACTGAACAATGACTCAGCTACATGCAAGGTTCAAGCATGTCATAAGCTAGAGACCATTCCCAAATCTGTTTCATATATATGGGAAGCAGACCACATACCCGAAGCAGCTACTCAGCTGCTTGTGGTAAATCCCACCATCTGGAGTTGATTGCCAGACTCATCATGGGGAATAACTACCACCAGCTGCCCAGCCACTCAATCAGGCCCAGCCAAGTTGACATATAACCTTAACTACCATATCCCTCTGGTAGCATAGTGGCTAAGACACTTGCCTGCTAATCAGACGGCTGGCGGTTCAAACCCACCAGCCACTCCTCGGAAGAAAGGTTGGGCAATCCTACTCCCGTAGTGATACTGCCTCAGAAACCCAAGGAGGGGTTGCTATGAGTCAGGTTTGACTCGACGGCACATAACAACAACAACCATATCCCTCAATTGCCCAGCTTGGCTGGGAACAGAGGGAGTATGCTGAGGAATATGCCATGCTCTGTCTCCCTTCCTCCCTAGAGATTTCCTCCCTATCTTTGATTTAGCAAACTCCATACTTGCCTGCTAGTTGTTGTGTAGGAGATAGAGTGGGGGTGTCGACACCCTGTAAGTAGAGTCATCTTGAACTCTTGGAAGAGATGGCCTAATATATGAAGATGTCAGGTCTCCTAAATTAATCTATAACTTCTCTTCAATCTCAATAACAATTCCAACTGTGTAAACTTTCTCTGAAATGAATGAGAAGGAATAAAGGTACACAGATGCCTAAGTAAAGGGCAAGGGGAGGACTTGCTTTCCAAGATATTCAGACATACTACTAAACCATTGTTAAAACAAAGAAATAGTATGGTGTTAGTGACAGAGGAGACAACCCATTGAGACAACATGGAGAGTTCAGAGATGAATCTTTGGTTATAAGAGAACTTAATATATGATATAAAACGAATCACAGTGGTGCAAATGGTTGGGAACTTAATATCCAACATTAAAGAAACCCTGATGGTGCAAATGGTTAAGCACTCAGCTGCTAACTGAAAGGTTGACAGTTTGAACCTACCCAGTGGCTTCACAGGGGAAAGACTTGGTAATCTGCTCCTGTGAAGATTGCAGCCAAGAAAACCCTATGAGGCAGTTCTGCCCTGTCACATGGGGTTGCTATGAGTTGGAATCAACTCAGTGGCACCTAACAACAGCGATATATGATTTTTAAAAAAAGAAAGAAAGAAAGAAAAGGTGCATGACAAACCAGTAGGGAAAGAGTTTTTGTTCTTGTTGGAAAAACTCCGACCTGCTCACTATAGGAAGAAAAACTAATCTAGATTCTTATATATTCAAGAGGAATACTCAGATGGTGGATTAAAGAGTGAATAGTCAAATTATAATGTTGACAGGAAAAAATATGTAGGAGAACATATTTGAGACCCATAGGGAAGAAATGACTTCTTAGACAAAATTTCAAAGCACAAGCCATAAAACGAAGAGAAAAAATAAATAAATAAAGGAATAAATTTGTCAAAATTAAAGATTACTGCTCTAAAAGGCAGAGTAGAGTTCAGAGGAACATATGTGTCCCACGTAATATGTATCAAAAGCCATATTTCATAACACAGTTTCAGAAACACTCCTTGATCCGGCATAGTTTCCATTAATGAAAACACATGGTATCAACAAAAAATTCAAAGCAGAAAAATATTGGGTTGTAAAAATGATGTGGTGGAGGCAGCTGACCTCCTCTAACTTCACAAAGGTAGGGGAGGATGAAGACCAACATCAGCAGCCCAGGGCTGATTCCTAGGAGGTGGAGGTCAGACACGCCTCTTATCCACAACCTTTTTACCAATTCTGACAGCAACTGTCCTTCCCAGGGCATGCTACTTCTCTGCTGACTTTGATAATTTGCTGCAATGGGCACACAGAACTCTCAGACAATACTCACCATTGTGAGGTTTATTAGGGAAGTAACAGGTTAAATTTGGGACCAGAAATGACTCAAGATACAGTTCTTTGATCAGGACAGCCTTTCCTCAGCAGTGCCCACAGGCACACATTTTTCTGGCTCTTGGCCTGTTGTTCCAGTGGCTCAGCCTCTGCCCTGCTCAGACAATTGTTACAAAGCTCATTTTGTTCTTCTGATAAGTGTCCAGGAGTACCCTACTCCACTAGTAAGCCTCCTCCCAAAAGCCCTCATCTCTAGCCCCATAAATAGGCAAATCTAGCTCCACCAGGTTCCCGGAGGCACCTCATTCCACCAGCAAGCCTTCTGCCTAGAGTTATTCAGCTTTCTC
>NW_006921604.1:5856170-5858984 GCF_000298275.1 Orycteropus afer afer
TTGCATAGTATTCCATTGTGTGAATGTACCAAAGTTTGGTTATCCATTCCTCAGTTGTTGGACATCTCGGTTGTTTCCAAGTTTTGGCTATTGTAAATAGTGCTGCGAAGCTTTCTCACTTCTTGAGCTGGGAAGTCCCCCAGACTGTCTCCTACTGATCTCCTGCCAATTTCCTGCCCGTCTTTTGGTTCTGCTGCCACCATTTCTCTGCTGCTACTTCTTGTCATCTCTTGCCATCTCAGCAAGGTGTTACAGCTCTCTGGCTCCTAGGTCAAGGAGATTGTCAGTGCAGGGATACTGGATTCAAAGGCATGCTCCGCTCCCATCTCTTCTTCTTGATGGTAGTCAGGTCCCCTCTTTCTGCTTCTGGGATGGTTCATTTTAAGCCTAGCGAGATGGCAAACTGACCAATCCCCATGTTAGAGTTCCGTACACCTTATTGTCATGGTCCCACACTCACAAGGGTCCTGTGTCCCTTATTTACTAGCAAGCTATCCAATTCCCTTGGTGGGCGACAAGCACCTCACATTTGCATTGTCCTATCCAGTCATTCAATGGGAGTTACAAAAACTATGGCTATAAGGGCCATATTAAGGTATTCACTGCACCGTATGGATCATGAAAGGGTTGAATTAATCAACAGAAAATTATCTTAGTGGAACCTAATTAGGTAAGCCCTTTAAAAGAGGATGTAGAGGTCAGATTTTTTTTTTTTTTCTTCTGCTGGTCTTGAAGAAGCAAGCCACCATGAGTTCCACAACCACAGAAAACAAATTAAACAACCTGAGAATTGGGAAGTAGATCATTCTCCGTTGAGCTTCTGATGAGACTGCAGCCTGAACAGATGACCCAGCTAAGCTGTGCCCAGACTCCTGGTGTACAGAAACTATGAGTTAAAAGCATGTGTTGTTTTAAGTCACTAAATTTGTGGTGATTTGCTTTGCAGCAACAGAAAACTAATGCCATCTATTAAGATAGGAAAAACTTTCTGGAATTGAACTCACTCCTGTGGCTTCCAGTCAAATAATAGACAGACATATGGGCTGAAAATTTATTCAGGTAGATAAAGTACTTGGAGCAATCAATCATGGGAGATCAGAAGGGCAGTGTATGCACAGGGAGACAGCTTAGGGGGCAAGGGTGCATGGGAGGGAAGGACACAGGGAAGAGTTGGCTATGGGGATGAAGTGGAAAGAGAGATGTTGCATTGTAGGGAACTGCAGTCAATGTCATGAGACAAAATGTGTATGAACTGCTGTATGGAAAATGAATTTGCTCTGTAAACTTTTACCCAAATCACAATAAAAATTTTTAAAAAAATAAAATTTAAAAAAGATAGGAAAAACAGTGGAATAAAGCAAGTGTTAGTGATTAGAGATATGAAGATGTTGGTGAAGGCACTGCTGGCGGGATGGTAGACCAGAGTGGCTATTATAGAGGTATTTTGGTCAATAGTACACCTCCCTATAACCATGCAATCCATTTCTTAGTATAGATGCAACAGAAATGGACACAAGCTTATAAGAACATGCATACTAGGATGTTCACTGCAGAATTCCTTCTGGGGGATGGTGCTGGGAGGTGAATGTTGGAGGTTATTGGGGGCAAGCAACGTGTCCATCTTGGGAAGAATAGAAAGGTAAAATGGGAGGCTCACACCGCATGGAATTCTGCAGCATTTAGGGGAGATTAAATGTGCACAGCAATATGGATGGGCCTTAAAACCAGTGCTGAATTTAAAAAGTAAGAAACAACATGAGAACTAAAACACTACCATTAGCAGAAATTAAAAAAAAAAAACCATAATATCCACTTTGCAAGAGTACATAAAAAGCAGGAAAAAGGACATATTAAACTCATTAGCATGTTGCCTATGGATGGGAAAGGGAATGGGAGTCAGGTAAGGAGATAAAAGAGAATAAATAAAATAATAGAGGAGTTTGCTATTGATCAATGATGACAATATACCAAGGAATTTAACTCAACCTGAGAGTATAATTAATTGCATCTGAGATCCAGTGGAAATTGAGGTGGCAACAATGTCCCAGCAGAAGAGAATGGTTCAGCTGGGCAGGCAGAGAAAGAAACAGCTAATGCCAATATAAAGTGGGGTAAATGATGTATCTTACAGCTTGTATAGAAAGCAATGCAAAAGAGATTCATTCAGCCCAATAGGGAGTTATACCTTTTTATTAGTAAAAACTTTTAATTGTGGTAGAAAGCCTAGCTTAAATAGAGTTCGGGTTTTTTTGTTTTTTGTTTTTTTTTGTTTTTTGAGCAAAGACAATTTATTGACTCAAGTGACTGAAAAGTCCAGGTATGTTTCAGGCATAGCTGGCTTCAGGTGCTCAAACAATGTCATCAAGAAATCTCTTGATCCTTCCTTTCCAATCTGCTTTCCTCCATATTGATTTCATTCTTAGGCAGCCTCTTAAAAAAAAAAACAAACCAAACTCACTGCCATGGAGTTGATTCAACTCAGTGACCCCTCCTTGGGTTTCCCAGGCGGTATTTCTATGGAAGTAGATCTCCCAATCTTTCTTCTGAGGAGTGACTGGTGGGTTTGAACTGCCAGCCTTCTGATTAGCAGTCAAATGCCTTAGGCACTAGGCCACCAGAGCAATGCCATACTTATACCCTCCAGTTTACAAACCCAGAGTAGTGAGTGTCCCTTACTCAGATGTCTCCATAAAAGCCCCAGGGCTGGTTTTAGAGATAGATGGTGTACTAGGCAGAAAGACTGCACAGACCCTCTTCAACAAAGAAAAGGGAAACCAATTAACACAGACACAGAAGATAATCTTGGACCCCTGA
>NW_006921604.1:5866149-5888484 GCF_000298275.1 Orycteropus afer afer
AAAAAAAAAAAATCTAATAATTTTTAAAAAAGCCCCAGGGCTAACACTCATTGGTCCTGGAAGTGTCACACACCCATCCCTGAACCAATAACTATGACTCTGGTCACACAGGAGTGGGAGAGGGGGAAAAGGCACAAGCCAAAGCTTAGCAAGGTGGAGGTGGACATCTGGGAGACTAAAGCAGGAAGTGAAATTCCTTTGCTGCCTGGGTCAGGTGTGCCAATCCCAAGGACAGTGAGGACCATCAGTGTCTCTGGGCAGAGGAATGGCATGATCAGATCTGTAATTTCCAGACAAGTTGGAAACTGGCAGTGAGTGGCATGGGGGGAACGATGACATCTGGGCCCTCTGGCATTTCCTCCAAGAAAGAAAATGCCTTGATAAGTCCCTCCCTCCAGTGCCTTCTCCTCCTTGCCAAAGAACCCCTTTTCCAGTGGGCAAGGAAGGCGGGGCAGGTATGCTCAGAGTGTGTTTTCAACAAAAATGGCTGGGGGAAGGACCCTCTTGTGCTCCTGGGTCACTGTAAGAGTGCTTATGTGGAAACAAATCTATATAATCAGTTGCCAGAAAAGTATTTAACTGGCCTGTATTCATCCTGCACCAGGGGAGCAGAGGGAGACAAGAATTGTCACATTCCTGCAACAAAAACCAACTCTGGGCCAGCTGCAGTACCCAGGGCTTCTCCAGCACTTAACCACCAGCCTTTCTGCCCCATCCAGCCCACAGGCAGCTGGTGGGTGGCTGCTGGCATTGTCTTCAGAGCTGGACAGAGCCATGGTGGTGGGCAGCATGGATTCAGAGGACCAAGGAATGGCCGGCCTTCGTGCAACCCCCCACAACACTTCCTTGCCTAAACCACTCCTCCCAGCTACCTGGGGTTATGAACCATAGTTCTTGGCCTCTTTATGGCTGCAGTGGGCAGCATGGCACAGTTATGTAATGAATACGAGGCTGAACTCCAAGTTAGAGCTGTGTGGGCAAAGAACGTGAAGCGTTGCTTTTCCATAGAATGGGGCTGGTGCTGGTCTTCACCTGCCTCCGGAGCAGGATATAGAGCAGAGGAAAATGTGTACATTGGTTAGAGTGCTTTCAGCTGCAAGGAATAGAAAGCGCCAACAACTCAAAGAGGCTTAACCTGAAAATGGGGTGTGTATCCTGTGCGAAGAAGCCAGAGGTGGGACAGCCCAGGGTGGTCAGTTCAATGCTGCAGTGACATTAATAGGGACCCAGGTTCTTCCACCTTGTCATGCTGCTCTCCCCAGTGGTATAGCTCTGTTCTCAGGCCAGCCCCCTTAATGATCACAAGTTCACTGTCACAGTTCCAGACACACATCCAGATGTAACAGCACCCAGAAGGGAAACCACCTACTCCTGGATAAGTCTTTTTAAGAGTGAGGGAGCTTTTCCTAGAATCACCCTAAGAAGGTTTTCTGACCTGTCTCACTGGCCAGAATTGCATCACACCCCCATTCTTCTTGGCCAGTCTCTGAGGAAACAGGGAAACCATGACTGGCCGGAAGAAGCACAGGGACATCTGGAGGGTGCAGACTACTCCAAGAGCTTGGGATTCTGTTACTACGGCAAATGCGCCAGCAGCATCTGCTCCACTTGGGCTCTGAGGTTCTCCCACTTAAGGGTCAGTGTAGAGGGGGTTGGTCCTGCTTCTTCCAGCAGTCACTATCCAATCCTGGACAAGGTAGGTTCCCAAGTGGCATACAATGTCAGTTGCCCACCCAGCAAGCGTTCTGTATTCATACTTTGCCAACACAACCCTGATTTGGCTTGGTGGTCTAGGCAGAGGATGGCTCATGGCTGTGTAAGCAGTGTGGCAGCACCATGGTCCTGTGTTAAACACTTGCTTAAGAAGACTCCACTGCGACCAGGGGTAACCATGTGACCTACCTATTCGTGGCCATGGGAAAGAAGGGAGACTCTACTGGAGACCTGGGAAACACTTTCCTCTATTAATAAAGCTCCTTCTCCTCTTTCCCTCTCTGTCCAGCTCCCTTCTTCAAATTTTGTTCACTATTAAATGAGGATGTAATGTGTGGCATTACGGCAGTCACTCTGCAATATTTTAAAGAAAATTAAATATTTTAAATATTAAATGAAAAGTATTTTTTTTTTAATCTCAGATTTGTCAATCCATGCTTTGACTTTATGGTGAGACAATCCTGAACCCCCTAGAGTTGTTACGTGAGTTAACTAAACTCTTGTTCGATTAAACCCCCATTAGTTGAGGTTTTTCATTTGTAGCCAAACACTCTAAATACAGAGTTCAGTTTCTTTACCGGTAAAGTGAGAAGAATGGCTCCAATGGCAGCCATCTTCATTTAGACTCTGGCACTCTGTGATGAGGGAGCTCTCTCCTTCTAGAACTCACTCTTTGGACCACTGAGGAAAACAAGGTTCCCTCTGACCTTCCATCCATCCTTGCAAACTTGAGAGGAAAGTGGACCCTGAACAAAATGGTTAGATTAGAGATTCCCTGAGCCCCGTCCCCTCTCATCAAGATACAGCATGCATGACCAAGATTCCTGGAGGACACAAGTGAGTATCACTTACAATTACATAACAAAAACACAGAAGCTTGACTACAGTGTCTTAAGTGAATGGAAGCTTTTTTTTTTTCCAAAATAATTGAGAAACCCAAGGCCAAGAGACTATAGATAGTTGAGGTTCTGGGGTCAGGGAGAGGTTTTCAGGAACCAGAGTTCTTTCAGATTTCTACTTGCCATCCTTGGCCACCACCTTCGTCCTCATGGTGACAAGATGGCTACTGCAAAGCTTCATGCCTCAGAAGAAAAGGAACATGAAGGCTGAAGGTGAAGAGATACTGGCTCCACAGGTCCCTTTTATCAGGAAGGCAGTAGCCATCCCAGAAGCCCCATTCAGTGAACATCTGCTATCACGTCATCAGCTGTACTAGGTTGTATATCTATCCTTGGTTTTGAGGGGAAGAAGGGGAGAATGGCTGTTGGGTAGACAATTAACTGTGTGGGCCCCAGGAATGTGGGAAGCTTATAGAAAGTGGAAAAGACAAGAAAACACATTCTCCCCTCCACCCACTGACATGGAGTCCATTCCAACTCACAGCGACCCCCAGTGGGTTTCCGAGGTAATAAATCTTTACATAAGTAGATTGCCTAGTCTTGCT
Source organism: Orycteropus afer afer (assembly GCF_000298275.1). Classification (NCBI taxonomy): domain Eukaryota; kingdom Metazoa; phylum Chordata; class Mammalia; order Tubulidentata; family Orycteropodidae; genus Orycteropus; species Orycteropus afer. Next base: position 5,869,307 of record NW_006921604.1, read on the forward strand.
TCCCATTGTCCCTTAAAAACAAACAAACCCACTGCCGTAGAGTCGGATCCAACTCATAGCAACCCCTTCTTGGGTTTCCAAGGAGATATCACTACCGAAGTAGATTGCCCAACCGTCCTTCCGAGAAGTGGCTGGTGGGTTTGAACTGCCAGCCTTCTGGTTAGCAGCCAAATGCCTTAGGCACTACTAGCCACAGTTTGAAAAAAGTAAAAAGAACAGGTAAAATTAATTTTAGCAATGTATTTTATCTCACCTAATATATTCAAAATATTGTCATTTCAACATCTAATCAATTTTAAAAATTATTGAGATATTTTACATCCTTTTTTCATACTAAGCCTTCAGAATCCAGTATGCATTTTACACATACATCACATCTTGGTTTTTCTTGACACATTTCAAGTGCACGGTGACCACATGTAGCCAGTGAATAATTACTGTGTTGGGTGGCACAGGCAGTGTAGTGGCTGTATCCCTGGGTATAAGCGTGGTGGCAGCTGGCACTAACCAAAACAAGGATTTATTTATGAAAAAGACCAGGGAAACTGTCAACCCTTGCTCATCTGTGGCTTTTAGTAAGACATCGGAGGGTCATGTTCTTTCCCAAGCCGGAGTCCTCAATGGACATGAGGCCACCCCAGTTGTGTTTATATACCTGAAAGTCCAAAACTGTAGGTTAACTTGTGGTGGCCTGGAAGGCTCTTAGACAAAAGGATCGAGGATGCTGGCTTTGTGAGGGAAATGACATCTTCTTGGGTTGAGAGGAGGGAGAGTCTCAATGGAATATGCACAGGGTAAGAAGGGAAGTTTTAAAACCTATGCTTGGAATATTCTGCCTCTTAAGTTTCAGGTGAGCTTGGAGTAGGGAGCAAACTACAGAGAGAGGATGAGAGGGCTTCAGAATTTGGAATGTGAACAGAAAGCAATTGCTCAGGCTTTGGAAGCAGAGCATCAGACACACCACAAGGAATAAGATCAGCTGGGGGAAAAAATAAATGGAGTTGATGTTGCAGACCAAATAGGAACAGTGGGGAACAGGCCAAAAAAGGAGGGAGAAGAACAGTCAGCTGCTACTAAGGTTGTATTCCTGTATGGAGGAAAGTGGGACCAGCTCAGGAGACAGGCTAAAGGTTTATTATGGAAAGGTGGCAGGGTCAGGAGAAGTAAAATTGGGGGCTATAAGGAAGAGGAGGTAAAAAGAACATTTCTGCTGCTGATGTGGTCACAAGAGTCCCTTATGTCCTCATACAGCTCAGGGAGAAGAGTTTATTGACCCCTGGGGTCTAGGACAGAGCTGGTCCGGACAATTTTCTCCATGTTTTCCCTGGAGAGGGTGGCATAGCACATTGTGGACAGAAGAGAACTGGAGAAATCAGAAGGGTTCAGCCCAGGCCCCCAGCAACCCATGGGCCATGTCCTCCCCCATGTGAGCTCAGCCATTAAACTCTTTGCTCAGGAACATAAAAGTTCCAAACACTAGCAGTGGCCAATCAAAAGTCCTTAGACTTTGACCTTGGACAATGGCAAAATTCTTCTATTTGAGAGGATATAGGTTTAGAGGATTCCTAGGTAGCACAAATGGTTTCAACTCAGCTGCTAACATAAAGATTGGAAGAAAGCCCTGGTGAACTGCTTCTGTAAAAGATTACAGCAGAGAAAACCAGGTTAAGCAGTCTACTCTGTAACACATGTTGTTGTTATGTGCCGTCAAGTCGGACCCAACTCATAGCAACCCCTCCTTGGGTTTCCGAGGTAGTATCACTATAAAAGTAGATTGCCCAACCTTCCTTCCGGGAGTGGCTGGTAGGTTTGAACCTCCAGCCTTCCAGTTAGCAGTCAAGTGCCTTTAGGCACTACACTACCAGAGCTCACTGTCACATGGTTAGTGCTTGACTGTTAACCAAAAGGTTGTTGGTTGCAACCCACCCAGCTGCTCCATAGGGGTGAGATTCCCCCCAGGGGATCTACTCCCATGAAGATTGCAGCCTAGGAAACCCTAAGAGGCAGTTCTGTTCTGTGCTATAGGTTTGCTGTGACCTTATAGCACACAATAAAGCGGTCTACAAGCAGAGAGGGCTCTGCAAAGCAAGGGCCATTTCTGACTAGGGAACAGTTGATTACGCTCCTGGCCCTGTGCTCCACCCTCCCTGCCTGTAGACTACCACTCCAGCTGAGGTCCTGTCCCACAATTGCTCTCTGGTTCCTGAGCCCAGAAGATTCCTTTGCATTCCCAAGGAATCTGGAGCCCCAGTCCTCCCCCACCCCCAAAAGCCCCCAGTCCTTGCTGGCAGCAGCCTTGCTTAACAGCCTTCTAGCTAATCCGTTAATTATCCACTTCTAGTGCTGGAGCCTGTTAATTGAAAACTCAACCCCCTCCTTTAATTGCCTGCCTGCCTTTGGCTGTCTTGGCTTCCTTGCGATTTCCTCCAGGCCCAAGGGCCCTTGGAGTCTCTGCTTTTCTCTCATATCTTTCTGGTCAATAAGGGCATATGTTGCCCTTGTCTACAGAACTGGATATTGGGTCTGCTGAGGCTCTGATGTGAGAGTCTGGGAGTTACACACCTAGCCTGCAGGAGAGACTCACTCCTACCTGTCCTGCTGGGGAAAACAGAAAGGCTTTCTTAAAGCAATTTTACCCCCAGGAATTAATGGAGAGATATGGGCTAGTGGGAGGACTCCGAGGGGGAGCAGTTTCAACTTAAACAAAAGGCCCAGCTCCTCCTGCAGAGAGCAGGTCAGAAGGGCCAAAGTCTGGAGGGTTCTTGGGGAGCCTCAGGTGGGACAATGCCAGGTACCTGGATAGTCTTGGCCCTGATCTGTCAAGCCACCCCTCCACCCCACTGGAGGATTTTCTGACTTCAGTCCTTTGAATCTGAGGACACAAGGGCTCAAAGTGGTCCCTGACCTCATTTATCACTTCTCTCTCTGATCTATCATTAGATTGGCCAGGTATAGATAGAATTTGGAAGTGTCAACCAACCAGTGGCATCATTAGGAGAACGCAGTGGGGATGGAAGGTGGGGTGGTATGGACTACACTGGGTGACACTGTCAGAGAGGGTGACACCAAAATGACTGCCCATAAATTTTTGTGCAGTGTTCCAACAGAAAGTTATTAGTTTGTTTTTTTTTTAAATTCCTGTAGTTATAACAACAGAAACATTTTTTGTAAACCTACCTTACATGTATCAATACACCTACAAGGCTAAACTCCATGCTAATTGATTTTTTTGAACCTTCTAATGCTCTGGTTTTGAACCTTCTAATGTACTCTGCAGGAGCTCTGGTAGCGTAGTGCCTAAGGCACTTGACTGCAAACCAGAAGGCTGGCAGTTCAAACCCACCAGCCACTCCTCGGAAGGAAGATGGGGCAATCTACTTCCATAGTGATACTGCCTAAGAAACTCAAGGAGGGGTAGCTATGAGTTGGGTCCAACTCCATGGCACATAACAACAACAATGTACTCTGGTCTGAGCTGTCATTATTACCCAATTAAATAATGCTTCAAATATTGTAGTTTCCTCTGCACTCACTACAAGCATGAGCTGTTGTCATTGATGGCAGTGTTTTTACAGTTACTGATTTTGCCAAATTTTCTGGTGTTCTAGCTACGATATGGTGATAATTAGTACTTGTGAACTTATATCACTAGCTTTTTTGAGAAGGAAATAGTAATTAAAGGAAATAATGTAACTCTTAATGTACTTCAATGTAGAAAGATTTTACAAAACAATTTTGTTGTTGTTGCTTTGTGCCATCGAGTCGGACCTGACTCATAGCAAGCCCTCCTTGGGTTACCGAGGCAGTATCACTACGGAAGTAGATTGCCCAACCTTCCTTCTGAAGAGTGGCTGGTGAGCTTGAACCACCAGCCTTCTGGTTAGCAGTCAAGTGCCTTAGGCACTATGCTACCAGAGCTCCTATTTTGTTAGTATTCATATATTCTAAGAAATATTATATTTAAGCAGTTTACAGTTTGTTTATCACATATTATTCTATTATTAAAATAGATAATTGTGGTGCAGTGAATTATTTGGTATGGCTCTTATGTCCATGGTCTGTGTGACTCCCACCAGATGTACTCAGTGGAACTTCACAATTGTAAGGAGCTTGTGGCCCACCAAGGGGATTGGGTAGCTTGTTAGTAATGCAAATAAGGTACCTGACACTCTTGCTGGGGTGACCACGGAAATCAGGTGTATGTGGGGATTGGTTAGTTTTGTCATTCTGCCAGGCTTAAAATGAGCCCTCCTACAGGCAGAAGAAGGGATCTCACCACCATCAAGAAAGAAGAGCTTGAGGTGGAGCAGAGTGCATCTTTGGACCAAGATCCCTGAGCTGGACCTCCCTGGCAGAGACCGCCTTGACAGAGACCTCCTGGGCAGAGATGTATGGCAGAGAGACAGCAGCAGCAGAATCAAGAGGCACAAGGCAGAGCGATGGGCTTGCTGGCCCACAGAGCAAGAAAACTGAGTGCCTTTAGGCAGGAAGTTTGCTGGTGGAGTGGGTTGCACCTAGGTGTACCTATTAGCAGAACTGAAAGAGCTTTGTAACCCTTGCCTGAGCAGAGCAGAGGTCAGGCTGAGAGGTGTGCTTTTGGGAATGGCCAAGGGGAGGCTGTTCTGAAAGAAGAATTTTATCCTGAGCATTCCTGAACCTGAATTATAACCTGTTACTTCCCTAATAAACTCCATAATCATGAGTATTGTCTGTGAGTTCTGTGCAGCCATTGCAACGAATGATAGAACCCAGCAGAGAAGAGTGAGTGCTGTGGGAGGGATGGTTGGTGTCAGAGTTGGTAAAAAGGTTGGAGAGTGGCAGCATGTGATTTCTGCCTCATAATAATTAGCCTTGGGCTGTTGATAGTGATCTGTCTCCCGTGTGAAGTTAGAGGAGATGGAAGGAGGATGTCACACCCAGGTCCATTTAGCAATAATAAACCCTACCAAGGATTCCTTTTGGTATGGGAAGAGGCCCATGGGGGAGGGGGTGACATCATGAGTCACTGCACTGGGGGACACCAAGTCTAGTGATGCCACTGCAACCATCTGATAAGTGAAAATAGTAAATTTCAGAAATCTGGGTATAATTTGAGCCCATTTTTCTAATAAAACTCTTTAAGTGTGGTATACATAAATGTTTATAAATACATTTTTTAAAAAGTCTGTTACAATGCCCACCAAACTGATAAGAGTAGTTACTTTTTTATTTAATTTTATTGTGATTTGAGTGAAAATTTACAGAGCAAATTCATTTTCCATACAACAGTTCACGTATACTTTGTCTCATGATATTGACTACAATTTCCCACAATGCAACAGCTCCATAATTACCTCTTCCCTGTGTCCTTCCTTCCCATGCACTCCTGCCCCAGAGCTGTCTCCCTGTGCATACATAGCCCTTCTATTCTCCCATGACTGGTCTCTCCAAGGAGTGTATACACCTAATGTAAATGTTCAGCTCATATGCCTATTTTTTGTTTGTCTAGAAGTCACAGGAGTGAGTTCAATTCCAGACCTGCAGGGCAGCTAGGGGCCATATTCTCAGGGGTTCCACCAGAAGAATAGTTACTTTTGAATATTATGTTTGGCAGAGGGAAAAGGGAAGATGTACATTTTACTTTTGTTTGAATTTTTTTTTACCAAGAAAGCATTGATCCCCAATGGCACTACTCACTTAACCACTTGAGCCTCAGCTGCCTCGTCTGTAGAATAAGAACCTGTCTTTAATTCCCTTTCACCTTGTATTAAAACCCTTAATTGAAAGCAACCTAAACCAACCCAAGCAAATGTTTCATAAAAGGACACAGGGAATTGTTATGCAGCTGATCTCAGGCAGGAAACAGCAGACAGGGAACTTCTCTCTTTCTCTACTTATTATGTGCCTGCTTTCTCCTCTCTTTAAAAAATTATTTCTCTGCTTCCACATTCACATGGTGGAAAATATAGAGCCAGGTTTACTATATAAACCCAGCCCACTAGAGAGGCCTGCGTTCTACCTAATTCTAAAGTCCTAGGCAAGTGTCTTATAGAGTCAGCTTTGGCTACTGTATCAGACAGGATAGGCTGGGTTATGCTGTAGGAACAAACAGCTCCCAAATATCAGTGGCTTAGAACAGTAAAGTGTATTTCTTGCCCGTGCAACACTGGTCAGCAGGAGGGCTCTGTATGTCATATGTCATATGTCAATGACCTGGTTTTGATGGAGACATCATCTCAATAGGTATGTCCAGAATCACAGACAAGGAAAGAGAACATGGTGAATTACACATGGGCTCTTAAAGCTTCTGTTAGGATGTGATACATGTATCACTTCCACTCACATTTTATTGGCCAATGCAAGTCATATGTCTATAGCTGAGCTAAAGTGGATATAGAAGTCAAATCCTACCATTCACCTGGGATAAGAAACTTGAATATTTTTGACTCCCCCATAATTACCTGTCACCAAGAGCCCTGACAGCACTCTACTTCCATCCAGTCCATCACTACAGGAATTCCCACTACGTTAATGAAATCCAAGGAGCTCTGGTGGTGTAGTGGTTAATGCATTCAGCTGTTAACCAAAAGATTGTCAGTTCCAACCCACCAACTGCTCCACAGAAGAAAGATGAGGCAGTCTGTTTCCATAAAGGTTTACAGCCTAGGAAAACCTATGGGGCACTTAAACTCTGTCTTATAGTGTTGTTATGAGTCAGGATCAATTTGATGGCAGTGGATTTGCCAGGGAAGGAGGTGAGGGTGCCCAGGGAGGGTTAGGCTAGAAAAGCCATTGTTGGGTTTACTTATGGAATGGTACTCACTTTGTAGTTTACCAGGCATGGGATGGAAGGGAAGGGAAAATTGCAGACTAGTTGAGGGTCACATGTTGATTTGGGTAAGGGGAGGGATGGTATGGAAAGAATCTGTGACCAGCATGATGACACTGGGGAAAGGAAGTTCACTGTTTTGGTTACCTAGTGCTGCTCTGACAGGAATATACCACAAATGAGATGGCTTTAACAACAGGAGTTTATTCTCTTACAGTTTGGTGGCTTTAAGTCCAAGTTTGAAGTGCTAAGCTCTAGGGGCTGGGTGAAAGCCCCTCAACCTTGGGCTTCAGCTCTGCCTCCTGCTCCTGGCCCACTGAAGCTGAATGCTTTTCTTCACTCAGACAGCTGCTGGCTGCTGAGGCTGATACACCCAAGGTCAACAAATAATATTACCAAACCACACAGCAGGCCATTAATTTAAGTCCGTTAAAGGTCCCGAGATCTGCAGAGCATGGCAGGCTGCTGAGCAATGACACAGCTACATGCAGGATTCAAGCATGCCATAAGCTAGAGACCGTTCTCAAAGCTGTTTCTTGTATACGGGAAGCAGACCACATCCCTAAAGTAGCTATTCAGCTGTTTCAATAGATTGCACCATGGAGTTAATTAATTACCACTCTCACCATGGGGAATAACTACATCCAGCTGCCCAGCCACTCAACCAGGCCCAGCCAAGTGGACACACAAACTTAACTACCACAGTCACTGAAACATGCACGTAAGATATAGACAACAGAGGCAAATACTAGTAGTATATGCACAGTACTGCATTACCACTAGCACCAAACACCAGGCTATAGATAAATGCACAGACAATTGAGAAGATCAGATGGGGGTCAGCAAATAGGAATGTATCCTAGACCAAGGATGGATTTAGCTGAAGATAATCTTGCATAGATACTAATGATACATAATTTGTCACACTTATTACAGTAAAGTAATCTCTCAGAGACAACCAAACACTTTGGGAGAGAGAATCATCAGGCCTGCTGACTAGGGACCACAGTACTGGAGGACACCAAACTCAATTGGCACAACACAATACATAAAAATCTTGTCCCACAACCTACTTTGGTGAGTAGTGACTGGGGTTTTAAAAGCTTTCGAGTGGCCATTTAAGATTCAACTATTGTCTCCTCTCATCTGAAGCAAAGAAGAGTGAAGAAAATCAAAGATATTTGGAAACAATTAGGTCAAGAATATGATGGACCCTGAGACCAGAACTAGATGGTGCCTGGCTATCAATGCCAACTACTTGGGAAGGGATAAAAACTGGAGATCCTGGATAGAGTGGGAGGGAAAATGTGGAACAAAATTTAAAAACACAAAAATGACCAGAATTACGGGTTGGATGGAGTCTGGTGGGACCCCTAAGACTGTGGCCCTAAGATACCCTTCAGACCTGGGATTGGACTTACTCTCAAGAATCAGTGCTCAGCCCAACCATAGAAAAACTTACATGCAGAACACCCAAACCTGGGTGATGCACCCACCTACTCTAGGGAGGTATACATACCTCTTAGAGCAATCGGCCATGGGGCACCAAAGGGGCAGCAGTCACATGAAGGGAAAGCTGGACAGACAGGAGTGCTTATAAAAGAAGGGTACTGGGGGATGTGCCACAGGAATGGGAGGAGAGGAGAGTGTGTATGGTCAGGAACGGTAATGGGGCATGAAATCAAATGTACACGAACTGTTGAATGTAAAACAAATTTTGCACTGTGAATTTGTCCCCGAAGCATTATAAAAAAGAAAAAATAATGAAAAAAAGAAAAGCCATTGTTAGCTGGCCTGTTTTCTGTCAGGGGCTACCGATCATGATGGGCAAGAGTTTGGAGTCCAATAGATTCTTAGAGACTCCCTGTGAGTCATAGAGAGTTGCCAAGCACATCCCATGGGACTGGGGTGGGGGGCCATTAGGATAGTCTTCTCCCCAGTCCAAACTTTTTCCCTCCTCCAGGATAAAATACACATTTCTGAAGGTGGAGGTTGGTTGCCAGTAAAGTGGAGGCGGGGGGTCTTCAGCAGTTTCTACCTGGGGACTCAGAACTGAAACTGAAGTTGCTGTTTGCTTTGGTGGCTCCTGCCTGGGTTCATCTTCAGAGATATCACCTCAGCTTGATCATTTACGAGGAGGTACCAGGCAGATGTGCAGAAAAAAAGAGTGAACTTCAAAGTCCAAAGATCTGGGATCAAGCCCTGGCTCTGCCAGTAACTAACTGACTTGGCAAGTCAGTTAACCCCTTGGAGCCTCAATTTCCTCACCTATAAACTGAGTTAATAGCAATGCCTGCCTGCCGGATGTTCCCTTTGGATTTTTGTGAGGACTGGCTATTATAGTGGGTGTCACAACTCTTTGTAAAGAGTGACACCCTGGACAGAGAGGAAAGGTTATTTTATGGTTGCTGTGACCTTCCCAGGATCCTCACTAGGAGACTGGTGCTTCTTCACCTTCCTGTACCTTAGGGAATAGCCCACCCTGTCTCCTGCCTCCCCACCGAGACACGAAGCAGTCACTCTGCCAGCTCTGAAGAATTCATCTCTGAGATTTTAGACAGAATAATTTCCTCTCCTTCTCATGCCTGCCTGTCCGGGAAAATCACTCAGCCCACACAACTCCCCACACTCTCCCACAACCATTGTGCCCCACACTCTCCCACAACCATTGTTTCCCTCATCAGCCAGCAAAAAGCTCCCATCTCTGTGCAGCAGAGTGAGGTAGGGGAGAATGGGGGGAGCTGAAGACAGATGCTGACACTGGAAGGGGCTCCCAGAGCCAGGCAGGAGCTGACAAGAAGAGGCAGGGGCCAGGCTCCTCCCGGGTCTCCCTTTCTCCCACCTCCACTTGCATGGTGGACAGATAGCTTAGAAGGCCAGGGTCTGCTGTGGCCTTGACCCAAGCTGCTGCAAGACAGCAAATGAGTGGCAGAGCCTTGGTATTACTGCTAAGGACCAAGAGGTCAAGGGCCTGTCCAGGTTCACACAGCAAGTCATAGTGGAGACAGACGAAAACTCCTGAGTCCTGCGCTCTTTCTGCACTTGCCAGAAGGACCAGGGCAGGAGGTACAGAGAAACCCTGCCAGAGGAGAGAGATGAGGAGAGGCTGGGGGAGTCCCAACTCCTCTCTTCCAGCAGTGGCCACACCTACAGCCCTACCTCTGCTACCTCACGCTGCTTGGGGCTCCTGGGGTAACAGAAGGAGCCAGGCATTGCTTGCAGGATGGAGCTTGGGTTGGACCAGAAAGAAAGGGTAGAAGTCTGGCAAGAGTGGATGTCATGGTATCCAGTCTGCCTGTAGCCACATCTCATGACCTGTGAGGTAGATAGGGTGTGTGTATAATGGACATGTTCCAGATAAGGAAACCAAGGCGGACAGCACTTCTGTCAGTTCCCCAAGGCCACACAGCTAATACAGAGCTGCAAGGATCTGGGAAGGATTCAGGAGGGCTCCACCCCACAGCCAATGCCTGCCCGGCCAGCCATGCTGGGTGGTTACGATTTTTCTACAGAAACCCAGAGATCTCCCAGTCCTCAGGTGCTGAGGAAGTGAGGGGCAAGGGTGGGGAGCAGAGGTGGTAGGCAGGTAGACTGAAGTGGGAAGACTGGATCTCAGACTCATTTCCTACAATGTTTCTCCTCATACATGGCCTCCAACTAAGGGCCTTGAGGAAGGAACTTGGGAGTAACCTGAAGCTCTGGAGTCCCCTTCTTTTGTCTAAGCACACCTGTGAACCCACAGGTCTATAAATGGAGATACTGCCTCCCTCTCAGAGACTGGGGGTGGAAGTTTAGGTGGGAGAGCCCCAGGCCCAAGGCTGGGGTAACAGAGAGAGGAACTGTAGAGAGGAAGGAGAGTGGAGGTCTAGGGGAGGAAGTAGCCTTTCTGTGCCCCCAGAACAGGGGATTGTGGACCCAGGAGCTAGGGGGCATGCCTCATTCCCATCATTCCCACAGCTACCTCCTCGTGACCCCTCCACAAATTCCCACACTCTCACCTCCACCTCCCTGAGCTGCTGTGCCTGGCCTCATGGAACTATTAGGAAACAGAGAGAGCACCTCTGGGCAGCCATTAAGAAGAAGGAGTTTTTGTGGGTGTTCATCCAGTGATAAACCTTGGGGAAAACAAGGCTGGCTGGGGTCTGAGAATTAGCTGATCCCACCACATCCAGAGCCATAAATACGCCATGCTCTTTGACCCAGCAATCCCACTGTTTGGATTTCTCCCGAAGACATAATTGCAAAAGGGAAAATAACTATATGTGCACAACTGTTTATAGCAACGTTATTTATAATTGCAAACAAACTAGAATGAGCCAAAATTCTCTGCAATTTAGGGGGTGGGGTGGTTGTATGTCAGTAAGGCAGACTGTTTATTATACAGCCAAGAAAAATGGTAAACTTGGAAAATTCTTTGTGAAATTACATTAAGGGGAAAGAGAGCACAACACAATTTTGTACATATTTATTCAGTCGGCACATGATTGATTCCTGAGCAGCCCCTCTGTGCCACACACTGCTAGAGTTACTGCTGTGAACAGTTCCTCCTGATGAGAACATTCCAGAAGGGAGCTAGATGTTAAACAATGAAACATAACATTTGGTGAGTGCTTGCCTAGGACAGAGAGATGGACAAATGGACAAGTGTTCTGGGATACTAGCTGCCCTCTCCTGCCCACTCTGGGGTCTGCCTTGCTGAGGCCCAGGGGCAGAAAGAACTGCAGAGGCCTTCTCTGACAGGAAAAACCTTTAGTCAGGCAGGAGGTAGGCTCAGGAGTAAAGCCAGGGGTGCCACATGGTAGTTAGGTACCAGGCCAAGGAAAGTAGACACTGTCAGACCCAGGAGTCTTCTTACAGGAAGGGAATCTGGAATGCCACTTTTTGTGAAGCCCATAAACCCTTGGGGTTTTGTAGATGAGCCTTGGCAAAACAGCCCCCAAGAGTGTGATCTGGATTTTCTACTAACTGGGCAATTAGGGCAAAGAGATTGTATCAGAGGGTTAGGGTCCATCCTGCCCCCAACATTACCAGATCTGCAAGAAGGATGGGTTCCATGGTGGCCTGGGAGGCAAGGGGATTGGAGGCAGGGTGGAGGTATAATCTGGGGGTGGGATGGTCCCTGTTCTGCCTACTCCGCAGAGCCCTCCTTATGCAGAAAGAAGACTCCTAGACCCATACCTTCCCATACTCAGTCCTATGTGGGTACAATAAGAGATTTGAGGAGCACTGGAGCTTGGAGAGATGGGAGACCCAGGTCCCTGAGAACAGGAGGCTCTTTCCATGTTCCCAGAGTCTGGAAAGAGCTCCTTGCAGTGGGGGGAGCCAGGGCATGAAATGTCCAACATCCTGGGTGGAGCCACTGGCTCTGGCAGAGGCTAGGGAGCAGGGAGGCCTCCTCTCCCACAGCTTCCCCGCCCCAAGCAGAAGCTCAGAGACTCCCAGCACTGGGCCCGTGGGAGGCACCAGGCAAACAGAGGAGTCGGCAAGCTAAACATGCTATTAGCAGCGATGGAGAAGTGAAGATTATCTGCATAGCTGTCAGAGGCTTCTCCCTTCCCCCTCGCATCCGCATTCTGGGAGGGACACTGCTCATCTTCCTGAAGTCTCTCTTCCCAGAGATACCCCAACCAGGCCAGAAGGGCACCGAAGCTGGACATCCTATGCTGCCACCCTCTTATGCTCTGCCTGGGTCCATGTGCCAGGTTCAGCTAGTAATGGTAGAGCTGGGGCAAGACCCCTCTGTGCCTGCCCCTTGTGGCAGGGCCTTAGTTTCTCAACTGTAAACTGGGAACTCCACCTCAATGGCTATTGGGTGGGTTCAGTGAGAAATTTTGTGTGAAAGGACCCTATAAATTATAAAAAGTTACTGCTGCTACAATTCTTTCATGAAAAATTGAATCTTCAAGGGCCTTCATTCTGCTTCATTTCCACAGAATGAAATTGAGGCTTAGGGAGGTTAATGAAGTGATCTGACCAAAGTCACACAGCTGCAACAGAAGTGGGAGTTGATTTCCAGTGTGGAACAAGGAAGAATCTCAAAGAACATCCAACCCCCAGACTATAAAAGGGGAAGTCGGCACCCAGAAATGGGAGGTGATTAGCTTGTGGCCACAGAGCAAGGCTGACAGCACTGCTCACTCCCACAGGACAGAGTTGGTGGGACGAGAGCAGGGACAGGGTTGGGGGAAAACGTCCCACTATCCCCCTGGGCCTTGTCTTTAGCTGGGGGATGCTTCCTGATGAATGAACTCATGCCAAAGCAAGAGCATTGGCCCCTAACACTCCTCCTCAGGGTTTCTTATCTCAGGGCAGTTCTTTTGGAGACTCAGTGCCTAAGCTTGAAGGAATATGCCTTTACGAGTGGAAATGTGGACCCTATAGCCAGGCTATGGAGTCCCTGGATGGTGCAAATGGTTAGCACACTGGGCTGCTAATCACAAGTTTGATGGTTCAAGTCCACTCAGAGGGACCTTAGAAGAAAGTCTTGGTGATCTGCTTTCAAAAAATTGGCCATTAAAAACCCCATGGAGCACAGTTCTACTCTTACATGCACATGGGGTTCCCATGAATCAGAATTGACTTAATGGCAACTGGTGGTATAGTAGTTAAGGCATTTGCTGCTAACCAGGAAGTTGGTAGTTCAAACCCACCAGCCACTCCATGGAAGAAAGATTGGGCAGTCTACTTCTGTAAAGATTTACAGCCTTGGAAACCCAATGAGGGTCGCTATGAATCAGTGGCAATGAGTTTGGTTTTTTGGTGGTTTGGTGCAGGTATAGCTGGCTGAAGAGGTAGCAGATCTTAAGAGTATGGGGTGAGGAGCCTGCCAAACATGTCAGGTCACACTTTGGTGATGTGTCTGTACAAGGCCAGGCCCTTGGAAATTCAGCGCCTCCCTATGATGCTTTGAGCTCTGTTTTCTCTTCCACCAACCCTGTCCCTGCCCTCATCCCACCAACTCTGTCAGCCTTCCCACTTGACAGAAGGGAGCACCTAAGCTGGAGAGAAGGCCCTGGGAAGTGTATTTGGAAGTAAGAGGGGGAGTGAGGGCAGACTCTCTCCAGTCCCCTGCCTGCCTGACCACCCACCCACCTGGTGTCTTCTGCCTGCCTCAGTCTTTTGAAAGCACTTGTGCACGCAAAGAGAGCAGGCTGGGGCGTCAGGGATGATTATCAGCACCATGTGGGAGGAATGCTGAGGTGGGGAGGTGACTCACAGGACAGTGGGGGCACAGGAAGCATCTCCAGGAGTGTCTCTGTCGAAATGGAAGGGAAGGGTGCTGGTGACTCAGGGACACTGGAGAGGGAGTGTGTGTGTATGTATGTGTGTGTGTTGGGGGAGCTTACCCATGGAAGCTGCTATTGTCTGAGCCCGGCACTGTATACCTGGAGTGACTTCCTGCCTGTGTTTCATTTGCCACCAAGAACGGGTCTATGATGGGAACAGACTTCACCTTTAGCTTCTCAGCAGCCCCGAGCAACAGTATCTGCACGGTGAGTGAATCCCAACTTCCCCTGTATGAACTGGCTGTGGAGACTTTCAGCAGACCACTTCGCTCACCTGAGCCTCACTTTCATGTCTGTAATATGAGGGTGGGGTGACCCTAACTGCGCAGCTGGATTACCAACCCAGTGTTTCGTAACAATTCCAGCCCCAGCAGGCTCTCATGTAGACTCACTGAGGGCTGGAGGGCTGCTATAGTCAGTCCCTAACCATCGGGCACCTCCTCTGAGACATTAAGCACCCTGCTTTGGAGCCCCCTCTCCATCAATGCCCTGTGCTGGGCTCCATGGCTGTTGTTGCATGAATCATCATCCTCACTCTCCCCATCATTAAGACCCAGTATCCCTGGAATCTATAGCACTTGGCCCTGTGGGGCACAGGGGAGGCAGCCCCAGCTCAGACTGTGGGATCTCATGCCTTCTAAGCTTGGCACTCAAGACCCTATAGACACTTCGGCTTGTCTCACAACGACCGCTCCTCAGGTGCTTTCCCTCAACCCTTCTTACTGGCCCAGTCAGCCTTCCATTAGACAGTGAAAATGCCAGGGGCTTATTTTGCCAGCTTCTCTTGCAGGTAAGGTATTGTCAAGGACTCATTCTCAGAGAACGGGACCTGAGGGAAGTTGCTAAGGCTTCTGGGGAAACTACCCTATTACAGTGCTTAGATGTGTGAAGATGTACTGTCTTGTTCTTGGGCAGCCCTCTTATGACTGTGAAGAGACAAGTCCATGGAGAAAAATGAAAGAGCCTGAAATCCTCAGCCACACTGTTGAACTGCTGGGTTAACCAGTCCTGGCAATGCACTGCCTCTGGACTACTTGTTATATAGTTTGTTTACATACTTTAGTTAGGAATTATTTTACTTGTGACCAAAAGAACCCCGACACAAAGGCCCAACATTATCTTGTACCCATCTGTCTTTCCAGACTTACCTTCCAACACCACCTTTCTAATGCATCTCTGAGTGAAACAAGCTTTGCTTTCTCCCACTTCTTCTTCTCCTTCTTTTTTTTCTTTTCGCTTTTTATTGTGGTGAAAACATACACAATAAGACGTTCACTAACATAACAACTTACCCATTTACAGCTCAAGGACATTGATGACATTTTCTACGTTGTGCCACCATTATCGCTATCCTTTTCCAAGTTATTCCACCACCATTAGTATAAACTCAATGCCCGCAAACAAAAGCTTCCACTTTCCCCCTCTCTTCTACCCCTGGTAGCCACTAATAATCTTTGGTTTCTATCTGTGTGTATATATACATACATACATATACATATACATATATATATATAATTTTTTTTCCTTCAACCTGTCTAGGAATTTTCCCTCCAATCCCCTTCCATTCCTAGTAACCAACAAAGAAAAGTTTCCTTCCATATATAAACTTTTCCTTGACTTTTCACAATAGTGGACTAATGTAATATTTGTCCTTCTGTGATTGACTTATTTCACTCAGCATAATGTCTTCCAAGTTCACCCACTTTATGTGGTGTTTTGCAGATTTTACATTATTCTTAAGTGTTGCATAATATTCCATTGTGTGTATGTACCACAGTTTGGTTATCCATTCCTCCATTGATGGGCACTTAGATTCTCTCCATCCCTTTGCTATTGTAAATAGTGCCGCAATGAACGTGGGTGTACATAAATCTATTTGTGTCCTGGCTTTCACTTCTTTATGTTATATACATAGTAATGTGCTTTCCCTTTTGTTTTGCCTGCTACCTGTGAGGCCCCACTGGTCTCCTCTACTTGGTGAACTCCTAGCCATCCTTCAAAGCCCCCTTCAAATGTTCCCTCTTCTGAAAAGATTTCTGAATTCTCCCAGGTAGAATTGAAAGGCCCTGTCTGGCTACTTTGCATGCCTTCACTGTGGAATTCCCCCACTTAATTCTCTGCACACTTGTCAGCTGGCCACTCACAACATTGTAGTAGAGACCCCTTTCCTTTATCTGAGTCTCCCCTAGCATCACATCTGGTATGCTGCAGGTGCTTAGTAAATGTTGAATACTGAATTAATGAAAACACTGCTTTCTCCACCTCTTCCAGCTCTCAGCTCTCCTGATGTCCTTCCCCAGCTTGGTAGGAAGGTGAGGCATGTCTCACTCACCAAGGGAAGCCAGCTCCTCAGTGAGCCATAGTACATGGAAATAGACTCACCACTGAACCACACTGCCCCCTCTCCCTTTGACCCACGTGGTTTCAAGGACGAGAGAGAAGGATACAAGGTTACCAAACTCAGGTCTGGTCTCCTGGCTCTTGTCTGGAGCTTTTTGTAGAGCCCAGTGTGGGAAACTGAGTGTACTTCAGAGCTGACATGACAGCTGTCCAAACTGACATGACAATGAGGGAAGCAGGAGCTGAGGGAGCGGAGGGAGCTGTGCTGAACAATGCTGCCTGCCAGCCACCGAGGAGCTGAGGGGGTGGAAGGCGGAGGGGAGCTTGATGCTTCAAACAGGACCTGGGACTCCTCCCCAGCCACACATACACCAGCCCATACCTCTTGGCCTATGGGAACAGAAGAAGCTCTAGGTGAAGAAGGAGCAAGGAAGCTGACTCAAGCCTCACATGGGGCTAAGATGTGACATCTTGGGCTGGTGGACTCAAGTTCCTCCAGGGCCCCTTTAAGAGAGAAGGGGCTTGGATGGCTTTGGAGACTGGAGGAAGTGCTTTGCAGGTGTGGTGGGGAGGGGATGGGGAAGGGGACACGGATGGGGTAGGAGTTTAGTACAAAGAGCACCAGCCACTTCTCAGACAACTGGGCTGGATTCCTGCTCTCCAGCCCTGTTCCCCTGACAGCTGACAGTGCAAACTGGGTAAGTGCCACAACTTCTGTGCCCCACTGGAGCCCCATGGGAGCTGGGATCCTGAATGGAGTGCTATCCTGGGAAAGAACATAGTCCTGGCCACCACACACAGCTTCACTCTGGCAAGTCCTCCACAGGCCTTCTGCCAGCCACGGACAGAGGCAAGCCTTCCTAAGAGCAGGGCCTGCCAGGCAGAGTGCAAAGAGAGGCGGTGTACAGGAGAGGGGGCCAGAAGTGGCAGCCAGGAGTCTTCATTTGTATTTATTTACTAAGTTTTTAAAATAAATTTTAAATTGCGTAAGAATAAATGAACACTTTCTCTTTATAAAATACTAAAATATTACAGTCAATGCTGAAGTGTCTTTTAACTACCTCTCCCTACCCCTAAAAATTTCTGTCCTCAGAGGTAACTATTTCGGCAGTATTTTTTTTAAAATCAAAATAATACGTGCAAAAATAAATACATGCTGGTGGTGTAGTGCCTAAGGCATTTGACTGCTAACCGGAAGGCTGGTGGTTCAAACCCACCAGCCACTCCTCAGAAGGAAGACTGGGCAATCTACTTCCACAGTGATACCACCTTGGAAACCCAAGGAGGGGTTTCTATGAGTTGGATCTGACTCAACGGCAGTGAATTTTGAGTTTTAAGGCACATATATTCATAAAAGACACAGTTACAGATACTTCTCAGGCATAACAAAACACTTTGAGAGATTGGTTTGATAGATTTGAAGGCTTTGTACCTTAGTCTGATGGGGCAACTCAATCAACTGGCATAATCTAGTTCACAAAGTGCATGTTCTGCATCCTAGTAAAGTGAGTAGCATCTGGGGTCTTAAAAGCTGTGAGCTGCCATCTAAGATACAACTATTGGTCTCTACTTGTCAGAAGCAAGAGTAATAAGGTAACCAAAATCACAGAGAAGAAACAAGTCTATGTGGTTGATAGCCTACATGAGCCACTACCTCAACTCCCCTGAGATCAGGAGAACTAGATGGTGCCCAGTACCATCCCTGACTGATCTGGCTGGGGCCACAATAGATCATCCTGGCTAGAATGGGAGAAAAATGCAGAACAAAATTTAAATTCATAAAAATGGCCAGAATACCTGAGCCACTGAGACGAGAAGACTCCCTGAAACTATCACCCCAAGGCATTCATCAAACCTTGAACAAAAACTCCACCCCCTGAGTTCACCTTTTAACAGAAAAGCAGAGTGACATACAAAGGCTATTACCCTAGATCAGTGGTCTACTAAAAAAAAAGAAAAATCTGTAAGGGCCCAAAAGATCAATATTTGCTCCAAAGCAAAGATGAGAAGATAAGGGGGCAGTGAATCTAGAGTACTAGGAATGGAACAATCAGAATACAATTAATGAGAAAGTTGACGTAATGTGAAAACTGTAACTAATGCCATTGATCAGTCTGTGTGGAATTGTCAAAGGGGAACTTAGCTTGCTATATAAACTTTTACCAAAAACACAATAAAATATTATTTATAATAATAATAATAATAAATGCATGTTCATGGTAAACAATTCAAGCAGTATGGAATGTGTAAGAAGAAAATTCTTTGTCCCAAAAGTAACCATTGCTAATAATTTTTGAGTACCCCTTGAAATTTTTTAAAATTCATACACAAGCATAAGATGTTTATTGTCTCCTCATAAAATATATATTCATTATTTTTCCACACAAATGGGGTCATACTCCATGTGGGTCCTGTATCTTGGTTTTTCTCACTAATGCCTCTCAAAGGTTTTGCCTTCTACCCCCAGTGTGTCTTCGTGAAGATCCCACAGCAGTGCCCACATTTTCTTTAACCCTGGCCCTGTGGATGGACGCCATCTCACCCTTCTTGTCCTTGTTGTTGTTATGTGTTGTAGAGGGACCCAACTCGTAGCAACCCCTCCTTGGGTTTCCAAGGTGGTATCACTACAGAAGTAGATTGCCCAACCTTCCTTCCCAGTAGTGGCTGGTGGTTTTGAACCACCAGCCTTCTGGTTAGCAGTCAAGTGCCTTAGGTACTATGCTACCAGAGCTCTTCAGCCAAGA
>NW_006921604.1:5889549-5905539 GCF_000298275.1 Orycteropus afer afer
TACTTTGTGATTCACTTTCCCCGGTTGATGCAAAAGGTTAAGTCGTTCCCTGCTAAATGAAAGGTTGGTGGTTTGAACCCATCCAGGGGCACCACAGAAGAAAGGCCTGGTGATTTGCTTTCAAAACCCTACACAGTTCCACTCTGGAACACATGAGGTCGTCAGGAATTGGAATAGATTCCAATAGCTACTGGTTTTATTTGTTGTTGTTGCCTGCCAGTCTTTAAATACCATCAATCTCAAAGTAGATGCCAAAGACTCAAAAGTCTGTGTGGCCAGTGAGGCCCAGTGAAGGGGGGCTTTGTGCCAGCTGCTCAGCACCCTGGCTAGAGGGGAGAGCACCTGAACCAGCTCTGCAGTTTCTCCCATTTCTCCCTCTACTGCTGTTCCTACAGTTTCAAAAAATAAACGCCCCCTCTACCAAAAAAAGAGAAGACAAAACCAGTACAATAAAAAATTTAATATTCCTAGGATGTAGGTCTTCCCAAATAGGAGGCAGCTGCTGCTGCATTCAGCAGAGGGGTAAAGATGGACTTTTTTTTTTACTTATTAAGATTTTTATCTTATTTTCCAGGAGGTGCCTCTGGTTAAAATATATTCCTGGAATGTGATCTTGGTGTATTTTACAGGTTATTAAAGTTGCTGTTGGCTAATGTTTCCTTTGTCTATTTACCTATCTGTTTGTAATAATGAGGGGACATAAGATCAGGAGATGGACTGTCCACAAGGTCAGGGGGAGCTGCCCCAGCAGCTGGAAGCCGAAAGGATCAACAAGCCAGGGCAGTCAAAACCCTCCCTGGAGGCAGCTATCTGAGAGTATGATGCTTAATCAATACATTGACCAAACTAGTAATTAAATGTGAGGATAAACTAAAGACATTTTCAGGGGCACCTCCTTCCCTCCCTTGAGTCTTAGCAAATTTTTAGAGGAGTTGTTCCATCAAAATAAAGGATCAGGGCATTGAACCAACCAGTTCAATTCCTTTCAACTCCCTGCTGAAAATTTGCATTTCCATCCCAGATATATTGAATTATAATCTGCATTTTAACAAGATCCCCAGGTGATTACTTTGGTGGTGGTGTTATGTGCGGTGGAGTCTGACCGACTCATAGCGACCCCTCCTTGGGTTTCCCAGGCGGTATCACTATGGAAGTAGATTGCGCCCACCTTCCTTCTGAGGAGTGGCTGGTGGGTTTGAACCACCAGCCTGCTGGTTAGTAGTCAAGTGCCTTAGACACTACACCACCAGAGCTCCCAGTGATTATGATAGATCCCCATATACATATACAAAGTGATCTTGTTAAAATAAAATATAGATTCTATTTCAGTTTATCTGGGATGGAAATGCAAATTATTAGCAGAAGGCTAAACTACAATGAATGGTAAAAGAAAGAATCACCCCAAGGACAGCACCTATTCCTGTCACTGGGCAACTCCCTGAAGGTCATCCCACTGTTCCTTCATCTTCCCTCCACATGCAGTGCCAAGGCCTGGGCTGGGAAGAAGCTGGGTCAGCGAGTCCCAGCCTGAGTGGTCCCAGGGAAAGGAAGAGCATAAGGCTGAATTCAGTATTGAGGTTCCCAAGACTCCTTGGCTGTACCCTGTGTTGGCATGTGGCAAAGGTCCCATCCTGCAGGTAGCCCTCCTCTCAATCAAAAATAGCACTACAAAAGAGGCTGGTCTCCAGCCACAGAGGCCACCTGCAGCTGTGTTCCACACCCCAGCCCTTCGAAGATGTGGACTACAAGTGCAGCCCAGACATTGCCCAGACACACTGACCCTGAGAGCTTTGAGAGCTCAGGGACCCTGCCTGGAGTGGGGGAGGGGGCAAAGCCCTTCCGTAGGGCAGCTTGTTTCCATGTGCTGCCTCCCCAGGCCAACTGCGCATCCCAAGGTCAGAGGAGATCTGACAAATCTCAGTCATCTGACTGAAAATCTGGGGCCATCACAGCCAGCCTCACACTGCCACGTGTGCTCTTTCTTCCACCTCCAGCTCAGCCTCCCTTCCTCTCTCTGACCCTCTGCTCCTTCCAGTGCCCTGGGGAGCTCCTAACTCTCCTCTGCTACTATGCAGAGCTCTGGACCAACAACTCTAAATGCAAACCCAGCTCACCTCTGGCTCAGTCAAATACTCCAGGCTTGCAGCACCCCCTACACACACACACACACACACACACACATGCACACACACATCTTCACCCACATGTGACCTGTGTTATACCCCTCAGTGTGTTCAGAATCCTGCTTTTGTTTAACTCTATGCAGAGGGACTGGCTTCTAGTCACAGGATCAAAATGAAAAAACAAACAAACAACGCACCCTTTGGAGGCCATAGGTCAATCAGGAAAGTCACATCTGGGAAATAAATAAAAGTTGTGTGGTATCCCGGCCTTCCCAGAACACAAGCCAGAAGCTAGGCTAACATTGGACATGGACATAGACTTAGATGGACTTTTAGAGAAATGAGGGCCCAATCCAAACTCCTCACCTGAGCAGGAGGAAACAGTGCTCAGGATGAAGTGGTTAAGCGACTTACCCAAGTCTCTCAGCCACTAAGGCACAGCTTTCTCCCCATTAACAACTGAGCTGAGGAAATTAATCCAACCATGCAGGGTGTGAAAGCTGTGGCTTTCCTTCAGATCACTTCTCTCTTGGTCTCAGAATGACAACTGTCCATTGATGAGGTGAGGGAACTCTATCAGAGCCAATGTCCATCCACAGACCAGCAGGGCATGGCCGCCTGGAGTGTCTGTTTTAAGAAGAATCCAAAGGCCATCACTAGGGATACCAAAAAGAACAAACCAAACCAACCATCATTGAGTTAATTCCACTTACAGTGACCCTATAAGGCAGAGTAGAATTGCCCCATACAGTTTCAAAGGCCATAAATCTTTATGGAGGCAGACTGCCCCATCTTTCTTCCATGGAGCAGCTGCTGGGAGCTGCTTTTGGTGAGCACCTGAGTGCTTTAACCACTACACCACCAGACCTCCAAGCATAGTAGGAACAAATGGTATCATGGGCACAGGAGTGGTCATTTATGGCCAAGGACTTGCCAAAGTTAGTCTAGATGCCTCTACAATCTTTTCCTGCACATGCTCATTGCTTCTCTGATCAGACACTGACAAGTGTCTGACATCAAGGACAGCCACACGTCATCAGACCCACTCTGAAAGGTCAGAGGGAGATGTGCTACACCCAAGGCCTGCGTCCAGACCTTGTTTCCTGTCAACCCCATTCCTTGGAGGGAAAAAGTGCAGTGTAGAGCCACCCTGGCATCCAGGGACAGAGGTGAAGCAGGCACACCTCCAGGGCTGTCCCTCCCTGCCCTCCTCCTGGTCCCTGAGGGAGTGATACTGTGATTCTGAGACAATGTGTATAAGCATCTGTCAGAGAAGTTGCCATCAACTCATTCCTGCACACCTCCTGACAAGAGCCCATTAAGCCTCCCTTTGTGACCCATAGTTATTGCCTTTGAGGGGCTTTGTTCTCTTTGTTTTGGAAATAAAGTAGTTTTAAATTCCCTAAACAAGAAAAGAACACACAACTTGGGGCTCTGTCTGGAGAACAGTGCAAGAGCAGGGTGGAAGCTCCACTGGGCTTGGGGCTCTAGTGTCCTCAGGCTCCTGGTGACTATGTCACTGGGCAAACCTGGCCCAGCGAAGAAGGAAGAGTAACCAGTGCTTCCGCAGTTGAGGGCCGTGGTGGGGGCCACCCTACTTGTGAACTGTGGAACATTGCCACCAGTCTGATGCGGACCTCTCCTCACCTCTCCTTCTGGCCCCAGCAACCATCATCACCAAACTACCTATAATCCTCACCACAGCCTGGTAGGGTGGGCAGTTCTGGAACCGTTATTCATTCTTCCATCAGTAAGAAAACAGAGACTCAGGATAAGTAGCCTGCCTAACATTTCTAAGGTGTGGGAATAGTAATGTTAACTTTAACAGTAAGAATTGTCATTAATTGAGCACATTCTATGTGCCTGTTCTAAATTCATCATACACACAATCTCACTTACTCATTACCACAGCTTGAGGAGGAGGCACTGCTCTCTAATTTAATGGTGAGGCTGAGGTGTTAATTCTCCAGCTCCTATATGAAAAGCTGGGATTTGAACTCAGATTTTTTTGCTTGTAGTGTCTCAGCCTATCCTTTCCTCAGTCTCTCAAGAATGTCTGGGCCAAACTTCCAGCCAAACAAAAGATAGCCATATGAGCTGAACATTTACATCAGGTAGATACACTCCTTGGAGAGATCAATCATGGGAGAATAGAAGGGCTATGTATGCTCAGGGAGACAACTCGTGGGGCAGGAGTGCATGGGAGGGAAGGACACAGGGAAGAG
This sequence comes from Orycteropus afer afer, assembly GCF_000298275.1. NCBI lineage: Eukaryota > Metazoa > Chordata > Mammalia > Tubulidentata > Orycteropodidae > Orycteropus > Orycteropus afer. The sequence goes on from NW_006921604.1 coordinate 5,893,898, forward strand.
GTAACTATGGGGAGGAAATGGGATGAGAGCTGTTGTGGAAAATTGCAGTCAAAGTATATGTGAACTGCTGTAAGGAAAATGAACTTGCTCTGTAAACTTACACCCAAATCACAATTAAAAAAAGAAGAAAAAGAAGAAGAATGTCTGGAAAAAAACAGAAATACCATTTGATTTAGCAATTCCACTACTAGGAATATATCCTAAAGAGGTGAGATCCAGAACACAAACAGACGTGTACATCCATGTTCATCGCAACACAATTCACTATTGCAATGAGATGGGAACAACCTAAGTGCCCATCAACAGATGAATGGATAACCAAACTATGGTACATACACACAATGGAATACTGTGCAACATTAAAGAACAATGAAGAATCTGTGAATCACCTCACAACATGGATGAATCTGGAGGACATTATGTTGAGTGAAATAAGTCAATCACAGAAGGATGAATACTGTATGAGTCCACCTTACAAAAGGTCAAGGAAAGGTTTACACAGGGAAGGAAATTAATTTTGTTGTTTACCTGGGATAGGAGAGAAGGGAAGGAAAAATTTCTTAGTTAAGAGTCATGTGTTGATTTAGGTGAATGGAAAGGCAATATAACAAAAGCGTGTGATCAGCACAATAACAATAGGGAAAAGGAAGACATGGGAAGTGCACAAAATGTATAGACAACAGAGACAAATGCTATTACATACACAATGCCACATTATTAGTAAAACTAACACTAGTCTATGGGTGGATACATAGACAAGTGAGAAGATCAGGTGTGGGTAGGCAAATGGGAATATACCCATGACGACAGATAGATTTGAAAGATGATATTCCTACATGTGTATTTGTGCTACAAAAATATCCATAGACATTACATAACTAACAGGGGACAATGTTGGAGCAACTTCTAAACAACTTGAGGGAGTAAGTCACCAGGCCTATGGGCTTGGGGCCGTGATCTTGGGGGACATCAAGCTCCATTGGCACAACTTAGTACATAAAAATAGTGTTCTAGTTACCAAGGTGGGAAGGGAGGGGAGGAAACACTGCAAAAATTAAAATAAAATAGTATTCTACGTCCTACTTCGGTGAGTAGCAGCTAGGGTCTCAAAAGGTTTAAAACACCATCTAAGATGCAACTATTGGTCTCACTTCCTTTGGAGCAAAGAAGAATGACGAAAATCAAAGTCATATGGAAACAATTAGCCCAAGAGACTGATGGACCACAGAAACCTCAGCCTTCACAACCCTGAGACCAGAAGAACTAGATGGTGACTGGCTACCAACGCCAACCACTTGGAAAAGGAACAAAATTGGAGATCCTAGAAAGAGTGGGAGGAAAAATGTGAAACAAAATTAAAAAACACAAAAATGACCAAAATTACTGATTGGATAGATACTGGTGAAACCCCCAAGATTATGGCCCTGGGTTTCCTTCAGGCCTGGAACTGAACTCACTTCCATGGATTAACTCTCAGCCAAACAGCAGAGAGGCCTACAAGCAGAACACCTACCCCAGGGAGATAAAGCCCTTCAAACAATCAACAGGAGATCAGAAGGGCAGCATTTGCATAAGGGGAAAGCTGGACTAACAGAAATGCATAGGTAAGAAGAATGCAGGGAAGGGCAAGTCACAGGGAAGAGATGGAAAGAGAGCTGTTTATTGTTGGGATTGTAATCAGTGCTATGAATTGTTGAGAGTAAAATGAATCTGTTTTGTAAATTTGCTCCCAAATCACAATAAAAAATTTTAAAAATAATGTCTGGGCCAGACTAGGAACTCCTAGGGCACTCTACTGAGCCACCTTTTCTGAAGTGATCATAATCCACTTCCTGAGCCCCAATTATATGCCAGACACTGTATTGAGAATGGGCAGAACCCAGAGGACCAAGACATGGTCCTTCCTGTCCAGGAGTTCCCCACAAGCAAGGGAGAGCCTTGAGTAACCTGGAAAGGACAGTCTGCCATGGTGATCATGAACTGCATCCTGCCCTAGGGACTTGTGGGACCCAGGTGGAAGAGAGCATTCAGAGGGAGGGTGCCAGACAGAAAAGGGGGGGAAGGGCAGCCCTCTGGGATGCCTGGGCAAGGGCACAGAGACACAGAATGTCAGGGCACTGGGGACTTGGTAAAGGCATTGGAAATGGCTCTGATGTTGGGGAGGACCTGAGAGAGGGAAGCATCCTTGTGGCAGGGGTTCCCTACTTCCCTCTGGAGCCTTGAGTGGAACTAGCTCCCTACCCCTGTACTCCAGGGAGAGAGGTGCTGTGCTGAACTGGCCAGACAGAGAAGCAGCCAGGGTCTGACATGAAGAAAATTCTCCTCCAGCCCCTTTTATGAGGCAGCCTGGGGAAGAGGGAGGAACTGAGAGTTCATCTCAGAGTGACCTTGGCCCACTGTCTTACCTCTTTGTCCCATTTCCTCACTTGTAAATAGAAACCTTCATTTGAGGCTCTAATCTCCTCCTAAAGTGATGAAGAGAACCAAGGAAGATTATGAGTCCAATCTTCACAAAGTTAAAGCACTAAAACAATGTATATGAAAAGGGCTAGAATGTCAAAGCTGAACCACCTCTGAGGAATGAGGTGTTCAGTCTTCATTGTACAGAGGAGGAAACAAGTTCAAGGAGGTCATGTAATGTGCCCAAATGAGCCAGTGGATTAGCCAGAGACTGACCCCTGCTTTCTCTCCTGCCACGCTGCCTCCAGGCTGGCACAAACCTTTTTGTTACCTTCTTTGCTTGTCCCTGCCCCAAAATATTCCTCCCCCACCTGCCATGCTGAAAAGGATCCTGCCATTAAGATGGTTTCTTAGAAGTGGTTAATTTGTATGCCTGCCTAAGCAGACTTTTAATGGCTTTCAATCACTCACACCTTAGTATGAATCATTTTTATCAATTGCTTCCTCAGAACTAACCAAGTCATGGCTAGTGGGATGAAGATTTTAAAGAAAAGGCAGAGAGAGGGATAATTGCCAATCAATTCTTTAACTTATTCAGGGAAGACAAACTTAAATGGGCCCTGTGGCAGCTGTTACAGAAAGAGGAGGCCTGGTTTCAAGTCGTTTCTAACATTTTCCCAGAAAAGCCTCTCTCCTACACCACGCCAAGAACCCTGTAAACATGACCAAGCAGCTACTGTGGAAGGCTAAAGTGGAAGGCCGAATGGGCCCCTCTGAAAATTACAGAACCTTAACAGACTACCAGGCATGATTAAAGTAGACATTCATCATAGTGACTAACTTGCTATTTTTCCCTCCCTTTTGCTTTCTTTTAAGTAAATAGAATAGCCAGCCTCTTTACGGATGCTGAGTTCTTTAGATTTGTTATTTTCAATTACGTATTCTTCTAAGCATAACTCTCTCCCATGACTGGTTTCAGCTGAGAACTGTAACCTATGAAGCAAGATGACCCTGGGAGGAGGGACGCTGAGTCTGGAGTAACCAGGCAAGAGAAGAACAAAGACAATCCTAGCACTCCAAGGGATCTTCAACTCCCTTCCCATTTCCCTGTATAATCATGTTTACCCCTTTGCTTGGGAGGACAGACATTTTAGAGAAGTGATTGTCTCTGTTTCTTGGGTACTGATAATCAATAAACCTTTTGCTTCCCCTCTTTCAACCTGTTGTGATCATTGGCTCTTCACAACAGGGGGTTGTTGTTGTTTGCCATGGAGTCAGCCCTGACTCATAGGGACCCCTCCTTGGGTTTCCGAGGCAGTATCACTAGGAAGTAGATTGCCCAACCTTCCTTCCGAGGAGTGGCTGATGGAGTAAGGACCTTGTTTTCCTACAATACCATCACTAGTGACCTTTGAAAGATCAGGGAGAAAAGAAAGGTGCCAAAAGATAAGTGATAGAAAAAGTTTACACCCATTTTCAAAGAAGAGATTCAGGAACCTGCACACAGATAAGCTTGACTTTCATCTCTGGCAATATTCTTAAATTATTAAATATCTTTATTCATCAGAACTGGGAAACAGTATCTGCAGGCTTTTCTAGAAGGAAGCAATGCTCACCAAACATTCAGGCTCTTCAGCTGGCCATGCCAAAATGACCTCCTTCCCCTCTTTGATATTTGATTGGCAGTTAGGAGGATATGAGAGCATTTCTCAGTTTGACAAATCACCTCCTGATGTCTCTGGAGGTAACGTAGCCAGGTTACAGTTCAGTCATGTGTTTTCATAGATGATTAATTAGCTAATTCACAAAGAGTGGGTCTCTGTAGTAGACCATCGGGCTCTGTCAGGCTCAAAGATCTCATCAATGAGTTGGATGGGCCATAATGTGCATATTAATCAACCTAAGGATCATACTGGCTGGAAAGGATGGTAAATTCATTGAATGATGTAATCTAGATTCGAAATTAACCCAACAATGTGGAGCACTGGCAGCACTCTCAGACATTAATGCAGGAGTATACAATGGTGCAATCACTTTGGAAAAATATCTATTTGTTTCTTTTAAAACTAAATATACACCTACTCCATGACCCAGCAATTCCAATCCTAACTATTTATCCAAAATTAATCATGGTTAATGCTCAGTTCTGTTCTCCCTGATTTCACCTCCCTAACAGGTTATAAAATGAAGGATTCTTCAAGATCTTCCCTGATTTGCAGAATGGTGCAATCCAATGAAGACATGAGTCTACACAGAGACTTACACACTGTATTCTTATCAAGTTTATTTGTAATGGTCTCCAACAATTGGAAAAAAACCTAAATGTCCATCAATAAGAGAATGGGAAAACATTATTATATAATCATACAACAGAACACTATTCAGCAATAAAAAGGAATAAATTACTGGCACATGCAATAATATGGACCAATCTCAACATTATTACATTAAGTAAAAGAAGCTTTGCACTGTAATTTTATTTATATGGAGTTTTAGAATAGGCACTCACTCACTTACTCACTCACTCACTCACTGCTATTGAGTTATAGCAACCCCTCCCTGGGTTTCCGAGGTGGTATTACTATGGAAGTAGATTGCCCAATCTTCCTTCTGAAGAGTGGCCGGTGGGTTTGAACCACCAGCCTTCTAGTTAGCAGTCAAATGCTTTAGGCACTATGCCACTAAACAGTGGTTGCCTTTGGAGGGTTGAGATAAAAATTACCTGGGAATTTAGGGAGGTGAGGGCAGTGTTGTATTTCTCGATAGAAGTTTGGGTAACACAGGTGTTCTCATTTGTCGAAATTTATGATTTGTGCATTTCACTGTCCATAAATCTCATCTTAAAAAAACATATTGAACCCTAGTTAATGTATGAATGCTGAAATATTCAGGAGTGAAGCATACAGATGTCTGCCACTTACTGTGAAAGTCATCAAAAAATAAGATGGGTTGATGAGTGAGTAGAAAGATGGATGTGGTTGTGTTAGGTCTGTTGGGTCAGCTCCCACTCATAGTGATCCTACATGCAACAGAACAAAACACTGTCCCATCCTTGTTCCATCCCCAAAATCTTTGCTATCCTTGAGCCCATCACTGCAGTCACTGTGTCAATCTATCTCATTGAGGGTCTTCTCCATTTTGCTGACCCTCTATTTTACCAAATGTGATATTCTTCTCCACAGATTGGTCCCTTCTGACATAACCAAAGTAGGTGAGACAAAGTCTGACCTTTCTCATTTTTAAGGAGCATTAGGGCTATACTTCTTCTCAGACAGATTTGTTCATTCTTCTGACAGTCCTTGGTACTTTCAGTATTCTTCACCAATACCACAATTCAAAGGCATCAACTCTTCTTCAGTCTTCCTTATTCATTCATTGTCCAGCTTTCACATGTACATGAGGCTACTGAAGATACTGTGGCTTGGGTCAGGTGCCCTTAGTCTTCAAAGTGACATTTTTGCTCTTTAACACTTTAAAGAGATCTTTTATAGTAGATTTCCCCAGTGCAATACATAGTCAAATTTCTTGACAACTGCTTCCATGGGCATTTTTTGTGTGTGTGTGTGATTTGGGTGAAGATTTACAGAGCAAATTCACTTTCCATACAGCAGTTCACATATACTTTGTCTCATGTCACTGACCAGTTTACCACAATGCAACAGCTCCTCATCCCCTTCCTCCCCAGGGAAGTTACCTCTTCCCTATGTCCATCCCTCCATACTTTCCTGCCCCCTGAGCTGTCTCCCTATGCATAAGCAGCCCTTCTTTCTCCCATGATTTTTTTCTCCAAAGAGTGTATCTACTTGAGGTAAATGTTCAACTCACATGCCTGTATTTTGTTTGGCTGGAAACCACAGGTGTGGGTTCAATTCCAGACCTGAAGGGCAGCTAGGGGTCATAGTCTCAATGGTTCCACCAGGCTCTATCGGACCAGCAAACCTGGTCCTCACTTTTTTTTTTTTCCTCTCCAAATGATTTTGAGTTTTGTTCCACATTGTTCTCCCTCTCTATCAAGGATCTCCTACATAGGTCCCCTTCCAAGTGGATAACAGTGGTAGCTGGGCACCATCTAGTTCTTCTGGTCTCATAGTTGTATAGGCTGCAGATCGGATGGTGTACCAGTCTCTAGGACTAACTGTTTCCATGAATTTTGGTTTTCTTCATTCTTCTTTGCTCTGGACGAGGAGAGACCCATCGTTGCATCTAGATGGCAGCTTGCTTTTAAGATCCCAGTCACCACTCGCCAAAGTAGGAGGTGGAACAATGTTCTGTGTAGTATGTTATGCCAATTGAGCTTGATGTCCCCATGGGCATTTATTATGGATCCAAGAAAAATGAAATCTTTGACAACTTCAATCTTTTTTTCCATTTATCGTGATGGTGTTTATTGGTCCAGTTGTAAGGATTTTTGTTTTCTTTACATTGAGGTGTAATCCATACTGAAGGCTGTATCTTTGATCTTCGTCAGTAAGTGCTTCAAGTCTTCTTCACTTTCAGCCAGCAAGGTTGGGTCATCTACATATGGCAGGTTGTAATGGATCTTCTTCCAATCCTAATTCCACCTTCTTCATATGGTACAGCTTCCCAGATCATTTGCTCAGTATACAGGTTGAATAAATATGGTGAAATGTTGCAACCCTGATGCATTCTTTTCCTGATTTTAAACCATGCAGTGTCCTCTTGTTTTGTTTGAAAGATTGCCTCTTGGACTATGTTCAGGTTCCTCATGAGCACAAGTAAATATTCTGTAATTCCCATTCTTTGCAATATTATCCATTATTTGTTATAATACACACAGTCGAATGCCTTTACACAGGCAATAAAACATAGGTAAGCATCTTCCTAGTATTCTTTGCTTTCAGCCAAGATCCATCTGATATCAGCATGCTCTCTTCTAATCCAACTTGAATTATTAGCAGTTCCCTGTCAATATACTGATACAACTGTCTTTGAATTATCTTCAGCAAAATTTTACTTGCATGTGATATTAATGATATTGTTAGATAATTTATGGATAGATATGTGATTTTAAAAAAGTATATAAAATATAAATTTTAGAATCTAGGTGGTGTGTATTGTTCTTCACTAACAATTATTTCAGCTTTTTCATATTTTTTAAAACTTTGTTATAAAATGTTGACAAATATTAACCAAGTAGGCTAGGGAAATGGATCACAGTCAACAGGGTGAACTTTAATGCCCATGAAGGACAAGCAGTATCCTCAGGTTTTGATGCCCCTTTGTTTAAGCATAGAATGAGAAAACTCTGGTCTACCAGCTGGTCACATTCACAGGGAATGGGTTGCACCAAAGATTATTATGTGCATGCACACTGCTGTTGTGAGAGATTGTGATGGTTAAGGCTGGGCCATGATTCTCTGATTTGGCAATTATGATGTAGCCAGCCCTCATGATGAGATCTAATATAATGTAATCACCCCCATGATGAGATCTGCTATGAGCAGCCAATTGAAAGGGAGTTTCCTTGGGCGTGTGGCCTGCATTGAATGTATATGGACATTCTGGCAAAGGTCTCCAGCTTTTTGTTTGCTCTGGATCCTGCATCCAGCTCTTATTGTCTGACTTCTGGTTCTTGGGACTTCAGCGAGTAGCCTACCATCTTACCTACCGATCTTGGGTTCATCAGTCCCTGCAGCTACCTAAGTTAGAAGAAGCCTCCAGCCTGATGTCTGACTCATGGACGGACTTAGGACCTCTACAACCGTGTGAACCACTTCCCTGAGCTAAATCTCTCTATCTCTCTCTCTCTGTCTATATATATATATATATATATATATACATACATACATACATACACACATGCACACACGCACATATATAAGCTTCACTGGTTTTGCTTCTTTAGAGAACTCAGCCTAAGACAGAGATTCTGAATTAATAGATGTTTCCATAAATCCCTGCTCATGGAATACGGCTTCCCATCCTACTCCACAGTGCTCACCATCTCTTAAGATTGGTGGCCCTACTTTAGAGGAAACTGTAGAAAATGAGTGTGTATCAGTCAGGATAAACTGAATTTTACTACAGTGACAAAAGAATATTAATCTCAGTGGCTTGCATCCAGAAGGACTTATTTTTCTCTCATGCTCTATGTTCATTGTGATTTGGCTGTGGTTCTGATCCATGTCATCTTTGTCCTGAAATCTAAGGTGACAAGAGTAGCTTTTATATGGAACAGTCTCCTTATCTGATGTAGAGAGAAAAAGAGGTATAACAAACTACAGTTTGGCTATTACAGTTTCTTCCTAAAAGGACATATGACATTTCTGCCCACATATTATTGCCCAAAGAGTAATGTGGCCACACCTTAGTTCAGCTGGACATGATGTACAATCCTCCTGCAGGGAGAAGTACGCCAGACTATGCCCAAGGGTGACCTGATCTACCACAAGGAATCCATCAAAATGATGTGAGGTCCAGGAAAGTTGAGGGAACGGGAGGAGAGGAGGCTGAGGGGCAATATAATGGCTTTTTCCAAAAATTTTAGAGGACACAGGACAAGACTTCCTCTATGAAACTGTAGAGAAGACAGCTTGAGGACATTTCCAGTGACTGGGAGCTCTGGTAGCATAGCAGGTAAGGCATTTGGCTGCTTGCCAGAAGATTGGTAGTTCAAACCCACCAGCTGTTCTGCAGGAGGAAGATGAGGCAATCTACCTCTGTGACAACTTATAGGCTTGGAAACTCAATGGGGGTTACTATAACTCAGAGTCAAATTGACTGCAGTATTTTGGGGAGCTCTAGTGGCGTAGTGCCTAAGGCATTTGACTGCTAACAGAAGACTGGCAGTTCAAACCCACCAGGCACTCCTCGGAAGGAAGACTGGGCAATCTACTTCCTAGAGATACTGCCTCGGAAACCCCAGGAGAGGTTACTATGAGTCAGATCCGACTCAACTGCAATGAGTTTGGTTTGTTTTTTGGGGAGTTATTGGCTTCTGATCACCCCAAGGGAGCACTTTCTAACAAAAGGAATGGCTCCATGATGGGAAGCAAAGAGGGCACACATTACCTAGGCAGCTTTCATGGGCCCAGCACTTGGATATGTTATTGTATTCCATCCTCCCCGGAAACGTGAAAATATTGGGTCAGGCTGCCCACACAGCAGTGAGTTCCCTGTCACTGGAAGGATGTAACCAGAGCCTGGATGACCTGGTGGCAAGGCTATGGGTTATATCCTCTGCATTGAGAGAGGAAAGTCAGACCAGAGTGAGTCAGCAGGGGCAGACTTCAGGACACGTCTTTTTAGGAAAAGGGTGCAGCTCACCCAAGAGAACCCTGAAAGGCATCTGGGAGGGATGCTGTATTTGCTTTCACCAACACCTGCTCCTCACAAAGCTGCTGCATTCCCAGAAAGGAAGTTTTGGGGAAGAGCCAAGAGATGGAAACCTCCCCAGTCTTGGGCAGCTGCCTAGAGCTCTGAAACCTTGAATCCTGGCCAGGACTATTGCTGACCATCCCTGTGACCTTGGGCAAGGGGCCTAATTACAGGGGTGGGTCACTGAACTAGTGCACTTGAGAGCAACACTCCTCAGCCTGTCGCCTGTGTCTCTAGGCCTCTGTGCATCTGCCAAGGCCACAGGGTGAGAGCGTTGACCAGATGTTCAGTGCAGCTCCCACGACCCACTCAGGGGCCTTCTCACTGATTAGGCTGCCCAAGTGAAGTCACACTTATATCGTGAGACCGATGTATGTAGAAAGACTGGCTGCTTTGTCATTGTTGATTTGCTTCCCAAAGATAACAGCCTAGTCTTGCAATTGTGTGAATGCTTGTTATGTGGATAATCCTTTCCAGTTTGTAAAATGCCAACTGATAGTCTCCATAGGGTTAGAGAACGGTGTCCTTCCCAGAGAAAGGAATCTAGTCTGGGATCCACAGCCACCTAGCCCAGGCACTTGTCTGGAATGGGGTACAAGGAAGCAGGGCCCAAGCCCACCGCCCAGGCACTTGCCTGCCCTGGGACTCCCCTGTTTACCTAACATCAACTGTTGAGGTACCAACTAGAAGCCAGCTCTCCACTCCATCTCTCATTCAGGAAGCTCTTTACAGTTTATAAATGATGCTTTTTCACCCCAAGGAGTATATCTAACTCTACAGCTTCCTCGTTGTTGTTGTTGTTGTTAGTTCCCATCCAGTCAATCCTGCCTCCTTAGAGAGGAGGAAATCAACAGGCCCAAGGCCATACCACTAGTAAGGGAGAAACAGGGACTGGAATTGCATCTCCTATCTCTCAGAGCCAGTGTCCCAAAGACAGCTGCCCTCCCTCCCCCCTCTCTCCTACCTGCCTCCTGTCCCCAGCCCTGGCCAGGCTGTGATGGGTCACAGGGTTCATGCATATTAATATCCTTGGGACTGTCAGGCCATGGCATCCTGGGGTCAAAATCTATGAACTCAGGTGCATGATGCAATGTCTCTTTAAATAGGAGGCAGATGAGGAAGTTGAAACTGCCAAGGCACTTGCAGTGAGTGCACTCCCTTCCACTAAGCTCTTTGGGTCCATTCCCACTCCAGCCCAGACCACAGAGACTGGGCCCTGGTCTCCAGGATGGAGGGTATGAGGGTAAGGGGGGGCGCAGTAGTCAGGCCTGGCGTCGGTACTGGAACCGACCAGCTGGAGGCCAGGGGCCACAGAGCTGCTCACGTCCGCACATTTCTGAGCATCCACATCCCTTGGCCTGCTTCCAGAGGCCAAGGCTCTCACCCCTCCATTGGGGACTGCTGCCAAGGGGGTCTGAAGAATTCTGGCTGGCTCAGCCACATGCCCTGACCTCAGCAGAGAGGCGTGCAGAAGGACATATCTTTCAAGCTCTCCCTTCCCCTGGCCCTGCCCAGACATGCATAGTCAGAGGCCATTCATTAGAATCCCAGTCCCTCCAGGCTGCTGCCCACCTGGGCTCTGCACCACAAGAGTCCCTGCAGGCCTCTTAAATGACTACTTAACATCCCCCACTGCACCTCACCCTATCTCTGCAGCCACAGTACCCCGCCCCATTCCCTTTTTGTGTGTGTGTGTGTGTGATTTGGGTGAAAATTTACAGAGCAAATTCACTTTCCACACAGCAGTTCACATACACTTTGTCTCATGACATTGACCACAATTCACCACAATGCAACAGCTTCCCTCCCACTTCCTCCCCATAGTTACCTCTTCCCTGTGTCCTTCCCTCCATGCACCCCTGCCCCCTGAGCTGTATCCCTGTGCATAACAGCCCTTCTTTCTC
>NW_006921604.1:5907551-5909382 GCF_000298275.1 Orycteropus afer afer
CATTCTCTTCCCCATTTAATGGATTTTGGCCCTTTGTCAAAGATCAGCTGACCATAGGTTGATGGATCTATTTCTGAGTTCTCAATTCTATTCCATTGGTCTATGTGTCTGTCATTATACCAATACCAGGCAGTTCTGACTGCTGTGGCTGTATAGTAGGTTTTGAGATCCAGCAGTGTGAGACCTCCTACTTTGTTCTTCTTCTTCAATAGTGCTTTGCTTATCCAACCCATTCCCTTCCTTTTTTAGTGCCTGAATTAGAGACACGCCTTTGTTCACAACTCTCCATGACCTACAGCCCCTGAGAAGTCCCACTAGTATAATCCTCCTTCCTACTCCCATCCCCCGAGAGTTGTCCTTAAACACACATGTACCCTTAAAACTATCTAGCATGATTCAGTGTGCTTTCATTTTACATGAATGGTTTTGTAGTGTAAACCACTGTCCATTAGGTAGGGTTTTTTTTGTTTGTTTGTTTGTTTGTTTTAATTGTGATTTTAGTGAAAGTTTACAAAGCATATTCAATTCACATACACTTTGTCTCATGACATTGACTACAATGTACCACAATGCAACAGCTCCCCTCCCACTTCCTCCCCATAGTTACCTCTTCCTTGTCCTTCTCTCCATGCACTCCTGCTCCCTGAGCTGTCTCTGTGCATATACAGCCCCCCTATTCTCCTATGATTGATCTCTCCAAGAAGTGTATCTACCTAATGTAAATATTCAGCTCATATACCTTTTGTTTGGATGGAAGCCACAGGAGTAGGTTCAATTCCAGACCTGAAAGGCAGTTAGGGGCCATAGTCTCAGGGGTTCCACCAGGATCTATCAGACCAGCAAACCTGGTCCCTTTTTTTTTTCTTTTAAATGATTTTGAGTTTTGTTCCACATTGTTCTCCTACTCTATACAGAATCTCCATTAGGTAGTTTTATACCCTGAACTGTATTTTTAAGATCTCCAGATGAAAACATGTCACCTTGTTCATGATTTCTGACTGCTGTGTGGTACACACCTTATCCACTCTCTTAATGTTGCACCACTGACTTAATCCCAGCTCTTCACTGTCATGTATAACATTGTAAGGAACATCTTCATGGAAGTTCTCCTATAGGCCTATATAGGAGTTTCTTAGGTAAATACCCAGCAGTGGGGTGACAGGTCACAGGGTTGGTCACTTAATATGCTTGGGACTATCAGATTGTTCCCTGGGTAACTGGACCAGTCTGCACTCCTGCCAGCATCTAATGAGATTTTCCATCTTTCCATATCCTTGCCAATATTTGCTCTGTCTCACTTTCTTATTTTTGTTATTTTCATTGGTATGAAGTGGTATGTCATGGATGTTTTCATTGGCTTTTCTCTGATTACAAGTTTGTCTGAGCATCTTTTCATATACTTATTAGCAGTGGATCATAATCAAAATATGTAATAAGCAGTACAGCATGGATACTGACCCTTGAGAGCAACTGCAGGGCTCCATAAAGTACCAGGTGTCAACATCACAGAATGCGCTCCTGATCACCATAAGGAAAACAGCCCTCAATCTCAGAATTACCTGTGATGTTTCTGAGCTTAGCTTTGTTTTAGCATAATGAATTGCAAATTATGAATGGTGGATGATCTGCTCCAGCACCAAGACTTTCCTTTCCCTTAGCAGTCTGGATCACCAGCTCTTTGGTTCATTCAGGAGGAGAGAAGGGAAAGAAGAAGAAAAAAAAAAAAACAGCATTTTTAAAGAATTATTGACAGAAACTTCTGAAAAGATGGCAGAATAGGCAGACAAGCTACACAGACCCTCTTCAACAAAGAAAAGAGAAACCAATTGAC
>NW_006921604.1:5918384-5924075 GCF_000298275.1 Orycteropus afer afer
TATATCCTTCCCTTCAAGGCTCAGGGGTCCAGTATTATCTTCTGTGTCTGTGTTAATTGGTTTCCCTTTTCTTTGTTGAAGAGGGTCTGTGCAGTCTTTCTGCCTAGTCCTCCATCTTGCCAGATCTCCCCATTTTAAATGTTTATAAGCAGTGGCCATTTTGGATATTTAAAGTGACAGATTCTCATTCAGATTCCAGGGACCTAAGAATAGGCTCCATTTGCCAAGGACAGGAAGGACATATGGGAGCCTGACAATGGGAAAGGAGACAGGTGGTGAGTGCTTAAGTGCAGCCAACTGGTGAATAAAGGAACACAGTGCCCTGCTTACGTAGATAACAAGCAAACAAAACAAAGAAAATGAAAATCTTGGGCAAGTCACTCCAACATACAATCACCAATTAAATATAAACACAAAAATGTCACAATGTCTCAGAGACAACAGAGCATCACAATCCACACAAAGAAGCAAGATAAAGCAGGAGAAACAAGGGACCAGGATACAAACCCAAAACTCATCCCTGAGAGAGAAGCAGCATTGGAACTCCCTGATAAGGAATTCAAAAGAATTATATTTAGATACCTTCAACAGACTGAGAGAAGATCAAGGAAAACACTGACAAAATTGAGGAAAACACTGAGAAAGCCTAGAACAATTTCGAAAGACAATACAAGAACAAAATGACACAATAAATGAAAAATTAGAAATAGTACAAAATCTATAGATAGAAATCCAGAAGGTTAATATTAAATTTTCAGAAATAGATAGCACATTGAATGGGCAAAGGAGTAGAATTGAATCAATGGAAGATGAAATTAGTGAGATTGAAGACAAATACCTCAATACTTCTTTGGAAAGGGATCAAACAGAAAAAAGATCAAAACAAAATTGAAGAAAGCCTAAGGTTGATGTGGGATACCATCAAAAGGAATAACCTATGTGTAGCTGGAATTCCAAAACAGGAAGAGACAAACAAAACCACAGAGAAAATTGTCAAAGATCTGTTGGAAGAGAATGTCCTTGGTATGATGAAAGATGAGAATATATTCAAGAAGTCCAATGAACCCCAAGCAGGATAGATCCCAAAAGAAAATCACCAAGACATATCATCATCAAACTCACCAAAACCAAAGCCAAAGAAGGAATCCTGAAAGCAACATGGGAAAAACAAAAAGTTACCTACTAGGGTCAACCAATAAGATTAAGCTCAGATTTCTCAGCAGAAACCATGCAGGGGAGAAGACAATGGGATGGCATATATAAAACCCTGAAAGAAAAATTTCCAACCAAGAATTATATACCCAGCAAAACTGTCCCTCAAATATGATGATGAAATTAGGATATTTTCAGATAAGCAGAAATTAACAGAATTTGTTAAAACCAGACAAACCTTACAAGAGATGCTAAACAGAGTCCTTTGGACAGAGAACCAACAACAGCAAACAACAACCACTAACACACATGATGACATAACCCAGAAACCAACCCAATTATGGAAGTATCCAAAGTAAATAAGGCTGCAAGATTGTAAATAGGGAACCAGAAACATCAATTGACAAATGAGGACAACTACAAGCCAAAAGGGAGCTCTGGTAGCATAGTGGCTAAGGCACTTGACTGCTAACCAGAAGGCTGGCGGTTCAAACCCACCAGCCACTCCTCGGAAGGAAGGTTGGGCAATCCTACTTCCGTAGTGATACTGCCTCGGAAACCCAAGGAGGGGTCGCTATGAATCGGGGCCGACTTACAGAACTTCTAGATGGTAGGGAAGTTAAGACAGCTACAAGATAGAATGGAATATTCTAAACTTGGGAAGAAAAATATAAATTACAGGTAGCCTCAAAGAAAAATGATAAACTTTCACAACAAAATAAAAAAAGAGGACCAGCACAAATGTCTAGCAAATACTAAAACAATAGCAATGAAGGAAGTGATAACATGATCCATAAACAAAATACAAGCTTAGCAAAGAAAATTATATGGAATAAAGAAATCAGCAATACCATGAAAAAGCACATGACAAAATGATAGCAACAAATTCATACTTGTCAATAATTACACTGAATGTCAATGGATTAAACACACCACTCAAGAGATGGAGAGTTGCAGACTGGATAAGAAAACATAACCCATCAATACTCTGTCTACAAGAGACACACATTAGCGAGAAAGAGAAAAATAGACTAAAAATAAAAGGTTGTAAAAAGATATATCAAGAAAATGGCAACCATAAAAGAGCAGGAGTGGCGATATTAATTTCTGATAAAATTGACTTTAAGACAAAAACCACCATAAAAGACAAGGAAAGACATTACATAATAATTAAAGGATTGATTGCACAAGAGGACATAAGAATAATAAATATGTACCCAATGAAAGAGCCCCAAAATACATAAACCAGACTCTAATAGAACTAAGGACAAATATAGTATTTGTTTATTATTGTAAAAAGTCAAGAAAAGGTTTGTATATGGAAGAAAACTTTCTTTGTTGGTTACCAGTGGTGGGAGGGGAGGGGAGAGGAGGGAACACTGACAAATAAATAAATAAATAATGCGTTGACCCATGTCACTTTAGTTTTGGTATTTCACTGTACATAAATTATATTTCAATAAAACGTATTTTTTTAAAAAAAGGACTATTGACAGAAAATATCCCTAATATCATGGAAGACAAGAAGGTTTCCATTCAAGAAGCTCAAGGATACCCATATAAGGATAGACCCCAAAAGAAAGTCAGCAAGACATATCATAATCAAATTTTTGAAAACCAAAGACAAAGAAAGAATTCTGAGAGCAGCTCATGGAAAATGAGACACACAGAGAGGCACCAGTAAGACTAAGTGCTCACTTCTCAGCAGAGACCAGGGGATGAAGTAGACAATGAAATGACATACATAAAACTCTGAAAGAAAAGGATTGCCAACCATGAATCAAATATTCAGCAAAATGCTCTTTTGAATATGATGGTGTAACTAAGACATTCCCAGAAAAACAGAAATTTAGGAATTTGTGAAAACCAGACCAAGCTTACAAGAAATATTTAAGGAAGTCCTTTGGACAGAGAAACAATGACATCAGGCAACAACTTGAGATTGTGACATACAACAGCATCACCCAGATATCAACCTAAATAAAGAATTCTCAAAAGTAAAATAAGGCTGCAAAACTGAAAACAGAGAAAAAGAGATGTCAGTCAGTAAACAACAATACTTTCAAAACAAAAAGGAGGAATAAAGGGTGTAATTATAAAATTTCTATATGGAAAGGAAGTCAAAGCAATATCAACATATAAAAGACTGTTTTGAACTTAAGACAATAAATATAAATTTCAGAGTAAATACAAAGAAAATAAATAAATCTACTCACCAAATAAAGAAGATGAAAACTAAAAAGGCTCAGTAAAAACAAAATCACCAACAATGAAGGATACAAAAAGAAAATCCGTAAACTAAAAGAACTCAGAAAATTAAGTGGAACAAAGAAACCATTAACTACACACACACACACAAGTGTGACAAAATGACAGCAGTAAATTCATACCTATCAATAATCACACTAATTATAAATGGATTAAATGCACCAGTCAAGAGATAGGATAAAAAAAGAAAACTTTAAAAAATGACCCACCATTATGTTGCCTACAAGAGACACACATTAGATACAGACATAAATAGGTCAAAAATCAAAGGGTGGAAAAAAAATATATCAAGCCAACAATAACCAAAAGAGAGGAGTGACAATAATAATTTCTGATAAAGTAGACTTTAAGATAAAATCCACTATGAGAATAAAAGAAAGGCATTATATAAAGATTAAAGAGACAATCAACCAGGAAGACATAACCATAATAAATATTTACACACCCAATGAATGAACTCCAAAACATATAAAACAAACTCTAACAGAGTTGAAAAGAGAAATAGTTCTACAATAATAGTAAGAGACTTTAACACACCACTTTCAATGAAGGACAGAACAACTAGAAAGAAACTCAACAAAGATATAGATCTAAATAAAACAATCAACCAACTTGATCTCACAGACATATACAGAACATACTAACCAACAGCAGCACGGTACACATTCTTTTCCAATGTGTATGGATGATCATTCTCCAAAACAGACTATATTGTAGAACACAAAACAAGCATTAAGGAATTGAAAAAATGCTAAGGTGTTCTCTCCCTGTGCAGAATATAAAAGAGTGAAGAAAATAAAAGCTGCAAGGAAAAAACTGACCATGGGAACCCCAGCATCCATGACACATGATATATGATGGCATCAGAAGAACTAAATGGTGCCTGGCTACCACTGCTGACCTTGCTGAAAGTGATCATAATAGGAGGTCATGGATAGAGTGGGAGACAAATGTGGAATAAGACTCAAATCATATAAAGGACCAGACTTACTGGTCTGATAGAGACTAGTGGAATCCCCAATACTATGGCCGTTAGACATCCTTCAAGCTTGAAGCTGAACTCACCCCTATGGCTCAACTTTCAGCCAAACAATAGGCAAGACTATAAGATGAACAACAGAGAGGTATGCACTCATTAGAACAACCAACAATATGAAATCAAAAGGGCAGCATTTGCCCAGGGAGACAGCTTAGAAGGCAGAAAGGAACAGGAAAGAAGGGTGAAGGGAAATGGTAAACACAGGGAGGAAGTGGGAAGAGTGCTGTTATGTTGTGGGGACTGAGAGCAATGTCACAAAACAAAATGTGTATGAATTGTTGAATGGAAAACCAATTTACTCTGTACACTTTCATCACAATCATAATTTAAGAATAAATAAATAAATTCAAAGACATTGAAATAATCCAAAGCATCTTTTCTCATCATATTGTTATAAAAGTAGAAATTAATTAACAGCAAGAAAAAGGATATAAAATTAAATACATGGAAACTGAACAAGACATTATGTAAAAACTATTGGATAATAGATTAAATTTAAAAATCCTTAGAATCAAATGAGAATGAAAGCACAACATACCAAAACCTTAGGGTCACAGCAAAAACAGTGCTCAGAGAAGTATTTATAGCAATAAATGCACAAATCAAAAAAGAGGGACTTAAATCAATAGTCTAATCTTACAACTCAGACAAATAGAAAAGGAGCAGCAAAAGTAGCCCACAGTCACTAGAAGAAAGAGAATAATAAAGAGCAGAGTAGAAATAAATGCAATAAAATACAGAAAAAATAAAAGGAAGAATCAACAATGCTAGAAGTTGGTTCTTTGAAAGGGTCAGTAAAGTTGACAGACCACTGGTCAAATTGACAAAGGAAAAAAATAAGAAGTCATGAATAAACAAAATAAGAAATGAGAAGAGTGAAAGATTGATACCACAACAGAGCCAACTGAGATAGAAAGGATCATTATAGAATATTATGAAAAATTCTACTCTAACAAATTTGAAAACCTAGGAGAAATGGACAATTTTCTAGAAATACTCTAACTATATAAGTTAATACAAACGGAAACAAAAAACCTAAATATACCCATAACAAAAAAGAAATTTAAGGAGTTCCAGCAAGATGGCAGACTAGGCACAAGGACTGCACAGATGCTCTTCAACAAAGAAAAGGGAAACCAATTAACACAGACATAGAAGATAATCTTGGACCCCTGAGCCTTGAAGGGAAGGATACAAAAGTGGACTAAACCCCAACTAGCAGAAGAATTTGC
>NW_006921604.1:5928567-5974597 GCF_000298275.1 Orycteropus afer afer
TTGATACAAATTCTACCTGAAATATTCCAGAACATAGCAAAGGAAAGAATATTCCCTAATTCCTTCTAGGAAGCCACCATAATCCTGATACCAAAGCCAGGCAAAGATACCACAAAAACAAAAATTACAGACCAATATCCCTCATGAATATAGATGCAAAAATTCTCAACAAAATTCTAGCTGACAGAATCCAATGGCATAACAAAAAAAAAAAATCACAATCAGGTGGGATTCATACCAGGGATGCAAGGATGGTTCAGTAACAGAATATCAATCACTATAATTCACCACAAATATAAAACAATGGAAAGGAATTACATGATCATCTCAATTAATGTGGAAAAGGAATTTGATAAAATCCAACACCTTTTCCTGATCAAAAGGTTTCAGCAAAATAGGAATAGAAGCAAAATTCCTCAACATAATTAAGGGCATACATACAAAATCAACAGCCAACATTACTCTCAATGGAGAGAGACTGAAAGCATACCCCTTGAGGATGGGAGCTAGACAATGATACCCATTATCATCACTCTGACTCAATTGTACTGAAGTCTTAAAAAAAAAAAAAAAACACTGCCATTGAGTCAATTCCAACTCATAGCAACCCCCACTGGATTTCTGAGGTGGTAAATCTTTATGGAAGTAGATTGCCCAGTCTTGCTTCCACAGAGTGTCTGGTGGGATAGAACCACCAATCTTCTGGTTAGCAGTCAGATGCCTTAGACACCACGCTACCAGAGCTCCTTACTGGAAGTCATAGCCAGAGCAATAAGAAAATAAATGGCATCCAAATTGATAAGGAAGAAGTAAAACTACCCCTATTCACAGATGATATGGTCCTACACAGAAAATCCCAGCGATTCCACAAGAAAGTTACTGGAACTAATTGAAAGTTTCAGCAAAGTGGCAAGGTACAAGATCAACTTACAGAAATCACTCAGACTCCTCTACAGTAGCACAGAGAACTTGGCAGAGTAAATCAACAAAACAATACCATTTGCAATAGCCCAAAATATAAAATACCCAGGAACAAATCTAACCAGGGATGTAAAAGACTTATACAAGGACAACTACAAACACTACTATAAAGAATCAAAAGAGACCTACATAAATGGAAAAACAAACCAGTCTCATGGATTGGAAGATTAATATTGTGAAAATGCCAATACTATCCAAAGTAATCTATAGATATAATGAAATCCAAATCCATATCCCAATGACAGTCTTTAACAAAATGGAAAAACTGATCTCCAACTTTATATGGAAAGGAAAGAGGCCTCAAACAGCTAAAGCATTTAACCAAGTAGGAGGCCTCACACTTCCTGATCTCAGAATTTACTATACAGCCATGGTACTGTACAAAGACAGACACAGACCATTGAAACAGAATTGAGAACCCAGAAGTAAATCCACCCAGCTACATAAGTCAACAGACAGTTTTGACAAAGGATCAAAGTCCATTCAACAGGGAAGAGATAGTCTCTTTAAACAAATGATGATGGCAAAATTGGATATCTATTTGCCCAAAATGAAATAGGATTCATACCTCACTCCATATACAGAAACTAACTCAAAATGGATCAAAGACCTGAAGGTTAAACCTAAAACTATAACGTTCCTGGGAGACAACACAGGGACAAAGCTAGGGGTCCTAATTTATGGCATAAATATGCTATCAAATATAACTAAACATGCACAAACAACAGAAGATAAACTAGATAACTAGGAACTCTTAAAAACTAATGTTCATCAAAAGACTTTACCAAAAGAATGAAAAAAGAACCTACAGACTGGAAAAAAAAAAAATGGCGATGACATATCTAACAAGGACATAATCTCTAAAAAATACTTTTAAAAAAACTTCAACACTTCAATAACAAAAGACAGATAATCCACTCAAAAAATGGTCAAAGGACATGAACAAAAACCTTTCACTAAAGAAGACATTCAAGTGGTTAACAAACACATGAAGAGATGCTCATAATCATTAGCCATTATTGTTAGGTGCCATTGAGTTGGACTCAATTCATAGTGACTCCGTGCACAACATAACAAAACCCTGCCCAGTCCTGCACCCTCCACACAGTCATTGCCCATAATTTGTTATGATCCACACAGTCCAATGCCTTTGCATAGTCAATAAAACACAGGTATGCTTTCTGATATTCTCTGTTTTCAGCCAAGATCCATCTGACATCAGCACTGACAGCCTTATTCCACATCCTCTTCTGAATCTGGCTTGAATTTCTGGCAGTTCCCTGTTGATGTACTGCTGCAATTGTTTTTTAATTATCTTCAGCAAAATGTTATTTGCGTGTGACATTAGCCATTAAACGTACTGCCATCAAGTTGATTCCAACTCCTAGTGACCCTATAGGACAGCAGAACTGCCCCCATAGGGTTTCCAAGCCTGTAAATCTTTACAGAAGCAGACTACCTCATCTTGCTCCTATAGAGCAGCTGGGAGTTTGAACTGCCGATCTCTTGGTTAGCAGCTGAATGCTTTAACCACCGTGACACCAGAGCTCCTATTAGGCATTAGAAAGATGCACATCAAAATTACAATGAGATATCATCTCACCCCTGCAAAAATGGCACTGACCAAAAATCAGATAACAACAAACACTGGTGAGGTTTTGGGGAGATTGAAACTTTTATGCATTGCTGGTGGGGTTGTAAAATGATATAACCACTATGGAAAATGGTATGGCACTTCCTCAAAAAGCTAGAAATAGAAAACCCATAAGATCCATCAATCCCACTCCTATGTATATATACTACAGAAATAAGACTAGTGATGTGAATAGACATAGCACACCTATGTTCATTGCAGCATTATTCACACAGCAAAAAGATGGAAACAACCCGAGTGTCCAACAATAGATGAATTGATAAACAAAATGTGATGCATACATCCAATGGAATATTATGCGATGATAATTTTAAAAAAAATAACAAGTCCACAAAACATCTTATAACATGGATGAATCTGGAGGATATTATGCTGAGTGAAATAAAGCAATTACAAAAGGACAAATATTGTGTGATATCACTTTTATAAAAAGTCAAGAATAGGTTTACACAAAGAAAGCAACATTCTTTGATGGTTACCAGGGATGGGAGGGGAGAGGCAGAATCACTTCCTAGATAGTAGACACATGTTAGTTCTGGTGACCAAAAATCCCAAACCCACTACCATCTAGTCGATTCCAACTCATAAAGACTTCCATTTGGTTTCCAAGGCTGTAAATCTTTACGGAAGTAGATTGCATCATCTTCCTCCCACGGAGCAGCTAGTGGGCTTAAACCACCAACCTTTTGGTTAGCAGCTAAATACCTTATCTGCTATGCCACCAGAGCTCCTTTAATTCTAGTGAAGGGAAAGGCAATTCACAATACAGAGGAAGTCAGCACAATGTGCCCAAGGTAAATGAAGACACCAAGAGGTATACAAGAATAAAGGACAACGATCCTTAATCATTGCTGTGGTATATTGTAAATGCTGTAATATATACAATTCTGTAATAGCAGTAATAACAATCAAAAATTTGCAAGTGGTTACATAGGTAGGTATGAATGTTACATAGGTGTGGAAGGGCATTGGCAGTGTATGTGCATACATATATAGGTATAGTTGTGGGCATTTGCATATGAAATAGAGCACATGGGGGTACAGTTATACAAAATTCTTAGACATATCCAAATACCTTATTGGACTGAGTTACTGGACTTGAATACTAAGGATCATAGTGTTGAGTGACATATAGGTCAACTGGCATAACGTAGTCCATAAAGATAATGTTCTATATTCTGGTTTAGTGAGTAGCGTCTGGGGTTTCAAAAGTTTGCAAGCAGCCATCTAAGACACAACTATTGGTCTCTTCCCATCTTAGCCAATGAGAGTGAAGGAAACCAAACACTCAAGGAAGCAATTAGTACACAGGACTAACGGCCCACATGAACAATAGCCTCCTCTAGACTGAGACCAAAAGAACTAGGACAGTGGTGCCCAGCTATCACTACCAACTTTTCTGACCAGGAACACAATAAAACATACCAGATAGAATGGGAGAAAATATAGAACAAAACTCAAATTCTTTAAAAAAAAAAAAAAAAAGACCAGGCTTACTAGACTGATAGAGACTAGAGAAACCCCCAAGGCTATCACCCTAAGTCATCCTTCATCCTTTCAACCTAGAACTAAAACCACTCCCAGAGGTCATCTTTCAGCCAAATAATTGATTGGCTATAAAACAAACAATAACACCAGTGAGGAATGTGCTTCTTAGAACAATCAGCCATACAAGACCAGATGGGCAACATTAGCCCAAAAGCAAAGACAAGAAGGTTAAGAGGAATGGAAATGGGGAAATCAGGGTGGAAATGTTGAGCATTGACACTTTGCTGGAATAGTAACCAATCACATGGAACAGTCTGTGTATAAATTTGTTGAATGGGAAACTAATTTGCTGTGAAAATTTTCACCTAAAACACAATAAAATGTTCTAAAAACAAACAAACAAAAAAAAAGTTCACTATAGTATTTTCTGAAATGGTTTAAAAAAGAAGAAGAAGCTGTCCAGATTTCCAAGAAAATAATTATATACATGATAAACTGTAGTTGTGACATTTAAAACAGAGCCTGTGAAGACTGACAGCATGGAGGAGCGCTGCTGCTGTGATGTTACGTGGGAAGGCAGGACACAGCCTGAGTGAGGACAATGGGATATCGACATGTAAAAATTACCAGAGAGTGGAGGAAAAAAAAAAATTACCAAAGAGGAACATAGACAGACTAAAGCTCGCATGATGGGCTGAAGTGATAAGAGTGTCAGAATGTCTTCCTCTTTTATTTCCAAAGCAAAAAAACCAAACTCACTGCCATTGAGTTGGATCCGACCCCTCCTCGGGTTTCCGAAGCGGTATCACTACAGAAGTAGATTGCCCAACCTTCCTTCCGAGGAGTAGCTGGCAGGTTTGAATCGCCAGGCTTCTGGTTCATAATGGTGTTTGTGGGAGTCCCTGAGTGGCATAAAGTGTTAAGCGCTCAACAACTAATCCAACGCTTGATTACTCAAACCCACCCAGAGGCACCTCCAAAGAAAGACAGATGAGAAAACTGGGTCCTATGTTACATGACTTGCCCACAGGTACCCAAGCTTCTAAGTCAGGGCAGGCTAACTGCTATAATAAAGGACCCCCTAATCTCTGTGTTTTCAGCCACTCCTCGGAAGGAAGGTTGGGCAATCCTACTTCCGTAGTGATACTGTCTCGGAAACCCAAGGAGGGGTTGCTATGAGTCAGGGCTGACTCGACGGCACATAACAACAACAACAACAACAATCTCTGTGTTTTAGCACAAAAATGATTTCTTGCTTAGGTCACAGTCCACCGTGAGTTAAGTAGCTCTCTTCCAAGTGGTGACTCAGACTCAAGCTCCATTCATCCTGTGGTGCCACCATCTTTACCTCATGACCTCCCAGGTTGTTGTAGAAGGGGAAGTTAATGGATGGTGGCATATGGGAGACTTGTATGGGCCAGGTAACAGTGGTTTGTCTCTTTTGCCCCTTTTTCCATTGACCCAACTCATCTCTAAATCAAGGGGCTGGAAAGTGTGGTCTAATGGATTTTCAGGAGGGAGATGAAGGACTTATTGGGCACTGGAGGGGTCACCCTGAGCAGTCAACTATAAGCCCATATCCTTAGCCATACACTGCCACCTCACACTCTGGAGGAGCTGGGCACCTCAGGACACAAGCAACGGGGGTGGCTAAAATGCAGAGGTGGGGAAGAAACATCAGGGCATGAGCCCAGAGGACTGGAGGGCCCCACCACCAGCCCAAGATGTCTGGACTTTGTCCTGTGAGCGGTAAGGATCCACTGTCAGGTTTTATGCAAGGAAGTGCCGTGGGCAAGTCTGGGTTCCAGAGAGATAAGTTCAAAGTGGAAGAGGCAAGGGGATGGGGAAAATGTGAGCAGCCCAGGGTCCCTGGTGACTCAGGGTGGAGCTGGCAAAAGCTGAGTCTCTAGACTCCTGTTCCAGTGCTCGTTCCCTTCTGTCCCAGCCCATCATGAAAGCCTAGCCACTCCAAGCCAAGGCCTCACCTTCTCTGCAGGCCAGCCCCACCTCAAAGGGCAGCCGAGGGGAAGGCCTCTCTCACTCTGGGAGGCAAAGATGGGGCCAACATGCAGCTGTAATTCTATTTCTTGTGTCTGGGAGCCAGAGGGGCAGAAGGATGAATAACCACATTTTATTCATTCCAGGCGCCGGGGACATCACTCAGGACCAGCAAAGAGCCATTAACCCAGACTGAGTGTGCCCTGCAGGGAAACCATCTCCCAGCAGCCTCATTAGTGAAGGGCCTTGTGGCAGGAGACAGAAGCCTGGCATTGGTGGGGCCGTTTGGGAGGCTGGGGAGTTTCTGAAAACCACATTCAGGTGCTTGGAGACCAGGCCCCAGAGCTGTCCCCTGGCTCACTACCTGCTTCACCTGGCACCAGTATGGTGGGCACATAGGGTGGTGGACAAGGAGCCAGAAGGAGGATGTTCCTCACCAGGGGAAAGCATTGGTGGGGAGGTGGGTAAACTGGCTCCCAGTCTTAGGCTCTTCATTGGCTGGGAGAAAAACAGACATTTCCTTCTGGGTTATGGGTCACCTGTCATTCACAGGCCATCTCCAGTAAACCTCCTCACACCCTTTCCCTGACGCTATGCTGCCTGGCAACAACATTCCTTCTTCTGTTCCCTCTAGGCCTTCTGTCCTCCATAGCCCTTTCCAGGCTGCTGGGTGAGAGCAGGTGGGAGAGCCCCTTGCAGGGCTCCCAACCCTGACTGCAGCTGGTTGTTCCCCACCCTTGTCTTTACCTCATCACGGGCCTCACAGGTGACAACAATGTCCACCACAGCAATCATCCTCATTCCCAGGGCTGTCCAGCATCATTACCTCACCTCATCCTCACAAATGACTTGTGGGCACTGTGATCTTCCCAATCCACAGAGATGAACTGCTTCCCAGAGAGGGGAGGCCTGAACAGGAGCTCACAGTTGTGTCTCATATCAATAGCTACCTCTTCCCTCCTGCCTCTGGCCTTTGTCTCTGTCCTCAGCCTTCTGCCTTTCTCTATGGAGAATGGTGTCTATAACAATTAGTTCCAAATTGCTGAACGATCTTTCACAGTTGTCGATAGAAACTGTGATGGTGAATACAAACTGCTCATTGGCGCCCCCATTCAAGTGGCACCCAGAGCGGATTCCCCAATAAGCAAGTAAGCATAGCTTACTTGTGCCTACTTACTGGTCTGTAGTGAACAATTTCACATGGGTCACACCACATGATATTGTGGAAAGCATGTGAAATTTTTCACTATAGATTAGTAAATATGCACAAGTAAGCCCTTGCTTACCTTGCTTATTGAGTAATCTGACACTAGCCATACCCACTCCCACCCTATCCTAGTCGTGCCTCTGCTCCCACCTGCTCTTCCCCTCAATGGCTTCTCTCTCTCCCTGCTCCAGCCGCCCTCATCCCTCCCCTGGGAGGAAGAGTTCAGGCTCTCTTGAAGCTAGATGCTAGGTCAGGCTCTTTGGTGGATACAAGCACTGTCTGTGCACAGAGCCTGCTCCTCAGGTCTGGAAATGGGGAAACTAGCTGATGGGTGGCCTTGGGACTCTATCCCAGGGGCCAAAGGAAAGGGAAGGTTGTTGTAAACTAGTGGGCTGGCTCCCATGGGGCAGAGGACATTCTCTCTTTCTCTCACTCAATCTCGCAATTTCTCCTTCTCAACCTCTCTCTATATATCTCTCTATTAATTTCTCTATTTCTGTCTCTCAGTCTCTCTCACACTCTCTTCCTCTCTTGATCTCTCTCAATCACTCTCTCACTCTGTCTGTCTGTCTCGCTCTCTCTCTCTCTTCCCTGCAATCCTATCTCTCTCATACACACACATACATACACACCCTCCCCAGTGCCCAGGAATAGATGGTAAACCAGACACCTGCCTTCTACTGGCAGAAACAGCTAGAGGGAGGATCCCAAAGGGAAGAGGAAAAGCTGGCAGCTGACAGGCTAGCAAAGAGAGGTCTGCAAATGGCCCTGAGGGCACTGTAGGCAGGTGGAAGGTGGTGGCAGGGAGAGCCTTGAGAAAAGGACAAAGCCCCAGGTGAAGAGATTGCCTGTCTTAGTTTAGGACCTCTAATCATTTCTACCTCTTTGTCTAACAAGGTATCTTCTTCAAGCCTATGCCTGAATGAAAACCACTAATGTTCTAACTGCATCTGAAAGATCTTCAGTGGGTACCCAATGTTATTGCTTCACGTCTGTGGACAGTAACTTGGTCTGTATTTGGGCTATGCCCAACTTCGTCTGGTACCATCCTAGGGGTAGAGGTCCAGAGCAGTTGTCCAGCAGAAATAACCCCTGGAGCACTAGCTCTGCCAAGCCACATGCCAAAGGCCAGCACAGGGGAGGGGCAGGAAGCCCTTAGAGCCAGAGACCTGGGTGAGCATTCTGGCTCACTAATTTATGCACTGTGTGCCCTTCAGCAAGTCACTTCACCTCTCTGAGTTTCATTTCCTCATGCATACATGAGCTAATACAGTCTATCTTGCAAGGTTATTGGATACTATGTACAGTATGTACTATACCTGGGCATTTGTCCACTTTGCATGGCCTCTAAGTCAACTTGTGGAAAACTGGACTCCTTGCCTTGATCTCCACACCAGGTGCCCCACTTAACTTCCTCATCTCTGACCTGAGAATGATGATCATCCCCAGATGCTGAGCTAAAAGCTATGAGATCATCTTTGATTTTGTCTCTTGGCAGAAATCATATCCAATTGTCACCAAGCTCTGGTCAGCATCTTGTCCAAATTTCCCCTCACCTTAGTCCAGGACCAGACCCTATCGATGGCAAGGGCCCACACTGTGTGAGCTACTGGGTGCAGGGTGGGGACAATGAGGGCACTGCAGGCAGGTGGAAGGTGGTGGCAGGGAGGGCCTTGATGCAGGGAAGGGGTCCCTGCCCTCAGGGAACTGCCAAGCAAATACAGGAGGCAGACTTGTCCAACCTTCACATGACAGGAGAGGATCAAACAGCAGCACCAACAAAGAAGGAGTGGGAATGCTGCAGGGAGAAGCTGGCATTCGAATGGGATCTCAGAAGATGGGAGCATTTAAATCAGTGCAGCAAGTGAGGAAGAGCATTCCAGGATAGGGAACAGTGACTACTCAGTCAACATTTTGAATGCCTATTAGGTACAGCCACCTTATGCCCAGTAACTGGGACAGAAGACTCTGCTCTTATGGAGTTTGTCATTTCAAACACTACAAGTATTAGGAAGAATTATTTTCTTTATTTGTTATTGTCTTATTTTATTAATAAGACAATGTGATGAGTGATAAGGGAAGGCCTCCCTAGAGAGAAGACAATTGCAGAAGATCTTCACGATAAGAAGGAGCCATGTGAACTGAAGGGAAAAGCATTTTAGGCAAGGGGAATAACAAGTGCAAGGGCCCGGGGACAGGACAAGCTTGGCTTCACAAAAATACATTTTCTGACAAAAGACTCATATCCAGAACGCATTTAAAAAGAAAAAAAAACCTACAAATCAAAAGAAAAAGAAAACCATTTTTAAAATGGGTAACAGACTTAAAAATTAAACACACTTCATAAAAGAGAATATCAAAAGCACATGAAAATTTTAGCTTAACTGGTAAAAATGATCTGCCTTGAACATTAGGCTCTTTTAAGTGCTATTTGTGTGGGATCAAATTGGCAACAGCAACTCAAGATAGGAACCTTAAACGGCAGTGAGTTTATGTTAAAGAAGGAGGAACAACTCAGAAAAGGAGGGTGGGAATGGTTGCACAAGTCAAAGAATGTCATCAATGTCACTAAATTATACATGTAGAAACTGTTAGATTGGTGTACACTTTGCTGTGTATATTCTCAATAACAACAAATCCACTATATGAAATGGAACAACTAGAATGGAATTAAAGAAAATGTTGACACATTGTGGAAAATTAACTAATGTCACTGGACAATTTGTGTAGAAATTGTCAAATGGGAACCTAATTTGATATATAAACTCTCACCAAAAATATAATAAAATATTATTTAAAAAATAAACCACAAACAAAGAAATTCAACATTATTAGTTACCAGGAAGTGATATGAGCACACTTTTACCAAATGGCTAAAATTAAAAAGACCAATAAAACCAAGTGTTGGTGAGGATTGTGAAGCAACTGGAACTCTCATACACTGCTAATAGAGGTGTTAATTGGTAGAAATATTTTTGGAAAACTGAAAATATCCACTAACGTTAAATGTTTGCCTATCCTATGAGCAGCAGTTCCATTTCTAGATATTTACTCAAAAGAATGAGTACACATATCTGCCAAAAGATACAGACGTGAACATTCATAGTAACTTTATTCATAATATCTCAAAACTAAAACAATACAAATGTCCATCAACAGAGGAACAGATAAATAAATTGTAGAACATCCACACAAAGGAATACTATTCAGAAATTAAAAAGAACAGCTAATGCTGAGACAACATGGGTGACTATCGCAGACATTATATTAAGCAAAAGAACCCAGATGCAAAAGAGTTTATACATTTGATTCCATTTATATGAAAGTTATAAAAGAGGAAAACCAATCTATGGTGCTAGAAATCGGAATGATATTAACTTCCTAGGGTGAAGAAAAAGGAGGAAGACAGTCAATGAGATACATTGACACAGTGGCTGCAACAATGGGCTCAAACACAGCAATGATTGTGAGGATGGTGCAGGACAGGGCAGTGTTCCGTTCTGGTGTGCATGGGGTCACTAGGAGTTGGAACTGACTCGATGGCACCAACAACAACAAGGGTGAAGGCAACGAGCCTTCTCAATCTGGACGGGGCTTACATAGAAGTTACCCACTAAACCAATTGTTGAGTCAGAGTAGATCTGACTCATTTCCATAGGGTTTTCCATGCTGATTTTTTTACCCAGATCACCAGGACTTTCTTCCAAGATACCTCCAGGGAGACTTGAACCTCCAACTTTTCGGTTAGCAGCAGAGCCCATTAACCACTTGTGTCACCCAGGGATTCCTTACACAGGTGTACGCATATATAGTCAGCAAGCTGTACATATAAGGCTGTGCCTTTCACTGTCTGACTTGAGTGATTTTTCAGAAGGTCCCTGTAAGTGCAGGTAGAGAGGGGCTTGTAGGGAGCATGGACAGAGCAGGCACATGTTAAAACTTGTGCATTCATCCAGCAACTCTGCACCCTAGACCTGGCTGGGAGTGGACCCCATGTGGGAGCATTTCCTCCCACCCTCTCCTAGCCTAGATGATGAGATCAGGTCCTTAGGAAGGAGGGACTTGCCCCACAGCACATGGCAGTGGAGGTGGAGGGAAGCCCGGTCCCTGGCTGCCCAGCCCAGGTCTCACTCCTAGCATCAATCTGCTTCTCCTAATGATGCTGCAAAGACAGGTGATGGTGTGCCCTGTGAAAGACCTGAAAGGACAGTCCCATATAGGGACACAGGAGGGCGGGAGAGTGTCATTCCAAGAACTGAAAGTTTTGGAATCCAGAATTTTCCACTTATCTTCAGCAGGATGAAGAGCACATGGGGAGAAAGGGCTGTAGGTCAAGCGTTCAGAACAGTGCTGGGCTCCTCGTGGGATTCAATAAGTGAGGTGTCAGGGCCAGATGTGTGAGCTCTGAGGTGTCCAAAGAAGTTGGGCATCAACAGAGGCCACACTCAGTCACCCAGTATGTAATGGGTTGAGAAGGGCCCGGGCACTGGAAAGTGAGCTACTTCCCTCAGAGGGAGCAGAGAGGCACAGAAGGGAAAGGGGGTCCAGGGCTGGCAGAAGCTGACGCATGAGTCCTGCTTAGCTCCCATACCTGTAGCTTCCAGAAGAGGGACTGGGGCTCACTTTTGAGGCTTCCACCACCACCAGGCCCTCTCCTGTGGAGCTGACAGCAAAGTGGCAGCCACACCCTGCCCAAGAATCCTATCAACTACAAGCCCTGTGGCAAAGCCAGCTAAGGCTCTTAGGGCAAGGAGTGAGGGGGAGGGAGAAGGGAAGGTGGGAAGAAGGTGGAGGATCATGGAGCTTGTGGTGCCTGCCCTCCCTTGATGTCTCTCCCCTGGCCTGGAAGAGGCTTCTGTCGATGAGTCTCAGCTGTTAAAAATAACCTGCCTCTCCATCATTATGACAGCCACGCTGGGGACAATGTGTTCTAAGGCCTGAACTGCTCTCTAGGGACTGGAGCAAGGGGGCAAGAAGGACTATGGATGTTTCTGGCCAATCCAGGGCCAGGAGAGCATGCCACACATCAGCTCTCCTGCTCCTCAAGATCCTGAGGTAGCAAGTCAAGGACGAGAGTCCCATGGGGGGGTACTACAGGGGTACTGTGTTACCCCACAAGGAGCTAGA
The DNA here is from genome assembly GCF_000298275.1 of Orycteropus afer afer. Taxonomy (NCBI): domain Eukaryota; kingdom Metazoa; phylum Chordata; class Mammalia; order Tubulidentata; family Orycteropodidae; genus Orycteropus; species Orycteropus afer. Next base: position 5,941,023 of record NW_006921604.1, read on the forward strand.
GGATCTGTATGCTCCTCCTGGTGGCCTAGAACTCACTGCTACCCTGTACAGAACCCAGCACACAGAAGGGAGCTCTAGGCCTCCTTTCCCCACATGGCTTCTTCATCTAACTCCCCAAAAACATCTCTGGCAGGGACCAGAGGAGGCTTTACAGGGAATGGGGAAGAGAAAAAGGGACTCTGGGGTGCCTGTGAAGCTCATGTCCTTGTCCACAAATGTAGTTCCTGCTCTACTGTGGCCCCCTCCCTACAGAAGAGAGAGAGGGTGGTGACAGCATACAGGACCAAGCATCCAGACTCTTGAGGCAAAAAGTCCCAGGTTCAAATCCTGGCTCAGCCCTGACTAAAGTGTGATGTTGAGAAAGGTATAGAAAGAAATATCTCTGTTCCCTGGTTCTAACATCAGTAAAATATGCACTATATTCTTAGTCCCAACCTCACAGGCTTTCTGTGAAAGTTAAAAAAGTTCTGCATGTCACTAAACACACGGTGCCTGGAAGCATTCAATAAATATTGCTGTTATTATAGCACCAGGGCGTTAGCTATGGAGTGGAATTTCAAATCCTGACTCCTCTAGTGACCAGCTGTGTAGCCTTGAACAAGTTGCTTGACCCTTCTGATCCCTAATGTATTGACCTATAGAATGGAATGACACTACTTACCTCCTAGACCTGTTGGAAGCCTGCTTATGTGCAGACGCTTAGAATGGTGTTGACTGTAGCCCCAGAGAGGGACAGGCCAAAGGCAGGACAAGGAGTAAAGGTGCTCCTGCTACCATTCTGATCCATGCCTCTTAAGAAGTAATTGAAGGCCTCCTTGACCACGGTACCAGAGGCCCCCGGAGAGCACCTAACCTGGCCAGCACTTCCTGAGGCCCTTGTGGATAGGCCCATCTCAGCCACAGGCCTGGCAGCCCCCACCCCTGTGCTCCATGTCCCCACTCACCTTCATGCTGTCCCACTGTGCCCACGGGTTAGGGAGGAGGAGGGAGAGAGATAAAGACAGAGAGAAGACAGAGGGAAATCAAGAGAGAAGAGGGTCAGCATCCAGGGAGGGGAAAAAGGAGAAAGAAGGAGAGGCAGAGAGAAACAGAAGGGGGGAGGAGTGAGAGAGAGATCCACAGACACAAGTGAGCCAGAGAAAACAAAAATAACAGAGAGTTTCTGGAAATGTAACAATGGGAGTGACCTTTCTAAAAGACAGAATGGGATGGAAGGAGAGGAAAAGGGGCGCCAGCTTGGGATCCCCAAGGGAGTCCGTGGGGGGCAGTGATGGAGCCTGGGGAGCTGGAAACAGCCTGACTCCCCTGCAAACAGGGCTTTACCAAAGGATGGGTAATATGTTGTCATGACAACAGATGTAGCATTTAGGGTAATTATTGGTGAATAACAAAGAGAAGAGGTGGCAGCCCAGGCTGATGCTTGCAGCCCAGGGAGGGAGGTCTTGGAGACAGCCCCAAGCCGCCATCAGCCCCTATCCCATCTCAGCTGCTTACCTCAGCCTAGCCCAGGCCCTCTCCAGAACAAGACCTGCCTCAGGCCAGACCTTCTGAGCTCCACCCAGAGGATCTCCACATGGTTGTGGTTTAGAAGCATCCCCTGCCTTGCCTTCTCTCTCTATCCTGCCTGGACTTGACAGGAAACACAGGCACTGTTTGGACACTGTCTCTGTGGCAGGCACTATGCCCGACTTCAACAAACATCTCAGTGTGACTCTCCCCACACCCTCTGAGTAAGGCGCAGCAGGAACTTCTTTTAAGCGGTGAGAACACAAGAATCAGAGAAGTAGAGTAGTAACTTTCTGAGATCACACAGCAGGAAGGCAGTTCTGTCGCTCTGAACAGCCCACCCCAAATGATTCTGGATTAGCCCCCAAGCAGGCCTAGAGGCAGCTATTCCTCAAAGCCTCATCCTCCAGCATCTGCTGGAAAGATTTAGGGAGCACTTGTGGGTGAGAAAAAGGGTTTAAGGGAACAGATGTTCTATATACCTGGCCCTCTACAGACATTATCCCATTTCATCCCTTAGGGTAAGTATTGTTATTTCTATTTTATAGACAGGAATATAGGCTCAGAGAAAGAAAGTAAGTGACCTGCCCAAGGACCCCCATCTGGTGAGCGGCAGATGCTGCCCCAAACATCTTATTGACAAGTGGCCATCTGCTTCAGGGTCATTCTAGGCCTGGAATTCCAGGCCTGAGCTGGAGCAGGGTGGCACTGCAACTCAATATTTTAGAAATTGGGGAGCTTGTTTGTAGGGTAACTGCAGGGACTGGACTGCATTTATCAGGGTCTTGTGAGTCTGGGAACTTGGGGGACTTCAGAGGCCAAGACTCCCTTCTAGCTCTCTGCAGCCTGGGGTAACACCCAGCAATCTGACCCAGCCATGACGCTAGTGGTATCTACAGCTGTCCTTTCTGCTTCTGTCCTCTGGGCCATTGGCCTCACACCCACAGAGCTTCCTGGACATCCACCCCAGAGCCACTAGGCCAAGGAGATGATAGACATTCCAGTTGAGGGGCGGGCAGCATGGAGGAAGCAGAGAAAGACCAAGGAAGGAGTGGTGTGGCCTGGAGGCAGGGCAGCCTGGAGAGCATGCTAGGCCTGGGACACGAGGGCATGTTTGTTAGTGGATCCCCCCTTCTCTGGGAGGAAGAGACCCTGGCCTTTCACATGCCTCAGGCCACATGTCCTGAGTCCAGAGATCTGCCTAGCTGATGTCAGGGTGACCAATGGCCCTCTGAATGCCTCCCCTTCACTCCCCAATCCCTTGGGAGCTTCCTCAAGGATAGGATCCAGGCCCTCAGTACTTCCCTGAATCAACCTCAGCAGAAGGAAAACTGATCAGTGGAGAGGAGAAAGGCAAGGGCCTGGGGGCTTCCAGAGGCTCTGAACTGCCTGCCACTGGAGTTGCTAAAGGGGAGGGTGGGTCTTCGTGTGTGTGTGTGTGTGTGTGTGTGTGTGAGAGAGAGAGAGAGAGAGAGAGAGAGAGAGAGAGAGCGCGATAGAGAGTTTACCAGAGGGATAGGACTGAAGCTGGTGAGGTAGAGTTGAGGATTTTGTTGTTGTTGTTAGTTACCATCAAGTCATGTCCGACTCATAGAGACCCTATGCACAGCAGAACGAAACACCTCCCAGTCCCACGCCCAGCTCCACAATCTCTGCTATACTTGAGCCCATTGCCACAGCCACTGTGTCAATCCATCTCTTTGAAGGCCTTCCCCTCTTTCATCAGCCCTCCACCTTACCAAGCATGACATCTTTCTCCAGATGGAGAAAAAAGGAATGGTCCTTTTTGATAACATGACCAAAGTAGGTGAGACCAAGTCTGGCCATTCTCACTTCCAAGGAGCATTCCAGCTCCACTTCCTCCAGGACAGATTGTTAGTTCTTTTAGCAGCCCATGGTACTTACGGCATTCTTCACCAGCACCACATCTCAAAAGCATCAACTCTTCTTCAGTCTTCCTTATTCATTGTTCAGCTCTCACATGCATATGAGGTGATTGAAAATATCATGGCTTGTGTCAGGCACACCCTAGTCCTCAAGGAGACTCTTTGCTCCTCAGGATTAATTTTACCCAAAAAGTTTGGTCTTTGTCCTCAGTTCCTGAGAGGTAACCTCTAAAACAATAGAATTTCCCCAGTGAATGAAATGCCTTTGGTGAGGCCTCCAGACCATACCTGCCTGATAAGTTATGCTGATGAGGTGTCTCTTGAATGAGGGCTGGCATGGCCAGAAAGACCAGAGTGCTAGCAGCCCCACCTCAGGGGAGAGGGGAGAACTGATTCAATCAAAGGTGACTGTGTAATGAGGCCCCTGTAAAGGATCTGGTCACGGAAACTCCAGAGGCTTCTGACTGGGGATAGACACTGATGCAGTGGGATGGTAGCACCTTCATCTTTGAGACATGGAAAATCTGTGTTGGGAATCCTCTCAGACTGTGCCCTAAGCATCTCTTCATTTGTTTCCTTTTGGCTATAATAGAACAGTAATCATAAGTATAACATTTTCCATGAGTTCTGTGAGTCATTTGAGGGAGTTATCCAACCCAAGGGAGTAGGGGGAGCCAGCAAGCCCTGCATCCCCAAGTTTATGGCTGCCATCCTGAAGGGGTAGTGGGAAAACCCTGAATTTCATTGGGACTCCAAACTTGCAGCTGGCATCTGAGGTCTTAGGTGTACTTGGAGGACTGTGCCTTTTAACTTGTGAGGTCTGACTTCACTCTGGGTGGTTAGGGTCAGAGGAAGAAGTGCTGCCTGTGCAGCTGGCATCAGAACAGAAGTGGAACAGAATTAGTAAACAGATATGGATTGATCAACACATTTGGTATCAGTGAAGTGGGATTTGTTTTTTCACAGCAGAGCCCTTCTATAGAATTCATCAATAGACGATTTGACACAACAAAGAAAAAGAGAAAGAGGAGGAGAAATCAAGAAAAGAGAAGGAAGAGGGACTGACATCTCTGCAGACCGGCCCTTCATGCAAGCTGCAACTCCCTCCCTGACTCCCTCAAGGAGCTCACTGCGCTAGAACACTACCCAAGCCAACCACGTTCTAGGGGAGCAGATTAACAGCAATGGGCATTCAGAGGAGCAGGAGCAGCTCTGTTGTCCTGCACTGAGTCTCAAGGGCAGCCAGGTAGACCATGACCTCCAGGGTGGCCATGGTGCATCTTAACTGAGGCTCTTCTGAGTGAGGATTTCGAGAGGAGGATGGGAAGAAGGGAGGGAGAGGGGGTGCATTGGTCTACTGCTGGATCCTGCCCAGGACTTGTGGGACTTGATGTACAGAGGGTGAAATGAGGAGGCCTAGGCAGAGTGAAAGGAGCTCTGGTAGCGTAGTGCCTAAGGCACTTGACTGCTAACCAGGCTGGTTCAAAGCCACCAGCCACTCCTCGGAAGGAAGGTTGGGCTATCTACTTCCGTAGTGATACTGCCTCGGAAACCCAAGGAGGGGTCACTATGAGTTGGGTCTGACTCCACGGCACATAACAACAACAACAAGGCAGAGTGAAAGGGGAAAAAAGGGGAAGACCCTCAATGAGGTGGAGTGATACAGTGGCTACAACGATGAGTTCAAGCATAGCAAGGACTGTGAGGATGGCGCAGGACCGGGCAGTGTTTTGTTCTGTTGTACAGAGGGTCACTATGAATTGGAGTTGACAACAACAACAGGCAGAGTAAGGGGTACATATGAGCCCCACCCAGGCCAGAGGTCAGGATGCCCCTGTCCAGGACAAGAGGGGTTGTGTCCATGTCACCTCCATGAGGCCTGCAGCCAGGATGAGAGGCCTTGACCCAGAGCTGAGGGACCAAAGGCTCAGGGCTCACCACATTTGCACTTCAGCACTGACAAAGCCAGCTGCTCCCAACTACTGGGGTTCAGGGGAGTCCTCAACTAGCCCCACCAACAACCACTGTGTCTGGGAGCCTGGTGGATGGCCTAGGTGAGAGTCATGTGAACCTTGATGGCTTGAGGGGAGGTTGAAGCTAGCCTGGCTCCATACTTCCCACCTGCAACCCAAAGGCCTAACTACAGACTGACATTTCCCCCACTGAATGCCCTCCCCATCTGCCCCCTCTTCCAAGGGCTGCAATGTAAGCAGCTCTTGTACCATGTTTGAGCTGAAACCAAATGCAGAGAGTTGTATTCAGGGTGTCTGGACCTAGGCTGTAGGCATCCCCAGCTGTGTGACCTGAGACCAGTCCCTAAACCACCAGCCAGTGCCCACTTTCTGCATCTGCAGAACGAGAGGGATAGAAATGAAGTTTGATGCACCAGACTATTCTCTTCCTCCAAACAGGGTCTTTGAAAGCTGGTCCCTTTCGTCTTCACCCAGAGTCCTCATCTGCTCCTCTCCATTGACCAAAGTTCGTAGGAGCACACAAGAAATGAGGTGAGGAGCAGGTAGTGAGGGGACTGGGAGACCTGCGGTCCAAGGAGTCAAGTACCCTTCTCCCAGACCCAGGGAGCAGCAACCTGAGAGACTTGAGGCCAGACAAGAAAATAAACAAGTTTGTTGGATGCCTTCAGCCATAATTGTGTCTCCTCCTCCTTTTCCTCCTCCCCCTCCTCCCACTCTTCCTTCTCCTCTGCCTTTGAGGATGGCTTCTGGCACTCAACACTCTTCTCCACTTCCTGGAGACAAGAGACCCTGACATCCCAACTTATTTTTAGGCAGCAGCCTGTAAAACAAGGCTGGAAGCTGAGGCCACTGGCCCCTGTCCCTGAGGGACAGACCAGGGCCAGAAGGCACCTCAGAACGTGAGAGAGCCCACACCCAAGCCATAGCCAGGACAGTATGCCCCGCCCCAGGCCTCTCCTTCCTGAGGCACAGCCTGTCCACTCCAGCCACCAGCCTTCTGCAGAGCACCACCTCCCAGCAAGCCCTCCCTCCCTTCTTCCTGCCCCAGCAAGACCTGGCCTTCCCTTCCCCAGAGGCCTGCTGAGCCACCCTCTTCCCTGAGTGTTACTGCACTGAGTCCCTCAGTGGGTGGTGCTCATAAGCTTGGCCCTGATGGCCTCTTCCTTGCCTGCTGGACCCCCTCACTCCCTGGGTACAGGGTGATATGGATTCTCTCTGTGGCCCTTCAAGCCTGGCACACCAGAGAGGCAGGACAGGAAATCCAGCCAGGCTTCAACTTGGGGCCTTTCAAACTGCTTATCCTAGACTAGCTGTCCGTCCTGTGATTGTAGCCAACACAGCTTTGACAAGGGGGTTGTCTCCAGGCATAGCCTCCATCCACCTCCATGGTCCCCAGCAATTCCACTCAAGCCTCAAACTTGCACATTTCATCAACAAAAACAAAGCTGTGCTGTGAGGGAACTTGTAACCCACCTTCCCTCCCCAGAAGGTGATTCAGTGACCATTTAGTACCTGGTGTTCAACCAGGTGTCTTGAGGCTCTAGCCTCCTACTTCCCTCTTAAATATTCCTCCCACCCACATCCAGATCCCTCCCCAGGGACCTTCTCACCACCTTTCCAGGGATACTTTAGCACCTTGGAGGACTAGTATCAAGGACCGCTGGCTAGCCAGTGCAGCTCTTTGGCTTTCATTGTTTGCCAGGCACCGTCAGTAACCCAGGATACGGTGAACAAAGCAGGTAAACATCCCAGCCTCATGGAGCTTACATTCTGGTAGGGATAAAGATAGAAGCAAGACAAACAAGTGGAAAATGCAGTGTGTTAGCTGGTGACAAGGAGAAAAATGCAAGCAGGGGAGGGAGGTGGGAAGTGTTTGGGAAGGGATCAAACATGTCAGGATGCACGTTGAGGGCGACCCCCAGTGTCAGGACGGGAACTGCAGGCTTGGGCCTGTTGCTGTAGAGCACTGTACAGATGGAAGGAATTGGGGCTCAAATTCCGCTCCAGAGACACAGGGACCAGCACTGTCTATCCCCAAACCAGAGGTGTTCAGACATAGAAGCAGCACAAAGCACACTTGAGCAGTTCAACTGTGTGGGCTGGGCAACTCTCAAACCAGCCTTGCGTTGTTTCACACATTCCTGAGAGAATAAGACCTTTTCTACCATTCCTACTTACCGCTGGTCCAGGGAAAGGCAGACTAGCTTAAAAAGGCCCCACCCTCACCAATGCCCACAGGTGGCCTCACTTTGTCCCTGGCTGCCTGTCACTAGACCCTGCTTGGCAGCTGAGTTTCCAGATGTGGTTCTCTCAGGATCTCTGAGGTCTCCCCGGGCATTGATATTTGCCCTGTGGGTGTCCCAGAGAGCCCCTTGTACCATCCTCCCAACACACTCCTCCTTTCAAGTCAGTATGGGCAGTCCTCCCTCACCACCAGGCCCTGCCCACTGAGGAAAAGGCCAGGATGCTCTGTAGACTTGAAAGGCAAATAAGTTTCATCTTTCACACCAGCTCCAGTCATTTGAGAGTGCCTGCCAGGCACTGCCTGAAGCTTTGTCTGGCTCATGGAAAGAGTCCTGAGGCCCGTTATTAATATGTCATAGCACAGCAGTCAGGCTGGCAGCATATGTGGGGCATCTTTGACACATTTGCCTGAGATCCTTTCCTTCCCAGCGGCACACTGGAAAGATCCTGACAGAAACTTTCAGTGACAGTGGCTTTGGAACTCATGGAAATGTGGGATGGGCATGGAGTCCACCCTCCTTCTATGAGGATGCTGAGCAGTGAATTAGGGACACCTGATGGAGCAAAGGATTCTGCCAGTTCACCTTGAAGAGGACCCGGGTTCCCAAGAACTAATAATAATGGCTCTGCCCCTCACTAGTGCAAACTCCACATCCTCACACTCTGTTAAAACCAAAAAACCAAAGTCACTGCCATCAAGTCGATTCCGACTCATAGCCACCCCCATTGGATTTCCGAGGCTGTAAATTCATTAAGGAAGTAGATTGCCCCATCTTCCTTACACGGAGCAGCTGGTGGATTTGAACCTCTGACATTCTGGTTAGCAGCCAAATGTCTTATTCACTAAAACCAGATCTCCTTCACACTCTGTTCCAAAAACCAAAACCAAACTCACTGCCATCAAGTTGGATACAACTCACAGTGACCCCTCCTTGGGTTTCCAAGGTGTTATCACTAGAGAATATATAAACTCCACTCTTCCACCAAAAACAAAAACCAAACTCACTGCCATGGGTTTGAACCACTACCCTTCTGGTTAGCAGTCAAATGCCTTAGGCATCATGCCACCAGAGCTCCCACTCTTCCACACACCTCTCCAATCTTAAAGTAGCTGACATTATCCCATTTTAAAGACATTGAGACTCAGAGGGGTTCAGCAGTTTACCTGAAGCACACAACCAGTGCTGCCAACAGGATGAATACTGTCCATGCCCTCTCTTGGTCGGCCCTCTTTCTGTCCAGCCCTATCAACGCTTCCACATCTGGAACCAGTCCCTGCCACCTCCTCAGGATGCCTTTCTGCTTCCCCAGCTCTGTGGGACAGTTCTCCCAACTCAAGCTCAGTCAAGGCCAGAATGGAATCTTCCAATAGAACTTCTCTAGGAAACTATGGAAAAGTTCAAGAAAAAAGAAAGAAAGAAAACCAGAGACGTGTTCCCAGAGCCCAGGTTCCCAGCCTCAGGTGACTCATTTAACAAATATGTACTGTGCACCTGCTCTGTGCCAGGCACACTTGGTCAGCAAGCACATACATTGCATCTGCTTTGTGCCAGGCTATGCTTTAGGATGAGGAACACAGATAGGAACAGGCAGATGAGTCCTTGCCTCTCAGTCAGTCCTAACGAGGGAGGGAGGCGGGCACTTCTGTTGCCCTGCTCTGGTCTGTCTCTGCCCCAAAAGCTAGAGTTAAAGCCAGTTTATGTTTAGAAGCCACATCTTCCCCTTGTGTCATTCTAGGCTATGACCCCCATGGGAGCATCTTTTCCCCAGGAGCCCACCACCCTTGATTGTCCTTCATAGAGGAACCAGTCCACTTCTTACTCAGCTGTCCACCTCGAGTGCCCCTTCCTGGCCATTCCTTTAGAACAGATGTCAAAAACACGCTCACCCTCAGGGGTGACCAACCACATCCTCTCACAGGCCATGACTTTCACGAGCACTGCCATCCTCCAGGTGGGGGTTCACTCCCCTGCCTTATCAGCTCTCCAGTCTGCCTTGAGGGACTATCTTTCAAGAGGGCCCATCTAATTTCCCAGAGACACAGGAGTTATGGGCAAGATAGGGAGGTGACTGAGGGATGTTACATGAGCCTAGGGTGGGAGGGGATTGGAGGCACATATGTGTGTGCAGGGAAGGCACGGGAGGGCACCTCATGGATGAGGAGGGGTGAGCTGTATCCTGGACAGGCTGTATTGTGAGGCCTATAGAGAGAGTTTGAGGAGGAAGGATATGGCTTGTGTTAATCCTGAAGAGTTAATCTCAATTTTGTTGTTAGGTGCCATGGAGTCGGCTGTGACTCATAGCGACTCTGTGTACAACGGAATGAAACATGGCTCCATCCTCACAATCCTTGCTTTGCAGGAGCCCATCACTGTAGCCATTGTGTCAACCTAACTCGCTGATGGTCTTCCCTCACTGACACTCCATTTTACCAAGCATGCCATCCTTCTCCAGGGTTTGGTCCCTTCTGACAACATGATCAAAGTAGGTGAGATGAAGTCTGGCCATTCTTGCTTCTAATGACCATTCCAGCTGCACTTCTTCCAGGGCAGTTTTGTTCATTCTTCTGGCAGTCCATGGTATTTTCAGTAGTCTTCGTCAACACACCACAGTTCAAAGGTATCAACTCTTCTGTGGTCTTCATTATTCATTGTCCAACTATTTTAAACCCAATGGACAAGCAGAAAAAGACAAAGATGGGGTAAAGATAGGAGACCACTGCCTTGGTTTCCCCTCTTCTCTCCCCCTGCATGAAGGCATCCCTAGAGGCAGTGGCAGGGACTGGTTCTGGAGTATGGACATGTAAACAAGGCTGGACAGAAAAAAGACAGGTAGAGAGTGGTTCCTAGGAAGCAACAAGGACATTGTTTGAGACACACTCTAGTCTAACTCCTTCATCTGACAATGATCAATTTGAAGCCCAGAGAGGTGGAGTGGGGTACCCAAGGTCACACAGCAATTTGGTTGTTCTGTTGGGTGGGACCCAGACCCAAGGCTCCGGATATTGGCTAGAGCTTCTGAAACAGCTGATAATATACATACTTCAAAAAGCTGCCAGCTGGTGTCCGCCCAGACTCCAGATGCTAGACCATAGCACCACCACCTCCAGGGAACAGAGAACCTATAGCTCACACAGCTGTGTCAAAGTGGCCCCTGACAAAGAACACAGGGACCTGGTGTGAAGGCTGCCCTCTGACCACACCCACCCAACCCCTCCTGCACTGGGGGGGCGGGGGTTAACCCTTGCCCACCCCTAAGTGTCCAGGGAATCCAAGCAGCAGGCTCAGGCAGCCTCTCACGCTCCCTCCCTCCCAGCTGCAGCAGGGCTGGGCTGGGAACTGGGACACAGGGACACCTGGGTTCCCCACTGCCCCGGCCCAGCCTTTTTCCCCTTGAAATAATCTCAGGTCCCTAGTGGAGGCTGGGGTGGAGGTGGGGTGAGAGTAGGGGATGTGTGGGAGGGGTGAGTTCCATCTGAATGAGGAAGAGTGTGGCCTAGATGTGCTAAAATTGGAGAGGCCTACCCCTTATCTCCAGAAGGAGCTTGCCCTCTCTCTGGAGAAATCAAAGATGAAGACCTTCCTACCCTATGTACCCTCCTTTCGACAGGCCTAGCACCTCCCCCACTGCCTGTGGAGAGCCAAGGGTCCCAGAGGGCTGCAGCAAGGCCAGAAATAGCCCAGCTTTCCAGGGAGGGAGGCTCTTTTTTGGTCTCCGGTCTGTTCCGGTCCTCTCGCAGCCACAACTGGTCTTCGGAGCCTGCAGGGCCCATGAAAAGCCAGGACCATCCCCTTGGGTGAGCCAGAAGCCAGAGGGTCAGCAGGAGACAGAGGGGAGGCTCAGAGAGAGGGGAGTGAGTCACTGAGGCCCCCGGAAATGGGAAGGGCCAGGAAAGGGAAAGAGAAGAGGGGAGAAAGGATGAAGAGAGGAGAGAGGAGGGGAAAGGGAGGAGAGAAAGATAGAACCACAAGGTGTATTAAAAGGAGGGGTGCCTCTCCCTTTGAAATCCTTGGTAATCAATAGATGATCAAGGCCTAGCTAATTGGCCAAGGGCCAGGTGAAAGTGTGAAAAAATCAGAGCAAGAGAGCCTGGGAGGGAAAGCAGAGCAATGAGCTAACATGAAAGCTCCTTTCAGTTCTGGCCTCTGGTAACAGCCTTCCTCACACGAGGCCAAGCCCAGGCCGGAAGGAAGGAAGGACGGATGCAGATGCCGGGAGCCCGGAAGAATCCCAGAATCTAATTTTAGCTGAGTGCTCCCTGCCTCCCTTGCTAACAATGAGTGGAGCCTGAAAGGGTGGGAGCTTCCCACCCTGCCTGGGATCCTGCTCTAATGGAGGTACTCACAGGCAGGGAATTCCAACAACTGGCCTTAGGCAAAGCTGCATGAGGTCTCTACAGATGGGAGCCTCAAGCTTACAGGGGCAGGGCTTTGCTGGACTTGGAGGGAACCAGGCCTGCCTCCCACCCCATGTTGAGGAGCCAGATGTTGAGGCCAGTTAGTGACAGAGTTGGGATTAAATTGGGTGGGTGCATGGTCTGCTCCAGATGATCTCAAACAAGTCATTCAACCTTGCACAGACAGCCTCAATTCTCTTTTCTGTAGAATGGGGATAACTGTACCAATCTCAGATGATCATGTTGTTATGATTCCTCTCGTCACTGTGAGTCTCAGAGGGTCCCAAACTGATCCATCACACCTAACACCTCTGCACTGAAGTACAAAGGTGAAGAAAACAGCCCAGGTCCAGGACCCCTAATGCTAGAATCACTGATTAAGTCGCCAGAAGCCTCCCCTCCCAGGGAGTGGCAGTAGGGGTAGGGCAGAGGTGGATCCCAGCTGGGGAACCCCTGAGGATCACAGGGGCAATCCTCTTGTGGGTAAGCAGGACATGTCCCAAAAGGGACAGAGTCAGATCAAGGGCAGCAAGACTGATGGTTCAGGGACAGGCCATGAACCCTGCTCTCCAGGACCCCTCTTCTCTGGGACTTCTACTGCCAGGGAAGTTCTACCCTAGCCCCCTCGCTCCATAGCAACCTGGCCCTCTGAGCAGAACTCCAGGCTGGCACAGGGGAAGTGAAAAGTTGCCAAGTACAGACTCTAGCTGGCCAGATGGCTTTTCTACAGCCAGGAGTCACAGGTCACCAGTTTGCAAGTGCCCCCTGGGTAAGGTCTCACACCTCCTTTCCAGTACCCTACCCCACAAATAGAGGGTCATGTAGAGGCTGGGGAGACTGTGAAAGGGCCTGATTAACCACAAGAGCCCTCCACCTTGAGTCTTGGTGCCAGCTCAGCCTGGCCTTCATGCCATGGGTAACCTTCTGAGTGAATGGGGGTCAAGAATCCCTCCTGCAACAACTCTCCAAAGAATTGCTTACTGGACTGAATTTCTCAGCAGCTGCCCCAAGGCAGGGGCTAGCCTAATGCCCTCTCAAGCTGTTGGCTGTGAGCTAAGGACCCAGATTTCTCACAGAGAGGGTTTAACTGTAGGAGGCTTCTCAAGCATCCTCTCCCCACCTCTTCTTTAACTGTCTTCTCTGTTGGGACCTCCCTTGCCCTTCTGTCAAAAATGTCCTAAGAAAAGGTGGCCTCTGTGGGCTTGGGACCATAGTCACAGGGGACATCAAGCTCAATTGGCATAACATACTACACATAACATTGTTCCACCTCCTACTTTGGTGAGTAGTGACTGGGATCTTAAAAGCTTGCAAGCTACCATCTAGATGCAACAATGGGTCTCTCCTCATCCAGAGCAAAGAAGAATGAAGAAAACCAAAAATTCATGGAAACAATTAGTCCTAGCGACTGGTACACCATGCAAGTTGCAGCCTATACGACTATGAGATCAGAAGAACTAGATGGTGCCTGGCTACCACTATTAACAACTTGGAAGGGGATCTATGTAGAAGATCCTGGATAAAGAGGGAGAACAATGTGGAACAAAACTCAAAATCATTTAGAGAAAAAAAAGGGGGGAAGGTTTGCTGGTCTGATAGAGCCTGGTGGAACCACTGAGACTATGGCCTCTAGCTGCCCTTCACATCTGGATTTGAACCCATACCTGTGGCTTCCAGCCAAAAAATGTTCATATGAGTTGAACATTTGCCTGGGGTAGATATGCTCCTTGGAGAGAACAATCATGAGAGAAAGAAGGGCTGATTATGCACAGGGAGACAGCTCACGGGGCAGGAGTGCATGGAGGGATGGACACAGGGAAGAGGTAACTGTCAGGAGGAAGTGGGAGGGGAGCTGTTGCATTGTGGTAAATTGTAGTCAATGTCATGAGACAAAGTGTATGTGAACTGCTGTATGGAAAGTGAATTTGCTCTGCAAACTTTCACCCAAATCACAATTTAAAAAAAAGAAAGAAAGAAAGAAAGAAAAGGTGGTCTCCAAAAATAATAAATAAATAGATGGGTCTCCAGAAGGTAGACACAGGCAAAGAGAAATGTCAAGTCATTACACCTTCCTGAGTCTCAATTTCCCCCCATAAATAGGGGCTGATTCTTATAGGTTGGGCATGAAGATTAAATGAGATGATTAAAGATCAAATGAGATAATCAAAGTGTCACAAGAGGGACTGGCTCAGTAGACGGGAACAAATGAACAATCTCTGGTCTGTCCTTCAAGGTGGGTGCCCTGGCTGGTGGGAGAGGAGGAGCTGGAAGCTTCCCAGGGCAAACCAAACCAAACGCACCGCCGTTGAGTAGATTTTGACTCATAGCGACCACTCCTTGGGTTTCTAAGGCAATATCACTACAGAAGTAGATTGCCCCATCTACCATCCGAGGAGTGGCTGGTGAGTTTGAACTGCCAGCCTTCTGGTTAGCAGTCAAGTGCCTTAGGCACTAGGCCACCAGAGCTCCTTTCCCAGGGCAAGTTGTGTCTTTTTTGTTAAGCTCTCAGTAAAGTTCCATGTCCACATCTGCACTGACTGATGTGGCAACATTGGGTTCTCTCTGGTTGCTCCTGGCAGAAGTCACGGCCCCAAGAAAGTGTGCAGATGGCATGTGGACTCTTCGATCCTGGGTCACAGTGGGGATAGGGCAGTGGTACCCATACCATCAGACCCTAGAACCTCATGCTCCTCCCTCACTCCTCCCCTCCCCACCCAAACATTCTTCAGGTCAGCCATTCATACCATCCTTGCCCAGGCCTCCTGCAGCCTGCCCCCTACATCTCACCTGCTGTCCTAACCCCTGCCCTCAGAACTAAGCCAATCTAGTTCCAGCCCAGAGCCTGCCTGCTCTGAAGGGGCAAAGAGGCAGCTCCATGGGACAGGAAGCCTGGAGGACTCACTCTTAATCCAACTCACAGGGTGGCTTTGGGTGGCCCCTCTGGCTTTGGTTGCCTCATTTAGGAAATGAGGAGACTTGAGAATGACATCTGCAAGCCTTTCAGCTCCGATGCCTGTGACTGAATCTTTATGTGGGAAAAGCCTGAGGCAAACCAGCTCCATTGGGCTCCCCTGTCCCCCACTGAAGAACAGCAGCTTAAAACCATTCCACAGAATGGCCTTCCTTCCTAGCCTGCCCATGTTCCAACTTGTGGTCATATCTGACTACCTATGCTTGCCCAGATGCTGTGCCTGGCACCCAGCAGGGCTAGTTGGGGCTCTCTCAAATTCTGTCATACATTTTCCAAACACAACATGCCTTTGCATGTGCTCCATCCCTGGCCCAAACACTTTCCTAATCTTGCCCCCTGGTGTACTCCTGTTCTTCCCTCAAGACCCAGGCCAAAGTCACCTCCTCTGGGAAGCCCTCCTTTCCTCCCTCCCTAGGCAGCAGCCATTATCAGGCTCCTCTGGCCACCCTCACCCCCATGGACTTCTAATGATGTGTAAGGGATGCTGAGGGGACAAAGGCAAGCAGATAGGTGGGCTCTAGGCAGCCAGACCTGGGGGAGGAGAGGGTAACTGGCCCTGGGAGGGAGCCCCAGCTTATGGGACCAGTGTCCAGGGTCAGCTGAGGAAATAACTAAGGAATAACTACCTCCTGGAAACCCATGGACAAGGAGAACACAGCTTTTTTATTACAAAATATCTTTTATTGATAAAATAGCTCAGACTTTAAAAAAAAACACCTGCATGACACAACAAGGGAACCACAGGCAGCCATACCAGAGGTCCTATGGGACACAAACACATTCACAGTGGGGTGGAGCAGATGTCATCATTCAGCCCCTGCCCTGGGCCCAGCAAGCCCAGCTTCACCTTAGAGCAATGTCCTGGCCTCAAAACTGCAACCAAGGAACTAGCTAGGTAACCCTCCTCCTCAGGAGGGATTCTCTTTGGTCTCTCAATTTTGTCCACCTTGGAACACTCCCTCAGCACCCCTCCAGATCTGGCCAGATCCATCCAAGTCCCAACAGCGCCCCGTGCTGCTCCACACTGCCCCGTCCCCCAAGCTAAGATGCTCAATGGCCTGATGTTGCTAAGCCCAGAAGCCAGGAACTCCCGTGGGAAAGACTGAGAAACATCCTTCACTTCTCTCAATTGTTCCAGATGCCAGGTTCTGGGGTTGGGAAGAGAATCAAGAGGGAGAGGCCCCCTGTAGCCCCATCAGTGGGGTACAGCACTGTAGCAGGGTCCGAGATGGCCAGCTGGCATGTATTCAGGGTGGGATTAGGAACCCTTCACAGGGATCCATTTGGGCCTTGGAGATCAGTCCAAGCACTCTTTGAGGGGAGGCTTCCCCAGGAGTCCACAGGGCCCTTGCTCACCTGGCCCAGCCCCAGTGCCCTACCTGGGGTTCTGGCCCACTGCCACAGGAGCTCATCTCAGACCATCTCCATGGTGTAGGTATTTTTAGCTATCTTGGGGAAACAATTTGCCTGCCTGATAACAAACGACATCCTCCATTGGAGACCCCAAGCCATTGAAAACCTTCTTAGTGTTGTAGGTGAAATGTTGAGAAGTTGTCATGCAGCATAATACCCCAAACCTTTGCAGGCACAAAAACACATTCTCAAAGTTAAATCCTTTAACTGAAATAGTGATTTGGTCTGCCACTTCCCGCTTCCAGTTTGGGGTAGGAATTCACACACCCCAGGCACAGAACAAAAGTCTACAGGAAGACAGGTGGTGGTAATACAGAGAGAGAGGATTTTTATATCACCAGATAATCACATTTGCTGGTACTCTAGTGCATTCCCCATGGAGCTCAAAGCTTTCTGTAAAGCCTTTCATCTCCCTGTGGTAAGTAGGCGGCAAGCTATTGTCGCCCTGGTTTTTGCAGGGGGTGAATGGCAGTGATTGGGGCTGTCCCAATGAGGCAGAGGCCAAGCCTGCAGATACCCCACTGAGGCATCCATGCATTCACCCACCTCCCAGAGGGGTGCCAGGTGAGGAAACCCACCCATGTTCTGGCCTTTTAAGGAGCCACAAATCCAAAAACAGGGTGCAGGGGAAAAAAAAGGGCCTACAGACCATGCCAGCTTATAAATGCCCACACCAGCCCCAGATGGCAACTCTGGGTGCCCAACGTGGGTGGACAATCTTAATTTTTGCCTCCTCCTTGACAGCAGGCCCTCCTGGGAAGACTGGGATGCAGCCTTCCTGCTCTTTGGGAGAAAGATGAGAAAGAAACAAAAACATCACAATCAAGTGACCTGCCAGGGAACACAAGGTCCTTGAGAAAGGGAAGCCCATCCATTGGCCTATAGGGGCCTGGGATTCTGGAAGGGAGGTTCTCTATTCTCGCCTGGCCTTGGCTGCACTCAGGAAGGTCCACGCCTCATCCGTCTGCCTGTGCTCAGGCAGGGCATGGAGAAGAGGTCCCACCACAGCTGAGACACCAAGAAGGAGGCTTTAAATGGACTCCTGTGAACAGCACCCCTGCCCTTGCCCCTCCCAGGGAACTTTCAAGATGGGGCCTATCGGACCTGGGCAGAGACCAGAAAGCCCCAGGAAGGTGGCCACATAAAAGCAGAACAAAAAATAGGGTGGCCTTGGTGCCACATGGCACCCACCCCACACAGGCAGCAGGCAGGTGGGCTCACCAGGCCGTCTGGGTCCATTGGCGGCAAAGGATCCTTCGGAAGGCACGGCGGAAATCCTGGTTGAAGATAGTGTAGATGACAGGGTTAAGTGAGCTGTTGCAGTAGCCAATCCAGAAAAAGAACTGGAAGAGGCCATGGGGCACCTTGCAGCGCTGGGGGCAGATGGCACCCAGGCTGTAGCTAAAGAAGAAGGGGAACCAGCAGAGCACGAAGACACCAATGACCACAGCCAGCACAAAGGTGAACCGCTTCTCCCGTGTCAGCTGTGCCCGCCGACGCCACCACTGCCCACCTGCAGCACCCAAACCCCTGCCCAAGAGCACCTGGCCGCGTAAGGTAGCCAGCACCCGAGAGCCCTGTGGCTGTTGTAGGGGTGGGTTGCAAGCTGAGGCAGAGGAGGCTGGAGCAGCCTGAGGTTCACACTCTTCCTCCTCCTCTTCTGCTTCCTCCTCTGGAGATGTCCCACAGATACCCTCTTTCTGGCCCTCACCTGAGTTGGGAAAGGCAGGCCAGCTAGGTGGTAACGTCAGGGTCCCAGGATCTTCTGGCGTCTTCCCCTCCTTCTCTCCAGTGGGCTTAGAGTGTCCATTGGCCTCTCCAGCAACAGCCAGAGAAGAGGTCAGGGTTGGTGGCCTGGCTGAAGAAGCCCCTGCAGGGAAGGGATGGGGCTGCTTGGACTTACCCTCCCTGGAGGCCCCCTTGGCCCTGGGCCCTCGGCGGTTGCTGCGTTTGGCAATCACGTAGATGCGCAGGTAGACCAGGATCATGATGAGGCAGGGTGCAAAGAAGGAGCCGATGCTGGAGGAGAGGATGTACCAGGCCTCTTGGTTGAGCTTGCACTGGGGGCGTCCGCGGGGTTGGGGGCCCTGGTCCCCCTTGTAAATGAGGGGCGGCAGCGAGATGGCTGCTGCAATGAGCCACACAGTGAGGATGATGCACTTGATGCGGCGTGGGGTGCGCTTGGAGTTGTACTCGAGCGCGCGACTCACTGCCCAGTAGCGGTCCAGGCTGATGGCGCACAGGTGCACGATAGACGAGGTACAGAAGAGTACATCCAGTGCCAGGTACACCTCGCACCAGGTGCGCCGGAAGTACCAGTAGCCCAGCAGCTCGTTGGCCAGCGAAAAAGGGATGATGAGAGTGGCCACCAGGATGTCAGCGGCGGCCAGCGACACTAGGAACAAGTTCTGCGGGGCACGCAGAGAGCGACTAGTTAACACAGCCAAGATCACCAGAGCGTTGCCGAAGATGGTGAAGAGGATGAGGAAGGTGATGACCGCCGCGATGGCCGCGGTGGCCTGCGCAGAGTAGGGCTCCTGGTGGTCCATGGCGGGGTCGGACGCGACTAGAGGGGGCGCCCCTCGCCCAGCGTGCGCACCTCTGGCGAGAGCGCTACCCTAATTAGGTTAGACGAGGAGGTCGCTCCTCCAAAACCGCTGAAGGTACTGGAGCCCCATGGCTGGAACGAAGGGGGCCTAGGAGGTCTGAGGATGCCCAGATCCAACCACCGCCTTCCTACATCCTCCCACCGGTGCCCGGCGTCCCTGTCGTCCGCCCCGGAGAAGTTTTCCAAGTTATCTTGCTGCCGCCCCTGCTCTGCTGGAGACCAGGGCAAAGTTGGTCCCTCCCACCACGCGGCTGCAGGATGCACCGTGGGGTGTTGGGCAGGACAGGCCGGGCGGGGGTCTCGCAGGCTGTTCTTGGAGGTGGCGCTGAGGCACAGGCGTTCTCTCTGCTCCCTAGCTCTCGTCTGGAGCCGCGCCTGCAGGCAGCCCGAGGCGACAGGGGAGTAGGGAGGAGAGCGAGCGGGGCGGGAAGAGGGAGGAGACTGAGGCGCGAGCCAAAGAAGGGGAAAGTGGTGGGGCGGTCGGTCGGACGGAGGGTGGGTAAAAGATGCGCCTCGCCGGAGGCTAGATCGGCGGCTGAGCGCAGCCTCCCGATGACTCTGGCCTCCGCCCTGGAGTCCCTACCCCTTCTTCTCCCGGCCGCCGCGCTGCAGGAGGTCAGAGGGACCTGACTCTTGGAGTCTTCGGGACTCCAGAAAAAAGAGCTGGCAGAAGTGGAAGGGGCGGTGCGCTGGAAACCGGGACGCGGAGCCGGAGCATCCGCGGACACCCAGTCGGGGCCACTCTCCGGTGGACTAGACTCCACCCGGGTGTAGAGCGGTGAGCGAGACCTGGTGTTTCCTCCCGCTGCCGAAGTCTTCCAAAGAGGGGATGGGTGAGTGTGCTGGAGCGCGGATGTACACAATAAGCCACCCCTTGCAGCTGGCGCCCCTGCAGTGGAGAAGCTGGCAGAGGGATGACTGGGGATCCTGTCCCGTAGCTCTTCCCTATCCTTTCCCACCCCAGCTGGACTCCGTCGGGCCTGCGGAGCCGGAGGAAAAGAGCGTCGATGGGTTGCGAGCGCCCCCTGCCGCCTCCCGCGTGCGGAGATAGTCCGCGGCTCAGGGTGGAGAACTACCTGCTGTCTGGTTCCCGTTGGCGCTGAAAGGCTCTCAACGTTTGTGGGGAAACCAAGTGCTCAGAGCCTGGGATTTATGGCTTCAGCTTTTATGCTTCTCCCTCAGCTGCCTCAATTTTCCCCGATTAGAGCAAAAGAAACCGGAGGAAAACGCTTGGACTCAAATTACAGCGGCAGCTGAGACTCCGCCAAGGGTTTTTTATTTTGGCAAATGGTAGAAAATTCCACCCTCCTGACTAGTAGGAAGAGGGAGCCTCTGCCCTGGCACAGAGCAAAGAGGGCCAAGTATGGGGTATTATTTTCATTTTTTGACAAGAGTCAGAGAAAAAGTCTTCAGGTCTTGGGGCAGCCAGAAGGGAAGGGCTTCCCTTGGCCTCCCTGGGGCTATGGTCAACACCCCCACCCACATCCCCTTCCAGTCCTGCCTGATTCCCCCAAATACATACCACTCACCTCTCTTTGTGTGCCAGTGGAAAGAGAAATTGGGATAAGAAGAAATTTCAGACTACCCACCCCCACCAATTCACCTTCAAAGAGCTGCTGGGCTCCTGGGCTCCCTCAGGCACCCTCACCTTACACTCTCTGTGTGGCCACTGCCACCAATGCTAGCCTGAGCAGCTTCAAGGGCACTTTTTTCAGAGCTTCCTGAGCTATAAGTCTAGTCTACAGCCGGGTCTCATATTTATAGCCCACAGCTCTGCATGGCATCCTCCGTGTGTATAAATAAGCATCAATCCACCTCTGAAAGCAGGGCTCCTTCAAAGAACCTGGCCTCAATCCAGCATGCCCACTGGATCTTTGCTTCTGCCTGCCCAGCGGTCACAAGAGCAGGGGAGTGACCTCTCAGTGCCCACAATGTCTCACCTCTACTTATGCTCAGATGGGCGGCATCCCAGGCCCTCAGCCATGTAAGGGCATTCTGGTGATAGGTTCCTCCTTGGTCCTGGGCTATCTTTGCCATCCTGCCAGAGTGCATGGCTCTTCTGTTTGGTGCCAAAAGCCCAAAGTCTGACTGGGGGTGGATGGGGTGTTGCTGTCTAGGTCAAGCTAAGAGAGGGCAGCCAGCCTCCAGGCCCCTCCAGGCTTCAGCTTTTAGCCAACTACTCTAGCAACAGGTACTATGGATGCATCCTTCCCACTCTCTGGTCTGGGCAGGGCCTGTGACCATGGTTACCAGGAATGGAGAAGCCCAGTAGCCTCTTTCCTGAAGAAAAGCTTGTTGTTGTTATATGTCATCAAGTCAGACCTGACTCATAGCGACCCCTCCTTGGGTTTCCGAGGCGGTATCACTACGGAAGTAGATTGCCCCATCTTCCTTTCGAGGAGTGGCAGAGGGATGGCTTTTGGAGTCTGGGAAGTTGCCACTTAGGCAAGTTCCTGCCTGAACCCATTACTTCCTGGCCCAGGGCACAAAGATTCTGGGCACCATAGTGCACGAAATGAAAATTGAGAGGGATGGACTTTTCACCATCTACAGATAAGGGGGGCATCCCTGGGCCTTCCACTGCAACCAAAGAAGACCTTTTGTCTTCTGCCTGGTTTTCCTTAAAGGGCCGGGTGGCTAAGGCTCTGAAGGAACTGAGGCCAGGGATGCCCATACTTCCTCTCTTTCTGAGTCCTCCCTACCCTGCAAGTCCCCACTGAGGGCTGCTCACTTGGGTCTTCCCTGAAGGGGCCCTCTGGGTTTACCCAGTGCTAGGCCCTGCTCACACCTCTACCATCCCATGTCAGCACAGATGGGAGCCGTCAGGGACAGAGTCTACTGGCCAATGGACCTAGGAGGTGCACAAAGATGGCTAGAGCTGCCTGGTGACTTCAGCATCCATGCTACTCTATTCATCTGCCACCTGGAGCTCTAGTGTTACCTTCCCCTGCCTCCTCCCTACCCTGCCCCCAGTTAAGTGCAGCCATTGGTGTCACCTGCCCTCTGGAGCAGTGGGCCGATTATGTAACTCAGTTCCTACTCCTCTCTTTGGCTCTCCATCTCCCCCCACACACACACCTTAGGGTGCTGCCTGTGTCCCAGCCCCCTACAGCTGCCAGGTGCAGGAATTAGGGCCCATCCAGCCCGTGCATGGCAGGGGTTTCATCTCTTCCCAAACCAGATCTGACCTTCCACTGTCATCCTCCTCTGCCAGAACTGGCAGTGAGTTCATTCTCCAGACCTGCAAGCAGCCACCAGCACGGGCTGCATGGAGGGTTCCCAGGTGCATCTGCACTGAGTGAGAAGTGGCACAGGAAGAAGATGTTGGGCACAGCCAGACACCTGCCCTCCTTTCCTGTCCCTTACCTCCCGTCCTTCCAGGGGCTGTTTGCTAATGCCAGAAATACCCTTCTTATCCTTTCTGCTGTGCTTGTTGGGCCCTTACACATTGAGGGTTTTTTGGGTTTTTTTTTTTTTCTTGACCACTCTTCAAGGTCCATTTACCATCCCACTTGGTACCCTGTTCTCCAAGTTCCTTGACACCATTTATACTGTTCCACTTTAACGCTTGGTGCACAATCCTGAGGGGTTGCATCACGCCCTCCTTCAGAATGGACAATTCCCTTTGTTCCCAATACTTGACCTAAGTTTGTTGAGTAGCCAACAGACAGTGGCAGCAGTGTATGCCATGCATATAATCCTTTCTCAGACAGGTAGTGCCCCTGTGAAGGTGCCAAAAGGGATGTCCTTGGAAAGAAGGGCTGCAGGGGAAAGATGACTTAGTGCATAAGTGCGTAAGTGATGCCATCTCTTCCAAAGAAGAGGGAATTGGCAAGATCATTTAAAAAAAAAAAAAAAAGGACCAGGTTTGCTGGTCTAAAAAGCCTGGTGAGACCCCTGAGACTATGGTCCCTAGTTACCCTTCAGGTCTGGAACTGAATGCACTCCTGTGGCTTCCAGTCAAACAATAGACAGGCATATGGGGTGAACATTTACATCAGGTAGATACCCTCCATGGAATGAGCAATTGTGGGAGAATAGAAGGGCAGTGTTTGCACAGGGAGACAGCTGTGGGGGGGTGGGAATGCATGGGAGGGAAGGACACAGAGAAGAGGTAACTACAGGGAGCAAGTGGGAAGAGAGCTATTGCACTGTGGGGAATTGCAGTTGATGCCATGAAACAAAATGTGTATGAAGTGCTGTATGGAAAATGAATTTGCTCTGTAAACTGTCACCCAAATCACAGTAAAAAATTTAAAAAAAAAAGAAGGGGGAGTTGGTTGCTCCATCCCTGACTGTGAGAGGCTAATGAAAGATGTGTCATCTTAGTTGAAACTCCTGGAGCCACTTCTCCAGGCTTGAGAAATGAGATGGTGGCCGAGGCTCCAGAAACTTGCAGCACCTTGCACCTTCTTCCCAAGTGTGGTAGTTAAGGTTGTGTGTCAACTTGGCTGGGCCTGGTTTTGAGTGGCTGGGCAGCTGGATATAGTTATTCCCCATGATGAGACTGGTAATCAACTCCATGGTGGAAATTACTAGAGCAGCTGAGTAGTTGCCTTAGGGATGTGCTCTGCTTCCAGTATATAAGAAGACAGCTTTGAGGAAGGTCTCTGAGCTTTTTGGCATGCTTGGATCCTGCATGTAGCCGAGGCTTCATTCAGCAGCCTGACACAGTGCCTGCCAATCGTGGGACTGTTTCCGGACTTGCTAGTGGCCTGCCATGTTGTTTGGTAATCTTGACCCTGTGCTATGTTGTCAACCTTGGGTTTGTCAGTCTCAGCAGCCAACAGCTACCTAAGTTAAAAGAAGCTTCTAGCTTCAGTGGGCCCAGAGAAAGAGGCAGAGCTGAAGCCCAAGGTCAAGGGGCTTTCACCCAGCTCCTAGAGCTAGCACTTTGAACTCAGACTTCTAGCCTCCTAAACTGTGAGAATAAACCCATTTGTTAAAGCCACTCATTTGTGGTATGTCTGTTAGAGTGGCACTAGAGGACCAAAACACCAAGTACCTACCTGGACTGATCCCCAATACCTCCATCAGGCTTCATACCTCAGCTATCCCCAGAAATCCCAGCCTTTCAAGTGCTTGCGTCTCTTATCCCCAGACAACCCAACCTCTCACCTTTCCAGATCCTTGAACTATGCCCTATATAATGTAAGGCAGTCATCCTCTCTCCTACCATCTTAACTTGCCTGACAAAACCCCAATCCTCGTCAAACATAAGGAGCCCTGGTAGCATGATAGTTAAGTGTTCAGCTGCTAACCTAAAGCTCAGTGGTTTGAACCTACCGGCCACTCCATGGGAGAAAGATAGGACAGTCTGCTTCCATAGAGATTACACAGCCTTGGAGACCCTATGGAGCAGTTCTGTCTGCCCAACAAGGTCTCTATGAGTTGGAATCAACTGGACAGCAACAGGTTTCATTAAACCTAACCCATCCACCCACCCCCTGCCTGTGACTCTGGAGCAAAACACTCACTGCATCAACTGGCCTCCCTTCAAATTCATGACATAGCTCAGCAAACTTTCTTTGGAGATCCTGGACAGAATGGGAGGATAATGTAGAACTAAATTCAAACTCAAAAGAAAAAAAAAAAAAAAAAAAGCTTACTGGTCTGATCAAGACTGGTGAAATCTCCAAGACTATGGCCCCTAGTCACCCTTCAGGCCTGGAATTGAACTCACTCCCATGGCTTAACCTTCAGCCAAACAATAGACAGAACCATGAGGTGAACAATTACACCAGTGAGGTGTACTCCTTGGAACAATCAACCATGGGAGATCAGAAGGGCACCATTTGTGCAGAGAGATAGCTCAGAAGGCAGGAATGTATAGGAAAGGACACAGGGAAAAGGTAACCACAGGGAGGAAATGGCAGAGAGCCATTACATTGTGGGGATTGCAGTCGATGTTACCAAACAAAATGTGTATGAACTGTTGAAAACAATTTGCTCTGTAAACTTTTCCCAAAATCACAATAAAAAGTTTTTTAATAAAACATTCCTAGTGTGCTCCCTTTTCCCTTTCTGCCTCTCCACCTCTTGCTCATCGCCCCCTCACATTCACCTGACACACCTTGCTTATGCCTGCTTCAGGACCTTTGCACTACGTTTTCCCCAGATTTTTACAGGGCAGGGTCCTTCTGGTCTCAGCTGAAACACCACATGCTCAAAGAGACCCTTCCTAACCAACAGCCAAAAGAAACATCCCTACTACAAATACCAGATGCTTTATTTGTCGTTTACTGTCTATCCCTTTTCCCATCCCTGAATATAAACTCCATGAAAATAGAAACCTTGCCTTAACTGTGTTACTCTGTGTCTATAACAGAGCCTGCCTGACATAGTAGACATTCAATACATGTCTGTTGAATGAGTACATAAGGTGATGAATGAGCCCAAATAGCTATGTGGTTGGGAAATGGGGGAGTGAACAGGTCAGAGAGCCCTAGGAGGGGGTGGCTACCACCCACACTGTGGTTAACACTCCAGGACCCTATGTGCCATCAAGTCAGACCTGACTCATAGCGCCCCTTCCTAGGTTTTCCAAGGTGGTATCACTACAGAAGTAGATTGCCCAACCTTCCTTCTGAGGAGTGGCTGGTGGGTTTGAACTCCCAGCCTTCTGGTTAGCAGTCAATTGCCTTAGGCACTATGCCACCAGAGCTCCCCAGGACCCTATACTCATCTCATTCCCACTTCTTCATGCTGGGCCTCAAGGGGCTGAACCATCACTGGACCAGTAGGCACTATGCAAGGTGGAGCTTATAGGTTCTAAGGCCAGAACTATTCTGGGGACCTGGCTCTCCAGTGATAGGTGGCTTCCTGGGGATGAAGGGGGGTCTTCAGGACAAGGACCACCCCCAAAGAAGGGTAGGAACCTATCTTCCTCTTGCATCACCAGACCCAGACAGCCTCACCTCACCTTCTGGAGAGCTCAGACTCAGACTATTAATAGTCCCTATGGGCAGCACCTCACAGAGTACAAAGAAACCCCAGCCAGGTGCCAGAGGCCTGGTTCAGCCACTTGAAGAGGCAGATGGGTCGTGAAGCAGTCATAATTATTTTTGTGGCAGATGTAGGTGCAGCATGCACTGCTTCTTCCTACGGTTGGCCCAGTGTCTCTGCCTGACAATCAGGAGCATGGCCAGAGCCTCTACGCACTCCAAACTCACATCCAGACACACCATGCCTGGGAGCAAAAAGACAGTGTTTCCCCTGACATTCTTCCCTGAGGCTAATGCTCGAGACTAGGCCCTTTTTCAGTCTCAGAAAACGCTTGACTCAAGACTGAAACTTAAGATCAACTGAAGGTAGAGGATCCTCTGACTGTATCTTCGTGTCCCTTGACCCAACTTCAGCTTGTGACCACCCAGGAGGTTGGCAAAGGCCACACCCCTCCTGGTACCTAAGCACTCCAAAGCCTTAACCCTGCATTTCATTCCCCTAGTCATGGAAACTTGGATAAGTCCATTTTCTTCTCCAAGTCTTTTTCCTCCTCTGGAAAATGGGTATAGCCACTTCAGTACCCACCTTCACAGGGCAGTCAAAGGTTAAAGGCATTTGTGTGTGAAGTAGTCAATACAGCACCTGGCATGTAGCAAATACTCAATTTTTATTTCTGTCCCAAAGCATCTGAGACTCCTGGCCCCACTGGGACAGGGTATCAGCTCCTGTGCCCCTCTCGCCCCAAACAGCTTCTGACAGGCCACAGTAACAGTGTGCACTGGACTAGAAGGGATCCTGCTTAGGGCCACTCACTATTGACTCCTGGAGACTTTCTTTGCTCCTGGAACAGCCTTCACAAAGAAAGCCAGGAGCTAGAGAATAGTACTAGTGCTTGGCTGATGGTAAATGTACAGGGATATGGGGTGCTGGACCATCCCCCAGCCCCTTTCCACTTTCCAGAGCCTCATTCCAAGAAGCCCAGGTGGGGGTGGGAGCAAGATTCTTAGTAACAGTGATTTGGGGTGGAGATGAGCTTCAAGTCCTCTGTTCAGAGGTAGTCCTGGTAAGGGACCCCTCTTCATCTCCCGTTTCCTGACACCCCTCCACCTAGAAGCCTTTCTGCCCTCCAGGAGAGTCAGTTAGGCTCTGAAAGTCTAAGGAAGCAGGGTTAAGAGGGTAGGGCTGCAGAGCAATGTTCCCAATGCCTAGATCTCAGAGACAGGAATCTGTTCCCAGGGTCCCAGTCACAGGGATTACTCAAGGCCTGGTCCCATGGGACATGCAGACCAGCACCTTTAATCCATATTGGAGAGGTGGGACACAGACAGGCTCCCAAGGGCCTTCAGCACTAGAAACTGCTTCTTCCCCACCCCTCCCAGATGCCCTGTCCCAGGATCTTCCAGGGCTAGAGCAGACTCAGCCATCCCCTAATAGGCTTGCCTTCCCCTAAAGCAGACCTAGGGAGCTTGTCTGTCCCCAGGAGCCATTGGGGAAGCAAGACGGGAGAGGGTTCTGCACATCTGAGAGAAAGTGGCCAGACTGGGGCTGAAAGACAAGGGAGTGCTGCCCAAAGGATTAAGCAACCTGGCTCCTCTGGACAGAAGATTCTGTCTCGCCACTGGGAGACAAAAGCCACAATAACCTCTGGGAATTCTCATAAAGTCATTTCCAGGTGTATGACCAACCTCCTGGGAAAGCTGGACCCCCCTAAAGCAACCTAAACAGGTCCTAGCTGACTTTCTGCTTCTATAGATGGGGCTGGGGGTACAATGGGTGCCTGGGCTAGTCAAGGCCACTCCAGACCACCACCAGGAGCGCCTGCTCCAGGCCTTGAGCTTGAGGTGGATGCTGGGGCCTGAGGTGGCCTTGCAAGGTCCTCCACACTGAACTCCTGAGTAGAGGGGAAGAAGATCTCTCCAGATCCTCCAGCAATATGCTGGTCTCCAACCTTAGAGCCACTGGGGTGAGAACTCCTGGATTCCACCAGCAATGCCTTCAGAAGCCTCTGCAAGTACGGCCTGGAAGCAGGAGTGGGGCTCCTTCCACTGCTGTGGGCCTGGAAGCCTGGAGCAAGAAAGATAGGAAGTCATGTCCCAGAATCACAGAAGGAAGATGTGTGGCCCAGCTTCATTCACAGATATGTAGAGCTCAGCCCACAGGCAATACTAACCAGCTATGATGGATCCAGCTGCCCCAACCCTATTAAGCCCCTAAGACTTTCAAGACCCAAATTCTTACACTCCCACTAAAAACAAGAGGACAGAGCCATCCTATTCACTTCCCTCTTGGCCTACAGTCACCACCAGAAGATCAGCTCTCTCAACGATTCCATGACCACTCTACTCCTACCCCAGGCTGTCCAGTTGGCTGACTCAACTGATCCAGCACTACAGCCTTTGACGTCCAAAACTTTCCTTGGGCCACTCTATGTACAGCAACACCCCCACTTCCCATCTTGCATCTGAAACTTCCTTCTAGAACTTTTTCTGCACTTGGGTCCATATCCAAACCCAGAGCATCAGGAAGATATGGTTCTGGGTGCTCTCAGGCCTATGTGCTGCACCAGGAGGTAGGTCAGTCCTCCTTGCTCTTCACTGCCACTCCCAGACCATGACTGCTGCTCACTACCTTGTAAGTACTCATCCTTTTTTAGGTCTAAGTTTTTTAGGCTGTATTCTGCCTCTCATCCTTGTTGTTCCTGCCCATGCATCAAAAGCTTCACCCATCCCTCAGTCAACACTGACCAATTCCACACTGGCACGTTTCAACCAGTGACTTTTCTACCCTCCTCCATCCCATGTCCTTCCTTGGCTTAACAGCCCACTCTCTCCACTACCAATCTGGTTGGAACCAGAAACCACCATTGAAATCTCCATTTCCAGCAGCCCACTCTGACAGTGGCCTCTTCTCCTTCCAGCTCACTTGCTCAAGTATTATAGTTCTTCAAAGCTCTCAAGACCACCATTCCATGAACCCCAACCTCACCACTCTGCCTCACTTCTGGACTGCTCTGCTTAACCAGTTTGGACTCCACAGCTCTCATCATTGTAATCGTTCCTCTGGAGACATCCTCAACCAACTTCTGTCACAACTGCTTACAAAACCCTCATCCTGGATGACCAACTAGCCAGACCACACCATACTTCCACCTGAGCACCCAGGTGCCCACAGCACTGCCTGCAGGTTTCCTTGCTTCTTCTCTAGTCAGCCTTCACATCTTCTCCTTCATATCCATCTCTTTCTCCTTGCTACCTCTCAGCTGGCCACCTTACCTCACCCTTTATGAGACCACATCCCTCAAACATCAGTCCTTTTGTGTATACATCTCAAGACCCACATGCAAACTCAGGGCTATGTCTGTCTTTTTCCCTCCTATTAGCTCCAGAAGCTCCTCAGTTCCCACCAAGGGCAACTCCTCCCTGAATATTCTGGATGTTCTTGACTGTCCCTCCACACTCGGCATTCTACTTCTCTGGTGAGTCATCATTTTAGCATCCATATGCTTGCATGTCTACCATCTCAATAACACTTTTGACTCCCAGCCCCTTCTAGCAACCTCGCAATTTTCCCTTCCTCATGATAATCAAATCTCCAGAACAATTACCCACAAAACTCATGCCACATCTCCCAGTCTTTTTAACAGAGAAAAAGTAATGTTAGCTGTGTATATATATATGAATAGCCTTTTTAATGAATGATATTGGAAGAACTGGATATCCACATGCAAAAGGGTTTAGATCCCTTCCTTACATCATACACAAAAATTAACCTCAAATGGAGCACAGTCCTGAATGTAAGACCTAAAATTCTAAGACTCTTAGGAGAAAACATAAGGGTAAATCTTCATGACCTCGGGTTAGGCAAAGCCTTCTTGGAGGTGACACCAAAAGCACAAAGCACACAAAAAAAATAAATAAATTGAACTTAATGAAAAACTTTGGTGTTCAAAGGATACCAACAAGGAAGTGAAAAGCCAGCCCACAAAACAGGAGAAAATATTTGGAAAGCATATTATCTGATAAGGAACCAGTGTAAAGAACTCTTACAACTCAGTAAGAAGTCAACCCTGTTGAAAAATGAACAAAGATTTGAACAGACATTCTGAAAAGTATACAAGTGGCCAGTAAGTCCATGGAAAAATGCTCATCAGGGGAATGCACATTAAAAACACAATGTGATACTTCAGCCTACTAATACGGCTTTAATCAAAAGAGCAGATAATAACAAGTATTTACAGGAAAGTGGAGAAATTAGAACCTTTATACTCTGATTGTGAAGATGTAAAATGGTACATCCACTTTGGAAACAGTTTGGTAGTGTCTTAAAAAGTTAAACAGAGTTACTATAGGACCCAACAATCCTACTCATAACTATATACCCAAGAATTGAAAGATATGACCACACAAAGACTTATACACAGACGTTCACAGCCGTATTACTCGTACTAACCAAAGAGGTAGGGGGGGATCCAAATGCCCATCAAGTGATGAATTGATAAAATGTGATATATTCCCAAATTACAAAAAAAAGAAAATTCTTAAACAATATGTGATATATCCATACAATGGAATATTATTCAACCATAAAAAGGAATGAAGTACTGATTCATGTTACAACATGAATGAACCTTGAAAACACTATGCTAAGTAAAAGAAGCTAGTCAGAAAAGTCTACATATAGTATTAATTTCATTTAAGTCCACAGACTTAGGGCCTGGGAAGCACTAGTGCTTGGAGCAGAAGGAGAAGAGGGTCAGGGTTACGTCTTACGGGGGTCATACCCATGGCATGGGAGGATGGATTTGAGATGGGGCCATGGTATCTTAGTGAGCTAGTGCTGTTGTAATAGGGGTTTTGTGTTTCCCAGTTCAGGACACTAGATGTCAGAATAAGGGCACGAACGGGAGGAGTCTCCCTGCCGCCTCTGGGGGACAGTCCTTGTGTTTTTCCAATGTCTAGGCCTCGGTTCCTTGGAGATCCTGGGTGCAGTGGGTCTGGCTTCCTTGCTAGATTCACCCTTTTATGTCTCAGAAGTGACAGGCTAATGACACACCCACTGATATGGCCTCATTAACAAAACAAATAAGCCCTTGACCCAAAGGAATTCTATCCACAGGTGTAGAGGTAAGGATTCCAAGAGACATCTGTTGGGGACATGAAATATTCAGAATAGGCAAATCCAAGGACAAAATGTAAATTAGTGGTTGCCTAGGGAGGGAGGTAAGAGGAATGGAAAGTGAATGCTAACAGGTAGAGTTTCTTTTGTGGGTGATGAAAACATTCATAAAATTGTGATGGTTGCACAACTTTGTTAATATGTTAAAAGCCACTGAACTGTATACTTTGAGTGGGGAGTTGTGTGGCATATAAATTATATGAAGTTCATATATTGTTGTTTGTTGCTGTTGAGTCAATTCCAACTAATGGTGACCCCATCTGTGTAGAGTAGAATTGCTCTATAGAGTTTTCAAGGCTGTGAACTTTAAAGCAGATAATCAGGCCTGTCTTTTAAGGCATATCCAGGTGGGTTTGAGCTAGTCGTCAAGGACTTAACCCATTGCTCCATCCAGGGACTCATATAATAATTTCTGCAGTCTGGGAAGATAGATACCCAACTCAACTTAAAAGCTATAAGATATCTATATAGCTAAGTTGACCCATATGTTCTTCCTACCTCCCCCAGAAGTAACCATTCACATTGAATTTTCTGTCAATCGTTCTCTTGCTTCTTACCACATTTGTGTGTATCCCTTAATAATATATTTTGCTTCTTACTGTTTTTGAACTTTATAATAACGGTATCATGAAATGTAATCTTCCATGACTTGGCCTCCACCCAACTTACATTTCTGAGAGCCATCTCTGTTGTATGTAGCTATGGCTCACTTATTTTTCACTGCTATATAATTTTCCATTATGGAAATATACTATAATTTATTCATCCATTCTTCTGTCAATTGAATCTTCTATGTTCCTCAAACCACCCTGCCCTGTGTCACTTACCTCTACCAGGGGGGCTTTGACCACTTGGTCTGCAGTCATAAAGCCTGAGGACCCGTGTGACATCCAAGGCACTCAGGTTCCATCGCTGGCCAATGTGGATACTGGGGTCCCAGAGTGGCAGGATGGTGGGAATCCCACGCCGGCTGAAGGCAAGCCTGGAACTCAGCAGGCAGAGACTTGAGTCTGGATCACAGCAAGGGCTGGGAGGGCCATGCAGAGGAAAGAACAGAAGAAAGGAGGGATAGGGGTGTCCTCACCTCCCATAGTGCATCACTGATGAATAGTCATAGGGCACCAGCATGTTACTGCTCTGAGACTTGAGGAAGTTGATTTCATAGCCTGAGGAGAAAAAAAAAAAAAAAAGAATGTTTGAAAATGTAGGAAGAAGGCACACTGGAAGTGAGGTCAGAGAGAGAAGTACAAGGGATGTGGGAAGGAGAGGATGGGTCTGACTACTGCCGGCTTCTGGGAATTTATAACTCACCTGGACTGAACAGTCAGAAACGACAGCCCAGTCTTCCTCCAGCCCCAACTCAATGCTGGTCCTTGTCTCCTTCACACCTTCCTTACCCACTCTCATCCCTGCTGTTGGAGGGCTTCAGACCTGTGCCAGGTGATATGGTAGCACCTGGCCCCATGGCTAGATGGCTGGCCATCACCTCCTAACAGTTCTCTCTACCTCTTACTTCTTGCTTCTCCTGAAATTCACCATGTGTAGGTCTAATCTTTGCATAGCCTATATAACCTTCCATTGAGTCACACAGTGCTCAAAGTGGCTTGGATACCTCTCTTCTCAGAAGATAAAATGTCTACTCCTTGGCATAGCTTTAAGGGCCCTCTATCCCCAATACCCTACTCTTCGAGTTTAGCAACTTCCACACCTTCCACCTTTCTTACAGTCACCAGCAGCCTCCTTATTGCTAATGAAATCAGCATTCCAGTGCCTCTATATCAACCAAACCCATTGTCATCAAGTACATTCCGACTCAGAGCAACCCCAGAGTGCAGAGTAAAACTGCCCCAAAGGATTTCCAAGGCTATGATCTTTACAGTAGCAAACTGCCACATCTTTCACCCATGGAACAGCTGGTGGGATTGAACTGCCCTACTGCCTACCTACCTGTCTAAAAATATCTGAACCTAGGGAGCTCATTTCTTCCTCTTAAAACCCTTGTATTATTAAGCATAGTTTTGAATATGCAATATATTCACATGGTTAAAAAAAATTTTTTTAAGTCAAACATTAATATATAGTAAGAGACTCCCGCTCCCTCCTTCCCTGCACACTCCCCACCCCCCACAACAGTTAATTAATTTGTTAGTTTGTGTCCTAGCAGTTGTTCTGCACATATTAACTAAATCAGGTATATTATCACTTTCTTCCATTCTCAGCAAGAAAAGACTTTTCCCCGATTAAGGTAGATAATGTTGTACCCTGTTTTATTATTTAAAAAACAGCTCTTGGCGACTGGAACCTTAAAAGCTAGGAAGCTGCCATCTAGATGCAACAACGGGTCTCTCCTCGTCAAGAAGAAAACCAAAATTAATGGAAACAACCAGTCCTAGCGACTGGTACACCATCCGATCTGCAACCTATACAACTATGAGACCAGAAGAACTAGATGGTGCCC
>NW_006921604.1:5975872-6002839 GCF_000298275.1 Orycteropus afer afer
CCTCGTAGTGATACTGCCTCGTAGTGATACTGCCTCGTAGTGATACTGCCTCGTAGTGATACTGCCTCGTAGTGATACTGCCTCGTAGTGATACTGCCTCGGAAACCCAAGGAGGGGTCGCTATGAGTCAGGGCCGACTCGACGGCACATAACTAACATAACATTTTTATTAAAGTATTTAGTTTTCTGTGAGCACTGATTTAGCTGTGAAACATATTCTGATATGAAGTATAGTCATGATTTTTTAAAGAATTTTTTAATTCCAATTTGTATTTCTTCTTTAACCCAAGAGCTAAAAAAGAAAGACTTGTGTTGTGTTTTATTTTATTATTATTATTATTACTGTTATTGTTATTTCCAAATGGAAGAAGTTTGGGGCTTTAATTTGTAATCAGTTTCTACTTCTACATCATAATCAGAATGTTTGTATTACCCCTACTTTTTAAACTTTGAAGTTTTTCATAGCTATCTATGTACATTTTCACAAGGATCCCATGAGGGTTATGTTCTTTATTTTCAGGGTACAGAGTCACCTACCACCCTCCCCTATTTCCCAAGTCTAACCTCTGGTGGTCTCAATTCCCATCCCATCATCAGGTGCTCACCATGTTTCCCCCACAGCACCTCTCTCTCCAGGGCTCGGTGCATGCTGTTCCCTGTGTCTGGCTAACACTACAGCAGCAGAAGCAGCATTCACACACCAGAACTCTCCTGCTGCAGGAAGCCTTCCAGCTCCTCCTCTACTCCCACAGCCCAAACCAAACTTCTAATTACGCATCTCCTCTGCTCCTCCTCCTTCATGAAGCAATTGTCTTTACTCTTCTCGCCTTCAGCAACCAGTTGACCCCTGCAAGGGTGGGGAATCCCACCACTACTAGGATCAAATCTCCAGCACCCAGCATCATGCCCAACACAGAGCTGCCGCCCACTAACATTCATTACAATGAACCTCTCCCTGAACCCCACCTGCCTGACCCTTATAGTTTGCTTCTCTTTGGGACCAGAAGAGTAGTCCCAGAATAAGGTAAAACCATTTGATTTGTCTCCAAACCCAGCTTTCCCTCTGTCACTTGTTTCCTGAGGTGGCCTCCCTGTGTTCCTCTGTTCCCCATGTCCTTTAGCACCCATCTCATACACTCTGAGCCCTGCAGCACCTCAGCCCCCTTCACCTGGCACTTGGCACAAGCAACCTGGAGCCTCCAGGGCTTCTATCTCCTCTCAGCTTTCCCAGATGGAGCACAGACCTTGCCTGCACCTCAGACAGTCATGGCTGGCATGAGGGACTGCTAGTTGGGTGCTTGTTGAGCCTGGGTCATAAGAAGCTACCAATCCCACCCTCAGGAACTGATATGTCAATGGGGAGAAATGAGAGAAAGCAAATGGTTTGACCCTAGTTCTGGGACCACTCTCCTGGTCCCAAAGAGAAGCAGGAATCCCACCATCCCCATAGGGGTCAGGCAGGTGGTAGGGAGAATGGACAACCTCTTCCAAGGGAGCTAGGTGACTCTTCAGGCCCTGGCTTGAGCCTCCTACCTTCTCTTCCTCAAGACTTCTAGGCCCAGCCTGGCCTAACCCTAACCTGGCTTACCTGGGAGGATCTCATTCCAGTTGACACGGATATAGCGGTCCCGGTCGGCCCGGGCATGCTCATGCCAAAAGCCCAGCACGTGCATAAGCTCATGAAGCACGATGCCCAGGCCCCTCTGGAGACAAGCAGGTGCCAAGGACACCACCTGCATCCCTCCACTGCGCCCCACATTGGAGAAGCACCTGCAGAGGCCAAAAGAGACAGTTGGGTGGTTGCCAACAACTCCAAGTCAGAGTAGATCCAGTCTCCTCTTCAGTGCTGGGATGGGTAAACAGCAGAAAGGGAGTCCCCATCCTGGGCTCTACGCTCAGGTTTGCCATTCCTCCCTAAGTCCTTTTACTGCCTAGTCTTCTAAGAAATAGGTATAATGGAACCCCATGACCAGCCTGGGCTGCAGGAGAAGGTAGGAATTGATATTAACATGAATAACAGAAACCAAAAACCAAATTCACTGCCATCAAATCCATTATGACTCAGAGACTCCCTTGGGTTTCTGAGGCAGTAAATCTTTATGGAAGTAAATTGCCCCATCTTTCTTCTGCAGAGCAGCTGGTCAGTGTGAACCACCAACTTTCTGGTTAGTAGTCAAATGCCTTAGGCACTGCGCCACCAGAACTCCTTTGAATAACAGAAGCCCCTCATTAAGTGAGCTTACCCCTGTATGGCATACCCAGTGAAGGCTTGCATACACGTTTATCTCAGCCTCCAAACCAAAAAATCAAACTCACTACCATCGAGCCATTTCTGACTCACAGTGACCCCTCCTTGGGTCTCCGAGGTGGTATCTCTATTCAAGTAGATTACCCAATCTTCCTTCTGAGGAGTGGCTGGTGGGTTTGAACCACCAGCCTTCTGTTTAGCAGTCAAATGCCTTAGGAACTTCACTACCAGAGCTCCAGTGGGCTATAAAGTAGCTGTTGTCCACCTCATCTCCCATCTCAGAGAGGAGGCTCAGTAGTTGGTGAACTCACTCAGAGTCTCATGGCTCCTACATTGAGCCAGAATTCGAGGCCAGGTCTGTCCCACAAAGTCTATACTCACCACACATAAAGTCTCCCCTGTGAATACTTTGTAAACAAGAGTCTAGCACCTTAATTCCTATCCACCCCTACCTCCCACTCTGAGTATTTACAGGTCCATCTCTCATTGGGCAAGCCTCAAGGTGGGCAGGGGGACTTTGGACCTGGGAGGAAAGACCAAAAAATTGGCTTATGGACAATACCAAATACCAAACTCACTGCCATCGAGTCGCACCTGACACATAGTGACCCCTCCTTAGGTTTCTGAGGCAGTATCACTACAGAAGTAGATTGTCCAACCTTTCTTCCAAGGAGTGGCTGGTGGGTTTGAACCACCAGCCTTCTGGTTAGCAGTCAAATGCTTTAGGCATTATGCCACCCGAGCTCCCTTACAGACAATAGCTTAGTTAATTCCAGGCTGAACTCAGAAGTTAAGGAAGCCACTCCCAGTGTGCATGCTAATGCACCGCTCCCCCACCCCCCAACTTATGTAGCAGCACTTACCCAGACATTGGGACAATGGAAATGAAGTCTCTCTGGCCCTGGTAGGAGACAAATCTGATGCACGTTAAGTGCTCAAACTCAACAAATGCCTTCAGGATGACCTGCCGGCTGAGCTCATCTGAGGAAGACACACACTGGTTGAACACCCTTCATGGCTCCTTTGAGGTCTGCATGGAAGGCAGCTTACAGGGCTTCAAACTCTCCCAATATGGAATGTTAAGAAAGGGCGGCAAGACAGTGTTGGGGAAAGAAGGCTAGGCTCCAAGCAGACCCTGGCTGTGTGACCTTGAGTGAGTCACTATCCTCTCAGACATTTGGTTTCTAAATGGACCAGATAGTCCCTGATCTACTTTCCCAATCATCTCTTTCAGGATCCTAACCCTCCAGGCTCAGGAAGCCTTGGGAATAAAAGGGCTCTGGTTGAAGGGCCTTCTGAGGCTATGATTTGGGTGGTGATGGTGGTGGGGGTGATGGAAGAGGGAAAAGAAATTCAGAGAGAAGCCAGAGCTGCATTAGGAATAAGGAATGCCACCGGGTTGAGGCAGTGAGGGAATGCCTGTGGGCTCCCAGCACCCAAAGGCCTGGAGTGAGGAAAGGCCACCCTCTCCCATTATGCTCACTCACTGTACTCGCTGGAGAGCAGGAAGGGGATCTCCACAAAGCCACTGCTACTCTTGGGCCACTTGTTACTGGCAGCTGACAACAGCCGGAAGGGACTCTGAGGAGAGAAGCTAGCTCAGGGATCCCTGAGGACACAAGACCACCCAACTTCTTGCCCTCAGGTCCTGCCACACCTCAGGCCACAAGAACCCTAAAGATATGAGGGGCAGGAGGACCTGGGGCTTATGAGGGTAGAGAGCCCATAAGTTCAATAGAAGCTTAGGGAGTAACTAGGGCCTGTTACATGCATTACGATGCACAAGACAGTCCTTGGCTCTGTGATAACACAAAAGCTTATAGTTTATTCCATGAAGCAGAGATAAAGAAGTAACAAACAAATACTCATCCCTGAGGAGGTTGGCTAGGTATCCCAGCACCCCAGGGTGCCCTAGTTCAGAAGGATGCAGGGCTCTAGACAACAGCACCAACCTAGTACCTCAGCAATGCCCTTCCCCAGAGGACAGCAGCTCACTGAGCATCTTTGAATGTGGAGGTGGAAAGAAGATGGTACAGGCTCTTATCCAGTTTGATGCTAACACGCCACCTCTGCTCTCAGCAGCATCTTTCTCCATTCTTCCACCAACCAAAACCCTTTGAAGCATGGGTTTCACATCCACTATCATGCCCTGCCCTCTGGCCAACATATTTCATTTTATTCTATTCTATGGTGGCCAGCTATTCCTTGGAAGGAAGATGGGGCAATCTACTTCCGTGGTGATACTGCCTCAGAAACCCAAGGAGGGGTTGCTATGAGTCGGATATGACTCGACGGCAGTGAGTTTTGTTTTGTTTTTAATGGTAGTCACATGGCTGCCCTTCCACATGCACTGTCTGGACAATAGGGCCCTCACCCTGTATCAGTCTGCCTCGGCCTGTTCTCCCACTCCAGCCACAGCCCTAGAGTCAGGAGGTGGCCTCCAAACCAGCAGAACAGTCTGGCTTCCCACCAGGTCACTGTTCTATTCAGGAGCTTCCTGCCATCCCAGCCCCCCTGAACATAGTAAGTAACCCCAATTCCCATCCAACCTTCTCCTCTGAGTCAGCCCTCCAACCCTAGCCAAAATGGTCTCTCTGCATTTCTCCTTGTGCTACCTCCCCAGGTCACTGCTGCCACCTAGGCCCCTCACACTTCCTTACTAGGCCCCTCACACTTCCCTACTAGCTACTTTCCACCTGCACGTGTTCACCTCTTCCTTTATCACAATATTTTCTGGGTACCTCCCCTGGGCAGGCTACCATACTGGGTCTCAAGGATTCCTCCTCCTCCAGGAAGTCTTCTCAGGCTG
The DNA here is from genome assembly GCF_000298275.1 of Orycteropus afer afer. Classification (NCBI taxonomy): domain Eukaryota; kingdom Metazoa; phylum Chordata; class Mammalia; order Tubulidentata; family Orycteropodidae; genus Orycteropus; species Orycteropus afer. The sequence goes on from NW_006921604.1 coordinate 5,980,930, forward strand.
ACTACTGCTACCACTTCAGATATCCTCCCAGCACTCAAACTGACTTTAAAAGAGAGGGGTGTCTATCAAGCTATGATCAGTTCCTTACATGTCAAACCCCCATGATGGGTCCTGTCTGAAGTTATTTACACCCGTGTGTGTGCATGGACATGTATGTGTGCATACTCACCGGTCGGATGATGTCCCCCTCAAGGAGAAAGCTGCTCTCTGGGGTTTCCTCTGGGATGAGCTCTGAGAAGGAAGAAAGGGATGTGTGTTGGTCCATTACCTCCTGAATACAGACTCCAGGGACAGACCTAGGGGAGGCTGCCATTGCCAGGTAAAGCAACTCTGAAAGGTCTGTCCTTCCTTTAACTTTGAAGTTAAAATTTCCCTGGGTACTGAGGCTGTCGCACAGCCCTCTTGAGTCCCAATCTAAATATATATGCTGCTTCTAAGCCTGATCAAATCCTTCCCCTCCTCAAGCACAGTCTATAGCATCCACAGCTGCCATAACACAGTCAAATTCCAGCTCTTCTCACTTGTGTCCAAGGTCCTTTGCTGTTAGCAGGTGACATTTTCTTCTATCTCCATCTTACACTCTAGCCCAGAACATGCCTTGGGCTCTCTTCTCCCACTTTATCCCCCACCTAGTTACTACTCATCTGTGTTACATCCAGGACCCTTGTGGTAGTAAGTGACAGAAATTCCAACTGATACCAACCATAGAAGGAGGATGAGTACTGGCACCTGCAGCTCTCTCCTCTCCACATCTCAGCTTTTCCCTGCTTCTCATCTCTAATTTCCTACCACAGCAGTCAGCCTTCTCCATAACCTTTTTACTAACAACTCCATGAGGACAGGAATCTCAGAAAAGAGGCTGGCACATAAGTGCCTTAGGTTGGATTCCTTTGAAGCAAAGCCTGAGACAGGTAGTCCTCTGGCAGTGATTACTGGGAGAGTGATCTCAGGAGAAACCGTAAGGAAGGGAGAGAACAAGAAAGGGCTGAGGAAGAAGACAATCAGCTTAAGTACAGGCTCAGCTGAATCCCACAGAAAGTTCTGGTATAGGAATAACACCACAGAGTTGTTCCACCTTGAGGCAGGAGGCCAGATTCTTCTGTCCTTTATCATCTGTCATTGACTGTGGGCCATCTATGCAGTAGTCTCCCAAGCACCTTCGACTGAAGCAGCTCATTTGGCCAAGGGGGTTGAGAGGCAGCTGTGAGGCATTAGTAGTCAATATTCACAGCAGCTGGGGAATGAGTATTTAAGGACACCTGAGCAAGGCATCAATAGCTTCTAGTACCAAAAAAACAAACCAAACTCACTGCCATTGAGTCAAGCCTGACTCATAATGACCCCCTTTGGGTTTCTGAGGCAGTAAATTTTTGTAGAAGTAGATTGCCCAGTCTTCCTTCTGCAGAGTGGCTGGTGGGCTTGAACTGCCAAACTTCTGGTTAGCAGTCAAATGCCTTAGGTACTATGCCACCAGAGCTCCTTAGCTTCTACTATAACAAGCTCACAAATAGTTGTTGGGGCCCTTGGCAACTCAACAAAGCTGAGAGTTTGCTCCATGGAGTCTGAAGCTCAATCCCACAAGAGAATCAAACCGGTTCTGTCCACTTCAAAGTTATTCATAGCGAGCAGATGGTGGGCTACCCATGTGCTCAAAGTCTGCGTACCAAAGAGCACCAAGAAAAATTCTCAGGCAAATCAAACAACGGTCCCTACATCCTGGGATTCCCCTACTGCCACAGTTCACTCCCTGTCCCTCAGTGCTTCAGCCTGGATGGATCCAACAGCTGAACTCCAGTCTCCATTTCTACCATCCTGTCCCAAGATATGGATACATTCTCATTCTTAAGCTGAGATCCCAACAGGGAGATCCTGTGCCTCCTATATCTCTGTAGGAGCTCTGGTGGCCTAGTACCTAAGGCATTTGACTGCTAACCAGAAGGCTGGCAGTTCAAACCCACCAGCCACTCCTCAGAAGGAAGATTGGACAATCTACTTCTGCAGTGATACCGCCTAGGAAACCCAAGGAGGGGTCACTATGAGTCGGATCCAACTCTACAGCAGTGGGTTAGAGTTGATATGTCTTTGTCCACCCCACCACCACCACTACCCATACTAGCGTGGAGTGGATAACTCATTCTCAAATGTTCACTAATGATTTAGCTCAACATCCAGCTCAGCGAGGCCCAAGGACCCATACTTTTATCAAGTCATTTTTAAAAGCCCTTTTTAAAAAAGTAGTAAGTAATATACTATAGAAGATACAGAAAAATACTTTTAACAAGTTGCGCATAGAACTATTGCCCACTTAGAGTTCACAGCATGCTAGCACACTTCTTCCCAGCTTTTTCTGCTCATTCAAGTGTTCAGCAGATTTTCATCACGCTACATACACAATTTCATACACCTCCAGGCCTTCAGAAGACACACTGCCCTCACCTTGGTTAATTGCAGGGATGTCCTTGTCCCAGGACATCTGGGTCTCCTCAGAGAGGAGGCCTTCTGGGGAGCTGGACTCACAGGCTCCTTGGCAACTGGAAGTTGAGGGTGCTCCGAGGATCAAACCTGGCCCAGAAGATAGGTGTATCCACAAATGCCAGAAATTGGGATGGTGTCAGATCCAAAGACCCAGCTCCTTCAAAAAGGTAGGCCTCCAGCAAGGAATCCTAGGGGCCTGCTTGGCACATCAGCCTGAACTGGTAAGAGGTACAGACAACTTCAAGGAAGGAGCTCCCTTAGCAAAACTAACACTTAGCTCAAAAGGCAGCCTTGTGTTGAGTACAGGTTGTGCATATAGTAGGGGCGAGGGCAGGCAGGAACGGATCTCAGGCTCCAACACTGATGGCAGGGTGCAGAGCTAGCCTCAGACCCTGCTCAGTGGCTTCCTTCCTCAGCCCAGGCTTCTGGGAATTGGTCTCAGCTTGGGCAAGCCCTACCCTGAGCTGGGGTGCTACCTACCCAAAGAGCAAGGATGTCTAGAGTGCCACACCTGTTATCTCTAGCGAGGCAAGAATCCCAGGAGCTTCGGAAGCCCTGACTCCCACCCCTCAGGCCCCCAGGAGCTGCCTTCTCTTTGGGACATTCTGGGAGAGCTCCTACTCTCCAAGCCATTAATATCAATATGACCCCTGCAGGCTCCAGGCATAGCCTCTGGGTTTCTCCTAGCACTCCAGAGGCTGGAACCAAAACCAGGAGGGGAAGACAGCCTGCTTACCTGGCAGGCAGAGCGCAGCCAGCACCCAAGGCCAGAGGCCTGCAACGCTCTCCATGGCGGACTCCCACTGCCCCTTTAGAAAGCAAGAGGACTAATCCCCTAGCGAGAAAGCCTCATTACCCGCACAAAGCCACCCCCTCCTTAAATAGTAGTTCCTCTGGCCCCCACCTGCAAGCCTACTCAACAGCCGCCACCTGCAGCCCCATCTGTTCCTATCTGTAGGTCCCAGCTCTACTCAGGCCCCAGCCTTCTGGGGTAGATTCCTTCCCGGCCAAAGTAGTGAGAAGGGTGGGAAGGGACAGGGAACAAGGTATCCTGAGGGGCCCCACCTGGGGTGTTGTACAGCTGAGATCCCTCCTGCCACCAGGGGGCAGAGAAACATCGCAGAAAGGCTGGCAGCCGGCTGAGACTGGAGTGCTAGAAGGAGCCTGCCTCTCGGGCCTGGAGAAACCTCTTTACTTGTGCCCCAACACTGTGCTCAGGCCTGGGAAAAGCTACCTGATACCCTGAGGCGCCCCCAGTCTAACTGTAGAAGGAGGGAAAGGTCAGTAAATGTTTAATAAACTTTTACTTCAGTATACATACAGGAATGAGCAGTCACAAACATGCAACTCAGTGAAACGTCACAGACTAAATACACTGTGTGAGCAGCACCCCGGAGAAGCCCGCCTTGTGGAAAGGACACTAACTTTGGGTTGCCTAGACCTACTCCTGGGCATTCCCCCTCTGATCCTCACAACAGCCTTATAAGATCAGCATTTATCCGTGTTTTGCAGATTGGAAACTAAAGCTCCTTACTTATGCTCCTCCTTTGCTCCCCTTAGCCTCTCAAGAGGCCCCATTCTCACCACCTGGTTAACCAAGGGTCCCCTGTGGAATTAAATTCTGGAGGTGAAATGTTTCAGAGTTGGGTGGGATTTAGGGACACATACCCTCCCAACCTATATCCACTGAAGGGAGTGACTGAGCCAAGGTCACCATCTATTGACTAAAAAGGTATTCAACTTTACTACCGTACCTGGTATCTGGTGTTTCTCAAAGGAATCAGAATCATGGGAAGAACATAATGAAAAGGCAGATACCCCAACCACCCTGGCAGGGGCCTGACACACAAATGCACTGAGCTGTATGCTTGATATCAGTGACTTGAACAGACAGACAGATACTCAAAACCAAACCAAAATCACTGTCATTGAGTTGATTCCAACTAATGGAGACCTCCATTGAGTTTTCAAAGTTGTAAATCTTTATGGAAATAGATTGCCCCATCTTCCTCTCATGAAGCAGCTGATGTGTTTGAATCACTAATCTTCTGGTTAGCAGACAAATGCCTTACTCCTGTGCTATCTATCTAGAGCTCCTAGATAGATAGATAGATGATAGGTAGGTAGGTAAGTAGGTAGATAGATAGATAGATAGATAGATAGATAGCTGCAATTGAGTCAACTTCGATGCATGGCAACCCTATGTACAGTAGAAGGAAATGTTGCCTAATCCTTCGTTCTTCTCACAATTGTGGGCATATTTAAACCCATTGTTCTGGCTACTGTGCCAGTTCATCTCACTGAGGGTCTCCCTTGCCCTTGTTGACCAAACATAATGTCCTTCTCTAGCAATTAATCCCTCTTGATGTCATATCCAAGGAGCTCTGGTGATATGGTGCCTAAGGCATTTGACTGCTAACCAGAAGGTTGGCGGTTCAAACCCACCAGGCACTCTGCAGAAGGAAAACTGGGTAATCTACTTCCATAAAGATTAACTGCCTGGGAAACCCAAAGGGGGTTGAAAGCAAGCAAATTGGACAATATTCAGTTATGATTCATAAGGTTTTCATTGGTTAACTTTCTGAAGTAGATCCTTGTCTGTCTTACTTAGTCTAGAAGCTCCACTGAAGCCTGTCCACAATGGGTGACTCTACTGGTATTTGAAATACCATGACATAGTTTCCAGTATCATAGTAACACAAGCCACCACAGTACTGCATATGGGGGTGGTACTGTAAATTATATCTCAGTAAAAGATAATAATAATATTTTTTAAAAAAAAATCCCTCCTGCTTGTGCAGCACAGACAAATTTCCCCATTCAACTCTCTGCTCTGGGAGGAATGTCAGAATTTCTACTTCCTCCAAGTGGAGCAGAAATTCAAGTTACACTTTATCTTTAATAAAAAGAAACCAATTTGTATGTAAGAAATGCATTTTGTTTGGAAGACTAACTATTAAAAACATGAGTAAGGGTGGTGGAGTGAGGGGGGGGGATGGGTGAAAGAGAGATACAATGAGTAGGGATGAGGATGGGATGGGCAAGGGCCTCAGCCACCAGTCTTCCTGTGAGTGAGATGGGGCTGTGGGGTGGGAAGGACCCAATGATCAGGGCCTTAGATGCCCCCTCTTACCACAAGCTGGGTGTGGGAGTTGTGGGAGGTCCTAATGGAACCTGCCTCATCCGGGGTCTGAAGCAGCCCTAATAGTATTCCCAGCTCTGGTCAATTCCCACCAGGAAGTCTCTCTCTCTCTCTCTCTCTCTCACACACACACACACACACACAAAGAACAAAGGGACTAAGGCATTGGGGGTGGGGCAGGGGAGAGAAGATTGTTCATCTTTCAGCAGGCTAAATGAAGTGAGTGCCAACCTGTGCCAGACACAGGGCTGAGCCAACCACAGGGCCAGCCTTCATGAATGTCCTGCCTCATAGAGATACACATCTGCACATCTGAAAACTTTCATTCCTAAGGCCCTCAGTACCTAACACTTCCTGAGCACCTACTAAGTGCTGGAAACTAGGCTAAGCGCTCTATGTGAAGCAACTTGTATAATACTCCATAGCACCCTAGGAGGTAAGGGTTCATGCTAAAACCTCATTTTACAGATAAGGAAATATACAGTGAGGTTAACCAAAACCAGAACCCTAACCCCTCAAGTTCACCATGTCAAGCACTCAGAATGTCATGAATAAGAGACAGCATTCAGTGGTGTGACCCTCAAGCTAACTGTTAAAGAACAAAATGTAAGTAGCTGGATGGCACTCAGAGTGGTTGGAGTGGAAGCTGGGCATGACTGGCTGCACAGCCGCCCCCCAGGACCTCAGCATCCCCTGCTGTCAGGTGAATCACTGCTCCCAAATCAGACAGCCTCTGGGAGCCTCTTTTGCTTCTAGATTGGGCTGGGCCAATCTAGACATGGCCCCCTAGACACCCTAGTGTCCTGTGCTGGGCATGTAACTGATTTTCATTGAAAACATGCTAGTTGGGTAGGTAGGAAGAAAAACTAAGCCCATGTGTATGACTACCCTCCAAACCAAACTGGGGACAGAAAGAAGCTCTGAAATGAGGACTGCCTTGAGCCCCTGTGTGGATAGACACGCACTCTGGAGCCTGGGGTCCCAGTCTGAGAACTGGGAGGGGAGTTAAGAGGCTGTGCTGTCCTACTGTGTGAAAGTAGAGCCCTGGCCCAGCACACACACACACACACACATACACATGGAAGAGCCACATGTATGGGTATATGCACAGACATACACTCACAGAAACACCTATATGTGACACATCTACACATACATAGGAACACCACACACATGGGCCCATGCAGTCACATACAGACACACACACATCACACATGCTCCAAAGAGGAAATGAGGTCTAACCAGGGCAACGCTGAGCCCAGACAGGAGACTTTACCCCACAAGGCCAAACCCAGCAAAGGAGTACAGTTGGAGCCAGCCTCTTAGAAATCAGTTCTGTCAGCTCTGGTGACAGAACCCTGTCTGGGAAAGGACACCAGCCCAGGAAGAGGCCCTGGAGGGGAGATGGGGACATCCTCCTAAAGGTGAGGTCAGACCTGCCCGTTTCCCCTTCTACCCTCCCGTCTTCCATTCCCCTTGCACTGGAAGCAGAAAGAAAGGTGAGATCTGAATAAAAACAGCTTCTGAACATTTTCCCAGACACTGACTGGAGACCAGAAAGTTAGGAGGTTGTCTCTTTAAACAAAACAATATTTTATTGACACATCTTCAATATTCTGCATAAATATAAAGTGCTAAGTTTCCAGCCCCCGCCCACAGGGCTGGGAGGAAGTGGGAGTGGGGAGTGTTAAATGTCAGTTGAACACAAATAACTTTCCAGTGCTAACACAGGCATGAAAGGCTCACAACCATACACACGCAAGCAAGAGGTCGATAAATAGAACATACACACCACTTTCCCCAGTCCCAAGCTCCCTGGGGAGCACAGGGCTCAGGGTCCAGGCCCCGGGGTGGACCATCCCCAGACAGGGCTCCTGGTTGTCACAGCTTGTTTCTTAGAGGAGGCTGCTCTCAGGCTGCCAAGGGACTCAACAGGGAGGCACAGGCCCCAGAGAGGCCATGCATATAGAGTTCAGTTCATCTCTGCCAGAGGATGAGGGGACAAGGGAGGGAGACACAGCCTCCATTCTTGTCCCCTTAATGACAGCCAACCCTCAAACTCCTTGCAGAAGAACACCAGATGAGAAAGTCCAGTATCCCTGCACTCCTAGCACCCCCACCCTGGGGGCTTTGAGGGGGTGTGCTAGATCAGAGGGGAGCAAAACTGTCCACCATCAGCTTCCCCCAGGAGTCGGTGGCTGTGGTCACATTGGCCAGTGGAAAGCTGGCACAGTGGTACCAGCTATGGGGTGAGCATGTAGGAGAGGACCTGCTTCAGTGACACAGCACCTGGGTCTCAAACTGCAGCAGCTGGCCCATGAAACTGAAGTTGGGTGAAATGACTCCACGGCGTTGCTTAACAAAGTCAAAGGCCTCGTCCAGCCGCACACGGTGGCTCTGTATCAGGTATGCTAGACAGATGGTGGCAGAGCGTGAGATGCCCGCCTGGCAGTGTACCAGTACTCGGCCTCCGCTGTTCTTCACAGAGTCTGCAAGGAAGATCGTGAAGAGGGGTGTCAGAGGGGAAGAAGCACAAGGTGGGGCACAGGTACCCCAGTCGCCTCCCTTATGGCCCTCCCATGTCCAGGGGCTGAGGTTGCCCTCTTACCAATGAAGCCTATGGCTTCCTGGAACCAGGCACTAATCTCCACCATCTGGTTGTCCTCTACAGGGATGCTCTTGTAGTGAAAAAGGCCCTCAAAGTGGTTAGGGCAGCTGGCAGAGACATTGAGGACCGCTGTGATGCCGCATGCCTGCAGCCCCTGTAGGTCTGATGAGTGGCTACAGCTGCCCAGGAAGAGGTAGGGCAAGATCTCCACAGGGCCACCCTAGAAAGGGAAGAGGGGACCAGGTGGTAAGACCTCCTCAGCCCAAGCCTGGGGGGCTTGAACACCAGCTGGCCCCAGACAAGAGGAATCCTCCTGACTGGCTCAGTCTCATAAATATGATGAGGGCACTGAACACATGGAGATACACATAAAGATATGCACTCACAGATACACACGGTCACTCTCATGCTCTAAAATACACATGAAGACACACCCAGACCCAAACAGCAGACATGAGCAACCTACATCCATGCACACACCAACTTGTGTTCCATTTGCACACCCACACACATACACACAAAGGTGGGTGTGTACATGGATAGATTGCTCATATACACAAACGGTAGCCTCTCTCCCCTGAGGCACCTAGCCGGCTTGTGGGTAGGGGGTAGTGACAAGGAGCCCTAGCCTCAACTCACCTGGTCATAGAAGGGAATCCTGTGGTCTGGACGGCTGTTTTCCGCCACAGTAGGTGGTAGCGCCAGGACAGGGGACTCAGAGCACAGGTCTGGACAACAGGCCTGGAAGCTGTCAAAGCCTCCTGCGGGGAGAACACGAGCCCAGTTGAGTGGAGAGGGCTTGGTAAAGGTGGAGAGGGGGAAGTGGGGAGCAGGCCAAGGGACTCAGTCAGGCCTGGAGCTCGTGAGAGCAGCGCTCACCTCGAAGGAAGCACACAGCGGTGGGTAGGGCTCGAGTCTCGTGCAGCAGTGCGGTGAGCAGCAGGTGTGCTGGGCTATCCGATCCGAGCTCGGACACCGAGGCGCTGCCCTCGTCCAGCACCACGGCCCGCGCCAGCTCCCCGCGGTCCAGACGCGCCCGCAAAGCGCGGTCAGGCAGCAGGCAGGCGAGAGCCGCGGCGGGCGGGCCGCGCGCACGGCGCCGTAGCAGCGCGTTCCAGGGCACCGGCCGCGCGGACCGCACGTGGCGCCGGCAGAAGGCCAGGAAGGGCCGACAGTCCAGCAGGAGCGTGAGCTCAGCCTCCCGCGGCTCCCGGAGCAACGCGCCCAGGGCACTGCTCTCCAGTTCACACGCTGCCTCCAGGCCCATAGCACCGGCGTTCGTTCAGCGGTTCTGCCCTCGGCGCTCCTCTTGCCGGTCTTTGTGCTTTTCTTCCTTCTCTTCTTCCTCTTCGTCCAAGTCCTCGGGCTCTCCAGCGATCGCGCTGCCCCAGCATCGGTTCTGGGCGCCCTCTCAGCATCCCAGCTTAAGTACCCATGGGCCGGCCCCCGGGTCACCATACAAGGACAGAGCAGGAAGGCGCCGGGCGCCCGCCCCCGCGGCCTCACGTGGGGCGCAGGCTGGGCCGGCCTGCGGGGCTCCCGGGTAAGGCTGGGGTGGCAGTCTGGGGATGGCAGGGAAGCCGCAAGGGGCAGGGGGAGGAATCCCAGGGCGCAGCTCTTAGGTGAAGGTGTTCACTGGGGCCAGTGGAGTTTGAATGCCCCTCTCCCCTAATCTAAGCTCCTCCACCCTTCTTCCTCAAAGCTTCGCAGTCCTTGTGAACTCAAGCTTCTCAGATCCACATCCCATCCTCAGAGACTTGAGGTGGGGGTAGGGGGACAGTGGTGCCCCCATCCTTGCTTCCTCTCCCTTTTCCCTTTCCCTGCCAGGAAATTTTCTCCCCTAGGAATTTGTTACAATAAAAATTAACAGATCATATAAGCTTGTCCATGGACACACTCACCCTTGAGCGTTTGAGAGTGTACATGGGTGACTGTATACAAATTTGTGCGTGCTCAGTGTGAGTTGCTCATAGGTGCTGTCTGTGGGTTGGGTACCTCTGCATGTGTATTTTGGGGCTTGAGGGGGCTATATGTATCTGTGGATGTATACATGTAAGTGTCTCTCCCCTTGTGTTCAGTGCTGTGTTCCAGAGTTACATTCCTGGTCAGGAGAGATCCTCTTTTCTGGGGCCAGCTGGCGATTATTTCTACATTGGAGTATGGGGGTAATGTATCTTTTTTCATCTACTTAGAAACCTTGGACAAAAGAACTTTATCTCCCCTGCCTTCCTCCCTCCGCCTTTCATTGTGTGGATGAGGATGAGACCAGCACTCAGGGTCTCGGGGCAATTAGGGGCCAAGCTGGGCCAGAACAAAGTCCCCTGGGGTCAAGCCCCTTGGGTACTGGGATGACTAGGATGAGGAGGCTCCTGGGGCCTTCTAGGGGAAAAGACAAGGGGCTGTGACGAGTTTCCAGTTACGAACCAAAGCTTCTTCCCCTCTCCTCCTAGGAAAATCCCAGGGCCCAGGGAGGCATACTTCCCCATGCACAGGCCAGCTCTGAAGGGGAACTCTGTTGATGCAGTGGGCTCTCCCCAGGGGCTCCTGGGAATTTCAGGCGCCTCACTAAGGGGAAAAGGAGCTCTGGTGGCATAGTGCCTAAGGCGTTTGAACTGCTAACCAGAAAGTTGTCGGTTCAAACCCACCAGTCACTCCATGGAAGGAAGACTGGGCAATCTACTTCCATAAAGATTTACCACCTTGGAAACCCAAAGGTAGTGGCTATGAGTTGGAATCAGCTCGATGGCAGTGAGTTTGGTTTGGTTCTTTTCACTAAGCTGAAAAGAGAGAAGAGCTAATAGAATCTGCCTCTCCACCCCTTACTCCCACCCTCGTCCCAGGACCACCTCAGCCAGCAGCAGACCTCAGAGATATCCAGCCCTCCCCCAGGACAGCACGAGGCACTTGGACAAGGTGATGAACAGTAAGAATGGGGAGCTGGGTAATGTACATACCTTCTGCCACCCCCACCCCAGCTGCCAGCTCTGGTGCCGGATGTGGTGAGCCCCAGGTGTGCGTGGGGTGTCTGGGCCCCTAGGCCAGGCCAAGAAGTGTTGGCAGCCAAACTCTGAAGCAGGGAAGCTGACGTGGGTGGGGGCAGTGCTCTGAGCTACAGCTGCCCCAACTCCATCCCCTCCACCCCCAGCTCCCTCACCAGCAGCGTGGGATTTCAGGACACAACCCCTTAGACCCTTCCAGCTCCCCTGCAAATCCCCACGTGCACACTCTCTTGAAGGGCCACAGCTAGGGCCCCCATGGACCCCCAAGCCTTCACTTGACTTGTAAATCCTGAACTGCTCACAATCATGTGTTGAGCTGATTGTTTTAGTGTTGCCACATGATATGTATGCAGTTCCACTATGTTTGAGATGAAAATTAAAGTTTTGTGTCTACATGTGTATGTGCTGGGGTGATTGTGGGTACAAGGGGACATGTAGGAGCTGGCCATCAAGAGAGAAACCCCAAGGACTCTAAAAATTCCCGAGGCCAACAGCACTCTCTTGTACCTACCTCAGTATTCCCATCAGTAAAATGGGAGCACATATTAGCTGCCCTCCCACATTGGTTCCAAGGCTATGAGGTTAAGCCATGGCCTAGGCCTGCATCTAAGGCTGCATCTCTTCCTAATGGGTTAGTCTGGAGGCTGATGTGGCAAAGCCCACAAGAGAGCCGGGGAGTCTGGGCCACAGATCCCAGAAGCTGATATGGAGCCCTTATCCTCGGCATCAGCCTGGCAAATGACTTAATGGCTAACTCCAGGGGCAAATTACAGAGCACACAAAGATAGTCAGGTCCTGTTTTGCTGACCGATGAAGCTGGTGTCACCTGCCACTCTGACAACTACAGCCATCCAGCTCCACAGGGAGGAGGTGGGAGAAGAGAGGACCCAGCCAGCTGGGAGCCCTGACTCAGGAGTTACAGTCAGCTCAGCCTTATAGGGGGCTCCAGACTCCAGACGCCCACACTAGGCTGCTCCTCTTCCTTTCCTTCTAGAGAACAGTGTGAACCTTGCTGGGAAATTCTGCATGGGGGTGGCAGTGGGATGTAGGAGTAGAGTGTAGGGGTGGGGGTGGTCACTGCTAAAGGTTTGCTCTAATGTCACAATCCCCTGGGGCCTTGCTGAACACTCTGGCCAGGTCCAGTGACCTCTGCCCAAAGCGGCTACATACGCATCACCCCCTCAATCCCACTCATTTTGGAACTGTCCCCTTTCTACCTCTGGAGCACATGTTTGACTTAGTCATGAAGAAGGGCTCCCCTTTGCTTCCTTACCCTATTCCCAAAACGGGGAAACCCCCACCCCCAGCAGCTGGTGAGAGCCCCCAGCAGGGGAAAGAGAGAGGGGGAGAGAGACATGTAAACCCATGTGCCAGCTCCACTGAACTGAGCCTTGAGCACCATGGTGGAGACATGGTAGAGGGAAGTCTGGGGTGGGGTCTCAATTACTCTGATGCCCCACTGGCTGCACATTCTCTAGTGAGGACCCCGCCCCTCACTGCTACATGGTCAGGGGATGAAGGGGTGTGTGCATGCCATGCTCAGAACTTTTTCTGGGTCTTCTGTGTTTTTGCTTTTTTCTTGGCCTGATTGTTACAAGGCAGATACTATCAAGTTAGTTTGGGGCTCAGGTTTTTTTTTTTTTTTTAATTAAAACCCCGTGATCCTCAAGTGGAACAAATGATGGTGTGTTATTCTTTATGTAACCATCTATTTTGTCTGCTGTTTAAGCGTCATTCACCTTCTGCCTTTGGGATTCCGGGTCTTCCCCTGCCCCAACATCATGTCTACCCCAGCCCCATGCAGAGTGGTTTCCCTTCCACAGTCACCAAGCTCAGTGCTGTTGTTGCATTGGGTTTTCCTTCCTCTTCCTCCCAACCCCCACCCCAAGTATATGCCCCCAGGGAGGAAGGGAGAAATGAGAGGGTTTGGCTAAGATCCTTGGGCTCAAGTGGGCACAAAGGTGAGAGTGATGGGGCCCCACCTCCAGCCCTCCTACCCTGACAGAGGGGTGAGTCAGGGGTGACGTCAGCCTTCCTGTGCAAGGACTCTGATGACTAGGAGGCCACGGTCGCCCCCACAGGCTCTTGCAAGGCAATGCCAATAACTTCACAGGTCGGGGCCCCTCTGAGATAGTCTTATTCAGCATGGTGCAGTGGCCCCAGGAGACCACTTGCTGGTTTTCCCAGGGACGTTTCCCACCAGTTTCCCAGCCTGAGGTGGTGCCTGTCTGCTCCACCTGCGTGTTCCAGAATCTTCAGGGGTAGAAAGGGCTCAGCTTGGGCATCCAGCCTTTCTCAACCAGGGTGGGTGCAGGAGCCCAGGGCTGCTCCTGGGGAAGGTGAAGCAGGAAGCTGTGAAGTATGTCTCAGAAGTGGGCCCACACAAGGCTGATGCCTGTCATTACATGCAACTTTATCTTATGCATTTATATGGGCAGGAGTAGATATGAGCAGCTATAGTGGGGAAGCTTGCATGGGCACAGTGGGACTTCCTCTGAGGACCCTGCCTTCCTGATGGATGTATGGGGTTGGGGGAGGCAACCTGGACCCCTCCTGACCCTGGCCCTGCCCACTTGCTCAGTGTACCACTGAGCCTCAGGGCCCCCCATGCACCTCACTTTGCGCAGTGTGAGGTGGTGCTCAGTTAACTCAAGGCTGGATCCAGACACGGCACTGATGAATTCTGAACCACACAGTGAGGAAACTGTGTTTTCCAAGTCTCTTTTAATCATTCCTTCTGAATATGTCAAGAAGACTAAGTTTGGTGCTGGTGTGACACCTTGGAAGAAAAGCCTCACGACTGACTTGTGAAAACTCAGCCATTGCAAACCTTGTGGAACACACACGGAGTCACCATCAGCTGGAATTAACTTGTCAGAAATGGGTTAAGGAGTCTCTGGGTGACACAAATAGTTGGTTAATCGGCTTGGTGGCTAACTGAAAGGTTGGAGGTCTGGGTCCATCCAGACATTCCTCAGAAGAAAGCCTGGTAACATACTTCCAAAAAATCATCCACTGAAAACACTGTGGAGCAGTGTTACTCTGACACACGCATGAAATTACCACGAGGTGGAATCAACGCAATGGCAACTGGCAACTGGTCGCTTTAACGCCTTTCTGCTACTTGCTTTATTTCTTCTTAACAAGGAAGCTTAGTGCCCTCCTTAAGCATCTACATTCTTTCTTCATTTATTCATTCACTCAACTCCTCCAAATAAAAATTCGAATATTTTCCAATGGTGGTGTAGTGGTTAAGGCATTTGGCTGCTAACCAAAATGTCATTGGTTTGAACGCACCAGTCACTCTGCGAAACAAAGATGAGGCAGTCTGTTTCCATAAAGATTTACAGCCTTAAAAATCCAATGGGGATCACTATAAGTAGGAATCAACTTCATGGCTGAGTTTGACTTTGTTTTATGTGCCAATGAGCTCTGGTGGTGTGGTGGTTAAAGCATTCAACTGCTAACCGTAAAGGTTGGAGGTTCAAACCTACCAGCTGCTCCATGGGAGAAAGATGAGGCAGTCTGCTTCCACAAAGATTTATAGACTTGGAAAGCCTATGGGGCAGTTCTACTCTGTCCTATAAGGTTGCTAGGAGTTGGAATCGACTCAACGGCAGTGAGTTTGGTTTGGTTTGGTATTATATGCTGGGTACAGTCCTAGAGGGTGGGGATGCATCAGTAACTCACACACAGCTGACCTTATTTTGTGACAATAGTATTTATGTTGTGATTATGTTGTCTTCATGGTAAGCAAAACTAGTTATCCACTTAGAGAAATAATATTGTTCCCTTTTAAAATAACATTTGAAGTTTGTAAAAAAATTAAGTTGGTTTAAGGAAGAATGTTAGGTTGATAACAATATGGATGTTAAAAATTGTGATGTAGGTAGAAGGACTCTAGGGTCGGGTCCTATTTCCCAGAGATGGTCCCTATAGCCCCTTCCGGTGTTGGCACGGTGTGGTTCTGTGGAGTCTGATTCTCACTCCTACTACAGTCTCCCCATCAAGAGAAGAGCATGAAGCGCAGAGGAGAGAGGAGAGGCCACAGCCCTGAGGAAGGAATATGGGAGAGGCCAGAGCCAACACTGCTGGTCTGAGTCCCTTCCGCTCCATAGCCACGTCCATCAAAGCCATCTGGATTTGGCTGTTCCCCCAGATGTGCCTGGAGATGGGCCTTGGGGCTGGAGAATACCCCCTCTCCCTAGGCCTTCTGAAAAGCCAACTCCCTTGGCACCCACCTGGCATACCCGTGGCCCCCAACCCATGATGCTCACAGCAGTTAAATGAGCCCTGCTTCTAGTTGACTAAACGGTACCAGTAACTTAACGTCAGGTAGTGGAGGAGGGAAGAGGAGGTTACTAAGGAAGAGCTCTGTCACCAGTGGTAATGATTGGGCAACAGATGACGGATTCTCAGAAATGTGACCACATTGTGGTCACAGGGTGTTGTGCTTCCAAGGGGACTCCCGGGGAACAATGACTGCTTCCCTTCTCATCACCTCCAAACCCCTTTACCACCATCAAAGACCTAGCCAAGCCCCCAAACCCAGTAGTCCTGGCAGCAGGAGTGGCAGCCGTGTGCAGCAGCTAGCTGTGGGGGCTCTTAAGCCACATTGCCTTGGCTCAGACACAGCTGGGCCCATTCTTCACTGTGTGACCTTAGACAAATTAACCTCTCTGTGCTCTCATTAAACAATAGTTATTACTGGCACTCTGCTAAGTGCTTTATGAACATTACTGCATCTAAACTTCTTAGCTTGGGGGAAGGGGAGCTGTATTATTACCCTCTTTGCAGATAGGGAAACAGGCCCAAAGGTGTTAGGTTCTGGACCAAGGCCACAGTCCATAAGTGGAAGAACTGGGATTTGAACCTAAGTTCTGACCACTCGTTTTCTCTGCCTCTGGGCAGGTTCTGCATGGACCCACCTGGGCCATGAACCCTCCTCTTTTGCAAACCCATACCCTCCCACCCAGGCCTCACCTGTCTTTCTTTCTTTCATTATTATTTTAATTTTTATGTTGATTCGGGTGAATGTTTACAGAGCAAATTCATTTTCCATACAGCAGTTCATACACATTTTGTCTCATGACATTGACTGCAATTCCTCACAATGTAACAGCTCTCTTCCCACTTTCTCCCCATAGTTACCCCTTCCCTGTATCCTTCCCTCCCATATACTACCCCCCACACACACACCAGCTGTCTCCCTGTGCAAACACTGCCCTTCTGTTCTCCCATGATTGATCGTTCTAAGGAGTGTGTCTGCCTGGTGTAAATGTTCACCCTATATGCCTGTTGGTTGTTTGGCTGGAAGCCATGGGCCTCACCTCTTTCTTAATGATAACTGCAGCAACTAACACTGATTGGGTGCTTGTCATGTGAATGGCCCTGCTCTAAGACCTTTACAGGAATCATTGCATTTGATCCTCAAAGAACCCTAGGAGTGGGAATGATTGGTACCCCAACTTTGTAAGTGGGGAACCAAGGCCCATGTTAAGTAACTTGCCCAGGTCCTCACAGCTGGTAGGTGGCTGAGCTAGAGTTTAAATTATACTGCATTCGTCCCCCAGGATCCAGGTCCCCATCCACCTGCCCAGGCCCTTCTCATCACCTCCTACCTATTGCCCAAAGACCAAAGCTCTGGCCCCACAGGCCACCATCTCATGTGGCCCTGTTGCTTTAGGGGCATCAATCAGTCTCCTCAGCTCAACTACACATTCCTTGGGGCTGCACCATGCACAGGGCTTTGTCCACCCTGAGTTCTGTTAGGAAGCACAGTACAGAGCTCACAAAGGGAACTTGATGTATCTTTGCAGAATTGTTTACTTGTCTCTGTGCCCCCAAACAGGAAGTTGATTACATAGGAAGTTGAGAATCCACAACATCAGGCAGAAGTCAGTGTCAGGATGGGGCCCTACAGGCCTGGACACAGAGTTCGGCCCTCACCCTGACAATGCCTCAAACAGGAGAGGTGCCCTCAAGTCTCCAGAGCAGAAGAAGGGGCCAGAGAGTTAACACTTCCGTTATGTGAATGAAAGGAACCCCATTGAAATTGGCTGTCCTGGGTTCAAGGCCAAGCCGTCCCATTCACCAGCTGGGTGGCCCTGGGCAAAGCTGCATGCCTGCACATTTCACTCCCTGTCCTAACATTGACTCACTCAGCAGGTATTTACCGAGTGCCAGGCATTGTGCTGGGTGCTGCGGATACAAACACAAGCAAGACAGACAAGGTTTCATTTTTTACAAGAATGACCTTCTAATGGGGGAGACAGAATAACCAACAGATAAATGAAATCAAGTCAATGTTGTTGTTGTTGTTGTTGTTAGGGGCTGTCACGTCAGTTACAAATCATATTGACCTTATGTATAATAGAACAAAACTCTGTCCTGTCCTGCACCTTTCTCACAACCCTTGCTATGCTTGAGTCTATTCTTACATCCACTGTGTCAATCCATCTCATTGAGGGTCTTCCTCTTTTCTGCTGACCCTCTACTTGCCAAGCATGATGTCCTTCTCCAGGGCCTGGTCCCTCCTGCTAACATGTCCAAAGTATATGACAAAGTCTCACCATCTTTCTCTCTAGGGAGCATTCTGGCTGTATTTCCTCCAAGAGAGATTTGTTGTTTCTTCTGACAGTCCATGGTATTTTCAATATTCTTCACCAACACCATAATTGAAAGACATCAGTTTTTGTTCAGTCTTCCTTATTCATTGTCCAGCTTTTGCATGCAAATGAGGCAATTGATAATACCTTGGCTTGGGTCAGGCACAACTGAGTCCTCAAAGTGACATCTTTGTTTTTAACACTTCAAGGAAACCTTTTGCTATAGATTTGCCCAATGCAATAGTCGTTTGATTTCTTGACTGCTGCTTCCATGGGCACTGATTGTGGATCCATGGACAACGATAGGTGGGAGAATGAGATAGAGTGGGGGTGAGAGCCATCAGAGAGGTCTCTTGGAGGAGATGGCATCTGAGCTGGAACTTGAGTGATGGGAAGGAGGCTAGTCATGGAAGGGTATAGAAAAGAGCAGTCCAAGGAAGGAAAAAGTGGGGCGAAATGTGGAGTCTGCAAGGGCCAACTCACAGTCAAGCCTGTTAGGCCTCAGGAGGGTTTGATTTCATTGGAAAGACAATAGGAGTCCTTGGAAGGTTTTGATCAAGGAGAAGGGGCCATCTGACTGAATCTTCCAACTGACCCTCCAGTTGTGAGTGGAGAACACACTGTACGGGGTGCAAGTGTGACCCCAGGAGAGTGATCAGGAGCTGGTACATTTGTTCAGGGGAAAAAAAGACAATGGCTTGTAACCAATATAGCAATGAAAATGGAAACAAGTGGAGGGATCCAGGGTTGGGTGGGGGCAGACCTGACAGGAATTGTGGACAGATTGGATGCAGTGGGCAATGGGAAAAAGTGAGGAGTCAGGGAGGAAGCCTAGGTTTGGGCCTGAGCAGAGGGTAGACCATTTATTAAGAGAAGAATGAGGCCTGTCACTTCTCTCTTCTTCCTGACCCTGAGCACTGTCTGGGCTTCTGCTCCCTGGGACAGGGACTTGGGAGGTGGCTGTCGGTACCAGCTGCTGTGCGTACTCCTCCACCCCAGAATTCAGTTTCACACTCTGGAAGAGGGGCAATCACTTGGCTTGTCTGAGGGAAAAGGGCAGTGAGGGAGGCTTACCCATGCAGCAGCCCCAAGAGGAGTTGGAGGTTGGAGAAGACAGGGGCAAGCTGAACAGGCACTGGGTATGGAGGCTGGGTTAGCAGCACAGATGGCTCGGGGGTGGGTGCAGACAGGAAGTGCCTGGAGCAGATTCGTGAGGATTAGAGCCCCATATCGGATTATGCTTCTCTGAAGATTACTGCTCTATTTTAGTTGAAGCCATCACTGCTCAGAGTGACCCCTGGACACCCAGAGAGGCTCATGTACACACACATACACACACACATACACCACACTCATCTCACACACAGCATACACTATATACATACCACATGTGCCACACATACACCACCACACACATCATAACCACACATGTACCCTTATATACACACATATACATACCTTACACATGCAAACACACACCAGATACCACATAAACACCCCTCATATGTGCCACACATACACCACATACACATCCCATACACATAGGCTACACACACACCACAAACACATTCCTTACACATACCACCACACACATCTCACACATGCCATATACTACACACATACATACAACACACATACCATGCATATACCACCACACATTATAGCCACACAATACCTCTTACACACATACCTCTCACACACACACACCCCTCACATGCATGCCACACATATACCACAACCACATATAAACCCCTTACACACACATTATACATAAACACACACCACACACATTCACACATGCACATGCACCTCATACACATGCCACACACATCCACATACCAGACACCAGACACACCCCTCATATGCCCCACACATGCACCACACACACACCCCATACATACATGCCATGCATACATGCCGCATACATACACACATACATGCTACATACACATACTTTACAGATACCACCACACACCACATGTATCTCACACACACCATATACTACAGAGGCTGCTGACCAATCTCACCAAGGGGAATAACTATATCCAGCTGCCCAGTCACTCAACCAGGCCTAGCCATGCATCTGTTTGTTGAGATTACTAATTAACTCCATGGTAGAATGTATCGGAGCAGCTGAGTAGCCGCTTTAGGGATGTGGTCTGCTTCCCATATATAAGAAGCAGCTTTGGGAATGGTCTCTGGCTTATGGCACACTTCAACCCTGCATGTAGCTGTGCCATTCAGCAGCCTGCCATGCTCTGCCAGCCTTGGGACTTTCAACGGACTTGAATCAATGGCCTGCTGTGTGGTTTGGTAACATCAGGACTGTGCCTTTTTTCTTGTCAGCCCTGGGCTTGTCAGCCTCAGCAGCCAGCAGCTGAGTGAAGAAAAGCATCCAGCTTCAGTGGGCTGGGAGCAGGAGGCAGAGCCGAAGCTTAAGGCTGAGGAGCTTTCACCCAGCCCCTAGAGCCTGACACTTTGAACTTGGACTTAAAGCCTCAAACTGTAAGAGAATAAATTCCTGTTTGTTCAAGCCATCCCATTTGTGGTATATTCTTGTCCGAGTGGTACTGGGTAGATAACCAAAACACTGCTGCAACCATTTTTTAACTATCTGCAGCAAAATTTTACTTGGATGTGAAATTAATGACATTGTTCAATAATTTGCACATCTATTGGATCATCTTTTTTTGGAGTGAGTACAAATATGGATCTCTTCCAGCCAGTTGACCTACGGGTAGCTGTCTTCCAAATTTCTTGGCATAGATGAATAAGTGCCTCCAATGTGGCATCTGTTTGTTGAAACATCTGAATTGGTATTCTGTCAATTCCTGGAGCCTCATTCTTTGACAATTCTCTCGGTGCAGCTTGGACTTCTTCTTTCAATACCATTGGTTCTTGATCAGATGCCACCTCCTGAAATAGATGAACATTGACCAATTCTTTTTGGTACAGTGACTCTGGGTATTCCATCCATCTTCTTTTGATGTTTCTTGCATCATTCAATATTTTCCCCATAGAATCTTTCAATATTACAATTCAAGGCTTGAATTTTTTCTTCAGTTCTTTCAGCTTAAGAAATGCCAAGCATGTGCTTTCCTTTTGGTTTTCTGACTCCAAGTCTTTGCACATTTCATTATAGTAATTGACTTTGTCTTCCTGAGCTGCTCTTTGAAACCTTCTGTTCAGCTCTTTTATCTTGTCATTTCTTCCATTTGCCTTAGTACTCTCCATTGAAAAGCAAGTTTCAGAGTCTCTTCTCACATCCATTTTGGTCTTCTCTTCATTTCTTGTCTTTTTTAATGACCTTTTACTTTCTTCATGTGTGATGTTCTTGATGTTATCCGTAACTTGTCTGGTTTTTGGTCACTGGTGTTCAATGTATCAAATCTATTTCTTAAATGACCTCTAAATTCAGGTGGGATGTAATCAAGGTTATATTTTGGCTCTTGTGGATTTGTTTTAAATGTCTTCAGCTTCAGCTTGAACTTGCATATAAGCAGTTGCTAGTCTGTTCCACAGTCAGCTCCTGGCCTTATTTTGGCTGAAGATAATGAGTTTCTCCATCGCCTCTTTCCACAGACATAGTTGATTCGATTTCTGTGTATTCCATCTAGTGAGGCCCACATGTACAGACACCATTTATGTTGTTGAAAAAAGGTATTTGCAATGAATAAGTCATTGGTCTTATAAAATTCTATCATGTGGTCTCCAGAGTCATTCTATCACTAAGGCCATATTTTCCAACTACCAGTGATTCTTCTTTGTTTCCAACTTTTGCATTCCAATCACCAGTCATGATCAATACATCTTGATTGCATGTTTGGTCAATTTCAGACTGCAGTTATTGGTAGAAATCTTCAATTTCCTCATTGTTGGCTTTGGAGGTTGGTGTGTAAATTTGAAAAGTAGTGGTATTAACTGGTCTTCCTTGTAGGTGTATGGATATACCTTGTAGGTATATAGATCACTGATAGCATTGTGCTCCAGGATAGATCTTGAAACCTTTTTTGTGAAGATGATTACCATTCCATTCCTCTTCAACTTGTCATTCCTGGCATAGTAGATCATATGATTA
>NW_006921604.1:6007814-6042807 GCF_000298275.1 Orycteropus afer afer
TAAGGTTGTATCCTTTCTCCATACTTATTCAATCTGTATGCTGAGCAAATAATCCAAGAAGCTGGACTATATGAAGAAGAATGCAGCATCATTCTTCTTCCTACAATCTTCAGAGGAAGACTCATTAACAACCTGCAATATGCAGAATGACACAACCTTACTTGCTGAAAGTGAAGATGACTGACTTGAAGCACTTACTGACAAAGATTAAAGACTGCAGTCTGCAGTATGGATTACACCTCAACATAAAGAAAAAGAAAATCCTCACAACTGGACCAATAAGCAATATCATGATAAATGGAGAAAAGATTTAAGTTGTCAAAGATTTCGTACTACCTGGATCCACAATCAACACCAATAGAAGCAGCAGTCAAGAATCAGACATGGTACTGCACTGGGAAAATCTGCAAAAGACCTCTTTCAAGTGCTGAAGAGCAAAGATGTCTCCTTGAACACTAAGGTGCTCCTAACCCAGGCCATGGTATTTTCAGTTGTCTCAATTGCATGTGAAAGCTGGACAATGAATAAGGAAGACCGAAGAAAAGTCGGTGCTTTTGAGCTGTGGTGTTGTCGAAGAACGCTGAAAGTGCCATGGACTGGCAGCAGAGCAAACAAATCTGTCCTGGAAGAAGTGCAGCTGGAGTGCTCCTTGGAAGCAAGAATGGCCAAATCTTGTCTGATGTATTTTCTGGTTATGTGGTTAGAAGGGACCATTCTCTAGAGAAGGACATCATGCTTAGTAAAGTGGAGGGTCAGCAAAAAAGGGGAAGACCCTCAACGAGATGGATTGATCCAGTGGTTGTAACGATGGGCTCAGGTATAGCAAGGATTATGAGGCTGGCGCAGGACTAGGCAGTGTTTCATTCTGTTGTACACAGGGTCACTATGAGTCAGAGCCTACTCGACGGCACCTAACAACAACAAGAAGTTTGTTATTATCCCCACTGACACATCCCTGGGGCTCTAGACCCTTCAGGCCCATCCACTCGCCCCAAATCAGAACCCTGTTTTCTGGGAGAGAGTGTCCCAGCCAGAGCTGCCTGATGGGCCATTCCATGCCATATACTCCACAGTCCTTGCTCCAGCATCCCAGCCAAACCAGTTAGGAATGGTTATTCCCACTGTCTCCTGTTCCCTTTCAGGATGTAGCTGCTAGGCACACAGGTGTCTAGCTCTGTCCCCAGTGTGACTCACCCACAGGTGGGCCTAGGCAAGGATTGTCTGCCTCAGTTTCCCTAGGGACAGTGGCAAGGGCAAGCCTCAGATTTAGTCTGAGACAGGAAAGACCCCTGGAGGGGTGGCCACCAAGGGACTCCCAATCGATGCCAAGTGGGGACAGCAATGACCTAGGTCCTGCCTCTTGGAGCCTGTAAGGGCTTGGTGTTCCTGCTATCATGGGGCCAGTTGGCTAGGGCTGCAAGATCATCCAGGCATGGGCCCACATAAGGGGGGGAGCAGGGGGCCAGAATGTGGCTGTAGTCACTGGCCCCAGAGGCATATCTAATGTATGGCAATGCCCTGGCACTATTTGAAGAGGGTTCCACAGAGAAGTTTCTATTAATCTGATATGGCCCAACATATTTCCTCAAGCATGGTAGACATCCAGAGATGTAGCAAGGAGGGAAGGCAGGGGGACATTTGTCCCTGGGCCCACGTTCAAAGGCACGCCAGACAAGGCATGGAATGACATTTTGAGGTGCCACAAATATGAAAGGTACCTGACTGAGGTAGCTGGACAAGGCTCAGTTTCCCCAGGGGCAATATTACTCCTATTCATCTTGAAATTGGTGAATCTTAGAGATTTCACCAAGCACTCGTTACCCTCACTACTCCCCTGACTTGCCTCATAGCATAGCCCAAAGGGCATTAGTCGTTTGACCAGAAACCCATAGGTGGCTGGAGTCTCCCTCTTTCTGACCAGGGTACTGAAAGCAAGGGAAGGCGCCAGTAGTGCAGGAGAGACTAAGGTGTGTCACCCTTGCCCAAACCCTACAGAAGGGCCTCATGGAAGGGGAGGAAAGAGATGCCCTGAGGAGGCATCTGTGTGCAGGGCTACTGGGCAGGCCTACTCTAGGAGGACTGTGTGCCTCCTTGTCCTTCCTCTCTCTCCACCTGTTCTCTTCACCCATGTTCACTTTTCCTTCCTCCTCTCCTCCTGCCCTTCCCTTCTTTCCCCTTTTCCAGGCCACTCCCAACCCTCACTTCTTTATATTAAACATCCACCTTAGGCAGAGTAGGATTTCTGGTGACATAGTGCCCAAGGCACTTGACTGCTAACCAGAAGCCTGGTGGTTCAAACCCACCAGCCACTCCTCAAAAGGAAGGTTGGGCAATCTACTTCCCTAGTGATACTGCCTTGGAAACCCAAGGAGGGGTCACTATGAGTCAGATCAGACTTGACAACAGTGAGTTTTTTTGTTTTGTTTTGTTTTTTTCCAGCCAGAGTAGGCCACAGGGAGAGGTAGACTGGGCAATAAGTTGAGGCAGGGACCTGGGGTCCTGCACACCCTGTCACAGCCTCAGTGGGTGACTCTGGGCAAACTCCTCTCCATCTAAGGATTTTACCTCTTCATGTGGGACACGAAGAAGTTGGGGCTCTGATGCCAGCACCTAGCCTGAGACATACAGTATGGAACCATTTCTCCCTGCTCAAAGAATATGCATGGTGACAGCCTAACCTCTACTCATGAATCTGGCCTTGAGGACACCCCACGATACCTAATTGTCCCAACACCTTCCTCTGCTCTTGCTGTTCCCTACAATGCCAAAGGCTCCTCCTCTGTGAATCCTTCCCTGTGCCCTAGTTCAGCTTTGACTGCCTTCTCCTTGAGCTGTGTCTATGGGAAGCCCTTCTCAAGCCTGCCTTGCAGCTCCACACTCAAGGTATAGGGGCACAGCCAGAGAAGAAACTCAACAACGGTCCCCGGGCACTTGGCCTGCAGATGGGACTAAGTCATCCCAGCATTGCACCAGCCAGGCCTACCCTCCAACCTGCGGCATTTGTCCATCAAAGCAGAAGGGATGACAGAAAACCCGCACAACCAGTGACTCGTGTCAGACAGCAGAACTTCCCCTGTCCTCCACAGCAAATGTGCCCCCAAGCCTGGGAAAATCTTTGTCTCTGGAGACTGAACCTTCCTTAAAGCAGGGGAATGACTCAAACTAGCCTGATAGTTCCTTCCAGCACAAGATGCTCGCCAGATAGAACAAAATTCTTGGTGGCTTTCCCATGCACCAGAATTTCAGCTCCCTACACCATTCTCCACCCACCAGGCCCCTCTGCCCAGCCTCAGACCTCAGCCGAGAATGTCCAAGTGCTAATAGGTCCAGCCAGGGGGCTTGGGTACAGAACAGCACCAGCCATTGGCCCACCCAGAAGCCTGTCCCACAGCCCCCAGATCCTGGAGGCCAAACTAGCCCCAGATAAGAAGACCAGGGCCTGGCTGCAGTCACCCCAGCTCAGGACCCTGAGGGCTTCATCTCATTACTTCAGCTCTGGGTGCCTGGGTGTTGCCACATTTTGACTAAAAACGAGAACCACTTGGCAATGTTTTCAAATTTGCATTTATTGCAAACTTACCATGTGTTAGCTATGTTCAGTCACATTTCCTATCAGTTTTAAATTACTTTGTTGTTGTTAGTTGCTGGTGAGTCAGCTCCAACTCGTGGCAACCCCATGTACAACAGAACGAAATGCTCCCCAGTCTCGCCATCTTTACAAGGCTGTTGATATGCTCAAGTGCATTGTTTTGTGCACTGTGTATTTTGAGTGCCTTCTAACCTAGGGGGCTCATCTTCTAGCCCTATAGCACATAATATTCTGTTGTGATCCATAGGGTTTTCATTGACTAATTTTCAAAAGTAGACCCTAGTCCATCTTAGTCTGGAAGCTCTGCTAAAATCTGTCCACCATGAGGGACCCTCCAGCATCACAGTAACACAAAAGCCACCACAGTATGATGAACTGACGGATGGGTGGTTGTACATCACTTTAAAAGATTAGAATTATTTATTGTTCCCATTTTGAGATGAAGAAACATAGATTCAGAGAGGTTCCCTTACATGTGCAAGGCAGAACTGGGACTCCAGCCATCCCTTCCCCTCCAGCAGGCTGTAAGCTCCTCCGAGGAAGGACAGGCCAGATGTACCTGCCTTCCCCTTCATCTTCATGCCCTGAGGGAGAGTCACCAAGGACAGCCAACAGGTCCCTAAGCACTCTTACTGTTTCCCCTCACAGCCTCTTGGTTGGCATTCTGCCCCCTACCCACCCAAAGGGAGCAGAACCGAGATGCAGGTGGACACCAGGCAGGTAACTCTGGGTGGGAGGAGCTCTCTGTGGTTACATATTAGATTCCAAGTGAATGGAATGACTCAAACTAGCCTGATAGTTCCTTCCACCTTTGATGAGAGATGAGCCCACTTCAAACACCCTTACCCCTTATTCTTATGCTCAAAATATATTTGGAACAAAGACATAAAATATGAGAAAAACAAAACAAAACATTAAAAAAAAAAAAAAAAGCAACAGAGTGTTAGTTACCTCTAGCGTGTATAAGGATCAGAGACTCAGTGTGTCCCACACACCCACACCAGGGCCCCCAGCAGTGTGACTCCAACTGCCACAACAAGCTGGTTTTGGGGTCAATGTGAGGATACAGAGAGGTTTCTCAAACCAACCAGCTGGTTTCAGAATTACTTGAACCCTGTCATCTCTCAACCAGATTATTATAATCACACACACACATACACACACACACACAGGTACCCTTGCCTTCAGTCTCTTCCAGTGCAGTCCTTCCTCCACATTGCATTGAAAATTTTTTCCAAGAAGAAAAACTGAAATACGGCTTCCCATTGACTGTGGGATGAACCCAAACCTCATAGCATGGCATTCAAGGCCCCACCTTTCTTCCACTATCCTTGCTCATGTTCTTCAGTGAAGTCAAACCTAGTTCTTTCCATCACTGTTTGCTCCACTTCTCCCCCTCCGCTACCTTTTTGCTCATGTGAGCACCCACACACACACCTTTAATTCCCTTCTCACAGACTCAGAATGCCTTTGTGCTTCCTTTCCCTATGGCCATGCTGCCTCCTCCAAGAAGCCTTCCCTGGTAGCCCTGGTGGAATGTGGTAGCACTGTGAAGCCCCCAAAGGGCGTCCTTTCCTCACTGGGCTGCTATGTGCTCAGTCTCCTGTTGCTTGAGACCTCGGGCTCCTGAGGGCAGAGGCCCTCTCAGATCTCTGCCTCTGCCTCTGCCTCTACCTCACTGGAGTCTGTCACTGGACTGGAGTAAAGGAGGGGGCTGCAAATTGCTCTTGTGCTTCTGCCTTCTTTTCCCTATGATACCTCACCCAGGCCTCATCCTAGGGGTTATCATCAGCCCTCTTCAGATGAGGAGACTGAGACCCAGAAAGGAGAAATGACTCATATAAGGTCAAACCCGAGCAAAGGGCTGATGGGGTAAAGGCCATTTCTTATTTGGGCTGCCCAGAGCAGCATTCCCTTCCCCCATCCCATTGCAGAACTCTCCTGCCCCCATGCCAACCACAGAGTTCTCTCTCTTAGGAGGCCCCCATGCCCACCACAGGGTGAGCCTTGGCAAAGCTAAGCCAGGAAAGGAGGTTGTGAATAGGTCACATCATGGTTCCCGAGGGCTGGAAAGAGCAGGTCACAAGGAGCCACTGAGGTGTCCTCAGCAAACTCCCACCTTCCTAGAGCCTGAGGAGAGGCACATAGCAGAAGAAAGAAGAGGCGCTTACTGGCACGTTGGCCAGGGGAGGGAATATCAGGGCATTCAGACCAGTAGGTTGGCCCCACAAGGGTCAGGGGAACACAGGGTGATGTAGTTTCAGCAACTTGAAAGCCCTGAGGCAAAACAGAAGGTTCACCCTCCCACTGGCAGAGGGGGTTCCTGGGGCAGCTCCCTCAGGCTCAGTCTGGCAGGGATGACAGGTTCCAGTCAGTCAACTGAGGGAAACAGAAACTGCTCACACACCAACAATGGAGTGCCTTCCCCTTCCTGGCGTGCTCCAGCTGGGACGGCCCCTCTGTGTGGCTCAGTGAGTCATGTCACCCCAGCCTCAGCCCTCCATGGCCTCTTTGGGGAAGAGGCTGGAACAGCACCTGCCCCACCAGCCTGTTTCAGGAATCAGATGAGCTGCCATCCAAGAAAGCATTTTGGAAACTGTGAAGGGTTGGTCTTCAATGTGTAAATAGTTTAAGTAATTAAGAAATAATAGACTTGTAAGTTTGGCAAAGTGGGCTGGTCTCCTAGGACATTGGCAGTCCCTACCCCAGTGCAGACACCAGAGAAGGCCTTTCACCACCCTTCTCAGCTGCTCCTTAGGCAAAGGGCTGCCTTCTAGATCTCCTGTCCCACAAGACCACACCTCTCATAGCCTGAGGGCTAGCCTTTCCTAGTACCCTCCTTATCTTGGTACTCCTCAACCTGCTGGCCTTTTAACCATACTGTGGACCCTGTAAAAGGAGCTCCGGTGGCACAGTGGTTAAAGTATTCAACTGCTAACGAAAAGTCAACGGTTCAAACCCACCAGCCACTTTGCAGAAGAAAGATGAAGCAGCCTTGGAAATCCTGTAGGGCAGTTCTGTTCAGTCCTATAGGGTCACTATGAGTCATAATTGACTCCAGTGGATTTGGTTTTGGTTTTGGGTCCTATCGGGGGACAGAAGGCAGACGGGGAAGGAAGAGGCACCCATGATTGTCTACCTTCAGGTGAGGTTGTTCGTAGTCAACACCTCCACCAGCCTAACTGGATCCTTCCTTCCTTGTTCAGCTCTTGGGTCAATTTATGTTAAAAGACCCTTTCTTTCCACTACCAAAGGCCCCTCGTTCAGGACAGACCCAGAAGGGGCTGAGATGGGAGAGGAATCTACTTTAGTCCATATTTTGATCCTGTTCCTGGCACAAAGGGTAGCTCAGTGCCTGCTGCACGGTAGGTACTCAAGAAAGGCTTACTGGGAGCATCCAGAGACTGCGACACTTGGGTGGGCCCAGTGGGCCTGGCTGCCAGGCATGGGCACTGCCCCTTACCACCCGCCTATGACAGAAGGCTGTCAGATCAGGGAGGTAAGGGTCTGAGAGGGCTACGCTATGATGGCCTCACCATGTCAGGGGCAGGAACGGCTGCAAGAAACCTCCTGAGGACAGGGCAAGCAAGAGCGAGGAGGGCTGCCCACTCTGTTCTTGTCCCCACTCCTTCCTGCAACTCCAATGAACTTTCTTCCATTCTAAAGAGTTTGTGGGTGGTCCGAATGTTTAACACACTGCTGACTGAAAGGTTGGTAGTTCAAATCTACCCAGAGGTGCCGAGAAGAAAAGCCTAGTAAGCTATTTCTGAAAGTTCACAGCCATTGAAAACCCTGTGGAGCACAGTTCTACTCTGACACACATGGGGTCAGGATTGCTATAAATCAGAATTGACCTGACAGCAACTGGTATACCAGTTAAAGTTTCCCCAGCTGGAGCTCAGGCCTCATGGACCCAAGGCCCATTCATTCAATACATATGTGCTCTGGGCTCTGGGAATATAATGGTTGTGCTGGTTATTCTGTTTGCCATCCCCTACTCTCTCCAGGCTCATTTTCCTCCATGATCTGTGCTCACAGGGCTGACTTGTGTGGACATATTATCCAGGCTCCCTGGCATACCTGCTGGCAGAGGGAGGGCAGAAGAGAGAAGTCAGGGTACTTCTTCCCCTCTCCCTCCCTGCCTGGGCAGCCAGGTTGGGACAGTGGCTGGTTCTTTTTGTGACTACAACTCCCATAGGATCTGCCTAGCTCCAGCTCTCATGGGAGTCTGATATCTCCATTACCTCCCTGTATTCCTAATAAGTGATAATGACTTTTGTGGTACAGTTTGAAAAAGGTCCCAAAACTCTGTAGCTCTTTTTTTATTATTTAATTTTTATTGTGATTTGCGTGAAAGTTTACAGAACAAATTCATTTTTCATACAGCAGCTCACATATACTTTGCCTCATGACATTGACTGCAATTTCCCACAATGCAACAGCTCCCCTCCGACTTCCTCGCCATAGTTACCTCTTCCCTGTGTCCTTCCCTCCATGCACTCCTGCCCCCTGAGCTGACTCCCTGTGCATACCCAACCCTTCTATCCTTCCATGATTGATCTCTCCAAGGAGCAAAACTACCTGATGTAAATGTTCAGCTCATATGCCTGTCTTTTGTTTGGTGCAGCTTTTTGTATCATGAGGTAGAGACTACATCTCCACATCTTGCCAAAGCAAGTCTCCAGGACAGCTCCAATCCTCTAACAAGTACTTTCTAACACCCTCTCACTGAGCTGCCTGATGGTTCCCCTCCTGTGTATTCTCCCTCACTCAAATAGGCCCTCTTTATTCAGTTACAGGTCTATTCCTTGTAGTGTGTAGCTGGAGGGTACTGACAGACCCCATGCTCACCCTTGTTCCAGCCTCATCCATTCTCCATGAGGCATCCAGAATGAACTCTCTGAAAGACAAATTTGACCATGTCACTCCCCTGCTTGAAACCCTTCAGTGGTACCCAAATGTATTAGCAAGGATTCAGTTTAGCTGAAAGAACAGTGGCTCAGGATCAGGTCCCAACGTAGGAAGCTCAGGACTGGCATGGAAGCTCTCCTTTTTGAAGTTCCCAAGGATGCTGTGTGTGGCCTCCATTTCCAAGGTTACCTTATGGTCCAAGATGGCTACTTCAGCTCCTGCCTTCTTGTTGACATTCCAGCCAGCAAAAAGGAAGAAGGTGAACAATGCCCTTAGATAATTTAAAATAAGATCAAAATACAAAAGTATTGTTGTTGTTGTTGTTATGTGCCGTTGAGTTGGCCCCGACTCATAGCGACCCCTCCTTGGGTTTCTGAGGCGGTATCACTGTGGAAGTAGATTGCCCAACCTTCCTTCCGTGGAGTGGCTGGTGGACTTGAAACCGCCAGCCTTCTTGTTAGCAGTCAAGTGCCTTGGGCACTCCGTTACCAGAGTGTGTGTGTGTGTGGAGGGGGAATATATACTTTGTATATATATATATACTACCTTTGTAGTCAAAAAGACCTCAGACAAAATGCAAAGCACAAAAACCATGTGGGAAAGAACTGATACATGTGACTTCATATAAATTAAAAATCTCTGTATGACCAAAACTCACCATAACTAAGGGTAATGGGAGAGTGAAAGACATGAAGAAAATATTTTCTTTGCAAACAAATAACAGATAAAAGGTTATCATTCATTCATTCCTGCATTATATAGTTGGTGCCTACAATGTGACAGGCACTATATCCTAGGTGCTGGAGACATTAGATCAAACAAACCAACAAAATCCTTGCCCTCATGGTTCTTACATTCTAAGGGGGCAAGAGGGAACAATCAGTAAGAAATAAACATATTGAATGTCAAGGAGCAGTGATGGAGGAAAATAAAGCAGGGAAGGAGGAAAAGAAATGCAGGGCAGGATGAAGATGCAAAGTCCTCCAAAATGAATAAGAAGTCAAACAATACAATAGAAAAGTGGGCAAAGAGTAGCAACAAAACTTCACAGATCAAGAAATACAAATGTCCGGTAAGTATATGAAACGAGTTCTCCTGTTCAGTCCTACTGACTAGACCTATGAGATGCCATTATTCACCCACCCAACTGGCAAACATCCAGCACTGAGGAGGGTAGGTGAATGGGTAATCTCGTGTCCTTTTTGTGGGAGTATAAACTGATATCTTTATTTTTAGAGGGAAATTTGGCAGAATCTAACCAGGATGCTTCTTAGAAGCAAGGATGGCAAGACTTCAAATCACTTCCTTTGAACATGTCATCGGGAAAGACCAATCACTAGAAAAGGACATCATGTCCAGGAAAGTAGAGGGTTAGCAAAAACAAGGGACACCCTCAGTGAGATGGATTGACACAATAGCAGAAGCAATGGATTCTGTGGTAGTTAATGTTATGTGTCAATTTGGCTGGGCCATGACTTTGAGTAGCTGGACAACTGTATGTAGTGATTCCCCATAATGAGATTGTAATCACCTCCACAGTTGAATCTGCTGTGAGCAGCTAAGTAGTTGCCTTCGGGGTATGGCCAGCTTCCAGTATATATGGAGAAACTTTGAGGAAGAGCTCTAGCTTTTTGGCACCTCTGGATCCTGCATTTGGCTGAGCCTTCATCTCAGTGGCCTACTGTGTTGACTGCTGATTTTGGAATTGTTTCTGGACTTGAACCAGTGGTCTGCCATGTTGCCTAGTGATCTTGGGATTGTGCCATTTTACCTGCTGACCTTGGGTTCATTAGCCTCAGCAGCCAGCAGCTGTCTGAGTTAGGAGATGCTTCTAGCTCCAGTGGGCCTGGAATAAGAGGCAGAGCTGAAGCCCAAGGTCAAGGGGCCTTCACACAGCCCCTAGAGCCAGCACTCTGAATTTGGACTTCTAGCCTCCTAAACTGTAAGACAATAAATTACTGTTTGTTAAGCCATCCCCTTGTGGTATTTCTGTTATAGCAGCACTAGAGAACTGTGGTGGTTAAAGTTGTATGTCAACTTGGTTGGGCTTGTTTTGAGTGGCTGGGAAGCTGGTGGTAGTTTTCCCCATGATGAGACTGGCAATCCACTCCATGGTGGAATCTGCCACAAGCAGCTGAGTAGCTGCTTTTGGGAGGTGTTCTGTTTCCCATATATAAGGAGCTTTGAAAATGGTCTACAGCTTATGTCACGCTTGGACCCTACATGCAGCCAAGTTGTTGTTCAGCAGACTGCCATGTTGTCTGCTGATCTTGGGACTCTTAATGGGCTTGAATCAGCCTGCTGTGTGGTTGGTAATATCAAGACTGTGCCTTGTTATTTGTTGACCTTGGGCTTGTCAGCCTCAGCAGTCAGCAGCTGCCTGAGTGAAAAAAAGCCTTCAGCCTCAGTGGGCCAGGAACAGGAGGCAGAGCTGAAGCCCAAGTTCGAGGGGCCTTCACCAGCTCCTAGAGCCTGGCACTTTGAGCTTGGACTTGTAGCCTCCCAAAGTGTAAGAAAATAAACTCCTGTTTTTTCAACCCATCCCATCCCAGGTGTATTTCCTGTTAGAGCAGCATGAAGTAACCAAAATAAGAACCAAGACAGATTCAAACATACCAATGATCATGAATATGGCATAGAATCAGGCAGTGTTTTGCTCTGTTTATACATCAGGTTGCCATGAGTTGTCAACTCAATGACAACAACAGTATAAATATTAAAATTATTGATAAAAAAATAATAATTGATCCCCAAACTCCTCTTCTGAGTATGAACTCTAGAAAGAGACTTGTACAGAGATTTCCAATGCAGCATGGTTTGTACTGGAGAAAAATGAAATACAAAATGTTTATCATTCTGCCAAGTATCTGTGAAAATAATATTAAGGCAAATCTACACTCACTGATACAGAACAAGTTCCAAGACAAAGTGAAAAAAGTGAGCTGCAAAATAAGCCCACTGTGGTAGTTAAGGTTATATATATGTCAGCTTGGCTGGGCCTGGTTCTGTGCCTGGGCAGCTGGATGTAGTTATTCCCCATGATGAGATTGGCAATCAGTTCCATGGTAGAATCTCCTGGAGCAGCTGAGTAGCTGCTTTAGGGATGTGGTCTGCTTCCAGTATATAAGCAGCAGCTTTGAGGAAGGGCTCTAGCTTTTTGACACAGTTGAACCCTGCATATAGCCAAGTCATTGTTCAGCAGCTTGCCATGCCCTGCCGATCTTGGGACTTTAGTGGGCTCTCATGTTGTTTGGTGATGTTAGGATTGTACCTTTTTACTTGTCAACCCTGGGTGTATCAGCCTCAGCAGCCAGCAGCTGTCTGAGTGAAGAAAAGCCTCCAGTTTCAGTGGGCCAGGAGCAGGAGGCAGAGCTGAAGCCCAAGATTGAAGGGTTTTCACCCAGCCCCTAAAGCTCGGCACTTTGAACTAGGACTTCTAGCCTCCAAAAATGTAAGAGAATAAACTCCTGTTTGTTCAAACCACCCATTTGTGTTATCTTCTCTTAGAGCAGCACTAGGTAAACCAAAATACCCACATAGCATGATTCCATTTCTACAAAAATTAAAAAAGAAAATTCTCTATGTAAATTTATGAATGAAAATGCTATTGTTTAAAAAGCCTAGAACATTACAAACCATGGGGCAAAGAGTTTAACCACCAGAAGGTTGATAGTGACCTGGGCAAAAGTCATAGGGACAACACCTAAGTTGAGCTGAGCTGGGAGCTGAGAGGGTAAGCCTTCCACAAAGCTTGTCAGGAGAAGGAGCTCCATGGTTTGCTGGAGGGTAGGTGTGGGATAAGAGGAGGTGTAAAATACTAGAGAGGAGTCTCTCTGGGTGGTGCAAATGGCTAACCAGAAGGTTGGAGGTTCAAGTCCACCCAGAAAGAAAGTCCCAGTGCTCTACTTCTGAAAAATCGGCCACTGAAAACTTTTTGGAGAACAGTCCTCCTCTGATGCACGTGGGGCACCAGCAGCTGGCAGCTGACTAGATGGCAACTGGTGGATAAAGGCTGGAGAGAAGCCAAGCCAGGTTGTTGATGCAGAGGAGTGGACATCATGAGAGGCCCTTAACAGGGGAGTGTGCTCTTGTGGGACAGGAAGAAAGAGACACAAACCACCACCCCCCGCCCCGGGTGACACTGACCCACATACCTCAGGCCGGGTCTCCTCTCAGTGTCCTGTGCCAGCTGATCCCTACCTGGAAAGACTTTACACACCTCTTACCTGCCTCTCCTCTAAGGCTTCCAGTAGGCCTCACTTCCTCCAGGAAGCCTTCCCAGATCCCTAGGCTGAGTCAGAGGCCTTCCCAGGGTACCCCAGAGCCTAGGCTCACTTTTGCCCTTCATAGCCTCATCACTGAGCCCTCCTGTTTTGTGCCTCCCTGGGTCAGGGGTCAGGCCTTGGTCATTTCACGTTCCCTGATCCTGGCTTACCCTGCATCCCTGGATAGTGTTTGCACTCAACTACTAATGTAAAGGTTGGCAGTTTGAACCCACCAAACAGCATTATGGAGGAAAGGCCTGGCAATCTGCTTCCATAGACTATAGCCAAGAAAACCCCTATGGAGCAGTTCCACTCTGTCACCATGAGCAGCCTGGGGTTTGGCCTGAGTCAGAATGTACTTGAAGGCAATAGGCAATCGGTGTGGGGTTTAGGCCTGGCCCACAGTGGCCCTCACTCAGTGCTGGCAGATAGCAAGTGAACAATTTGCCGTTTCCCCCTTCATTTTTGGTTTAGACCTTGGGTACCAGGATTCCCTGCGGGACCTGAGAGCTTGTGTTAATATTTAATCTCCATCTCCCTGAAAGATCACCCTCTGACCCTTCTCTCATCTGCCACCCACAACCTAGGGGTCAGACTCTACCCTGGGCGGAAGCCAGCCAGGGCTGGGGGCAGCCTGGTGGGGAGCAGGAAGCACTGACTCCCACACAGCCCAGGGTCTTTTTCCACAGCTCAGAACACATTGTACCAGGTGGCTGCCTTTGGTGGGAGTCACTTAGCTTCTCACGGCCCCCTCACATCCTGTTTCCATCCCTCTGACACCTCTGGGCCCCAACCTCTGGGCCCTTACCCCGCCTTCCTGGGTTTTCACATCACCTTTCTTGAGTTGGTCTAGGCACACAACCTCTTATTTTTAACTCCTTGGGGGCTGAAGGAGTTTATATTTTGCATCTCTTCTCCCGGAAGGGACAGACTCAAGTATGGTCTCATAGAGCAGCCTCCTCTTGGGGCAGCAAGGTAGAGGGCAAAGAGCCAAGATCAGAGTCAGGAGGCTGATGCTCAGAGCCTGGTTCTACCACCAACACAAGGTCCTTAAGAGACCCGGGCCCCACTTCCAGCTACCAAGTGGGAATCCTGAGGCAGTGACTTTGCTGGTAAGAGCAAGGGAACTCATAGGACAGAGTAAGGAGGTTCTGGAGATGCCCAGGTCAGGCTGAGAGAGCTGTTCCCCATGACAGGTGTCTCTCTCACCATACCTAAAATGTGGGCCCGTGCCTGGAGCGACAGTCAAGTCAGTCACACCAGGAGAAGAGAGAGAAAAGAATTTAATCCTGTATGCATAAGCGGAGAAGAGACAAGAGTTTCAGCATATTCCAAAAGTCTGCCCACCCCTAGTGGGCAAATACAGGGTGTACATAGGTTAAGCTAAAGCTTATGATCATATGGACATGTCCCATTCCCAAGGACCAGGGCTCGTAAACCCATGAGAAGGACAAAGGCCACTTAGTTATGACAGTGAGCTCTGGAAGGCATCAGCACCAGGTAGATTCTATTTTTCTCTCAAAGCTGACCTCCTTGCAGTATCTCAGGCTGTATTTATTTATTTATTTTTTTATTGTGACTTGGGTGAAGATTTACAGAGCAAATTCACTTTCCATACAGCAGTTCACATATACTTTATCTCATGTAATTGACCAGTTTACCACAATGCAACAGCTCCCCTCCCACTTCCTCCCCATAGTTACCTCTTCCCAGTGTCCATCCCTCCATATACTCCCATCCCCTGAGCTGTCTCCCAGTGCATAAGCAGCCCTTCTTTCTCCCATGATTGTTCTCTCCAGGGCGTGTGTCTGCTTGAGGTAAATGTTCAACTCACATGCCTGTATTTGGTTTGGCTGGAAACCACAGGTGTGGGTTCAATTCCAGACCTGATGGGCAGCTAGGGGCCATAGTTCAGGCTGTATTCTTGGCATCTTTTGGTTTTGTGCCTCTGGGTCTGAGTGCTCTTTCCGAAGCTGTTGTGTACATTAGCTCTCAACCACACCCACTCCACACACTCTTATCACACAATGGTTGTCATTTTCCTAATTGCAAAAGTCCTGGACATTTATCCACGCTGTAGAAAACTTGAAACAAATAGAAACAAAAAAAAGGTGAAGCCAATGAAGTCCACAACCCACCACAGTTCATTTTTGGAGTCACTTCCTTCCCATGTGTGAGCCCTTTGCAACGCACTTAGTCCCGAAAGGGCAGGAAGGTAAATCTGTCATTGAGACAAAGGCCTGCTGTTGGCCCAGCAAGCCATCTCTGGCAGGGAGCCCTGGACAGTGTGCTTAGCTTCCTCAGGCAGCATGTGGCCGGTGGGGGGGGGAGGGAAGAGACCACACAGCCCCTCCTCATCAGCAGATCCACCAGCCCATTCATAGCAGGCAGCCCTCCCTGGGCCCTATAGTCTCCTTCTCTCATCAGCAAACCCCTTCCAAGGCCAGGTAAGTGGTAGGGCTGAAAGCCTGGGCAGGCCATAAGGAGGCCAGGCCTGACTAGTACACATCACTGCACATCCTGGGATAGACATGACTGGTGGTCACCAGCCTCCAGACCTCTGCCCTGCCAAGCACCCAGAGGCCTGCCCCTCTCAGCCCACTTGCAGTGGGTAGAGCCGTGTGACTAATTCCAGACAGTGAAATGTGGGCAGAAGTGAGGAGGGTCCTCCCAGAGGAGACAGCAAAAAGCCCTGGTGATTTTCCTCTGTTGTGCTGATGAGAAGACCTCGTGTTCTTCAGATGGTGCAGCTGCCTGAGGGGGAAGCCTTGCGAGCAATCGCTGACCACTGACAGCAATCACTGACTTAACACTGACTGTGTTAAGTCTCCGGCACTTTATGTAGGGTCATTGCTGCTGCTTAACCAGCGATCCTGACCACTGCAGCAGTATGCCCCTCCTTCAGGCCCCACATTGTTTTCACTGGGCAAACCCGCTCTCTGTGACCCTGGTCCTCCTCCACACATTTGCCTCTTACTTCTGTGGTGGTTGTTAGTTGCCATCGGATTGGCTCCTCACATGCATAGAATGAAACCTTGACCAGTCTGTGCCATCTCTGTGATCGCTGACATGATTGAGTCCATCAGTGTGGCGGTTGTGTCAGTCCACCTCATTGCTTTTACTTCTAGGCCTCTTAAATCCCTCTGCTTTCTGCCACCCCACCACCATGGATGTCTGAGCCTCTTCTTTACCTTCACAAAGTCATATGCAGCCCATCCCTACGCTCATGGAGGGAAAACAAACAACTCTCAACTCTCTGGCCTCAGGGCCAGCACCTCCAAGACAATCCAACCTAAGCTTCCCCACTCAGAAGCATGGCTGCTGCTGGAGCACCCTGGACTGCTGTTGCTCTAAGAGCCTCTGGGCTGGGCCCACTCCAGAAGGGTAGAGGGGAGTGGAGGAAAACCCCTGCTATTGCTTCTGTACCCTGTTAGTTACTGCCTACACACTTCTGCTTCCTGTCTGTATTTTCACTTACTATGGTATAAGCATGTGCCCATGTCTCATAGCACTGACCCAGCCAGGATCTAAGACCCTTGGTTTCCATTCACAATCCTTTTACAGCCTATCAAGTTTTCCCCCCTTGCCAAATCCTGTACTTCCTTCCCTCCTTGCTCTTCCATCTCTGATACCTGAAAAAACCCTAACACTAACTCAGTCTAACTTTTGGTCTGGGAAGCAAAATTCTGCTAGAGAAAAATCCACGAAATAGCTCAGTCCCTGCCGTGTACCCTCAGGGGTTCTGACTCAGGGCCCTTCTCATTCTCCACAGCCCTGGCTGCTGTGCTATCTGTGTTTACAGCTGGTAAACCTGGATTGCTATATGGAAAAAAGTAAGGTTGGATCCCTACCTCCCAACACTTACCTAATGGAGTAAGTATCTAAATGTAAAAGCTATAAAGCTAAGAGATGGAAATGTAGGAGCACATCTTTTGTACCTTGAGGTAGTAAACATTTAAAAAGCACAAATTATAGTTGAAAAATTGATGGGCTTGACTACATAAAAATTAAAGCCCTCTGGTTCAACAAATAGCATAGACTGTTAACAGATAGGTGATGAACTAGGAGAAAATGTTTGAAATGTTTAAAACTGACAAAGGTTATTATCTATTCATTATATTTAACTTCACAAATAAACTATTAAGGCATTCTTATTTGGTATATAAAGAATTTTTGCAAATCAAGAAGAAAATAGACCAATTATGGGAAAGTATCAATGGAAAATTAGATATAGTTGCAGTAGGTAATTCATATATGAGAAGCCTGAATGGTCAACAAATTTGTTAACCACACATGAAGAAAGCAAAAGTCAATAAAAGAAAGAAAAGACCAAAATGGATGTGAGAAGAGACTCTGAAACTTGCTCTTGAATGTACAGTAGTTAAAGTGACTGGAAGAAATTATGAAGAAAAAGAGTTGAACAGAAGATTTCAAAGGGAAGCTTGAGAAGACAAAGTATTATAATGAAATCTGCAAAGACCTAGAGTGTGAATACCAAACAGGAAGAACATGCTTGGGACTTCTCAAGCTGAAAGAACTGAAGAAAGAAAATAAAAGTCCTCACAACTGGACCAATAAACAACATCATAATAAACTGAGAAAAGACTGACGTTATAAAGGATTTCATTTAACTTGGCTCCACAATCAATGCCCACGGAAGCAGCAGGCAAGAAATCAAACAACATTTTACATTGGGCAAATCTGCAACAAAAGAGCTCTGTAGAGTTAAAAAGCAAAGATGAAGTTTCACCCAAATCACAATTAAAAAAAAAAAAAAAGGCACAGAGGCACTTTGAGGAGTAAGGTGTGCTTGACCCAAGCCATGGTATTCTCAATCACCTCATACGCATGCTAAAATGAATAAAGAAAAGACTAAAGAAAAGCTGATACCCTTGAATTATGATATTGGCTAAGAATATTGAATACAACACGGACTGCCAGAAGAACAAACAAATTTGTCTTGGAAGAAGTACAGCCAGAATGCTCTGTAGAAATGAGGATGGCAAGGCTTCACCCTCATGTACTTTGGACATATTTATCAGGAGGGAGCATTCCCTGGAGAAGGACATCAGGATGGTGAAGTAGAGGGTCAGTGGAAAAGAGGAAGAGGATCACTGATGGACTGACACAGTGGCCTCAACAATGGGCTCAGACATAGTGCTCTGGTTCCCTGGTGCTGCTCTGACAGGAATACACCACAAATGGGATGCTTAAACAAACAGGAGTTTATTCTCTTACAGTTTGGAGGCTTTAAGTCTGAGTTCAAAGTGCCAGGCTCCAGGGGCTGGGTGAAAGCCCCTCAACCTTGGGCTCCAGCTCTGCCTCCTTCTCCCAGCCCACTGGAACTAGAGGCGTTTCTTCACTCAGACAGCTGCTGGCTGCTGAGGCTGAGAAGCCCAAGATTGACAAGTAAAAAGGCACAGTCCCGATGTTACCAAACCACATGGCAGGCCATTAACTTAAGTCCATTGTAAGTCCCAAGGTTGGCAGAGCATAGCAGGCTGCTGAGCAACGACAAGGCTACATGCAGGGTCCAAGTGTGCCATAGGCTAGAGACCATTCCCAAGGCTTCTCCTCATATACAGGAAGCAGACCACATCCCAAAGGCAGCTACTCAGCTGCTTGTGGTAGATCCCATCATGGAGTTGATTGCCAGTCTGATCATGGGGAATAACTACCAGCAGCTCCCCAGCCACTCAACCACGCCCAACCAAGCTGACACACAAACATAACCACCACACATAGCAACAATTGTGAGGATGGCTCAGGATGGGGCAGTGTTTCGTTCTGTTGTACATAGGGTCATTCACTATGAGTAGGCACTGACTCAATGGCACCTAAGAAGTATGTGAAAACATATTTAAACTCCCTGGTAATTAAAAAACTCAAAATTAAAACTTTATATATTCCTTTACACTACTGAAGATCCCTGGGTTGTGCAGATGGTTTGCTCTCATCTACTAGCCCAAAGTTTGGCAGTTCAGACCCACACAGCAGCACCATGGAAGAAAGCCCCTGTGGTCTGGTTCTGTAAAGATTACAGCCGAGAAAACCTTATGTAGCACGGTTCTACTCTGACACACACGGGACCATCATGAGTCAGAACTGACTCATCAGCAATGGGTTTACACCAGATTGGCAAAAACTTAAATCAAAATCAGATAATACCAAGTTTGGTGAGGATAGTTAGAGAAAGCAATGTGTGAGAAAGGGAAAGCAAATTGAGTGAAAAATATAACTAAATCTCTCTTTTAATTCTTACAAAATAAAGCACATGCATACACACATAAAAAAAGCAACTGTCCCTACAAAGTGTATGGGATATGGTAAGAGAGGAAGAGTAAGAGATGAAGGGGAATGACACCCCATTCTACCTCATATGAAATATGAAATAATATGTAATATTGATATGTATGTAGTAATATAAAACAAGGAATAATTGGAAACATGCTAAACTATAAAATGTTTAGGAGAAAATCTTTGCCTTCTTGGGTTAAAGAAAAGTTGCTTAGAACACAAAAAGTAAAAACAGAAAAGAATAAAGAAAGATAAATTGGACTTTATCAAAATTTTAAACTTTTACTCTCTGAAAGACACCATTAAGACAATGAAAACCCACCCACCCACTGCCATTGAGTTGATTCCTACTCAAAAAGACCTCATAAGACAGAAGTAGAACTGCCTCATAAGGTTTTCAAGGCTGTAAATCTTCAGCGGACTGCAATATCTTTCTCCTGCAGAGTGGCTGGTGGGTTGAAACTGCTGACCATTTATTTGGTTAGCAGCCAAGTGCCTTAACCACTGTGCCACCAGAGCTCCTTTAAGAAAATGAAAAGGCAGGGAGAAAACATTCCCAGCACATATATCAGATAAAGAACTTTCATCTAAAATCTATAAAAACTCAACAATAAGATGATAAATAATCCAATTTAAAAATGGGCAAAAATTTTGAATAGATGTTCCTTCAAAGAAGATATACAAATAGCTAGTAAACACATGAAAAGATGTTCAACATCATTAGTCACTCCCCTTGCTGTTGAGTCAAATTCTGACTCATAGGGAGATGCAAATGGAAACCACAATGAGATACCAGCTCACCTACATCAGAATGTCAGTGATCAAAAAGGGGAAAACAATAGATGTTAGTGAGAATGTGGAGGCATTGAAACCCTCATCCGTTGCTGATGAGAATGCAAAATGGTGCAGCCTCTGTGGAAAAGTTAAACACAGAATTACCATATGACCCAACAATCCCAATCCTAGGCATACACCCAGAAGAAATGAAGGCAGAAATGCAAACAGAAACCGGTACACCGGTACACCAATGTCCAGTGCAGCACTTTTCATAATGGCCAAAAGATGAAAACAACTGAAATGTCCATCAATAGGTGACTGGATAAATAGGTGTATGTTATGTACATACAATTAGCCATAAAGAGGAATGAAGTCCTGATACATGCCAGAACATGGATGGACCTTGAAAACACTGTGCTGAGCGAAGTCACAAAATGACAAATATTGTATGATCTCACTTAAATAAGAAAATATATATAAACCAAAGATTATAAGTGGTTAGAGGGTGGAGGGAGAAAGAAGGGGGAAATTTTTGCTTAGAAGCTGCTAAAGACGTAGGGAGGCGGCATCTTCTGATCTCTAACTACACAAGAGGAAGACAGAATCACCATCAGCAGCCCAAGGCCTGTTCTTATAAGGCCACCCACTAGCCACTTTACTAACCTTGTCACCAACTGTTCCTCCCATTACACCCAGCACCTCTCTGCTGGGTTCAATAATTCGTTACAGTGGCCACACAGAACTCACAGATTGTGGGGTTTATTAGGGAAGCAACAGGTTACAATTCAAGTTCATTAATGTGTTCAGTCTCTCTCAGCTGGCCATCTCTCTCAGTAGCACGTCTCTACATCAGAAACATAGAGAGACTCTCCTTCTGCCTCTAGGAGGGCTCCTTTTTGAGCCTGGCAGAGTGGCCAAAACCAACCATTCCCAACATCAGAATTCTATACACATGTGAGAAAACCAACTTCCCAGATTGTTTTGTGCTGCTCCAACAGAAATGCACCAGGTGGATAACTTTAACAATCAGCTACTTAGTTGCTCATGGCAAAGTGGGAGTTACAAAGATTATGGCTAGAAAAGCCACACCATCTAATTTACTACACCACAGGGGCCAATGAGTTTATTTTAATGGTGGCAGAATAACTTGGAAAAGGATAGCGATAATGTTTGCACAATAAGAAAAGTATAATCAATGCCACTGAATTACACATGTAGAAAATGTTGAATTGGGGGATGTTGTGTATAATTTCACAATAATAAAAATTAAAACACACAAAGTATGAGATACCATTTACACCCACCAGGAAGGCTAGAATCAATAAAACAGACGATACCAAGTCTTGGAGCAGTTAGAACCCTCAGACATTACTGGTGGGAATATAAAATAGTGAAACCACTTTGGAAAAGTTTGGTGAGTCCCCAGATGGATTAAACATAAGAGTTGACCTTGTTGTTACTATTGTATGCAGTTGAGTAGATTCCAACTCATAGTGATCCTATAGAACAAAGTAGAACTGCCCCATAGGGTTTCCAAGGCTGAAATCTTTATGGGAGCTGATTGCCAGGTCTTTTCTCCCAGAGCCACTGGTGGGTTCAAACTGCCCACTTGTATCAGTTGGCAGTTGAGTACTCAAGTCATATGACCCAGCAATACTGCTCCTATGTATATATCTGAAAGAATTTTAAAAATATGTATGTCCATGCAAAAACTTGTACATAAATATTCGTAACAGCATAATAGCCAAAAATCAGAAACAACTCAAATGTCCTGACTGATGAATAAATAAGCAAAATGTGGTTTATTTGTGTAATAGAGTATTATTCAGCCATAAAAGGAATGAAGCTCTAACATACGCCACAACATGATGAGGCTTGAAAACACGCTAAGTGAAAGCACCCAGTCACAAAAGGAAAAAATTATGTGATTCCATTTACATGAACAGTGAATAAGAGAGACCAAGTAAGAGTTGATGCTTTTGATTTGTGGTGTTGGCAAAGAATACTGAAAGTACCATCGACTACCAAAGGACGAACAAATCTGTCCCGGAGGAAGTGCAGCCAGAATGCTCATTGGAAGCGAGAATGGCCAGATTTGGTCTCACTTACTTTGGTTAAGGAGCTCTGGTAGCATAGTGCCTAAGGCATTTGACTGCTAACCAGAAGGCTGGCAGTTCAAACCCACCAGTCACTCCTTGGAAGGAAGGTTGGGCAATCTACTTCCGTAGTGATACCACCTCAGAAACCCAAGGAGGGGTCGCTATGAGTTGGATTCAACTCGATGGCAGTGAGTTTGTTTTTTTTGGTTTGGTACTTTGGTCAAGTGGTCAAAAGGGACCATTCCCTGGAGAAGGATATCATGCTTGGTGAAGTGGAGGGTCAGCAAAAAAGGGGAAGGAAGGCCCTCAATGACATAGACTCACATAGTGACTTCAGTGATGGAGGCAAGGATTGTGAGGATGGCACAGGACTGGGTACTGTTTCATCTGCTGTATGTAGGGTTACTGTGGTGGTTAAGTTTATGTGTCAACTTGGCTGGGCCTGGTTGAGTGCCTGGGCAGCTGATGTGGTTATTCCCCATGTGTGTTTGGTAATTAACTCCATGGTGGAATCTATTGGAGAAGATAAGTGGCTACTTTGGGTGTGTGGTCTGCTTCCTGTACATAAGCAGCAGCTTTGGGAATGATCTCTAGCTTATGGCACGCTTGAACCCCGCATGTAGCCGTGTCGTTGTTTAGCAGCCTCTCATGCTCTGCCGACCTTGGGACTTTCAATGGACTTGAATTAATGGCCTGCCGTGTGGTTTGGTAACATTGGGACTGTGCCATTTTATTTGTCGACCTTGGGCTTGTTAGCCTCAGCAGCCAGCAGCTGCCTAAGTGAAGAGATGCTTCTAGCTTCAGTGGGCTGGGAACAAGAGGCAGAACTGAAGCCCAAGGTTGAGGGGCTTTCACATAGCCTCTAGAGCCTGGCACTTTGAACTCGGACTTCTAGCCTCCCGAACTGTAAGAGAATAAACTCCTGTTTTTTCAAGCCATCCC
This sequence comes from Orycteropus afer afer, assembly GCF_000298275.1. Lineage (NCBI taxonomy): Eukaryota > Metazoa > Chordata > Mammalia > Tubulidentata > Orycteropodidae > Orycteropus > Orycteropus afer. The sequence goes on from NW_006921604.1 coordinate 6,030,695, forward strand.
ATTTGTAGTACATTCTTGTCAAAGTGGCACTAGGTAACCAGAAAGTCGCTATGAGTCTGAGTTGACTCAATGGTACCTAACAACAACAATTTATGTGAAATGATCAAAATAGGCATTAGTGGTAGCGAGAAAGTACATTAGTGGTTGCCAGGGGCTGATGGGGATAAGCAGTGACTGCTAATAGTTCAAACACACTAAACACGCCACAGAAGGAAAATGGGTGGATGTACTTCCATAAAGATTTACAGTCTCAGAAACCCAATGGGGGTTGCTATGAGTTGGATTTGACTCAATGGCAGTGAGTTTTTTTTTTTTGTGTGTGTGAGTTTGTGCCAATGGGCATAAGGCTTCGTTTGGGATAATAAAAATGTTTTGAATTAGACAGTAATTATAGTTGCAACTTTATGAATATACTGAAAACGCCTGAATTGTATACTGTAAAAGGGTGAATTTTATGATATGTGAATTATATCTCAATTTTTTAAAAAGAGGAAAAAAAAATATAAGTTCTCTTACATGTAATAAGAAGACAACTCAATTTAAAAAGTGGGCAAAATATTTCAAATGACAATTCACAGAGGAGTTATGAATGGCCAGTAAACACATAAAGATGCCAAATATCTTTAGTTATTAAAGAAATGCAAATTAAAACCATAATGAGGTATAATTTTGTAACCATTAGATTGGCTAAAATTAAGAAGGCAGCCCATAACTAGTTTGGGCAGAGAGATGTAGCCCTTGGAAGTCATATACTGCTAATGAGAGTATAAAATGGTCAAACTATTTAGGAAACAGCCTGAAAATTACTTAAAAATATTTAAACATATCCCTATCACATGGCCTAGCCATTCTACTCCCAGGTATGGGGGGGGGGGGAATGTTCACACAAAGATGTACATATAAATGTTTATAGCCCCAAACTGGAATCAACCCAAATGTTCATCAACAGGTGAGAGGATAAACAACCTGCGGTATATCGATTCAACAGAATAATACTCAGCAAGAAAAAGGAATGAACCATTGAAAAATGCTACTTGGATGAATCTCAAAATCATTATGCTGGATGAAAGAAGACATGGAGGGGAAAAAAAAAAAAAAAGAGTACATACTATATGATTCCATTCATATAAAATTCCGGAACATGGTAATAGGAAGCAGATCAATGGTTATCTGGGGATAAGGAGGGGTCTGCAAAGGGGTGCAAGGAAAGTTTTGCAAGTGATAAAATATTCATTATCTTGATTGTGATGAAGATGTCACAGTGTACACACATGCCAAAACTGATTAGATTGTGCATTTTAAATATGGGCTGTTAACTGTACTCCAATGACACCTTGATAAAGCTGGAGAAATAAACTGCATAAAGAAACAAACAAAAAAGGAGGACTCAGATAAGGATGATGAAACCCTGTCTCCTTGCATTGCCACTCTGCAATAAATCATTTTCTCTCCTCTTAATCACTCGATGTATAAACTGTTTTGGCCTAACTGCACACCAGGCAGGGACCTGCATTTGGTCCCATTTCAATGACAGACTAAAAAACATGTTTACTTTTGCCCCCTCCTGAAACTCCACTTAAACAACAGTAAAGGAAGCAAAATGGAAGGCAAAACCCAAAAGATCAAGGGAAAAGGAGATGAACAATAGTCAACAAATTTTGGAACCTGGAAAGTAGACAGACAAAATGGTCAATGACTCAGGGGAACCACAATACTGAATTTCTAGCCAATAGTGGGAAAAGCACTGGACCCCTAGTTGCACAATGGTACGCACTCACTCTAACTGAAAGGTTGGCGGATTGAACCCACCAGCACTACCAGTGGGAGAAAAGATCTAACGATCTGTTCCCATAAAGACTTCAGCCTAGAAAACCATACAGGGCAGTTCTCCTGTCCTACTGGGTCACTATGAATCAGAATCGACTTGCTGGCACACAACAAGTGGAGAAAAACCAAGATCTGATCCAGTTTACACAGCTGAATGCCCAAAGGCACAAGAAAAGTGGGGGTACCGAGTAGGGTGAAGAAAAGGGCTATAAGAACTGGTTGAAGGTCTGTGTGATCACAGCCAGCCCACCCGACAGAGAAGCTCACATTCAGAGTGCCCAACGGCCAGTGGCTTTTAGCCATCCAAGGAAATCCTCTATCATGCAGCAGAGTGACCTAGGGCAAAAATGAGGAAATAGACTATACAGGAAGAAGAAAATATGAACAAATATCACTAATGTCTTTAGAGAGAAAAAATTCAAAACCAAATCTTTTGCCATTGATAACTGACTCATGGTGACTGCATGTTACAGGGTACAACAGGATTTTCTTCCATGGTACTGCAGGGTGGGTTTGATCTGCCAACTTTTAGGTTTAGTAGACAAGCGCAAACTGTTTTCATAATCTAGGAACCTTTACTGTCCCCATAAAACAAGAACAGTTACCACAGAGAGAACACAAAAAACAGAGGATCTCTTGGGTATTAAAAATAAAGAAACAGAAATTAAGAACTCATTATCAAGGCCAGAATGTAAAGATGAGGGAAACTTCCAGAAAGGAGTACAAGAAGACAAAAGGCTAAAAAACAAGAAGGAAAAAAAGAAAGAAAATGAGAGGACAAGTTCAAGTGATTTAACAACTGAGTAACAGAAATGCCAAAAAAGAGAACAAGGAAAATAAAATAACTCAAGAAAATTCTCTAGAACTGAAATACTTCAATTTACAGACTAATAGGGTCAGTACAGATCATAGATAAAAGATTAGAAATCAGAGTATCTTCAGACTTCATCAAAATTCTGAAAGAAAACTGTTTCCTACTGATATTTCTGTACTCAGCTGAATTATCCATACATTGCCTTCCCAAAAACCAAACCAAACTTACTGCCACTGAGTCGATTCGGACTCACAGAGACCCCCTTTGGGTTTCCAAGGTGCTAAATCTTTACGGAAGTAGACTGTCCAGTCTTCCCATGTACCCTTTATCCTATGATAAATGAATAAGGAAATGAACCAAGCGAGAGGAAGGCAAGGGATACAAAAAACACAGAATAGACATGGAAGGAATCCCAGACAGATGGTGGGGGGAGATTGCTGACAGACAGTTGCATCCAAGCACAGCAGTCTGCCCAGGACTCCACTAGGAGACCAAATTGTTACCACACCTAATGCCTCTGAGTATCTATGGAGAGATCACAATTAGTAGAGAGGGCAGAGTTGAAGCAGCAACAAGAACACAACAGACTAAGCAACTGAAAAAGAAAGTATTAACTCTAGGAAAACAAAAAGTTGTGCAAGAAACAAGTAGTCACTGTGTCAGTGTCTCATCTGTGAATAACATTTCCATCCTCGTAACAATGTAAATGCTAAAAAATGATGTAACTAAAATTAGGTCTGACCACTTTAGAAGGAGGAAGGGATGAGGAGGGAGAGAGGAAGGAGGAAAGAAAAGAGAAATCTTCATACAGTGCCTAAACTAAAAAATCAAGGGGTGGCAATATACGCACAGAGACCTGGAGGTAAATACCAATATAATCAGCTGTGAGAGATGAAACTGGCTGTCCCTGGGAAGGAAAAATGACAGGTGACAGTGTTTCACAATAAACCGTGTAGAAATTACTTGACCTTTTAAACTATGTGCATGAACAGTTTTGGTAAAACTACAAAGGAAAATGCCATTTACAGATGTTAAGCATAGAAAAAAAAGACTGGATAGCTACACTGATCCTCTGGGTTGTAAAGATTATAGATTTTTTTTTTAATATGTATGTATGTTTAAAATAAATGCATAAATACCTGACTTTTAAAATCATATAATTAACTTTTGAAAAACAAAACAACATGAAGGCAAAATCCAAAGACATGTCAAGAATGTTGAGGGATGGCTGCATCTTAGGGACTAAGTATAGATTCTTCCAAGAGGATGACCTGAAAGTACAGTTCTGGTTCAAACATTTGCAGACTGGAATAGTGAATGCTGTCACAGCTCACACTGGCCTGCTCTCTCCGTCATGAATCTACATTCCACAGGTACCCGGAGCTGCGCTGTTTAATTAACTATGTTTTACAAATAACATGCATCTTCTATGTTTACCTACAGTTCCCTCTCTGGGAGGTATTTTTGTAAACATTGCTGTGCCTTTTTTTTTTTTTATAATTTTGTTAACATGTTGCTGTACAGCATTGGGAGTGCTGGTAGTGTAGTGCCTAAGGCATGTGACTGCTAATCAAAAGGCTGACAGTTCAATCCACCAGCCACACCTCGGAAGGGTTGCTGTGAGTCAGATGTGACTCCACGACAGTGGGTTTGGTTTTGGTTTGTACAGCATTATCACTGTAGCTGTTTAGTAATTCTTTTGAAAGTCACCAGGCACATAACCAAAAAACCAAACTCATTGCCATTGAGTCAATTCCAACTCATAGCAACCCTCACCGGATTTCCAAAGCTGTAAATCGTTACGGAAGCGGACTGCCTTAATCTTTCTTCCAGAGAAGCTAGTGGATTTGAATCACTGACCTCCTGGTTAGCAGCCAAATGCCTTAACATTTAACCAGAGTTCCTTATCAGGTACATAAAATAAAACAATAATAAAAACTCACTGCCGTGGAGTCAGACCCAACTAATAGTGACCCTTCCTTGGGTTTCTGAGGCAGTATCACTACTGCCCAACCTTCCTTCCAAGGAGTGGCTGGTGGGTTCGAACTGCCAGCCTTCTGGTTAGCAGTCAAATGCCTTAGGCACTACGCCACCAGAGCTCCTGGGCCTCAATAAATCCTTGCTAATAGTTGTTGTTAGGAGCCGTGGAGTTGATTCCGACTCATAGTAACCCTAGTTACAGCAGAAGGAAACACCGCCCCACGTCCTGCCCCATCCTCAGTCGTTGCTATGCTTGAGCCCATTCTTGTAGCCACTGTGTCAATCCGTCTTACAGAGGGGTCTTTCCCTTTCTTGCTGACCCTCTACTTTACCCAGCATAATATTCTTCTCTAGGGACCAGTTCCTTCTGGCAACATGACCAAAGTATGAGATGAAGTCTGGCCATTCTCACTTCTAAAGAACATTCTGGTTGTACTTCCTCCAAGACAGATTTGTTCGTTCTTCAGGCAGTCCATGGTACGTTCAATATTCTTTGCCAACACCACAACTCAAATGCATTAATTTTTCTGTGTTCTTCCTTATTTACCGTACAGCTCTCACATGTATATGAGGCTACTGAAAAGGCCATAGGTTGGGTCACGCACATCTTAAGTCTTCAAAATAGTATCTTTGCTCCTAAACACTTTAAAGTGTTTGTAGGAGATTTGCCTAATGCAATATGTTGTTATCACGTAATTGCTTCTTTCCTGGGCACTGAACCGTAGCAAACAAAAATCATCATGGAATATGGAGGAATTATGACACAGCTGGGTCATCCATTTGATTTATCAGTCCTGGCTGGATCTAAAAAAGCCAACGCACTTCCCTAGCCTGGAAACTAGATTGCATTGTTGAGAGAGAGAGAGAGACAGAGACAGAGACAGAGAGAGAGACAGAGAGAGATGGGCTTGGAGTCTGAATCTCCCACTGGCCCAAAAAGACAAACCCCCAGCCTTCCTCTCCCCACCAACTTTCCTCCACCTACTCAGATTGTGGTTGTCTGACCTATTTCTTCTCATTTATTCATTTTAGGACTTGAAACTAGTCAAAGTTTTGAGGGAGGGCATGGTGGTACCCAAACAGTTTCACATCGAGAGCTAGTTATTTTTATGATCTTATGATCCGTGAAACCCTTCAAGCGCAATGGGCAGCCAGAGAACAAGGCTCCCAGCAGGTGGCACAGCCCTGCCCTCTGCTGATGACACATTGAAGCTGCAGAGCATGTGACCTGACCAGGCTCAGAAGTGTTTTTGGACTGCAGGGCAGCAGCCTCCAGCACTCTGTGGGCAGTTGGGAGTGGTTTCTAACCTGTTTCCCATACTGAACATTATGAGTTTTAAAGACTTCCTCAAAAATCCCTGCCAAGAAGTTACGATGGAATAGAAAATGCAGTGGCTTCCAGGGTACCTAGGTTCTAGACTTAGCCATGCCAGGGACAAGCTATGTGACTTAGGGCAAACCTTAACCTCTCTAATCATTTCTAAAATGAAAGATTTCTATTTCTGACCTCTTCAGTGCCTTCCAGTGTTACACTACTACACTTGTTCTATTTTAGGGTTAAACCCAAACAAGCAGGCAACATATAAAAGAAACACACGTGGTGCCCAAGAGCTCACTCGGACAGTGGGAACAGAAAAGGCCAAATGCAGACGAGCTAATGCCCACCCTGGTTGCATGGATACCACACATCCTGCTGTGATTTGGCTTCCTGTGTCTCGTTTATAGTTAACACTGGTTAGGCTGACTCATCCCACTGGCCTATTTTTCTTGGAACATGTCTTTTTCTTGAGAGCCTCATTAGGCCCACTGACTTCGGACAACTCTGGTCTCGTACACAATGGAGTTTCTGAGGCCACAAAACTGAGGACCAGCTCCTGGAATATGGGAATGCACAAGACTGACCCCTAAGAGTCACTTAGGGATACCCCAACCTTGCTCCAAACCTGCTAGGTAGTTTGCAAATTCTTTTATCTTTTAGTGGGAAGAGTAGACCAAACACATTTGAAAGAGGAAATCCACTCCCCAAATAGTGTCCTTTCTACCTCTACCATCACCCAAACTTTTAAAATGAGATGTGAACTTCAAACGTAGAACCCACAACCTGTGAGACTGAAATTGCTCAGCAAAATACCTCTGAATTTTAACTGGGCACATGGTTGCTCAAAATAAAGACTGTATTTCCCAATTTCCCTTGCAGCTGGGTGTGGACTTTCAACTAAATTTTGGCCACTGGGCTGTAAGCAGAAATGGTGTGCTATTCTGGGAAAAGGCCTTAAAGGTAGGAGACATTCTCTTCTCCCTTTCCTCCCTTCCACTGGCAGAACACGTGCATGGTGGCTAGAGGTAGAGCAAGCATCTTGAATCAGGCACTGAAGACAGAAGTCAATGAGCCAGACAGTCCTAGCCCATGGTGGTCACCTTCCAGGGAATATGGTATCCTGTTCTGGGATCCATATTTTAGGAAGGACATTGACAAAACCTAGAAAGCACAACAGCAAAAATGCACTGAGTGCTATGTTACATCTGAGGTATTATTCTAAGTATTGTACTTCTTGTGAGTTATTTCATTTAATGTTCGTAACAACCTTATGAGGTAGGTACACTTATTCCCTTTTACAGATTAGGAAAAAAGATACAAGTTCAAAGTCACACAGCCCTTAACTCTAGTTCTAGAGGCCATGCCTTCAACTCCTCCACCATGGTGGTCCTTTAAATTTACTACACATTAGAATCCCTGTGGAGCTTTAAAGGAGTCCTGAGGGCACTCCTGGTTAAAATGCTCACCTGCTAACTCAAACCTGGCAGTTCAGATCCACCAGCCACTCTGCAGGAGAAAGATGTGGCAGTCTACTTCCATAAAGATATACAGTCTAGGAAACTCTATGGGGCAGTTAGTTGTACCCTGTCCTATAGGATCTCTGTGAGTCAGAATCAACTTGACAGCAGTGGGTTTGGTTTGGTTTGGAGCTTTTTAAAAACAAATACTGATTCTGATGTAACTGTGATTCCACCTTAATGGAAGTCATGTGATGAAGGGAGAATGAGCTGGCAGGAGCCTGGGTCCAGGATGATTACGGAACCATCGTGCCAGCCCTGGACTGCCTCTATTCACAAGAGAGAGAATAAACATTAGCCCTGTTTCAGTCATTTTGTGGGTTTTTGGCCCTCAAAGCTGAACATAATCCTAACTCATGTAGACAGCAAAGTTTCAAGATATGATAAACTGCCACTAACCATAAACAAACTCAAATACTACTTTTTTCAAATATTCACTCTACATTTTTAGGTGTGGTTAGGTTCTTTAGAAGTAGATGATAAAGTCAGGTCATTTATAAATTATCTGTTTTAAAAACTTTAAACAGGTAACTTACAAATCTGTGGACCAGAATTGACCATGAAGGTATTAAAGCAACTGTTGACTGTGTGACTTGGTGGTTCTTTGGAATGATGCTCCATCAAGTACCCACTGATGTTTGTAGGAACAAGCACATTTTACAGTAAGATCATATCCATCCACACACTTCCAAGTTTATTAAAATCAGTTCTCAGATTTTATGACAAATATTTTCATTTTGAGAATTTTTAGACTTTTGCTGTGTACAATTGACTGATTACTTTGTAGTTACATTTTTTATATTATTATTTAATAAAATGTTATTTTCAAGACCTCTCCAAGAACATCTTTATATTACACAGTGTGTCGCTGGTAAGTGGTGCATTATCTTGAAGTTTTCAGGCCAGAGACATTTATGCTTTAGACACGCATAGAAAGAGCACCACTGAACAAGTGGTGAGAGACTAGGCTCAGGAGAGTGGTTATTACATGGATGATGGAGCTGGGGTAGGAGAGGAGTAACTGTAAACCACATACAATTTAACAGGGATGGATAAAAAGAAAGCCAGATCTAAGTTCCAAAATAAGTCAACTGACTCGAAGGAATCTATCATGGCAGCACTGATGAGAAATGAATCTAAGTTTTAAGATATGCCTAGCAGTCTTTGGAGAGAGCAAATCTAGGTCTGCATCCTGGCTCTGTCACTTCCAGTGTATCCATGAGCAAAAAAGTTCCTTAGCCTCTGAGGCCATTTCCTTGTCTCAGACGTTTCTTCGTCCGTAAGACAGGGTTGCTGCAGGATGAGATGTGCATGAAAGCAGGAAACTCGGTCCCTGGTACATCAAGTGCTCAGTAATGGCAGCTACTATTGGCTCAACATACACCAACAGTGTGACAAGATGGACGACACTTTTTGTCAGTGGCACAGAAAAACAGGAGCCCAGTTTTATATATGTTAAATGATTAAGAAACATATAAATACAACAATACATATAGCACTTCATCTTGGAAAAGATCTTCACTTTGCTTGTGGAAGCACGTACCTGTGTCCACCATCCTGTGTGAGAAAGTGAATGAGAAAGACAGGAAAAGAGTGAGAGGAAAGATAAAGAGAGAAAATACAACACAACTCATTGCCATCGAGTCGATTCCGACTCAGTGACCCTAGAGGACAGAGCAGGATGGGCTTCCAAGGTTGTGCATCTTTACAGAAGCAGACTGCCTCATCTTTCTCCTGAGCAGTGCCTGGTGGGTTCGAATAGCCAACCTTGTGGTTAGCAGCTGAATGCCTTAACCACTGTGCTACCAAAGCATAGAGAGGAAAAATATGAAATAGGCTGTAAGGGGGAAAATTACAGAGGCATGAGGTGCACGGCCAGGGCGGCCATTAGAAGGGCTGCAGCCTGGAGAGTGTGGGGTGGTCGTGGGACGAGTCTCTGAGATCAGATGGAAGGCAGGAGTAACGCCAGAGGGCGTGGGTCACTGTCTCATGGGTGGATGCTCTGTGCATTCCACTGTAGCTCTGCTCAGCTGGGTGTGGTTTTCTGACTTTACCTAGGGTTCCTCACGGACAAAATCATACATAAAGTCACAATTCACATTCTTATAAAGCGTTTCCTAATACACCACTCACACAGGAAGAAATCTGCATCTTCAAAATAAGTTTTACAGCAGAAATGCCTGTCCAACTCTACCGTCCACCACAGAGTGGGTTCTGAGCTCACCGCCTTCCCTCTCTGCCAAGGATGTTGAATTGCCACTCAACTCCTCCAGACCTGAGCTCGTTCCTTCCCTTCTCACTTGACTCCCAAGCTTTATGATCTGCAAAGCTGTAGCATTATTCTTCCAACTTGATCCTTCTTTAAGAATAAAGGATATGGGTTAGTAGACGAAGATAAGAAAGTAGGAATAGAAGGCCTGAGTTGCCAATTTGGTTACTTTTCCAGGGCTCAAAGGCTAGACAAAGTTAGCTGTGTATCTGCCACTAGCAAGAACAAGCCCTTCAGCATCTATATGACAACTCTTAACAGGGACCCTTTTCAACATCTGTGATCAGAATGAAATGGTAAGACCAATATGCAAGATTACCCCCCATCTGCCCGAAGACAAACTCTTTTGTACCAATATTTATATATTTATTAACACATTTGATAAAAATGTCAGAGTTAGGAGTGGAACATTACAACTGCATAACTGTACAGAGAGACCCCAAGTGCAGAGTGAAACTGCCGTAACTCAGGACACAGAACAGCATACAATTCCTTAGCACTGTGCTCACACACACTCTCTCATACACCCACCAATGCCCCAACAATCCCAGTTATTAAGCACAGACTCTACCCCAACTGCAGTCACGTGCTGGGAATGAGACGAGAAACGACCAATGAAAAGAAGCTGAGACTGGTCAATGTATCTCTCTGCTCTGCCAAGGACTTAGAGAGGGCAAGACATGAAGCACTGCAGAAGTTACTTCCTTGGCACAAAACTTAACAGGCAAAGGAGGGGAGGAAGGGGCTTAAGTTAGTCTCAGGTTTAGATCCTTTTTCAGTGTCAAGGGTATCAAGGGTATCAAGTTGGAAAAAAAGGAAAAATCCTGCCATTAAAATTCTAGGAAAAAAAAGGGAGGGAGGATTTAAAACTTGATCCCTATTGTCCCAACAGATTCTCCCGGCAACCATAAGCAAAACCCTAGGCCAAAGTGATCCCACGTGATCATGGCTTCATCAGAACAGCAGAGTTTGTTTTTATTTTAGCTCTGAAGGAAGCAGGAAAAATTTCTCAGAGGAACAAGATCACCACAAACCCCCTATGTTACTATTCTGGGCAAGATCACACCAAATCCCTTTCACACGGCTTGTCTAAAACTCTAAGAGCTCCAAGGGAGTAGCACACCCCCATTTCTCTGCCTTTAGCCTTCTGAGGAGGACCCATCAAGAACATCCAGACAGAGAAGTGTGGAAAATGATGTGTGAATCAAATTGGTGTCCTCTATAAAGTATACTATTCAACTCCCCAATTTATTCTTTTGACACAAAGATTAAAAAACAAAACAAAACCCCATTAAACTTAATGTTTTGAGCACCTCCACTGACCCTATCAAAACACTGATGATACAGAAAGCTACTGTCTAAAGATTCATCTCCCAGTGCGCTTGGTAAATGGGGTAAGATTAGGAAGGAGGCAATGATCCAAATGAAAACATGTGAATGAAGAACTCTAAGGAAACTAATATGGGTAAGGGTGAGTCAGTGGGGAAGTTTTGGGAGGTGAGGGAGATAAATTTCTTGGTATCAACTTTTATATTCCTAAAAATAGAAGCAAGGTGAAGACAAGGCACTTACACTGCAGAGTACTATTTCACACCCATTCAGTAGTAAAGACCATTACCAAGAGCACTCCCAATAACTCCTCACTGAAAGAATCAAGCAGCCAGCTACGCTTTCCAGTTGGATCTTCAGAACTAAAGGAAATTCAAAGCACTGCAAAACCGCTGGTAGGAATGGAATGTCAGCAGAGGAAGCCAATGGACATCATCCCCTCCTGGCATGAGGTGAGAGGTTTGTTTCTGATCAGCTCAGTGAAATACTGAATTTCAAAATGCTCGGCCTGAGAATATGACAACATTCCAGGGATGCCTTCTTCTCCATGTTTTGATAAAGACCAGTAAGGGCTCTGAATAAAGTTAGACATCAGTTACTTAATTATCTTGCACTAGTAGTTCCAGCAGATGCCTTGTAACGTATGTGGCTTGTCCCGTTCTATAGCAGAGCGATAAAGGACTGAGACAGGAGTAGAAGCAGCCTGCCCTTTTTTATCCCAAAGCCCTTCAGGCATACTCAATCCGGGCAGGCCCATGACTACCCTCGTTCTTCCGCTCGGAGGACTGGGTGGTGGCCTTGGCTTCACTACCCATTTCCAGAGGCTTAGCTGAGATGTAGTCCTTTACTTTGATCTCCATGTTCTTGGCTTTCAGGGTGGCCATGTGCAACTTCTCCAAGAAATCTGGCATGCCTGTCAGGAGAGAGGAAAATGTGGTTAGGCTGACATATAAACTATCAGTAGGCTCAAAATGGAATACATTGCTGAATGTTCTCAGGAACTGCCCCAACCACCCATTGTTGCTGCTAGACCTATAACTAAAGTTAAGTCCAAGCGAG
>NW_006921604.1:6046812-6049276 GCF_000298275.1 Orycteropus afer afer
GGATTGTGGGGCTGGCGCGGGATCGGGCAGTGTTTTGTTCTGCTGTGCATGGGGTCACTATGAGTCAGAAACGACTCGATGGCACTTAACAACAACAAAAACAAGGCTCAAAATGACATGGCCCTGTATCTCTGATGGTAGGGAGCTAGTGCCTATTTAGAAAGATCACAGCTTGAGTGACAACCTCCAGATGACAGCTGCCTCCCAGAATGTATAAAGAGTAAAAACAATCCATGACCTCTTAATTCTTTGAATATGGGGATTGAGCAAGGAGCTTTGGTGGCGTAGTGCCTAAGGCATTTGACTGCTAACCAGAAAGTTGGCAGTTCAAATCCACCAGCCACTCTGTGGAAAGAAGACTGGGCAATCTACTTCCGTAAAGATTTACTGCCTCGGAAACCCAAAGGGGGTTGCTATGAGTTGGAATCAACTTGATGGCAGTGAATTTAGTTTTTTCGGTTTGAGTATTGATCAGGCCAGATAAATCCCTGACGACTCTCTTAGGTGATTAAGTATCAGTTACCATGGCATAGGGAGAAAGATATGGCAGTCTGCTTCTGTAAAGATTACAACTTTAGAAACCCTATGGGGCATTTCTACGCTGTTCTTATAGAGTCACTATGAGTCAGAATCGACTCAATGGCAGGCAATGGATTTCTTTTTTCAGTTTATCATGGCATAGCCTAAGCAGATGTCAATTTTGTTTATAGACAAATGTCAAAAAGAAACACCCATCTCCTCTCTCATCTCATATTCTTCCTTCTTCTTCCAGTGGTATAAGAAGCTGACTACAAACAACCAGAAGAAAGAAAGTTACATGAAGGTGCTTTCTGATACAAGAAATTGGAAGGGAAAAATGCAATTACAGCTGTGACATGAGCTTTTGCTAAGCTGATAGGCCCTTTCTCAGGTGACTGTCCCACAACCACATTTTCTATGCCAGATCTTAAAAATGTCTAGCACCATCTAAGGAGAAATATTTTTAAAATACATTAATATACATGGCCCATATTTAAGCAAGTGTTCTTGTATTTTCTGGCACAAGTTCCTTCTTGGGACCCTATTTTCTCATCCTCCCAAACCCCGGCTGGAGGCTTTGGTATCTTCAAAGTGTTCAAGAATGAACTCTGAAAAGGACATTTAATTCTCTCCAATACGGCTCCAGTGAGACAAGTACCAATCTTCTTGTTGCCATCAAGAAGCCAGAGAAAAAAAACTGCCCAACCCAGGTTCCAGACCCTGTATAGAAGTTTCCACTCACCACTGGACACCATCCAACTAACACAGTAGCGAGGAAAAACAGTCTGGGGATTGTCGCTGTATGTCAACAAGTAGTCAAAGCCATTCTAGAAAAGAAAAACAGCAAAGATGAGGAAGGTACCAGAATTACTCACTACAACCTCCACATAAAGTGTCACAGAACAGCCATGATCTGATTGTGGGGCAGGACAGTACCTTCTGTTTTTCCTTTTTCTTTTTTAACCCTGTGCAGGAAGAGTTAATGGTCTTTTTTGAGGCTGCCATCTGGGATCTTGGCTTTAAGTGTTCCCAGTCAACAGTTACTGATAAGGGTGGCTCACTCTGCCTAGACTATGTTCAACACATGCTTTCCTCCTGAGAGTCTTGGAATTTTGGTATGTGCTAGGCAGAGAGAGGGTGCTTACGTGACCAGCCTCCAACAAATATCCTAGGTGCTGAGTTTCTAATGGGCTTCCTTTGGCAGAAACATCATACACGTGTTGCATGGGACAAGTGTGCTTGCTGTGTGATTTGTTGTAAGAGGGAGAGAGCAACTTACACATAAGCTCCTCTAGACTCTGCTTCTTCTTCTTCCCTTATGATCTGTCTGTGAATGTTTACTAGACTGCTGCACTAAATCTTACCCAAGAGTACAACTATATGCTGAGTGTACAGACAGACACTCACACACATACACACTCACACACACTCTTATGCAACCAAACAGAAGTTTCATATTCTTACTATGCGAGATATACTCAGGTAGTTTTTCTTTTTAAGCTGGTCATAATTTACTAAATTAATTTTACTTTCCATTGATAAGTAGCAATCTGTGATCTGAAAAATACTGCTCAAAATATAACACACAGATAGACACAGATTCAGTTTAAAAGTTGAAGAAAATATTCTTGAAGGAAGATCATAGAATTTTAAAGGAAGACTACAGAGAGCATCTGTCCAACCCTCTCATCTTACAGACAAGAAAACTGAAGTCGATCTTCAACAAAATCCAAGCTAATAGACTCCAACAACATATCAGAAAATCATTCATTATGACCAAGTGGAGTTCATATTATGCAAGGATGGTTCAACATTAGAAAAACAATCAACATCATCTACCACATAAATAAAACAAAGGAGAAGAACCACATGATCTTATCAATTGATGCAGAAAAGGCATGTGATAAAATCCAAGACCCATTCCTGATAAAAACTCTCAGCAAAA
>NW_006921604.1:6050777-6056946 GCF_000298275.1 Orycteropus afer afer
GAATGGGACTCTCATACACTGCTGGTGGGACTGTAAAATGGTACAACCACTGTGGAAAGCAGTATGGTGATTCCTTCAAAAGTTGGAAACAGAAACACCACTCAATCCAGCCATTCCATTACTAGGTATATAGTCTAAAGAAATGAGAGCCATGACAAGAACAGACAATATGCACACCCATGTTCGTCGCAGCACTATTTACAATAGCAAAAAGATGGAAACAATCTAGGTCTCCATCAAATGAGGAATGGATGACCAAACTATGGTATATACACATAATGGAATACTATGCAAGACTAAAGAATAATGTAGAATCTACAACACACCTCATAATGTGGATGAAGTTGGAGGACATTATGCAGAGTGAAATTAAGTCAATCACAGAATGACAAATATTGTATTAGTCTGTTATTGTAAAAGTCAAGGAATAGTTTATATATGTAAGGAAGTTTTCTTTGTTGGTTACCAGGGGTGGGAGGGTAGGGTAGGGAACACTGTTAGATAGGTAGAGATAAGTATTGATTTGGGTGAAGAGAAGGGCAATGTACTAAATGTGAGTGATCAACATGGTGGCACTGAGGAAGAGGAAGACATAGAGGGGTACATGGGAGGTGCCGACAACAAAGATGAACCTTTTTGCACATACAGTACTGCGTTGTCAGTGAAGGCAAACACGGGTACACGGGTGGACAGATGGGTGGACAGGCTGAACTATTACATTTGTCTATGCAGCAGGGAGTAAACCCAAGACCATGTATAGGGTTGGCAGACAACGGTTCTACAAATGTATTTGTATGTTCTGCAAGAAATCCCAGGGGTATAGTAGAGCTGACAAGGGACGAGGTTGTAGACACTTCTTGGTCACAGTCAGCTACCCAGAGGGACCGAGTAGTTGAACCTGTGGGCTTGGGACCATAGTCAAAGGGGACATCAAGCTCAACTGGCATAACATACTGCACAAAACATTGTTCCACCTCCTACTTTGGCAAGTAGCTACTGGGATCTTAAAAGCTTGAGAGCAGCCATCTAGATTCAACAATGGGTCTCTCCTCATCCAGAGCAAAGAAGAATGAAGAAAACCAAAGATTCACGGAAACAATTAGTTCTTGTGACTGGTACACCATGCAATCCTCAGCCTATATGACTATGAGACCAGAAGAACTAGATGGTGCCCGGCTACCAATGTCAACCACTTGGAGGGGGATCTATATAGGTGATCCTGGATAGAGAGGGAGAACAATGTGGAACAAAACTCAAAATCATTTGGAAAAAAAGAAAAAAAAAAAGGGGGACCAGGTTTGCTGGCCCGCTAGAGCCTGGTGGAAGCACTGAGACTATGGCCCCTAGCTGCCTTTCAGGTCTGGAATTAAACCCACAGCTGTGGCTTCCAGCCAAACAAAAGACAGGCATAAGAGTTGAACATGTACCTAAGGTAGACACACTCCTTGGAGAGAACAATCATGGGAGAAAGGAGGGCTGTTTATGCACAGGGAGATAGTTCAGGGGGCAAGAGTGCATGGAGAGATGGACACAGGGAAGAGGTAACTATTGGGAGGAATTGGGGGGAAACTGTTCCATTGGGGTAAAAACTGTAGTCAATGTCATGAGACAACGTGTGTGTGAACTGTGTATGGAAAGTGTATTTGCTCTGTAAACTTTCACCCAAATCACAATTAAAAAAAAAAAAGAAAACAAAACTGAAGTCGATAAAGATTTTAAGTGTTCTGTTCACTGTTGTGAAATTTGCACTGAAAAGGAGCTTGCTTTAGTTACTAAAAATGCCACTTGTTATGGACTGAAAAACATCCTCCAAAAAGATATGCTGAAGTACTGTTCCCTGTATCTGTGAATGTGACTTTGTTTAGACATAGGCTTTTTTTTACCAGTTGGATCAAATAAGGTCTTATTGGAGTAGGGTGGGTCCTAGTCCTAATTCCTTCGGACTTGCATCTTATAAAAAGGCAGACAAGGCATCTATGAGCAGCAAAGGAATGCCAAAGGACAGTCACCAGAAACTAGGAGAGAGGACCAGAGAAGGAATTGACATGGCCGAAATATTGATTTGGACTGTGAAAAAATGAAGTTGTATTTTTTAAAGGCACCCACTTAGTGGTATGTTGTTATGGCAGTGCCTGGAAACTAAGACACTACTAATGATGGCTAATGAGTCAATGACTACTATCTTTTCATTACTGTCTCTCAGAAAAAAGGAAGCCAAAAGACCATCACCACCTGGCCCTGGGGGATCTTCCAGGTTTCTCACCCTACCGCAGGGTTCCCAAAGTGTGGCACTAGATCAGCAGCATTAGCCTCACCTGGGAAATCAAGATTCTTGCTCAACCAGAAACTGTGAGGTTGGGGTACAGCAGTGTTATTTTATTTAACATTTAATGGATTCTGATGCATGCCAAGGTTGAAACCAATGCCCTATAGCAGCTTACCCCCTCCTGAGTTCAGATGAAAGGTATTTATTTCTTGAGAAAAATTCAAAGCCACCCACAATATGTCTTGACGTAAAACTTACCTCATCAAATGACTTGTGAGGACGGATAACCATTTGGGATTCATATGATCTGACCCTCACAAATTCAGGAGATTCTGGTACGCTAGGGTGCTCCACAGCTCTGATGAGGAGGAGAAAAGGGAAAGGAAATCTTAGTAATGTCTCTATATAAAACATGGGGGCTAAGATGTAAGAGAAGACCTAAAAAGCTAGTTCTAATTATTTAAATAAACAAGAGTAGAGTTACTAGGGTGAATGAAGACAAACTAAGTTCTAAAAACGAAGTGAGGTCTTTGTAAACTTATGGTTCATTAGACTTTGTGTTGAGAAAGCCACACTTTTTTTTCTTTTTAATTGCCAACATTAAGGAACCTGAAGAAATTATTTTAACTACAAGTTTACATCCTTAAATCTTCCTGGACAGTCACAGAACATTCACCTGCTACCTGGGATAGCTGAGGCATTGGCTGTGGGGAATCATATAGGACCAACAGATAAGGACACTAAGAACATATAAAGTCCCACCATAGATATAGATGAAGGAATTCAGCAACAACCACGGCGAATCATACATACCGTGACACCAATACCATAACATTGTTTTCCTGATCCACGCTATACCGTCGAACATAAACATAATCCCGTGAATACATTGGGTACTGAAGAAATGGAGAGACAGGATTAGTGTTGTGTATCACATGGTCTTGAGAAGTAAAACCAGAAGTAAAAATACTCACAGGAAAATGAGTTACCCAGTGAAGAACTTCAGAACCACTAACCACGTCCCTCTCAATCACCTCCAGCTTGATTACAAGGGTGTCCCACTTTTTTCTATACTCTGTGTCCAGCTACAAAAAGAGAGAAGACCATGAAGACTCAAGAGATCCAGAGCAAAGCTGTTCTCAAGACGCTTGGGCTTCTGACTCAAGGACCTTATTATGAGGAACAGTGACCTGATCTAAGAGCGCCAAAGTGTAAGAGACATGGCTAAACAATAGTTTACTGCAAATGACTTTTTAAATCCCTTAATAGAAGCCATTATTCATTACAATGAATAAGAATGCTAAAAAGAAAGTGCAAATTAAAGAAAGGAATAAGAAACAATATTCTAACAGATATGTCAGAGAAGATACAACCAAGAGTGATATAAATGTGTAAGGATCAAACAATTCTAAGGTTTTAAACAAAGTTCAAAAGTATGAGCAGATTACTTCACACAATGAAGTACAAGTCATATATTTTAAAATTTATAATTAAAAAAAATTTTAAATTACCTACCAAGGAATTTCAAATCAAGACAAATAAGCAACAAAAATTCAATACAATCTGATGAGTGCTTAGGGGAAAGTATGTATTTGTCTATTACTGCTGGGTGTTATAACTCAGTACTAATTGTGAGAGTCTGACAAAATAAAATTTAAAAATTTAAGAAGAAAAAATTTCTCTGTAGAACTCTGGATGATACTACCTCCTCCCTTAACCATTTTTTCATTTTGGTTTTAAATGTTTTCCCATGCTGCTCAAGAGGAATGAAGTCTCTGAACAGAGCCTCTTCATCTTTATTAAATAAATGCCTTTACTGTGGAAATGTTCCAGATTAAAGGAAGCTAAAGAGATGTAACAAGTAAATGTAATCTGACTGGATCTGTACTGGAGGGTAAAATGCTATGAAGGAATATTGTTGGGTTAATCGACAAAACTGGAATACAAACACAAGATTATATAAAAGTGTTTGCACTGATGTTAAATTTACTAACTTTGATAACGGTATCAAAGTCATGAAAGAGAATATCCCTAATCTTAGGAAATACATACTTCAGTATTCAGAACTGGTGATAAAAGGCCATGATGTGTGTAAGTAATGTAAGTATATTTACATAATGTAAAAAAATGGAGAAAACGTAAAAAATAAATCTGAGTACATGAATTGTTTGCACTATTTTTTTAAAAATTGTGATTTGGGTGAAAATTTACACAGCAAATTCACTTTCCATACAGCAGTTCACATACACTTTGTCTCATGATATTGACTACAATTTACCCCAGTGCAACAGCTCCCCTCACACTTCCTCCCAATAGTTATCTCTCCCCTGTGTCCATCCCTCCATGGACTCCTGCCCCCTTGCTGTCTCCCTGTGCATAAGCAGCCCTTCTTTCTCCCATGATTGTTCTTTCCAAGGAGTGTGTCTACCTCAGGTATATGTTCAATTAATATGTCTGTCTTTTGTTGGCTGGAAGCCACAGGTGTGGGTTCAATTCCAGACCTGAAGGGCAGCTAGGGGCGATAGTCTCAGTGGTTCCAGCAGGCTCTATCAGATCAGCAAACCTGGTCCCCTGTTTGTACTATTTTTATTCTTATAATTTTAAAATAAATTTCAAATTACATCTAAATGAAGAAGTTTTAAAAATATTAAAATTTCCATTCTTCAATGCACAATTAAGAAAATGAAAAAGTTGCCAAAGAATGAAGCTGGACCTGTACCTCACATCATAGATAAAAATTAACTCAAAATTTAAGAAGTAAATAATAAAACTCTCAGAACAAAACATAAGGTTCATGCCCTTGGAGCTAATCTACAATAGTAGATTCTTAGATATGACCCAAAAACACAAGCAACAAAAGACAAAATAGATAAATTGAACTTGATCAAAATTAAACACTTGCACACCAAAGGGTTTTAGCAACAAAGATGATCTATATAACGGGAAAAATATTTGGAACTCATGTATCTGATACGGGTTTAATATCTAGAATATATAAAGAATTCTTACAACTCAGCAATGAAAAGACAAACAATCCAATCAAAACATGGGCAAAGGACTTGAATATAAAAGATATGTAAATGGTCAATGCATGGATGAACCTTGAAACCATTATGTTGAGTGAAATAAATGAGTCACAAAAGAACAAATATTATATGATCCTACTTACATAAAATATTTAGAAGAGAAAAAATGCACAGAGACAAAAATGTACTAGTGGTTGCCAGGGGAGGGTGGAAGAGGGAAAGGAGGATTTATTGCTTAAGTAGCACTGAGTTTCTGTTAAAGGTGATGAAAAAATTTGGAAACAAACAGCAGTGATAGTTGCATGGTTCACAACACAGTGAATGTAATTAGTGCTGGTGAACATAATCAATGTCCCTAAACTGTACATATAAAAATGATTGATACAGCCAATATTTTGTTATACATATGTGATGGTTATGTTTGTATGTCAACCTGGCTAGGCCTGGTTGAGTGGCTTGGCAGCTGGATGTAGTATTCCCCATGATGAGACTGGTAATCAACTCCATGGTGGAACCTACTGGGAGCAGCTGAGTAGCTGCCTTTGGGTCTGTGCTCTGCTTCCTGTATATAAGGAGAAGCTTTGAGAATGGTCACTAGCCTATGGCACGCTTGGACCCTGCATGTAGCCATGTTGTTGCTCAGCAGCCTGCTATGCTCTGCCGACCTTGGGACTTACAGTGGACTTAAGTTAATGGCCTGCCATGTGGATTGGTAACATCAGGACTGTGCCTTTTGACTTGTCAACCTTGGGGCTTCTCAGCCTCAGCAGCCTGCAAGCTGTCTGAGTGAAGAAACACCTCTAGCTCCAGTGGGCTGGGAGCAGGAGGCAGAGCTAGACCCCAAGGTTGAGGGGCTTTCACCCAGCCCCTAGAGCCT
>NW_006921604.1:6057431-6067280 GCF_000298275.1 Orycteropus afer afer
TAACTCAACACTTATGTGAAAACAGAAAGAATCTGGTATGACTAAGGTGGGTGAGCTGGATTATGAAACAAATTCAAACCATATAGTCTAAGCACAATCATATTACAGATCTGATAAATTACTACAAGTTCCAAAGACCTCCAAGGAACTGTCTAAATTCTTTTGGCTGAAACTTTAACATCTTAATCATAAGGATGATTTTTTAAATGACATATATGAAACCATAAAGACTTCTGCATTAAAGCATTCAAATTCATCTCTCCCAATTGCCCCATAAGAGGGCAGAGCAGGTTTCGTCCCCACAGGACAGATAAGAAATTATTAACAAATGTTTACCCAGATGCTATACAATGCAGCATGAGAGAGATGAAGAGATACATGGAGGTATAGGAGCCAATGTCACATGTAAGTCAGAAAAATTATTCACCTGGACACTAGTAATTGGCTTTTCAGGCTTTGTTGTTACTGCCATCAAGTAGGTTCCGACTCACAGCAATCCTACGTACAACAGAGCAGAACACTGCTCAACCCTGCACCATCCTCACAATCACTGCTATGTTTGAGCCCACTGTTGCAGCCACTGTGTCAATCTAAGCTCAGAAACTCCAAATCTGGGAAGAAAAATCAGCTCACCTGAACGTTGAAGAACTGCCGGGGTGTCACATCTGTGTAGGTTCCAAAAACTAGAATGACAAGAAAGAATGACAGGGTGCTTGCTGCACTTGCATCACTCACTCTATTCCTATCATTTAACTGCATTTTAATTACAGAGTACTGAAACATCATAAAGGCAGACTCAGAAACCAGAAGTCATAGTAGGGCAGGAGAGTAAGACAAAGACAACCTATTGCAAAGACTATACTGGGCTCTTGTTTTCTGGAAGAAGGAAAACAACAAACAGGGAAAAAAGAGGCAATTTTCCAAGAAACAATCAAAACAGAATGGTTTAAAAGTGGTATGAGGAACAGAAGTCTTGCATTAGGCAATCATGGAGCACCCTTAAAAGACAGCCAACCTGGGGGCTCACCTCTGTACTGGTAAAGGTGGGTGCCTGTAATTGGGCGCCGCCACAGCTTAAAGTGTCTCTTATCCATCACCATTTCCCATGGCTGCTCTTTGCCCCCTGAATCTTCATTGCCTTCTGTTTGGGATTTTGGTTCTGGGGAATGGTGCTCAACTCCTGAGCTCTGAAACACACTTGACATTTCCTCTAACCGTTTCATCTCATCAATGGATCTGGAAAGGAGAAAAATATGCATGATGCAGGCCCTGCTTTCCCTGGAAAAGAAACAGTTTTTATTTTTTAAATGTTGGCCATACAGTTTTAAGATTTTCATTTGCCATTCTCTTACAACAGCAAATATCATCATACTGAAATATAAAAATTCTCTTTGGCAGCTGGATACTGGATTTAGAAAATAGACAATATATTTTTAAATTATGATTAATATGATATTTCCACTGTTTTTTATGCAAATAATACTTTGAGGTCTAATTTACACAAAGTAAAACATCTTAACTAAAATTCAGTGGATTTTGACAAATACAGACACCTATGCAACCAAATCCCAAATCAAGATACAGAATACTTCCAGCACTCTCTAGAAGATTCTAGGTTTCCTTCTGACTCTTCCCAATAAAACCCCCCTTCCCTCCTCAGGCAACCACTACTCTGATTGCTTCATCATAGATTAGTTTCACTTGAACTTCATATAAATGGAATCAAACAAAGTGTATTCTTTTGTAACTATCACTCAATGTTTTTGAATTTCATCCATATTGTGTAGTTCTTTATGTTCCTTAGTATCCCATTATATGAAAACACATTTGTTCATTCACTCACTCACTGACAGACATTTACATTGTTTCCAGTTTTTTTACAACTTTTATTGTAAGTTTTATTACAACTGAAGCTGATTAAGATTATTCTTATAAAAGTCTTTTTGTGGACATATACAGGCATCACACCAAAAACCAAACTCATGCCGTTGAGTTGGATCCTACTCATAGCAATCCCTCCTTGGGCTTCCGAGATGGTATCACTACAGAAGTAGATTGCCCAATCTTCCTTCTGAGGAGTGGCTGGTGGGTCTGTACCTGCCACACCCTTCTAGTTAGCACTCAAATGCCTTAGGCACTATGCCACCAGAGCTTGCTATACAGGCATACCTTGGGAGATACTTCAGGTTCAGTTCCAGACACCACAATAAAGCAAGTATTGCAATCAAGCAAGTCACATGAATATTTTGGTTTCCCAGTACATATGAAAGCTATGTTTACAATATACTGTAGTCTATTAAGTATGCATTATGAAAAAGTATAAAATATTATGAGAATAACGAAAATATGACTCAGAGACACAAAGTGAGCATGTGCTGTTGGAAAAACATCACCAACAGACTTGCTCGATGCAGGGTTGCCACAAACCTTCTTTTTAAGGAAAAAAGAAAATTACCTGTGAAGCACAATGAAGTGAAGTGCAATAAAACGAAGTATGCCTGTACAGGTAGTCCCCCTGCCTTATGATGTATTTGAGTTACAAATAACTATATTTAGGACTGTCCTTTTTTTTTTGGTACATCTTATCATTAATCGTATTTAGTACATATAATGCTGTAGCACATAATTTGCTGATGTTATTTTCATGCCAACACCCAAAGACAAATACAGATCAGATTTATAGATACTGGTAAGAAAAAGGCAATAATAACTTTTAAAAAATAAGGTACTCAACTTACAGCAGAACCAACTTACAAGGAAGTCGTCAGGATAGAATCATGTTTTAAGTCAAAGACCACCTGTATTTTCATCTCCCTTGGTTAAATATGTAGGAGTGGAATTTCTAGGTTATAGTGTATTTAACTTTATTAGAAATTGCCAAACAATATTTCAAAGTGGTTATGCCATTTTATGCTCCTCCCAGTATCGTATAAGAATTCTGTTTGTCCCACATCTTTGCTGAAACTTGCCACTGTCATTCTTTTTAATTTTAGGCCATTCTGGTGAGTAATAAGCAAGAACAGAGAATTGAAATAAACCACTGATGATCATTAAAAAACAAAACCACACTAATTAATCGAACCATTAGGTTAACTCAAGTGGTCTTTCCTGCATAACTGAACCAACATTTAAAGTATATACTGTGTCTAACTACCACAGTGCCTGGCATATAATAATAAATGCAACAAAAGAATATATAGATGATACCACATGGGAAACCAAACAAGATGCTCTATGCCTTCAGGAAGTTTACAAATGAGCTGTGGAATTCACAGCTAAACTAAACCTCCCCCCAAAATTGTTTTAAGTGGGAAAAAAAAATCCAGTAATGAGCTATTTGAAAAAAACTGGTACAAAACTTAAACAAGAAAATATTCTCTGAAATGGACACATATTTTATTCAACTCAAGCCCCCAGTTGTTGCTATTGCTGGGTGCTATCAAGTCATCTCCAACTCATGGTGACCTTATGTATAACAGAGCTAGGCAATGACGACTGGTCAAGTGCCATCTACATGATCTTTGATATGCTTGAGTCCATCACTGTAGCTATTCTGTCAGTCCATCTCATTGAAGATTTCCCTCGCTTTCTCTCTCTAACTAACAAGATGTCCTTTTCTACTGACTGGTCTTTCCTAATAAGGTGTCCAAAATAAGTAAGCCAAAGTCTTGCCATCCTAACTTCTAAGGAACATTCTGTTTGTACTTCTTCTAAGACTGAAACCAAAATTTACTATGTAGATTCTTCCAAAATACTGGTCTGAAAGGAATGCAGTGTGTAGGGCAAAGGCTTTAAAATATTTCAAGGACAACAGTCGGTCTTCTAATGTAATTATACACCACCTGATTCAATCCTCTCTGCACACACAGAAAACACAAAATGTAACACTGAAATGGAAAGAACTAGAACTTCTGAGGGGTTATTTCTGGAACACTGAGAGCTAGATACAAAGACTCATTCCAAAGCACTAGGTTACTGCTAAGGCTATAGGGAACACTCACAGTGACCCCACCGACACAGAACTGCCCCACAGGGTTTCCAAGGCTGCAAATCTTTAAGGAAGCACTGCCACATCTTTCTTCAGAGTAGCTGATGAGTTTGCACCACTGACTTTTTGGTTAGCAACCCAAGTATTTAACTACTGCACCACCAAAGATCCCTAGAAGGCACTCAAAATATGATGGGGAAGAGCTGCCTCCTCAAAGTTA
Source organism: Orycteropus afer afer (assembly GCF_000298275.1). Classification (NCBI taxonomy): domain Eukaryota; kingdom Metazoa; phylum Chordata; class Mammalia; order Tubulidentata; family Orycteropodidae; genus Orycteropus; species Orycteropus afer. Next base: position 6,061,640 of record NW_006921604.1, read on the forward strand.
GTTTTTTTTAAATTGAGTTGGTCTTAATGATGTGGCTGAAGTAAAGCTTTTGGGACCTTCATTTGCTGATGTGACATGACTCAAAATGAGAAGAAACAGCTGCAAAATCCGTAATAATCAGAATGTGGAATGTATGAAGCACGAATCTAGGAAAACTGGAAATTGTCAAAAATGAAATTGAATGCTTGAAGATCCATATCCTAGGCATTAGGAACTGAAATGGACTGGTATTGGCATTTTGAATCAGCTACTCATACGGTCTGCTGTCCCAGGAATAATAAATCAAAGAGGAATGGAGTGGCATTCATTGTCAAAAAGAACATTTCAAGATCTATTCAGAAGTACAACAACGGCAGTGATAGGGTAATATTCATACACCTACAAGGAAGACCGGCTAATACAACCAATATTCAAATTTACACACCAACCACTAATGCCAAAGATGAAGAAATTGAAGATTTTTACCTATTTCTGCAACCTGAAATTGATCAAACATGTAATCAAGATGCGCCGATAATTACTAGTGATTGGAATTTGAAAACTGGAAACAGAGAATCAGTGATAAGAAAGTATGGCCTGGATAACAAAAACAACATGGGAGTTCACTTTTGAAAACCAACAACCTATTCATTGCAAATACCCTTCTTCAACAACATAAATTGTGCCTATACACGTGGACCTCACCAGATGGAATAAATACGACTCAAATCCACTACATCTGTGGAATGAGACAATGGAGAAGCTCATTATCATCAATAAGAACAAAGCAAGGGGCCAAATGCAGAACAGATAATCAGTTACTCATATACAAGTTCAAGTTGAAGCTGAAGGGAATTAAAAGTCCACAAGAACCAAACTGTGACCTTGAATACATTCCACCTGAATTTAGAGACCATCTCAAACACAAATTTGACACACTGAACACAAATAACCAAAGATCAGACAAGTTGTACAATGATATCAAGGGCATTATATATGAAGAAAGAAAAAGGTCATTAAAAAGATCCCACAAAAGACCAAAATGGATGTCAAAAGAGACTGAAACCGGCTCTTGAACATGGAGTAGCTAAAGTAAATGGAACAAATGATGACGTAAAAGAGCTGAACAGATTTCAAAGAGTGACTTGAGAAGATAAAGTAATTATAATCAATGTGCAAAGACCTGAAGTTAGGAAACCAAAAGAGAAGAACACACTCAGAATTTCTCAAGCTGAAGGAATTGAAGGGAAAACAAAACCTCAACTTGAAATACTGAAGGATTCTATGGGCAAAATGTTAAAGAACACAGGACATATCAAAAGAAGATGGAAGGAACCCAGCCATTCCATTACTAGGTATATACCCTAAAGAAGTGAGAGCCAGGACAAGAACAGATATATGCACATCCTGTTCATCGCAGCACTATTTACAATAGTCAAAAGATGGAAACAACCTAGGTGTCCACTGAAGAATGGATAACCAAACTACGGTACATACACACAATGGAATACTATGCAACCCCAAAGAATAATGTAGAATCGGCAAAATATCACATAACATGGATGAACTTGGAGGACATTACGCTGAGTGAAATAAGTCAATCACAAAAGGACAAATATTGTATTAGTCCATTATTATAAAAAGTAAAGGTTTACATATGAAAAGAAATTGTCTTTGTTGGTGGGAGGGGAGGGGATGAAACACTGTTAGATACGTAAAGACAAGTATTGACTTGGGTGAAGAGAAGGGCAATGTATCAAATGTGAGTGATCAACACGGTGGCATTGAGAAAGACGAAGACATAGAGAGGTACATGTACAGGGTTGGCAGACAATGTTTCTGCAAGTGTTTGGGTATGTTCTGTAAGAATTCCCAGGTATATAGTAGAACTGACAGGGACAAGGTTGTAGTCACTTCTTGGCCACAGCCAGCTACCCAGAGGGAGCAAGTAGTTGGACCTGTGGGCTTGGGACCAGAGTCAGAGGGGACATCAAGCTCAAGTGGCATAACATACTACACAAAATATTGTTCCACATCTGACTTTGGCGAGTAGCGACCGGGATCTTAAAAGCCTGCAAGCAGCCATCTAGATGCAACGATGGGTCTCTCCTCATCCAGCGCAAAGAATGAAGAAAACCAAAGATTCATGGAAACAATTAGTCCTCATGACTGGTACACCATGCCATCCTCAGCCTATACAAATATGAGACCAGAAACACTAGATGGTGCCCAGCTACTACTGTCAACCACTCAGAAGGGGACCTATGTAGGAGATCCTGGATAGAGTGGGAGAACAATGTGGAACCAAACTCAAAATCATTTGGAGAAAAAAAAGGGGGGGGGGGGCAGGTTTGCTGGTCTGATAGAGCCTGGTGGAACCACTGAGACTATGGCCCCTGACTGCCCTTCAAGGTCTGGAACTGAACCCACTCTATGGCTTCCAGCCAAACAAAAGACAGGCACAAGAGGTTAACATTTGCATTAGGTAGACACACTCCTTGGAGAGAACAATCAGGGGAGAATAGAAGGGCTGTATATGCACAGAGAGACAGCTCAGGGGGCAGAAGTGCATGGAGGGAAGGACACAGGGAAGAGGTAACTATGGGGAGGAAGTGGGAGGGGAGCTGTTCCATTGGAGTAAATCGTAGTCAATGTCATGAGACAAAGTGTATGTGAACTGCTGTATGGAAAGTGAATTTGCACTGTAAACTTTCACCCAAATCACAATTAAAAAAAGAGAGAGAGAGAGATGAAGGAATATGCGAAGTCACTGTAGTCACTGTACCAAAAGGAACTGGTCAACATTCAGTATTTTGCAGAGGTTTCATATGATCAAGAACTGATGGAAGAGGTCCAAGCTGTGCTGAAGCAATCAGTGAAAAATAAGTCTCCAGGAATTGATGGACTACTTTTTTCTTTTTTGCTGTCTAGTCATACTAATTGGTCATCTGTTTCTTGGTGTCAACATCATCATCCTCATCATCTTCCACTTCCCATTTGCCCATAGCTACCTCAGCCTCGAGGTATTTCAACAAACGGATGGTGCTCTCTCGTCTACACCAAGAAATATGGAAGACAGTTATCTGCCCAACTGACTGAAGAGATCCATTATTTGTGCCCATTCCAAAGGGTGAGCCAACAGAAAGCAGAAGTTATTGAATAGTATCATTCATATTACACGTGAGTAAAATTTTGCTGAGGATAATTCAAAAGCTGTTACACCAGTACATTGTTAGGAAACTGATAAAAATTCTACGCACATTCAAGAGAATATGGAACATCACCCAAATCCTAATTAAAAAAAAAAAAGAGAACATGGAACAAGGATTTCATTGCTAATGTCAGATGGATCTTGGCTGAAAGCAAATATCCGAACTATGTTTGCCTATGTTGTACTGACTATACGAAGGCAATCAATTGTGTGGCTCATAACAAATTATGGGTAACACTACAAAGAATGGAAATTCCAGAGCACTTAATTGTGCTCACGAGGACATAGACCAACAGGCAGGCAGTCATCTGAACAGAACACGGGGATACTGCATGGTTTAAAATCAGGAAAAGTGTGCATCAGGGTTGTATCCTTTCACCATACTTATTCTATCTGTATGCTGAGCAAATAATCCAAGAAGCTGGACTGTATGAATAAAAACGTGGCATTGGGATTAGAGGAAGACTCATTAACAACTTACAATATACAGGTGGCAAAACCTTGCTTACTGAAAGTTAAAAGTTGTCAAGGATTTAATTTGGCTTGGATCCATAATCAACATCAATGGAAGCAGCAGTTAAGAAAGCAAATGACATATTACATTGGGCAAATGTGTTGCAAAAGAATTCTTTAAAGTGTTGAAAACAAAGATGTCACTTTGAGAACTAAGGTGCGGCTGACCCAAGTCATGGTATTTTCAATCACCTCATATGCATGCAAAAGCTGGACAATGAAGGAGGAAGACTGAAGAAGAACTGATGCCTTTCAATTATGGTGCTGGCAAAGAATACTGAATGTACCATGAACTGGCAGAACAAAAAATCTGTCTCTGAAACCCTGCAGCCAAAATGCTACTTAAAAGCGAGGATGGTGAGACTGTCTCATGTGTTTTGGACATGTTAGCAGGAAGGACCAGACCCAGAAAAGACATAATGTTTGCTAAAGTAGAGGGTCAGCAAAAGAGGAAGAATCTCAATGAGATGGATTGTCACACTGGCTCCAACAATGTGCTCAATCACAGCAATGATTGTGAGGATGGCCCAAGAGCAAGCAGTGTTTCATTCTGTTGCATACAGGATTGCTAATGAGTCGGAACTAACTTGACGCTACCTGCGGTGTGAATTGCTTAATGTGGCCCTTCTAGCCATTGTCCTCCATTCTGTGATGTATTATAAATCCTATTATCCATGCCTGTTTGGGGTGGTGTGGTAGTTAAGGTCAGCTATCAACTTGGCTGGGCAGCTGATAGTAGTCCTTCCCTATAATGACTGACAATTGGCTCTGTGATGGGATTTGCCTTGAGCTGCTGATTGTTAAAGCCATCTACTTAGGTTAACTCTGTTGGGGTAACACAGGTGCAATGTATCTTGAGTCCTGCCTTGCTGGAAGGTGTAATTCAAATCACCATCCTTAGCTTCTCTGAGGGTGTATCTACGAATCTCCTGGGAAGATTCACCCTCCTCTTGTTCCAGTTTTGTGTCTTGGCTCATCCTCATCTCACTCCTGGATCTGGGACAGCAGCTGTCATCTGATCTGCTGATCAAGATTCATCAAACCCCGAGCACTGGGAGGATTCTCCAGACCTACTCACGGACCTGAGACTCGCCAGCCTGCCGCCTCTACCACTACTACGTGAGACAAACCCCTTGGGTGTCTGAGCTCTGTGAGGCATTACAGCAAAATACAGAACCCTAAGATGGGGGAAATTACTGGGAGGAGGAGGAGTAGTTAATGTCTGAAATGACGGAGTGGTACAGTTTGGACATTTGGGACATCTTTAACCTCCACCTCATGGGGACTGGCCTTGTGCTGATCTTTCTGAGAGAAATTGTTCAAGTACCACCTAACAACAACAAGGAATGCTAGTATACCCAATGTCCTAAATTATACTGATCCATACTAAAAGTCATCTGTACGGCCATTCTCAGGGGAGCTATCAATATGGGAATACTCCTTAAACTGCCATATATTATTCAAGATAAAAGGTGCACTCGTGGTGCAGCAGTTAAGCACTTGGCAAGTCTGCTAAATGAAACGCTGGCAGTTTGACATGGATATAAGGGTAGAGAGACGGTTGGACAGGCTGAACTATTAGGTATGTCTATGCAGGGGAGAGTGTGCCCAAGACCAAGAACAGGTTTGGCAGACAATGTTTCTACAAGTGTATGGGTATGTTCTGTAAGAATTCCCAGGTATATAGTAGAACTGACAAGGCACAAGGCTGTAGTCACTTCCTGGTCACAGCCAGCTACCCAGAGGGAGCAAGTAGTTGGACGTGTGGGCTTGGGACCATAGTGGCAGGGGACATCAAGCTCAAGTGGCATAACATACTACACAAAACATTGTTCCACATCCTACTTTGGCGAGTAGCGACTATGATCTTAAAAGCTTGCAAGCAGCCATCTAGATGCAATGATGGATCTCTCTTCGTCCAGAGCACAGAATAATGAA
>NW_006921604.1:6067980-6071454 GCF_000298275.1 Orycteropus afer afer
AAAAGGCCGAAGCCCACCAGCCACTCCTTGGAAGGAAGGTTGAACAATCTACTTCCGTAGTGATACCACCTCAGAAATCCAAGGAGAGGTCACTGTGAGTTGGGTCCGACTCCATGGCAAATAACAACAAAACTACTTCGTGGGAGAAAAGATCAGGTGATCTGGTTCTTAAAGATTCACCCACCCACCTACTGTTGTCAAATTGATTCCAACTCATAGTGACCCTATGGGACAGAGCAGAATGGCCCTAACAGGGTTTTCAAGGCCATAAATCTTTACGGAAGCAGACTGTCTCATCTTTCTCCCGCATAGTGGCTAGCGGGTACTAACCACCGACCTTTTGGTTAGCAGCCAAATGCCTTAACCACTGTGCCACCAGAGCTCTTCCATGAAGACTGCAGCCTTGAAAATTCTATGGGGCAATTCTACTCTACAGGGTTGCTGTGAGTAAGAACTGACTTGATGGGAACCAGTATTCAAGATGAAGTGGCAATGACAGAATTTTCTTTTTTAAAAGTTCCCAATATGTGAAATGCCCCCTTTGTCATTCCCACATGATTATTTTGCAAATGATATAGACACCCAGAACCGAGCCCCACTGTTAAAAAGTCCAACATAAAAAAAAAAAAAAGTCCAGGATTTCCAGCAAGATGGCAAAATAGGCAAGCAAGCTACACAGACCCTCTGCAACAAAGAAATGAGAAACCAATTGATACAGATACAGAAAATAATACTGGTATCCTGAGCTGTGAAGTGAAGGATAAAAAAGTGGATTAAATACCAACTAGTAGACGAACATGAATAAAAAATACTGAATAAGGAAGGAGACACACAGGGCTGCAGACTGTCAGCTGTTTTGATGGTACAGGCATTGTGAATATTTGCAAGAGGCATTCTATCACGGCAGCAATCTAAGAATAGGCTCTGCTTGCCGAGGACAGCATGGGCAATTGTACTGGAGGCTAACAACTAGGAAAAAAAAATCACTGCTGCAGTCAATTCAACTCATAGCAACCCCTCTTTGGGTTTCCGAGGCAGCATCTCTACGGAAGTTGTCAAACTGATCCCAACTCAAGTGATTCCAAATCACTGCCTGATCTTCCTTGCGAGGAGTGGCTGATGAGTTTGAACAGCCAGCCTTCTGGTTAGCACTCAAATGCCTTAGGCACTATGCTACCTTGCTAGTCTTTTACCCTACACCCTGTTGGTGAATGGAGGTGTGGCCATCCCCCACCTCCATGCATCTTCTGGACCAGAAGGAATTCCATCCCAGTCTATGTGCCCTGCCCCACCCCTCCAGTTTTGTTTATGTTTGTTTGTTTTTAAATTATTTTTTTATTCTTCTTCCTATATTTTTCTTGTTCCCTTTCCTGTTTTCTCCCCCTCTTTCCTTTTTCCTGGTTCCCTTCTTTTTCCTGTCTTTTGTTCTTTCGGTTCTTTCCATTTCTTTGTTTTTCTTTTTACAGTTTTCTTGTTACCATTTTTTTTTCCCCTCTTGCTCTTTTCTCTCATTCCCCCACCTCTGATATTGTGGGTTCCTTTTATCTTTCTTTTGTATCTTTTTAAATATATTTTAAATTTTTTCTTCTCATTTATTGCCTTTTTTTTCCCTTTTCTTTTTTGCAACTATTTCTGCTTGTTTATGTGGCAGCATAGTGCCTAAGGCACTTGACTACTAACCAGAAGTCTGGCAGTCAAATTCATCAGCCACTCCTCAGAAGGAAGGTTGGGCAATCTACTTCTATAGTGATACTGCCTTGGAAACCCAAGGAAGGGTCACTATGAGTTAGGTCTGGCTCGATGCCAAATAACAACAACATGTGGTTTATGGTTTTTGTCTTTTGTTTTTATTTTTTCTAGTGGTTATTTACTGATTTATTTTGGTGTAACTGAGTGGGAGGCAGCAACCATTCCCACAGGTCCCAACCATACCAGCACCTTCTGCAGCCCCAATGAGTGAGAGCTACGCTACCACTTGCTTCTGCACCAACAGACCAACGATAGGTGGTGGCCAATACCAGCCTGACTCTCACCCTCAACTGCTCTTCATGAACAGCTAACAGAAATTGGTGCACACACTCTCATCTATCACAACCACCAGGAGACAGGTGGTGAGAGCCTAAGTGCTGCCAGTTAATGAATAGAGGAGCACAGTACCCTGCTCACACAGATATATCAAAACAAAATAAAGAAAAAAAATTGCGTGAATCACACCAACGTACAAACACCAATTAAATAAAAGTACAATGACATCACCATGTCTTGGAGACAACCAACCATCCAAGTTCACACAAAGAAGTGAGATAAAGTAATACAAACAAGGGACCAGGATATAGACCCAGAAAAAAGTGATTAGAAGGCAATTTATAGCAATAAATTCACACCTATAAAAAGAAGAGCCAAAATACACCCTAAATCAGTATCTCCAACAATTAGAAAAAGAGCAGCAAAAAGCCTACAGTCACAAGAAAAGAAATAATAAAAATTCAAGCAGAAATAAATGAAACAGAAAATAGACAATAGAAAAGAAAAAAATCAACTAGAAGTTGGTTCTTTTGAAAAGATCAATAAAATCTACAAACCACTGGCAAACTTAAAGGAAAAGAAGGAGAAGATGCAAATAACACAAATGAAAAATGAAATGGGAGACGTCATAACAAAACCAACCAAAATAAAAAATATAGTATCAGGATACTATGAAGACCTGTACTCCAACTAATTTGAAAACCTAGAAGAAATGGGCAGATTTCTAGAAACACTACTTACCTAAGCCAACACACTGAAATAGAAAATTTGAACAGACCCATAACAAAAGAAGAAACTGAACAGGTAATTAAAAAAAAAAACAAAAAACTGCCAACAACAACTGAAAGTCCTGGCCCAGATGGTTTTCCTGGAGAATTCTACTAATCATTCAGGGAAGAGCTGACACCTATCCTATCCAAACTATTCCAGAATATAGAAGAGGATGGAATCATCCCAAATTCATTTTATGAAGCAAGATTAACCCTGATACCAACACCAGGCAAAGATGCCACTAGAAAAGAAAACTACAGACTAATATCCCTCATCAATATAGACATGAAGATCTCCAACAAAATGCTAGCCAAGAGATTCCAACAACATATCAAAAAAATAATACATCATGACCAAGTGAGAGTCATACCAGGTATGCAAAGATGAGTCAACATTTGAAAAACATCAACGTAATCCATCACATAAGTAAAATAAAGGAAAAGAATCACATGATCATATCAACAGATGCAGAAAAGGCATTTGATAAAAATCCAACACCTACTGTGATAGTTGGAGCTGTGTGTCAACTTGGCTGGACCCCAGTTCTGTGTGGTTGTTCCCATGATGGGATCAGATGACTGTGTTCTGAGTGGCCAGTCTGCCCAAGGGGAGTTTCCCTAGGGGTGTGGCCTGCGTACAATGATATCCAAGGACAACCTGGAAGAGCCGCATTCCTTA
>NW_006921604.1:6071809-6074101 GCF_000298275.1 Orycteropus afer afer
ACTTTGCTGGTTTTTTGTGTTTCTCTAGAGAACCCAATCTAACACACCCACTCCTGATAAAAGCTCTCAGAAAAATAGGAATAGAAAGGAAATGCCTCAACATAATAAAAGGCATATATGCAAAACCAACAGCCAACATTATCCTCAATGGAGAAAGACTGAAACCATTCCCCTTGCAAACAGGAAACAGCCAAGGATGCCCTTCTATCACTACTTCCATTCAACACTATATTGGAAGTCCTAGCCAGGTCAATAAGGCAAGAAAGGGAAATCAAAGGCATCCAAATTGGTGGTAAGAAGTAAAACCATCCCCATTGCTGATTAGATGACCCTACACACAGAAAACCCAAGAGACTCGGCAAGAAAACCACTGGAACTTATTGAAAGATTTAGCATAGTGGCAGGATACAAGGATCAACATACAAAAATCAGTTGGATTCCTCTCCATCAGCAATGAGGTATCTGAAAAGGAAATCAATGCCATTTACAATAGCTACCAAATAAGATAAAATACTTAGGAATAAATCTTACCAGGAGCACAAAAGACCTACACAAAGAAAACTACAAAATACTACTTCAAGAAACTTTAGGAGATCTACATAATTGAAGAATATACCATGCTCATGGATGAGTCGGGTTTGACTTGACGGCACATAACAACAACAACAACATGGATAAGAAGATTGAACATTGTGAAAATTTCAATACTACTCAAAGCAATCTATACATTCAATGCAATCTTGATCCAGATTCCATCAACATTCTTTAAGGACATGGAAAAAACAATCACTAATTTATTATGGGAAGGAAAGAGATCTTGGATAAGCAAAACATTACTGAAGAAGAAAACCAAAATCTCACACTCCCTGATCTCAAAACCTACTATACAGCCACAACAGTCAAAACAGCCTTGTACTGACAGAACAACCGAGACAGACCACTGGGACAGAATTGAGAACCCAGAAATAGATCCATCCACCTATGGTCAGCTGATCTTTGACAAAAGTCCCTTAATGGGAAAGAGACAGTCTCTCATGATCGGTGGGGGCAAAACTAGATATCCGTTTGCAGAAAAATGAAACAAGATTCGTACCTCACACGATACACAAAACTAACTCCAGATAGATCAAAAACTTAAACATGAAACCTAAAACTATAAAGTTCCTCAAGAAAAAAACAGGGGCACTGCAAAAAGGGAATGGAGACAGCATCTTCTGACTTCCTCCAATCTCACAAGAGTGAAACAGAGTCACCATCGATAACTCAAAAGTGTATTCCTATGAGACCAGACATGCCACTGCCCTCCAACCTTTTTACCTATTCTACCAGCCTTCCCTCCCACAGCACTCTTCTGGTGGGTTCAAAAATTTGTTGCAATGGCCACAAAGAACTCACTATTACCGGATTTATTAGGAAGTAAGTAACAGGTTACACTTCAGGTTCAGGAATGTTCTCAGGACACAGTTCTTTGATCAGGACAGTCTCCCCTCTGCTATGCCCTCAGGCATGCCTTTCTGGCCCTTGGCTTCTCGTCCTGGCCTCTGCCCTGCTTGGTCAAGTGATACAAAGCTCTTTTAGCTCTGCCAATAGGTGTGCCTATGTGCACCCCACTCTGCCAGCAAACCTCCTGCCCCAAGGCACTCAACTTCCTCGCTCTGTGGGCCAGAAAAGCCCATTGCTCTGTCTCGTGCCTCTTGGTTCCACTGCCTCCGTCTCTCTGCCAAGGAGGTCCAGTGCAGGGATCTCAGGTCTAAGAATGCGTGCCATTCCACCTCTAGCTCTTCTCTCTTGATGGCAGTGAGATCCCCCATCTGCCTCTAGGAGGGCTCATTGTAAGCCTGGCAGAGTGACAAAACTAACCAATCCCAGCATCAGAGTTCTACACACCTTATTTGCATGGTCCTACCCAGTAATCTGGTACCAAAGTGACTAAGGCACTTGACTACTAACCAGAAGGCTGAAGGTTTGAACCCACCAGCCACTCCTTGGAAGGAAGGTTGGGCAATTTACTTCCGTAGTGATACTACCTCGGCAACCCAAGGAGGGGTCGCTATGAGTCAGGTCCGACTCGACAGCACATAACCACCACCACCACCACCCAGTAACCCAGTGGGAGTTACAAAGACTATGGCTATAAAAAGCCATACCAAGTAATTCACTGTACCACAGGGGCAAACTTAGGGGCCCTCATTTATGGCATAAACAGACTATCAAGCATAACCCAAAATGCATAAATAGTAGAAGATACATTGGATGATTGGGACCTTCTAAAAATTAATTTTTTTTTTTTTT
>NW_006921604.1:6096518-6105713 GCF_000298275.1 Orycteropus afer afer
TATGGGGAGGAAGTGGGAGGCGAGCTGTTGCACTGTGGTAAACTGTGGTCAATGTCATGAGACAAAGTGTATGTGAACTGCTGTATGGAAAGTGAATCTGCTCTGTAAATCTTCACCCAAATCACACACACACACACAAAATCAGTATTCCTCAGGTAGGGTATCTTCCTAAATTACAGCAGAAATAACAATTTGGTAAAACAGGATCATCACTTCAATGATAGATTAATTAATCCAAATATTTCTGGGACTTCAGTTAGGCCACTGATTAGACGTTCCTCAAAAAACTTCATTATGAAAACATTAGATTATTCTTGATTAGAGTATTCTCATTTCTCCATATCCTCACCAATACTTGTTATTATTTGACCTTTTGGTTGCCATTCCAGTGGGTATGAAATTGTAGAGCTCTCTGTAGTTCTGATTTGCATTTCCCTCATGACTAATGAGAGGAGCTCTGGTGGTGCAGTGATTAGCATTTGGCTGCTAACTAGAAGGCCAGTGGTTTGAATCCACCAGCAGCATAAAGTGGCTCACTATCATACGTAAGGAGAAAGCTCTCTTTGGAGAGCATTTTGACAATACTAGCAAAACTAAAGATGTACATACTTTCTAAAACAAATTTCACTTCTAGGTATAGCTCGCACATAGACTCTTACACAGGAGTCCATACAAAGGAAGTGCTGTCTGAAACTGCATGCGAACAAAAACCTTGATGTCCATCAACACAATAGATACATTTTCCTATATTCGAACAAGGGATCATTAGCACTGAAATGGGATGAACGAGACCACATATATCAGCAAGGAAAAAAATCTGAAAAACTTGATAAACAAAAAAGTAAATTGCAGGAAGATACTTAAGAGTATATTACTTACATAAAGTTTTTAAAAATTAAGATAAAATTCACACACAAAAAAAAATCTACCCCCTTTAAAATGTACAATTCAGTGGTTCTTAGGATATTCACAAAGTTGTACAAACATTACCACTACCTAGTTCCAGAACGTTTTTATCACCCCAAAACGAAACCCATACACATCAGCAGTGACTCTCCATTTCTGCCCTCCTAACCCCAGGCAACCACTAATGTACATTCTGTCTCTATGGATTGCCTATTTTATAAACGGAATCACAGTCTATGTGACCTTGTGTCTGACTTTTCCCATATATCATGTTTTCAAGGTTTACTCATGCTGTAGCAGGTATCAATACTTCATTCCTTTTAAGAGCTAATATTCCTACGTACGGAACATGCCACATTCTGGTTATCTACTCAAAATTGACATTAGGACTATTTCTACTTTTTTGGCTATTATGAACAATGAGGCTATGAACATCATGTATAATAAGTTTTTGTATGAACATAGGGCTTCAATTCTCGAGAGTATGTATGTACCTACGAGTGGAAGTGCTGGGTCACAGTAACGCTCTGCTTAACCCTTCTGAATAACTGACAGTTTCTCAAAGTGGCTGCACCATTTTACATTCCCACCAGCAGTGTATGAGGGTTCTAAAATATGTATCTTCTAAATATTTTCTGACACCAAACTGCAAGTACAGTTTTTTCTTCTAATATTAACTACCAGAAGCCAAGTCAGATCTCACAGGTTAAAGGGTACTGTTTTCCACACTGCCAAGTCTGCCAAATTTCATATACCAGCCACAAGTTTGGAAGTCCCCAGGATTAACTGCTCTTTTGGCCTGCTAACTACAAGTTTAAGAGTTCCCACTATACCCTCTGGTCTGATAACTAGCATGACTCAAAAAACTCAAGGAAGTATGATGCTTATAATTACAGGGTTTTTTGTGTATGAAGAACACACACAAAAAAATACCTAGGGTCAGGTCTAAGAGGGTCTTCAACAAAGAGTTTCTATGTTTCCTAGGACTGTTACCTGCCTGGTACATCAATGTTCATCACAAACCAGGAAGCACACCTGAGCTTCAGTGTTCAGTTTTTACCGGGGTTTCATTATGCACGCATGATTGATTGAACCACTGCCCATAAGGTTGAACTCAGTCACCAGGCTACTCCCCTTATAGAGGTCAGGCTGGTAACATGGGGCAGGTGGTCCTTCTGATGTGGCCAGTCCCTACCCAACACAAGTCATCTCATTAGCAGAACATGTCAGAGGTAGTATATGAAGCTCCCCCTTCATGAATAATAAAAGATATTCCAATCACTGAAAAAATCCCAAGGGTTTAGAGGTTACTTCCCAGAAACAGGGACAAAGACCAAGTTCTCTGGGCAATGTAATTGTTCACAGGAGTTCTCATTTCTCCATATCCTCACCATTTTATTTGACCTTTTGGTTGCCATCCTAAAGGGTAGCGCTCACTGTGGTTCTCATTCGCATTTCCCTAATGACTAGCGAGAGGAGCTCTGGTGGTGCAGTGATTAAGGCATTTGGCTGATAACTATAAGGTCAGTGGTTTGAATCCACCAGCAGCATAAAGTGGCTCACTATCATATATAAGGAGAAAAGAAAAACTCTAGCCACACATATCTCTGTAGCCTTTTGTGCCAAATCTTGTTTGGCTTTGGTATCTAAGAGACTTAAATTTAATAAGGAGAAGAAAGAAGGACAAAAGAGATTATTCCCAAAATAGTAACAGACCCAGCCAATTAGTAAGCGGATCAAAGAAAGCCAATGCTTCCTTTTCCCTAAAACAAAAATCATTTCAGTATTTGATAAAGGCTCTGGTGGTGCCATGGTTAAAGCATTTAGCTGCTAACCAAAAGGTCAGTGGTTTGAACTCACCAGTCCACTGTACTGTGGCAGTCTGCTTCCATAAAGATTTACAGCCTTGGAAGCCCTATAAGGCAGTCCTTTCTATTCTGTCCTACAGGGTCACTATGAGTCAGAATCAACTCCACGGCAGTGGGTGTGGGCTGAAAGCCATGGAGACAGAAGGCATGCAACCTTGAAAACAGAATGTAAAAAAGCACGTTTGGCTTACCTAGTGGCCCTGCTCTCAATCTAGAACTTGATTCAAAACTCCAAAATGACTCAAATGAAGTCATCCCAGTGATTAGAAATTTCAACAAGATATCTATCTGCCTCTTTCACATAATCCCCTCCTCAAATCCTAAATTACAGTCAAAGTTTGGAGCTTTCAAGTACTACTGATATGAGACATACCTAGAAATAAAAAACATCAGAGAGCTCACTGTAATTCTAGGCTAACTAATGGTAAATAATGAAGACAATCTCAAAAAGTTCAGGTCACCTTTTATGTAGTTCTAATGATCTAAGGGGAGCTCTGGTAGCATAGTGGCTAAGACACTTGCCTGCTAACCAGACGGCTGGCGGTTCAAACCCACCAGCCACTCCTCGGAAGGAAGGTTGGGCAATCCTACTTCCGTAGTGATACTGCCTCGGAAACCCAAGGAGGGGTCGCTATGAGTCGGGGCCGACTCGACGGCACATAACAACGACAACAATGATCTAAGACACAGCTCTGGTAGCACAGTGCCTAAGGCACTTGACTGCTAACCAGAAGGCTGGGGTTCAAACCCACCAGCCACTCCTCGGAAGAAAGGTTGGGCAATCCTACTTCTGTAATGATACTGCCTCGGAAACCCAAGGAGGGGTCGCTATGAGTCGGGGCCGACTCGACGGCATGTAACAACAACTATCTAAGAAGGGTACATCGATAAGATACCTGGAAGTAAGTTATTACTGGCAAAAACTAGTAATAATTCCTTCCAGCCAAAAGACCTTTATGTTGATTATTTATCTAGCTAATAACATACTGAAAAGTTAAACTTATTTGGAATGCCCTAGAAGACAGAAATGAGGGTAATGGCCAATTTTCCTTATGAACTTTTACTGGCTTTATTTACTCAAATATCTAGAGCAATGAACTTAAAAAGGAGTGAAGGGAGGTTAGCGGAACATTTTCCCCAGCCCTCTATATTTCTTAACTTCCTTCCCCTTTTTAATGCTGTAATTTTTCATTTAACTTTCCAAAGCAATAAAAAATTGCTACTGTATTTTTCCATAAAATTTTCTCTGGGTTCACAGAATACCAGCTTGCACCAAAAATGGCTAGCGAAAGTTACTTTGTTTGCTTCTTTAACTGAAGCCAGTTAGGTAAAAATACCAGATCACGCATGCATGAAAAGATTTGATTTCTACCCCTGGCCCCAGCAGTGAGTCAAAATCACTTTATACAAGTTGCTTCCTTTCTCGAATTTCCTTGCTGTTGATAGATAAATGAGATCCTATTTAGCAAGATGTCCTTAACCACAACAGAATAGAAAGCAGGTTATTTTTCATTCTGAATTGTTGCTGTCCAGCTGGTTCCGACTCATAGTGACGCTATGTACAACAGAACAAAACACTGCCTGGTTCTGTGCCATCCTCACAGTCTTTGAGGGTCTCATCTTCTGGCACTATACAAAACAATGTTTCACTGATATTCACAAGGTTTTCAGTGGCCAATTCCCACCCCCACCCCCTACCCCCACAGTAGACCGCCACATCCTTCTGTCTTAGTCTGGATGCTCTGCTGAAACCTGTTCTCCATGTGTGACCCTGCAGGTATTTGAAACATCAACGGCATAGCTTCCAGCATCACAGCAACATGAAAGCCATCATACGACGACAGACAAGAGGTGGTTCATTCTGAATAGAAACTCAAACTATAAGAGTAACACATGCCAATTTTAAAGCACACATTCAAAGAGATCCTGCACACCCCATCACTGTTTAACCAAGATGGCAATATCAGAATTAGTTTGTACCAGGACAAGTTGGTATAGAAACAGTACAGAAGAGGCAAAGGCTGTGATTTAGGGGCCATGTGACAATCATGCTTTTCATCCATTAACAATGAAAGAAATGCACTTGCTGGGAAACACTCAACTGTGCTCCATTATGGAAGCTACCCAAAATCAACTAACAAGAGTAAAAACATTTAAGATGTCGTAAGCTAGTTATGACAATCTCAGCAGGGCTTATTTTTGAGCAAACAGAACACTTAAACACCAAGCAAGAAAATATTCAGTAAAATATACACATGGCAAGCTCTCAAAAAAGACCTAAATAACCACTGCACAACCAAGACGTAGTTTAACAGCATTATTATTTGACCTAATATATGTTATGAAAAAATTAGCCACAGGATGAGAATCTTGATCAAATTTTAAGCATAAGAATAAAAGCATTCATACACGAACTGGACAATGAAGTGTTAAATGATGGGCTTTAACAGAACAAACCAGAGGTTCAAAGAAACATTAAGAAGGTTCTGGGAGCCTTCATCTAAACTTCGGAAATCCCCAAACTGGTAAGGTGGAACAATGCCTGTTCAGGAGTTGAATTAGAACCAAGAGGGTATAAACTGCATGAAGGTTTCAGACAGCTGGAAGGGAGGGTAAAAGAATAGATACCTGGCCTGGTCATCAACTGGTCTGATCTCTCCATCCAAGCAGGCAATGAATGGACTATTAGACTCAAACATTTACCATGTTCATTCCCAGCTGGTTTTTCACCTCTAGCTCTTGGAGCTCTGGTAGCATAGTGGCTAAGACACTTGCCTGCTAACCAGACGGCTGGCGGTTCAAACCCACCAGCCACTCCTCGGAAGGAAGGTTGGGCAATCCTACTTCCGTAGTGATACTGCCTCGGAAACCCAAGGAAGGGTCGCTATGAGTCGGGTTTGACTCGATGGCACATAACAACAACAACAACAGCTCTTGCAAATGCAAGAACTGCTCGACAGAGGCTCCAGGGCATATTATCCATAAAAGCACATGAAGTAAGCTAAAGAGTGTCATCTACAACCTAAGCCTCAAAGCTATTCAACTCCTGACTCCAAAATAACATTTTCCCTCTTTTACATCCAGAACACCCGGCCTATTCCCTCTTCCACAAACAGATTCGCTTGGAGATTTTCACCTCAAACTTCACCACTGCTGGAACATGGGTCTATTAGTGTCAAAAACAATGAAAATTCAAACTAATAATTGCTTAATTTTAAAGTTTTCTTCTCACAATAATTTTTATTTCCTAATACCTGAGACTATTTGATCAAAACAATTGGACAAATAGCAAAAGAATGTAAATTAGGCAAACTATATACCACGCTTTGCTTCCTCAGCTTTTTTGTGACTAAGATTGTTTGTCATTATGATTTTTAAATTGTATTTTTAAAATAGGCATCCTTCCTGCTAGGAAAAGTATTCCCAGTTCTTAAAATAGACTTAAATTTACCCACAATTCACTCTGCTGCATGGCATCTAGGTGTTCCACCTCCCAAAGAGGCCACATTGTAAACTTTACCGGAGTATTTCCATTTCTAACCTAACCAAAGATGTGAAATGGTTAGTTCTCTATTGAAGAAATGCCTAGAATAAACAGACTTGTGTGGTATTTATCAGGGAGAGGGCTTTGTTCCAGGATCCTGACATCAATCTTTCAAAAGTTTCAGAGTTGAGAAGCAAAGTGGGGGGAGGGGAGTAAGCACAATTTAAGAATATGTTTAAAAGGTACCACAAAAACAATGTAAAGGGAGAGTCAAAGCTAAATTTCTCCTTGAGTTTACTTACGATCTGTAAGAAGTTTTAGATTTAGAATCACAGATAAACACATTCACTTTTCACATAGAAATTTCAATGTCAGCATGATTTCAGAGCTTAATGAATAAGTACTCCCAAAATTCTAAATAAAGCAGCAAAAAACTAATCTATCTTACCAGTTAAAAAAATGTCTGGGCCACTGGTTTGTCTAAGGAGGGCAAATCCGTTCTAGCATTATAATTCTGCCATGACTGGAGTCACAGAGAGCTCTCCTGGCATTTCCCAGAGAATCTAATTCCCATTTGGATTAAGGTCATTCGGTAAATTGCAGAACTACGCCCTTAAGTACAGTTTAATACTTGTTTTGCATTCGCACCTTTCTGAGTATGTAAAGATTACTGGAACAATGACCTATATGCCTTCAGTACCTAATTTATTTTTACAATGTTATTTCATTAGCGTCATGCTCCCTATTCAATGTCTTTCTCTTACAGTAAGTAACCTACACATTCAGTTCTCATTTGTAACCTGACAGACCAATTAATGCATTAACCAAAAGCAAACTCACTGCCATCGAGTCGATTCGGACTAATAGCGACCCTCACTGGCTTTCCAAGGCTGTATAAATCTTTAGGGAAGACTGCCCCATCGTTCCTCCGCGGAGGGGCTGGTGGGTTCGAACCACCCACCTTCTGGCTAGCAGCCGAATGCTTTAAACACGTAACACCACCAAAGCTCCTTAAATTAATACATAACGGACAGTAAAAAAACATGGCTTGCTAAAACCCAATTTACTGCATCACCACCGAGCAAACTGAAAAGACTTATCGGAAAAGCAGGCCTCAGGATTCACATGTCCCAACCTTTCCAACCTGACTGCCCACTCCCCGCGCCCCACAGAATAAGGCCGCTGCGACAGGACCCACCTCTGCAACTCCTCCTCCTGGATCCTCTCCTCGTCCCACACGAACACGCCGGCGAGCGCCGCCATTAAGGTAGAGACATGGCCAGCACGGCCGCGCAGCCGGCGCCAGAGCCGACTGAGGAGGACGCGGCGGGAGCTCTCCGAATAGAGGCGGCCGTAGAGCTGCCCGATCTGCTGCGCGCGCCGCACGCGCAGGCTCGTCACGAAGCGGCATTGATTGGCCAGCAGGGCGAGCAGGCCCCCGCACCGCGCCCCCGCGCGCCCCGCCGCGGCCGCGCCAGCCAGCCAAACAGCCACGGCGGCCGGAGGCCTCCGCGGGAACATGCTGCGCTCCGCGACAGCCCACAGCGGCCGCTGTTTCCCCTGCACCTGCCGCGCGCCCAAATAGCCGGCGAGGCCTCTCTCACAAGATGCCCACCGGCAGCACGACGCCGGGCAAAAAATAACAAGCCCAGGCGATGCAGGCGACCTTCAGCAGAATCTCCTTAACTGGCCGACCGAGAATTCATTTCATTGTCCTGATGCCAGCAGGTGCCCATCATCTCTCTCTGCATTAACTGCTGAAGAAAAGTTCCCTTTGGGGAGAAAGCTGATCATGGCAGTAGGCGCGGAGGTGGCCCCGCGACCGCTGCAGGAGACGCTCCTGGTCTAGGGCCACAAACCAGTCAGACCGGCAGGCAGACGGCTGGTCAGCTCGTCCCCGACGTCCTCGAGCCGATGCTACGGGCCGTGGTGGACAGCGTGCGGGAAGAAGCAAGGCGGGAGGCTCCGGCCCAGCAGCAGGAAAGGTCCAAAAGGTTCCGCGTCCGCCACATGCGCAAAGTGATTGCAACCTACCCCTTTCTCCTCCATCTCGGCCCTTGATTGGGCGCGGCACAGACTTCTGGGTGCTCATTGGCGCCTCCAAATGCGAATCACCGCTCCCACCCGCTCCCTAGCGCCGCGCGTCGGGACCTCCTCCTTGCTAACAAGGTAGGTGGTGCGGCGGCGAGAACAAGTTAAGGGCGTCTAGGAGAGTGACCATCAGGCCCGCCGCCATCTTCGGGCCACCCCGACCCCGCCCCGCGGAGGGGCGCGGCCAGATGCCTGTTAGAATTTTGCGCGGCGTTCAATTGTTCTGACTGGCGGGTTCTGTCTTCCCATTTTCTCTAACTAGATCCCAGGGTGGGGGCGGGGTCTCCGCACTGCTTTTTCGAGGGCCGGAGAGGGCCAAGAAGGGTAAACGTTTTTGGCGGCGAATGCTGCAAAAGCCTCCTTTGGCCTGCCCTGTTGACGGCTGGATCGCCTCTGAGAATTTAGCCCTCCATAAAGGGCCCCGAGGATCAGAGTTTTGAGCACTCATCGTTTGGTAGACGGGTGTCACATCCTAAGATTCCAGAACACTTCCCACAGGGAGCTGCGTGAGCAGGTGGCCAGTTGCAATCTGGAAATGCTACCAGGGACAGCAAAATGGAGTTAAACTGGCAAATGCCGGAGGTCGAGTAGCAGCTGCCTCTCCCTCTTTGACCCAACAAGTAAACAAATTTCCTAAAACCTACCTTGCATGGCCCATGAGCAGCCTGGCTAAATGATCTTAAACAAAAAAACAAAACTCAATGCTGTGGAGTCTATTCCAACTCATGTTGTTGTTGTTGTTGTTATGTGCCGTGGAGTCGGCCCCAACTCATAGCGACCCCTCCTTGGGTTTCCGAGGCAGTATCACTACGGAAGTAGGATTGCCCAACCTTCCTTCCGAGGAGT
>NW_006921604.1:6106334-6108320 GCF_000298275.1 Orycteropus afer afer
CCTGGTGGAACCTGAGACTATGGCCCCTAGCTGCCCTTCAGGTCTGGAACTGAATCCATTCCTGCTGCTTCCAGCCAAACAAAAGACAGGTGTATGAGGTGAACATTTACATTCTACTCAGCTGTCGTCAAGTTGATCTGACTCATAGCGACCCCACTTTGGGTTTCTGAGGCAGCGTCTCTACGGAAGTATATTGACCAATCTTCCGAGGAGTGGCTGGTGAGTTTGAACTGCCAGCCTTCCACAGTCAGATGCCTTAGGCACTACACTACCAGAATCCTTGGAGAGATCAATCATGGGAGAATAGAAGGGCTGTGTAAGCACAGGGAGACAGACAGTGGGGGGTGGCAAGGGAGGACACAGGGAACAGGTGGCTATGGGAAAGAAGTGGGAGGGGAGCTGTTGCATTGTGGGAGATTACAATCAATGCCATGAAACAGTTGTGTGTGAACTGCTGTAAGATGAATTTGTTCTGTAAACTTTCACCCAAATCACAATAAAAATTTAAAAAAAAATTGCCTGATGCCCAAATAGGAAAACCTTAGACTAAATTGTTTCCTGATTTTTAGTGCTTATGTTTTATTACCTTACCGATAAACAAAAAAGTTGTAAAAGGACATACTGATGTGAAAGAGACTTTGTGTTCATTCCAAGGCAGTATGGTCTACATTTAGAAATTTAACTTTAGCTTAACATTTAAAAAATGTTAGAGCAATTTTGAAAAACTGTTTTCCCTCTTAGCATATTTTTAAGTTGACCCATTATTCCTCATCATGAGCTGCAAATACATCATTTTTGGTACAGTGTAAATATTTTAAAATAAAACTCATTTATCACTATCAAATGTGGCCTATGAAATCTATGTGTTATAGTAATTTGGTACCCACCCTCATTCAGTGGAAGGAAGCCAGGGCCAAAGGCCAGCAGAATTCAGGTAAGGGGAAGGAGAGCCCCTACTGAGGCAGGAAGCTGGAAGAAACCAGGGCCGACAGTGGGAACAGGTAGGGAGAAAGCCAGGAAGTGCATGGAGAGGCTTGAACAGCTAAGGGAGATGAACTTGTCTGCCACTTTGTCCTACTGTGGTGGCTAGCTTGTTGCTGTGAGTCTGGAGGCTGTACCACCAGTATTTCAAAGGCCAGCAGGGTTGCCCATGGTGGACAGGTTTCAGTGGAGCTTCCAGACTGAGACAGACTCAGAAGAAGGAAGAGGCCATCCACTTCTCAAAGAATTGGCCACGGAAAACCTTATGAATAGCAGAGAAACACTGATAACGTTACTGCACTACTTTATAAATAGCCCTGAAATATTCTCCGATAGAGTGCTGGAAGATGAGCCCCTCAGGTCGGAAGCCACTCAAAATAGGACTGGAAAAGAGCTACCTCATCCGAGTAGAACCAACCTTAATTATATGGATAAAGTAAAGCTTTCGGGGCCTCCTTTTGCTGACGTGGCAGGACTCAAACTGAGGAGAAACAGCTGGAAACATCCATTAATAATCAGAACACAGAATGTATGATGTATGAATCTAGGGAAATTGTCAAAAATGAAATGGAACGCATAACGATTGGTATCCTAGGCATTAGTGAGCTGAAATGGACCAGTTTTGTCCATTTTGAATCAGGCAACAATATGATCTACTGAAGGTTGGGCAATCCTACTTCCGTACTGCCTCGGAAACCCAAGGAGGGGTCGCTATGAGTCGGGGCCGACTCGATGGCAAATAACAACAACAACAACATGCTGGCAATGACAAATTGAAGAGGAAAGGAGTGGCATTCATCATCACAGAGAATGTTTCAAGATCTATCCTGAAGTACAGTGCTGTCAGTGATAGGATAATATGCATACACCTACAAGGAAAGCCAATTAATACTACTATTACTCAAATTTGTGCACCAACCACCAAAGCCAAAGATGAGGAAATTGAAGATTTTTACCAACTTCAGTCTGAAATTGACCAAATATGCAATCAAGATGTGCTGATTA
>NW_006921604.1:6130546-6137945 GCF_000298275.1 Orycteropus afer afer
TTGTGGTAAACTGTGGTCAATGTCATGAGACAAAGTATATGTGAACTGCTGTATGGAAAGTAAATTTGCTCTGTAAACCTTCACCCAAATCATAATAATAATAAAAAAGAACAGTGGCACAGAATGGTAGGACACATCAAATCTTTTAATTCACCAATCTGTACCTTACAAAGCACAGACAGATCCTGGAGGATGACAGTAGACTATGACAAACTAATCAAATAGTAGCCCTAATTACAGCTGCTATGCCAAATGTGGTATCCTTGCTAGAGCAGATTACACAGTTTACAGTATCTAGCAATTGCATTATTTTATATCTCTATCAAATAGGAGGATCAGAAACCATTTATACTCACTTGGAATGGATAATAGTATACATTTATAGTCTAAGAAATTCACTGAGTGGGCTCAATAGCAAAATGGAGATGACAAAGGAAAGTGTTCATGAAATTCATGATACATCAGAAATTATCCAAACTGAATTAACAGAGCAAAACAACAACAATAAAAAACAAACCCAAACTCACTGCCATTGAGTCTATTCCAACTCATAGCAACCCCCTCTGGGTTTCCAAGGCTGTGAATATGGAAGCAGACTGCATTTTTCTTCCACAGAGCAGCCAGTGGATTCAAACCACCAAACTTTTGGTTAGCAGCCAAATATCTTAACCACTGCATCACCAGAGCTCCTTAACAGAAAGAAAGGAGATTCAAGAAAGAGAAGAACAGAGCCTTAGGGATACTAAAAAGAATAATATTCCAGTCACTTGAGTCCTAGGAGGAGAGAGAGAGAGAGAGATTGATACAGAAAAAATTATATATAGATGAAGAAATAATTCAGACAATGGACTGGCCTATTTATACCAACTAGGTATACTCCTTAGAACAATAAACCATGGGAGATCAGAAGGGCAGCATTTGTACAGGGAGATAGCTCAGAGGGCAGGAATGCACAGGGGAAAAGTATACAGGGAAAAGGTAACCACAGGGAGGAAGTGGGAAGAGAGCTGTTATATTATGGGGATTGCATTCAATGTCATGAAATAAAATGTGTGTGAACTGCTGAATGTAAAATGAATTTTCTTTGTAAACTTTCACCCAAATCACAATAAAAAAAATAATAAAAAAGAAAGAATGGCTAATACTTCCCCATATTTGATGAAAGACATAAATTTATAGATTTAAGACTAATTAATTCTCAAGCAGCACAAACAAATACCACCACACCTAGGCACATTATAATCAAACTGCTGAAAATGAAAGGTGAAAAAATCTTGAAAGCGAGAAAGAAAAACAATACATATAGGGAACAACTGCGAAAGACTGCAGATTTCTAATTTAAAAAAACAGGAAGGCAGTGGAACATTTTTACAGTGCTGAAAGAGAAGAACTCTCAACCCAGAATTCTCTATCCAACGCTTGGAATGCTCACTTGGACCCTCTCCAATTTTTCAACATCTTTCTGAAGAATAGAGTTCTAACACTGAGGAAAAACCTAACACACAGATAATATTTGACAGATATTGGACATGTGTTAAAGAAGACATTGTTTCACAGAAGAAATTTCAGGAGTTGTGCTGAATTAATGCAAAAATATACCTAAATGTATAGCTGCTATGGAAAACCATTTGGTGATTTCTCAAAAAATTAAACACAGAATTACCATATCACTCAGCAAACCCATTCCTAGGTATATACCCAAAGAAACTGAAAGCAGACTCAGACACTTTTACACCTATGTTCATAGCACCGTTATTCACAATAGCCAAAAGATGGAAAAATTCAAGCATCCATCAACAGATGAGCAAATAAAGAAAATGTGATATACACCGGCCCTGCTGGCTCAGGACCATAGGCTCAGGGGATATCTTGATCAGTTGGCACAACATAGTACATAAAAATCTTGTTCTACATCCTACTTTGGTGAGTAGTGACTGGGGTCTTAAAAGCTTTCAAGTGGCCATCTAAGATGCAACTATTGGTCTCCTCTCACCTGGAGCAAAGAGGAGTGAAGAAAATCAAACACATTTGTAAACAGTCCAAAGATATGATGGACCACGAGGACCTTCACAACCCTGAGCCCGGAAGAACTAGATGGTGCCTGGCTACCAATGGCAACCACTTGGAAAGGGATCAAAATTGGAGATCCTGGTTAGAATGGGAGGAAAAATGTGGAAAATACAAAAATGACAAGAATTACTGGTTGGATAGAGATTGGTGGAACCCCTGGGACTATGGCCCTGGGTTACCCTTCAGGCCTAGAAATGGACTCATGTCCATGGATTGGCTCTCAGCCCAACAGTACGAAGTCCTATATGTGGAACACCTACCCCAGGTTGATTCACACACCTACTCAAGGGAGATGCACCCCTTAGATCAACTGACCATGAGCCATCAGAGAAGCAGCATTCACATACAGGGAAAGCTGGACAGACTGGAATGTATAGGTAAGAAGGGGAAAGGAGAGGGTAATCTCAGGGAGGAGAGGGGAGGAGGGTTCTTCATGGTTGGGGATTGTAATTGGAGCTGTGAAATCAAATGTGCAGGAATTACTGAATGTAAAACAAATCTGCTTTGTAAATTTGCCCACAAAGCACAATAAAATAAAAAAAAGTGATATATACATACAATGGAATATTATTCAGCCATAAAAAAGGAATGGAGTTCTGATACATGCTACGACATGGATGAACTTTGAAAACATACTAAGTAAAATAAGCCAGACAGGCACAAAAGGACAAATATTGTAGGATTCCACTTATATGAAATACCTGTAATAGAAAAATTAATAAACAGGATACAGGGAGAGGGCAGGTGCTTAACAGGTACAGAGTGTCTGCCCGGGGTGATGAAGTAATAGTGGTGAAAATTGACAACACTGTTAATGTAATAAATACCACTGAACATTTTTAAATAGTCAAAATGGCAAACTGTCACAAAATGTTTTAAAATGTACCCAAATGGTATCAGCCCCACTGCCTTCTACTTACTTATCCACTGCTGTCCGCTCCCTCCCAATCCCATCAGGCTGACTTCAGGATGGAGATATGGAGGTAGAATGGGGTTAGGGGACTAGTAGCTAGGATGTATGCAATCTGCATCTTCATGAGTGCCAAACACAAGTCAAGTGTTGACCTCAGAATGGGAAAGAAAAGAGTCAGGAAAGTCAAAACCTGGATGGGCACTGGAATAGAGCAGGAAGGACACAGAAGAGAAGCAGGACACCTCAGATCAGGGCCAGTGTAATAAAGGCTCAGTTTTTGCTTACCGTTAGAGTGGATGACCCTGATTTCAAGGCCTAGCTCTGTTCAGAGATAGGATACACAGAACTTCTGCAAGGAAGTAGAGCTGGTCAGTGGCCTCATGTCTTACCACAGCAAGGGGGCTGCTGAAGGAAAGATGATGGGGACTCAGCTCCGCTGTGTTGTCTCCTTCCAGCAAGGATCTCTGATTGTTAATGGTTATGCACACATATGTTGTTAGTTGCCATTGAGTCTATTCAAACTCATGGCAACCCCATGTTTGCAGCATAGAACTGCTCCATAGGATTTTCAAGGCTGTGACCTTTCAGAAGCAGATCACTAGGCCTGTCTTCTGAGGTGCTTCTGAGCAGGTCTGAACTGCCAACCTTTTGGCTAGTAGGCAAACACTTAACTGTGTGAGCCACACAGAGACTCCATCAGTGGTACCATGCCTGAAATCCTCCACTGTATATATCACCATTCTCATGCTGGGCCACAGGATGAAGCTCCAATACCTTGGCCACAATTCAGGGAAAGGGGCATGATCTAAATTAGACAAAAGAGAGTCATTCCAGTACCTTAAAAAAGAGATTATGTGAGCCTGGGGTTGCTAGAGGCCATTTTCACCATTTTTGAGGAGAGACCACCTGAGAGGACAAGCCAAGCAGAGAGATGGAGAAATTGTGTCTTCATGTCATTGTTTGAGTTCCTCGATCCAGCCAAATCCTTTGGACTCCTGTGAATCTTTAGTGTAAGAGCCAATAAATTCCATTTAATTAAAATAGTTTGAGTTCTGCACCTTGCAGCCCTAAGTGTTCTGACAATAACCTTGGCATTCTAGCCCTGATGAGTTGGGTCCATCCTCGTAATTACTTGTCATTCCCCTTCAGTGGGTACCACCACTATTCAAAACACCAACTTGGTGTTTCCCCAAAGCCACACCCTCTCTTTTCTGCTTCCACATCATTGATTACATCATTCCCCCACCAATGTTTACCTGTTTTGCAAGGAAGGCCTAGGTCAAGTCTCTCTTTCATTATATTGACCATTCATTCATTCACTGACCATTCTAGTCTTAAAAGGGTGCCCCTTCTGGCATTGCCAGATTCAGCCTTTGCAGGTTTCCTTTTTCCTGGTGGCTGGACTGGAAGGCACTTGAGGGCAAGGATTTTATCTGTTAACATCTTTGCATCCTCCACAGAGCACATGATGTGGTGAAAGCATTTGAAATTGTTCATTACAGATTAGTAAGCACAAGTAAGCCCATGATTACCTTGCTTGTTGGGTACGCCATTCCTGTCAAGGATTGTAAATCTCAAGTGGCTTTGATTCTGTAGTAAGATGTTGTGGGGTTGGGAGAGAGACAGATGCCAGCCATACCTAGAAGTAGAATCTTTGATGTGGTGGAAAAATGTGAAATTGTTTACTACAGATTACAAAGTAAGCACAAGTAAGTGCATGCTTACCTTGCTTATTGGTTCATCAGTCCATAAGTGAGAAAGCAATGAATAAGGGACACCATTCCCCTTATTAAAACCTATCCATCGCTCCAGGGTTATTCCAGAACACTCCTATTGGTAGTAGTAGAAATCCAAGTCAGAGAACCTCTAGAGGAAAGTGAGATCAAGGGGTGGGATTTTGGCTACATGGTGTAGCCAGACCTCACCATTAAAAAGGTCCTTTACAGAGCTACTTTCCATTTTTACCACAGAGACAGGAAATAAGTACAAGGAATCTTCTAAACAGGGCTTCCTGAAGGAGCCTTTGGGTATCATCCTGAGAGACCTGGGCAGCCCCTTAAACAAAGTTTGGAACCACCATAGCTCTTTGAAAGTTCTTCATTGCCAAACTCATTCAACACATGGTTGAGCTGAGGGGTCTCTGTCACCCTGTAAACATTTTGTGACGCCTCTCCTCACTCACTGTGTCTTTTCCCACTTCAGTTCTAACAGACCAGTGAAATCTTTACTTAGGAAATTGTATCCTCACTTCCACCCCCAGCAACAAAACCAAGCATTTCCTTTCATAGCTTATTGAGGAAGTGATGTCTTAATTTTCAAATTGGGTACCATCATCTCAAGAGGACCCATTCAAAGACATGTCATCTTTCTTCCACACACTCCTTCCTTCATTAATATATCGCTCCTCTTCTCTACCCTCCCCCCAAAAAATGCAAGGGGAAGAGTAAAGACTCTAGGCTATTTAAAAACAAGGGTGATAAAGTTTATTAGCTCCTTTCCACAGAACCTTGTGTCTCATTAATGTAGTGACCAAGTGTGGACATCTGTGGGTGAGGTATCAGCCAAAAAGATTCTCTAGTTATCTTAAGAAAACTGTCTTCCTCTCAAAAGAAACCACTTTTTCCTCTGTTCTCCACGGTTCTCTCCTTGCTGCTCTTTACAGCCCACGCCCTCTCCTTGTGAACTGCTGAATTACCTTGGCTTCCTCGAATCCCTCTAGGCTGACACTTTGTCAGACCCTTCTTCACACTGTCACCTGTAATTAAAGCTGGGGTCTCCCTTCCCTTCTCAAAATCCTCCCAGAGCTCCCTACTTCTCTGCCAACAACCAAGTGTTTTAGGTGGGTTCTCCTCACCTTTCTACCCTTATGTCTCTCCGTACTGACCACCAGCTGTGCTTCTGCTCTTGCTATCCCTTCAGTGGGGAATGTCATCCCTTTGGCACACCACCTCCAAACTCCCAACACATAAAGCTTTCCAGTCAGAACCAGCCTCCCCTCTTGGCATCCACAACACTTTGCCCAGATGTCCATTAGAGCACTTACTTTGTTCTGCCTTTTCATGGAGTCAACTGTGGAACTATCCATCTCAACAAGAACATAAAATCCATGGAGCCAGAGGCCCTGACAGTCATGTTTCTCTCATAGTGCCTAATAGTTCTTTCTACATAGCCTAAGGGATCCTTTATAAATGTCTGAAATGAATTGAAATGAAAGAGAACACATCCCCAGCTCTCAAGAAAGATGGGTATTTTTGGAGTTCCGGTAAGATGGTGGACTAGGTAGAAAGACTGCACAGACCCTCTTCAACAAAGGGAAACCAATTAACACAGACACAGAAGATAAGCCTGGACCCCTAAGCCTTGAAGGGAAGGATACAGAAGTGGACTAAACCCCAACTAGCAGAAGAATTTGCATGAAAATACCAAAAAAGGAGACAGACGGAGTTCCATTCTGGCAACGATCCTGAGCGATCCTGAAGGCACAGACAGCTTGGAGATTCCCGAGTGGTGGTAGGAACTAAGAATTAACCTAGAAATCAGCGCTGCTACCCAGGAACTACACAGGGACTGCTCTAGTGACTGGGGAATAAACAGAGAAGGTGAAGAGAAAAGCGGGCTGAGCTGTGGACTTGTGCCGGTCCAGAGGACACTGCCATTTTGAATGTTACAAGCTGCTTGACTGTTTTGAATATTTAAAGAGACAGCGCTCTCCGAGATTCCAGGGGCTTAAGAAGAGGTTCGGCTTTCCAGCAACCCCAGGGACACTCTGGACCTGCAAGACTGAAAAGGTGCGACATTCCTCTTGTTACTTTTATACCCCACACCCGCTTGGTGAACAGAGGTGCAGCCATCCTCCACTCCCACCCACCTTCTGGGCCCACAGGAATTCCATCACAGTCTATGTGCTCAGACGGAGCCTGGGTGCCCTGCCCTGTCCTCCACTTTTTTTTTTCTTTTTCTTTTTCGCTTTCTTTTTCTGGTGATTAGTTTGCTTGTATTTGTCTGTTTTAAAACAACTATTATTATTAATACTTCTGTCCTTTTTACTATTAATCTTATTCTTCCCCTCCTAGGTCCTAGTTTTCAGCTCTTCTTTCCCCTGTTCCTGGTTGAATTTTTTTTTTTTTAATTCTTTTTTTCCTTCTTTCCCCTTTTTTCTTGTGGTTAACCCCATTCCTTATTTTCTTTTTGCATTTTTCCCATTTTTTTTTCTTCATTATTTTCCTTCTTTACCTTTTTTCTCTTAGTGCCCTATCCACAGACATTGCAGGTTTTCTTCTTCTTTTTCCCTTTTTTGGTTACTGTTGCTGTGTGATTATATGAAGTGTTTTTTGTCCACGTGCTTTTAGTTTTTTGATGGTTATTCAACTGTAATTTTTGTCTCACTGAGTGGGAGACAGCAATAGTCCCCATAAG
>NW_006921604.1:6140575-6166262 GCF_000298275.1 Orycteropus afer afer
TGTGGAACAAAACTCAAAATCATTTGGAGAGAAAAAAAGAGGGGACCAGGTTTGCTGGTCCGATAGAGCCTGGTGGAACCACTGAGACTATAGCCCCTAGCTTCCCTTCAGATCTGGAATTAAACCCACACCTGTGGTTTCCAGCCAAACAAAAGACAGGCATATGAGCTGAACATCAAGTAGATACACCCCTTGGAGAGAACAATCATGGGAGAAAGAAGGGCTGTTTATGCACAGGGAGACAGCTCAGGGGACAGGAGTGCATGGAGGATGGACACAGGGAAGAGGTAACTATGGGGAGGAAGTGGGAGGGGAGCTGTTGCATTGTGGTAAACTGTGGTCAATGTCATGGAACAAAATATATGTAAACTGCTGTATGGAAAGTGAATTTGCTCTGTAAACTTTCACCCACACCACAATAAAAAAAAGAATAAATAATAGTAATAATAAAGATGTGTATGTTTTCCAGGAATAATAAAAAAGGAGCACCTAAATGGGCTGCTCCTCAAAGGGAACCCTATGCTTTTACCCTGACATATACTGGGGCTCAGTGTGTTGGCTGAATGTATGAATAAATGAAGAGAATGTGTAACCATCGAGGCCTGGTACTGACCCTGAAGAGTTTTTCTACAGGTCACACACACAACTCTTTCCACTTACAAGCCTTTCCCAGGAAGTATTCCCTGTGGTTTAAAACAGCAAGTGCAATTTCTTCTGTAAGGCCCAGTCCTAAGGAGGTACATTTCTTCCTGCACAGTGGCTAGCACTCAGAAGCAGCTCGCTCTCTACAATTAACCAGAGAGTGCAGAGAGACGAGCTCAGGGTTTGAAGTTGAGGAGTTGGGTGGGAGTCATCTGCTATTCCTAACTGTAGGACCAAGGCTGTGGACTCCAAGGTTGTCAGGATTAGTGGGATCATGTAGATGACAGTACCTTGCATGGATAAGGCACACCCATGTCCTTTCTCTCTATTAACTACAAGCCTCATCAATTTCTCCTGCTGTTTATGAGGGAGGGAATAAACCAAATGCGGAAAAACGGTGATAGAAAAATGACAGGGAGCCATTAGCATTTCCATTCTTATTTTAGTTTGTTTGTTTTTTAATTATTTTCTAGAAAAAAAAATCACAACCAGGGGAATTTATATGACAAACTATCAGTGTCAGGATGGCAGGGAGAAAGAGAAAGGCCAGAGGCATGGGATGCTAATAAAAAGTGGGTTCCAAATCACATGGAAAAGCCCACAGGGTCACATCCAAGTCCTCTTAGGATGACCAGTCATTCTGGCATGCATGTTCAGTGCCCAGTCCCCTGGCCTGCCTGCTCACACACCCATGGTCAGAGAGCTGGCCACACCTCAGAAACCTGCCAACGACAATCTCAGTACTTAACAGAAAGACAAGACTTGATATACAGCTCCTTGGCTTTGTGCTCAGGTATTACAGGGCCTTTCTTGCCTAAGAGAAGAAAGCCTCAGTGTGACAGTCACACTGGGATACTCTCTGGCATCACAGCAGTGAACTCCAGGTTACCACTCACTCATGTGAGGATATGGTCTGCTATCAATCTGGCTGAAGACGGACGGAGGCATTGGAATTACATGACGGTCCCTTGCCAGCTACAGCCCAACAGCAGTGTCCATTCTCTAGTCTCACTGTCTCACGGCCTCAGGAGTGCAGAGATTGGGCTCCGTCTCCTCTTCAGCTCAGCACTGGGCACTGATTCCAAAGAAGCTAGTAATTTAACAAGGGTAGCTTGGCCATCTGAATCCATACTGAAAGTCTCTTAAGATTCACCCACTTTATGCCCCAGATCTCAGGGCAGAAAGTTCAGACTCAGAGCCATGTGTGGGTCACCAGAGTGACGGCTGGACAAGAAAGAGCCAGTAGCACATGGCAAGAGCAGAATACATTCAAGAAGGGGAGGGGGCATGCAGCAAGTTGTAGCCCCAGGTTACAGCCTGGGGAACGTGCTGAGCCTGAAGCATACAGCCAGGTCTTCTAGTCTGCCCGGGTGGTTCTGAAACCTCATGTGATAGGGTCCCATTGGTTGTGACTCCTAAGTGGAGAGTGGTGGTTTCTCCTGTGACGCTGTGGTCCCAGTTCCTGATCTGAGGCCAGGTTACATCTCAGTGCTGCAGTCCTGAGGAGCACCACGCTGGCCAGCCAGCCAGGCCACACAGTCCTCAGCCCCTCAGGGGCAATGGGGCTCTGGATTCCACAGTAAAGCCCCAGGGAGCCACAGTCACCAGGAAGGAAGAGTCAGGGGAATAGGGCTGCATTCTGCTGGGAGAATTTCAAGGAAGAACTGTCATGGGCTTGGAAGGAGCTGAGGCCCAAATTATTGCAGAGCCAAAAGGAATGGGAGCAATTTCTGAAAATGGTAATAGCCTATATTAAAAAGAGAGTACTGTTGCTGCTGCTTGGTTTTGTTTTTTCCTTTTAAAACGACCCCCATTTTAAAAGGTGAAAGGGCTGGAGAGATTTTGTCCCCTTCACTCTGATCCTTGGTAGGCACCCAAAGGCCTCAGTCTTATGCCAGGTTCTGCTCTCCTTGACTGGGCTCCAGCCAAAGCAAGAGCAGGGTCAGAGAGCAACTGCTCTGCTTCCCAACAGCCATTCTTTCTCTTCGTAAAACAACACATGTGACAGGAAGTCCAAAGACTAAAGTGCAGAGAATTCCATAGAATCATGGCCTGGTACTGGGGCACTCCAAGAAGGAATAGGGATGGTCAGCCCAGAACTACAGCTGTGGAAGAAACACTGACCTTTATGAAGTGAGCCTGCAGGGCACAATTCCCTTTCCTTTTGGCCTTGTTGACATTTCTGTCTGGGACTATGCACTGTCAGCAGTCCCCCAAGGAGAATCCCAGTCCCAAAGATGTGGTCCATTAAGGAAGAAAACTTGTATGACCATCCCTGGTTGGTAATGACTAGTGAACGTGAAGGGAGAGGAAGGTGGCAAGTGGGGATACAGTGCATTATATCAGATCAGATCTATGCATCCCACGTTTCAAGAGCAGGGATACATGAAAAACCTAAAGGCAGAGTCTCTCCTGGGGAAGGCTGGGAGATGTTCAGGATACTACCAGTGAGGCCTGTTGGGGGAAAGGAGCTCCTCTGGATGCGAACACAGCTGTAGAGCTGGGGGGAAGGGAGCTGAGGAAGAAACCCCAGTGGCTGGCCTTAGGGTGTGTAGGCCGGGGGAGGCTGGAACTGGTTGATGACCTCATACTCTGCTGGGTATGGCTCATTCTCCTCCATCTCAGAGAGCAGCTCCAGTGCCTGCTCCTCTTCCTCTGTAGGGTAGTGGCGCAGAAGGTTGGCTGCTGTGGCCAGGATTGAGGCTCCACCAGCTCCTGCCACCAGGTAGAAGCCTCCTGAAAACTAGATATTGAGGCTCCACCAGTTCCTGCCACCAGGTAGAAGCCTCCTGAAAACTAGATATTGAGGCTCCACCAGTTCCTGCCACCAGGTAGAAGCTCACGGCAAAGGTGACGTAGACCTGGGAGCCATGGTACTTCTTATGCTGCTGCTGCTGGGCGAGGATGAGTTCAGAAGCCCAGTAAGAAAAGCCAATGACAGTGGCACACTGCAGGACTGGGGGACAAAGAATGGCATGGAAGAGGGTCAGTAGGTACTTGCTCAAGGAACCAACTGTAGCCTCTCTCCCTGAGCCCCCTTCTTAGAATATTTGCCTGGCTCCAGACCCACTAGGGGGAGCACTCTTGGTCATGGAATTCTTAGGCTGGAACTGGGGAAAGATGTTTGATCTCACCTTGGTCAGATTCTCTCTTTATCGGGAATTCACTATTGGGATACTTAGATATTGAGGCTACTGGATGCCATTGGGTACTTGAGAGGAATAGGTAAGGCATACAGTTTGGGAGCTCGAGTTGGCACCACTACTATCAAATAGACATAGCAGGAAAAGCAGGAAGATGGAGGGAAGGAGAAAACCTGATAAGGCTATGCACTCCAGGACACACAGAGAAACACCTCGGCTCCTTCATTGCTGGCTCCAGGACCTACGAGCCCACTTGACCTTGAAATCCAGTTTTTAAAGAGCCATGAATTCTTTGTGGTATTCTAACAATATTACCTCTCTACAGCTGGGCTGAGTGGATTTGTGGTCCTGGCAAGTATGCATGCACTGACTGAAGCAAGCTGCCAACATGCCCAGATGTTCTGTGAAAAGCTAGGGCTGAAATGAGCACCTGGAATGGTGTCTGCTCATAGGAACCCCTGTATTCCCACTTGCAATTCCACATGGCATGCGCTCACCCTATGGCAGTTCTTTCTACGCCGTAAGCAGGCCCCAGGTTACCTGTGAGAATGTGGGCAAAGGCATAGCGACGGGTGATCTTCAGGGCTGGATGCTTGGGCCCAAAGACATCCAGAAGGAATGCAGAGAGACTACACAGGATGCCCAGGAAGCAGAAGGCAGCAATGACTCTCAAAAGCAGCACTGTCTGGGGATTCATGCAGAAATCTGTGGGAGGAGAACCAAATCTTCAGGCCAACAAACTCACGGGTACAGGGGAGTGCTGGCAGAGGCTGTCTTAGCTACTGCTCCCAGCTGGCTTCAGAGAAAGTGGAACAATCTCCCTATCAGCAGCCAGGAACCCTGGGCCACTGCTCCCACATGCCTCAAGTCCTCTTCTCTTTCCAACAAGATTCATTTAGGTATAGGAGTCCCCTGTAGTTGCCATGCTCTTCCAATCCTTTTTAAAGACTCTGACAATTGGACATGCTAACTCACACTGCTAAAGCATGCTTTGGGCTGGTAGGAAACTTCAGAGCTAAGACTTCAGAGCTAAGACAGCAAGAAAGGCTAAAACCCAACCAAGGTCAATTAATGTTGAGTCTCCATTCAGTCACGTGACCATGAATTTTATGCGACAACTTGGCTAGGCTATAATGCCCAGTTCAGGTCAAACCTAAGTCTAGATGTTGCTATGAAATGCTTACATGTGATTAAATCAGCTTTAAGTAAAACACATTACCTTCCATAATGTGGGTTGGCCTTACATAAGAGATAAATATTACTAGTTCTGTTTCTCTAGAGAATTCTAATCAAGACAAGTTACTCATGCATTCTATTTTTGTTCTAAAAAGAAGTTGGAGCAGTTTATGGAAATGTTTAACTATAAGACAGTACCAGATAAATTAGGAGTAATAGTAGACTGCACTTTCACATTTATTTTTGCTACCTCCCTGTACCCTACTAAAACAACAGAATTTTTTTAAAGGCATAAATAAAATTTTAAAGGGGCAAAACAAAATTCTGAGACCTGGAAAAGCAAAGGGACAAGGAAAACTAACTTAACACACTAGATAAAGCTGAAGTGCTAGCCAGCACCAGGAAAAACTAAGAGGCAACTACATTTACACTACACAAGCCCAAAAGGCTCAGAAATTGACAGCAATACAAGTACCTTCTAAGATGAAGCCAATTAGAGGTACCTACTCCACCAAAATGAAGGAGTAAACCAAGGAAAAGGAAGATGTAATAGGAGACCCAATGTGCATGGAGTTCCCAGGGTCATGATGAAGGGAGACCCCAGAACAACAACCATGCACCAGACACAGAAGGAAATCAATGTTTCCTCCTAGTACTTTAATACCATTCTTATTTAAAAAAAAAAAAATTCTACCTAGGGATAGATGGGTAGACAGCTGAATGATCAGGTATGTCTATGCAGGGTGGAGTGTGCCCATGACCATGTATAGGGCTGACAGACGACGTTTCTGCATGTGTATTTATATGTGCTGTGAGAAGGTCCAGGAGCTTTGGTGGTGTAGAGCCTAAGGCATTATTTCACTGCTAACCAGAAGGCTGGTGGTTCGAACCCACCAGCCACTTCTCAGAACAAAGACTGGACAATCTACTTCCATAGAGATACTGCCTTAGAAACCCAAGGAGGGATCGCTATGAGTTGGAATTGACTCAACAGCAGTGAATTTTTTTTGTTTGTTTGTTTTGTTTTGGTGAGAAGATCTGGTGTATAGTAGAGCTGACAAGGGACAAGGTTGTGGTGGCTTCTTGGCCACAGCCAGGTACCCTAAGGGAGTGAGTAGTTGGACCTGTGGCCTTGGGACCATGGTCGCAGGGGACATCAAGCTCAAGTGGCATAACATACTACACAAAAACCCTGTTCTATATCCTGTTTGGTGAGTAGCGACTGGGTTCTTAAAAGCTTGCAAGTGGCCATCGAGATGTAACGATGAGTCTCTCTTCATCCAGAACAAAGAAGAATGAAGAAAACCAAAGATGTATGGAAGCAATTAGTCCAGGGAACTGGTAAACACATGGAAACTGTCTAAGAAACTAGCAGACCATGAGATCCTCAGCCTATATGACCACAGACCAGAAGAACTAGATGGTGCCTGGCTACCACTGTCAACCACTTGGAGGGGGATTGGTGCAGATCTTAGATAGAGTAGAAGAACAATGTAGGATAAAACTCAAAATCATAAAAAACAAAGACCAGGTTTGCTGGCCTGATAGAGCCTGGTGAGACCCCTGAGACTATGGCCCTCAGTTACCCCTCCGTCTAGAACTGAACTTACTCCTGTGGCTTGCAGCCAAACAACAGACAGGCATATAAGCTGAACATTTACATTAGGTAGATACACTCCTTGGAGAGCTCAATCATAGGGAAAAAAAAAGGCTGTGTATCGACAGCTCAGGGGGCAGAAGTGCATGGGAGGGAAGGATACAGGAAAGAGGTAACTACAAAGAGGAAGTGGGAAGAGAGCTGTTACATTGTGGGGAACTGCAGTCAATGTCGTGAAACAAAAATGTGTATGAAATGCTGTATGGAAAATGAATTTGTTCTGTAAACTTTTACCCAAATTACAATAAAAATTTAAAAAAAAAATTCCACCTAGACAAACACTGTCCATCCTTTGATAGCTATGCAAACTGGCATGACTCCCAGAAGTACACAGAGAACATAAAGACTGATCCAAAAAGAAACCAGGCTGTGATGATGCCTTAATAAAGAGTAGGAAATGGGCCTTCACTTCCTCTCTCTCCCTCTTTTATTCCAGTCATTGACAATTTGCAAGGAACTGGCAAGACTCAGACCATGGGCTCTTTTTGCAAATCTTGATCTAAGGCTGAAAGGATGTGGATGATGTTTATGGATCCTAGTGACCACCATATTCACCTGGGGTGCTGGTGCTAAGCATGATCCCAAGTCCCTAGAGAAATCTGAGCTATGGGTCTGAAATAGGGCCTGGGAACCTAAATTTTAACAAACAGCCCAGGTGATTCCCATGCAGGTGGCTCAAGCCCTATATGTAAGATACACTAGTTTGGAACCTCATAGCAAGGTAGACTGATGAAAGAAAGTGCAAGAATCTGGGGAGGGGACACTGGCAATATGGAGTTTGGGGCAGAGGCCCCCAACCTCCCACATTGGAGAACCTGACCAGATATAAAAGAGGCCCTGGGCCTTTGATGCTGAGCACACCTTGCCTCAGGGTCAGACTTCACAAGGCAGATGCTGGCTGGGCCCATACAAGATTCATATACCACAGTCTAGCTTCAGGTGACCCATCAAGCTGCTCTCAGAGCCATCTGTCACGTTCTCTTGTCTGCACACCATCTGTTTTGGGCCCATATATCCAGCCTCGGTGACTGCCTACTGCCAAGCAGCTTGCCTATGCATTAGTTGTGCCAGCAACCATGACCAGCCTTCATTTAAATCCAGCCCTGCATAGCTTGAAAAAGCACTGTGGGCTGGAAGAGCCTAAAAACCCACAGAGCCTCCTTGAAAGAAAAGCTCCTGGAGACAAGGCTGTCTCTTGGTTTTATTTGGAGTACTGTTAAAAAGCTTTCTGAGATAGTTCTTCTTGAGGTCCACGTAGCATAGGGCAGGGGAGACGGGTGCAAATGTTCTTCTTCTAGTGCTTACAAGAATAACTTGCCAGAGGCAGAGCTCTGCAGCAGGCTGTGTTCAGACTCAATCAACATCACTAAGCACACCCCAGGCATTCTGATTGGTATATTAATCATGTTTCTGAAAAATTCACTAAGTTTTAATTTAACAACTAGTTTTAACTGAAAAAGTAATACATAAGCAACCAGTTAGGTTTGGTTTCTGGCTTTAAAGATGCTGGTAATACCCTGTTTCTTAGGTTAGCTGGTAAGCACAAGGATGGTCATTTTATTACGAACATGTGTTATATATACTCCTATGTGTGCTATGGAGTCCCTGGGTGGTGCAACCAGCTACTAACCAAAAGGTTGAGTTTGAATCCACCCAGAAGCACCTCAGAAGAAAGGCCAGATGGTGGTCTTACAAAAGATCACAGCCATTGAAAACTGTGGAACACATTTCTACTGACACACATTGGGTCAACTTGAGTCGAAATTGACTCCTGCAACTGGTTTAGGTTTCTGATATGTGTGGAATGTTTTGCAATACATTGTTTTAAATAATAAGAAAGATGTGCATATGGTAAAAAAAAAAAGAAAAAAAAAAAACTTCAGAGAGAACGTCCCTCCCTTTCTAAATGCCCAACTGCTGCTCCCCAGAGGTAAAACCTGTTAGTAGTTTCTTGTGTACCCCCCAGAAATAGCCTTTGTGTGCAAACAGGTCAGATGCT
Organism: Orycteropus afer afer; assembly: GCF_000298275.1. NCBI lineage: Eukaryota > Metazoa > Chordata > Mammalia > Tubulidentata > Orycteropodidae > Orycteropus > Orycteropus afer. Next base: position 6,149,193 of record NW_006921604.1, read on the forward strand.
ATCTTATTTAACCCTCACTACCCTCTAGCAGCTTTAACACATAGCCCAGATGAGGGACTTAAGACTCCAAGAGGTTAAATGACTTCCTCCAAGTCACACAGTGCAGAGCTAGGCTTGAAACCCAGGTCAGACTGCCCTGTACTATGCTACTCAGAATTACGAAGTACCACAGTTAGTTGTTTTAAATTTTCCCCAAGGGAAATAATCAAATCCTTAAAAGGTATGTTTCAATGAAGAGTCAAAAGCTAATGAACACTGTCAGAGCTGCAAGCTCAAAGGGAACACCTGAAAGCATGAAATCTCTTCCAGTCAAAAAAGGTTTGGATCAAGAACTAGATAGTGCCCAGCTACCACTGTCAACCACTCAGAAAGGTATCAGTGCAGGAGATCCTGGATTGAGTGGGAGAAAAATGTGAAACAAAACTCAAAATCATAAAAAAGAACAGGCTTGAGATAGCTCAGGGCCAGAATGCATAAGAAAGAAGGACACAGGGAAGAGGTATAACTACAGGGAGGAAGTAGGAAGAGAGCTGTTACATTGTAGGAAATTGCAGTTAATGTCATGAAACAAAATATGTATGAACTACTGTATGAAAACTGAATTTGCTCTGTAACCTTTCACCCAAATCACAATAAAAATTAAAAAAAAAAAAAGACCAGTGTGGTAGTTATATTTGTGTGTCAATTTGGCTTGCCTGGTTGAGTGGCTGGGCAGCTGGTGGTAGTTATTCCCCATGATGAGACTGGCAATTAAGTCCAAGGTGAGATCTACCACAAGCTGCTAAGTAGCTGCCTTTGGGATGTGTTCTGCTTCCTGTATATAAGGAGAAGCTTTGGGAATGGTCTCTAGCCTATGGCATGTTTGGACCCTGCATTTAGCTGTGTCATTGCTCAACAGCCTGCTATGCTCTGCCGACCTTGGGACTACAATGGACTTAAGTTAATGGCCTGCCGTGTGGTTTGGTAACATCAGGACTGTGCCTTTTTAATTGTCAATCTTGGGGCTTCTCAGCCTCAGCAGCTAGCAGCTGTCTGAGTGAAACACCTCTAGCTTCTGTAGGCCAGGAGCAGGAGGCAAAGCTGGACCCCAAGGGTGAGGGGCTTTCCCCCAGCTCCTAGAGCCTGGCACTTTGAACTTAGACTAAAAGCCTCCAAATTATAAGAATAAACTCCTGTTTGTTAAGGCCATCCCATTTGTGGTATATTCCTGTCAGGGCAGCACTAGGTAACCAGAACAACCAGGCTTACTGGTCTGATAGAGACTGGGGAAACATCAGAGACTATGGCCCCTTGTCACTCTTCAGACCTGGAATTAAACTCACTCCCATTGCTTCCAGACAAACAATATAAGGCATATAAGGTGAACATTTATACCAGGTAGGTATACTCTTCAGAACAATCACTCATAAGAGATCAAAAAGGCAGTATCTGCACAGGAAGATAGCTCAGTGGGCAGGAATGAGTAGGAAAGAAGGACACAGGGAAAAGGTAACTATGGGGAGGAAGTGGGAAGAGAGCTGTTACATTAAGGGACTGCAATCAATGTCATGAAACAAAATATGTGGGAACTGCTGTATGGAAAATGGATTTACTCTGCAAACTTTCATCCAAATTAACAATAAAAAAAAAAAAGGTTTAGGTCATTCAACAGTTAAGTGTTCATACTGGCTGTGTTCTTGTAAGCTTGTGAGCAGCCATCTAAGATGCAACTATTCTCTGCTCCTCCACAGCAAAGAAAACAATCAAAGACATATGGAAACTGTTAGTCCAAGGGATTAATGGACCAAGAGAACCTCAGCCTATATGACCCTGAGACCAGAAGAACTAGATAGGAGGCTACCAATGCCAACCATTCAGAAAGGGATCAAAACTGGAGATCCTGGATAGAGAAAAAAATGTGGAACAAAATTCAAAAACATAAAAAAGATCAGGATTACTAGTGAGACAAAGACTGATGAAACCCCCAAGACTATGGCCCCAGGTTACCCTTCAGGCTTGGAACTGGACTCAGTCCCATGGCTCAACTCTCAGCCAAACACACAGGCCTATGAACTGAAAAACTTACAAGAGAGATGCACTCCTTAGAGAACAGTCAACTGTGGGAGATCAGAAGGGCAACAATTTGCATATGGGGAAAGCTCAGTAGACAGGAATGCATAGGTAAGGACACAAAACTCAAAAACCAAACTCAATTCCATCCACTCAGATCCGACTCACAGTGACCCCTCCTTGGGTTTCTGAGGCAGTATCACTACAGAAGTAGATTGCCCAACCTTCCTTCTGAGGAGGGGCTGGTGGGTTTGAATAGCCAGCTCTATGGTTAGCAGTCAAATGCCTTAGGCGCTACACCACCAGAGCTCATAAGAAGGACACAGGGAAGGGGGAATCACAGGGAGGCAGGGAGAGAAGAGCCGTTCCATTGTGGGGATTGTAACTGGTGTGAAACAAAATGTATATGAACTGCTGAGTGTGAAACAACTCTGCTTTGTAAGACTGCATGCAAATCACAATAAAAAATTTAAAAATAAAAAGTGTAAAGTGCTCATACTGGGAATTACTGGGCCAATACTGCTTGGTATGGGGACATCTGTTGTACTGCAGCCATTGGAGTCCAAGTCTGGGAAGCAGTGTAGAAGTCCAGAATGGCACTAGGCCTCAAACCCTAGACCTGACAAGCTACACATTACCCAGAGCAAGTCACTTAACTTATCGTGGTCTCTGTTCCCTCATCTTCCATCTACCATAGTGAGTGCTAGGAGAGGCAACTGACACCATGCAGTGAAGTAGTCCCCTGTAATGTCACTGCCCACCTACTTCTATGCAGCCGTTAAGAGTGGGCTGCAGCAGTGTCATTTCTAGCATACCTGTCCTTACACCGAGACTTCCTTAGCCACACATGTCTGTCAATGTGGGCCAGAGAAGCCCCCCTAAAGCCAGGCTAAACATCTGCACCACTAGGTGATAACAGTACCTCCTAAGCACAGATATTGGTTAGGATAAACTAAAACCAGGCATGAAGTGTGCTTAGCCCTAGGATGATAATATGGTACACAGGTTTTAGTTAAATGTTTCTTGACACAAGACCCAAACAGATTTTGTTTCAAACGATTTGCCTTTCTCCACTCCAACACTGTGAGTAAACCATCAGGTTGAGTGAGGAAGTCAAATGTAAACTTCCCCTGGAGCGATGCTAGTAGATGCCCCAGGAGTTTGCCCTACATCGCATTATGGGAAGATCTCAGAGCACATAGGAGGGACAGGCCATGTTGCCCCAGACTCACTTAGAACCCAGCTCAGAGCCTCTCCTGCCCTCAGCATCTCAATATCTCTTCCTCTCCTCCCCTCCTAGACAGCAGTATGGCATGGGGGACAACGAACACCTGCTCCCTTGAGGAAATTACTAGAGAGAGGAAAGGAAAAAAAAAAAAAAATCCAAACATTATGTATTTATTATCTTATTTGTGGGAGAGAAATGGTACATGGGACAGGTCTAGGTTTTAAATTCAAACCAGTGGTGTAGTCTGCAACATTCTGGTAACATATAGGAACACATCTTACCCTCCCATTGTGTCCTGGCTGGTTTATTTTGGTAAACAGTGCTTGACCATCCTCTCTAGTCATCAGGGAAGAAGGCAGCTGCTGTTGTAATAGGATCCCAAGGAACTGACTTTGCCCAAGGTCACTGATGAGTCACCACTGGGCAGGATTTGTTTTGAAGGCCAAGCTCTTCCTGTCTACCTGCCCATCACTCTAACCCCTACCTGAACCAAACAGGCTACAGCCAGAAAGGTTAAAGTGGCTTCTGACCAGTTCCCTTCTTCCATCCATCTCATTTCCTCTCCCTCTCTATTTATTGGAGTCCCTGCAAGCTAGAGACAATTTCTGATAAATGCCAAGAATGTCCACATGCCCCAGTGCCTCTCAGCAGTCATTGGTCTCACTTACTTAATCTCTCCCATTGGGACTTTTTTAGGTTCCAGACAGCCTTCTACACAGGACTCCAACATGGCCCTCTAGTGCCTGGATGGGACATCACCACAGTTACCAATGTTCCTAGATAAGCTGCCCCTCATGACAGGTCCTCCTGCACCTGGAAGTACCAGCTGTACCAGTCACTACCCTCAGGTACGTGGGCCCTCCCTGGAAGGCACCTGATCTTCCAGTGGCTAGCTGTCAATTGTGACTCACTTGACTTCAAATCCCAAATTTCCTCATTCTCCAAAGATGCTTCCTGAGGCTGCTGTCTGTGCTGCCCTGTGTTGGCCATACTTGAGAGGCGGAAAGGGATGTGCTCAGAAGGAATGATTACTGTGGCTCCCCACTAGAGGTCTGGGGATATCTACAGACCTGGGCCCAGGGGAACAGAAGAATGCAGGATGGAATCCTTTGAGCTGGCCTGCATTTCAAGACTCTGTGAATGATAACTGGGGGATAAGTGGCTTTGCCTCAGGATGACCAACTTGAGCCCAAACACTGAGATGTTGAGGGACAAAAAGCAGAGTTTTGGCTGAACTTGTGTTAGAAACTCAACTAAAATGAGGAAATAAGCCTTGGGCAGCTCTGACTGAATGAAAAAGAAACTTGGAGCCCTCTTCGAGGCCTAAGGTATGGTGGAAAGAGTTTGGACTTTAGAGTCTGATGCCATTCCTATAAGTTATGTGTCCTTGAGAAAGTTACCTAATCTCCTTGAGCCGGAGTCCTTTGTGAAGTGGGTTGATGACAGCACCTCCTAAGCACAGACTGTTGTTGTTGTTGTTGTGTACCGTCGAGTCACACCTGACTCATAGTGACCCCTCCTTGGGTTTCTGAGGCAGTATCACTACGGAAGTAGGATTGCCCAACCTTCCTTCCGAGTAGTGGCTGGTGGGTTTGAACCGCCAGCCTTCTGGTTAGCAGTCAAGTGCCTTAGCCACTATGCTACCAGAGCACAGGTTAGGATAAACTAAAACCAAGCATGGAGTGTGCTTAGCCCAATGCCTAGCACTCAAGCATGGGGCTAAGAAATGTATGGCACTGCTCCAGAGCCTGCCAGCCCTCCCTACTAGTGTTACCTCATAGGGTCTGTTTTCCCCCTGAAAACATCTATATGCATTATATCTAGGTTCCACAGCCCTTCTTCCTCCTGAGATGGGGTGTATACCAGCATATATGCCAGAAAATATGTTAGGCCCTGAGAGTCTGCACAGATACCATATGACCAAAGGCCCAACCCTCAGAAAAAAAACAAACCCCCTGCTGTCGAGTCTATTCCAACTCATAGTAATCCCATGTTACAGCGTGCAATTGCTCTATAGGATTTTTCTGGCTGTAATTTTTATGGAAGCAGATTTCCAGGCCTTTCTTCTGTGGCACCAGTGAGTGGGTTTGAACTGCCAACCTTTACGTTAGTAGTCAAGTGAAAACCATTCTGTTCTACCCAGGAACCCGTCCAAAGGCCCACTGGGTACCAAAAAAACCAACAGATACAAGAAAAGAGAAAGGAGAAGCAATCAGAGGCCTCCTCACTCCTTACCTTCTTTTGTGATAGCTCTTGTGGCACCACTGCCAACTCTCCCATTAATGAGCATGCAGAGTTTCTAGATAGCAATGACCAAGGGATGGCCAAAGACAGAACCTGTCCACTGGTAAGATTCCTAAACACGTCAGCAACCATAATGTAAAGGTTAAGGCAAAAAGCTCTACAAAAAACCAAAAATTAGCCTGAATAATTCCCTAGAAAGAGTAAATACACATGTGAACAAAGGAGAACCTGCACAAGGAATTTTTATTTTTTAACATGCCACTGACAATGGTACACACCAAAGTGAAATATCCATGAGATTGTTCCTCATGACAGATGAAACAAGACAATGGATCAAAAAACATAAATAAGACAGCACCATTTTGGTTCATACTGGACTCAACCGACGTCAGCTATGCCATCACTAGCTGTGTGGCCTTGGGGAGATTACTTCACAGCTCCCTGAGCCTCTGCAATAAGGATATGAGATCGGATTGCCTCTCCCTCCATCACATGAATTTTATAAGCTCCCCCCCCCCGCCCTAGGGATGATCTGTAAAGGAAGGAACATTGTGAACTTTCTCTTCGTTTGTAGGTAAACCTAAATTCTTGAAACACCATGGGTGGAATCAACTGCAAAAGCCTGAATGAAGCTGTGCTTCAAAGAAAGCAAGTGAAGGGGGATGTACTTCAGAAAAACCATCCAGACTTAACTCAGACTTGATGAGCTTTGTGCAATTAGCTACATTCCAAAGAAAAAGCTTCATGTCACAAAGCCTCCATCATGTGTTTAACTTTGGTCTTAATGAGCCAACTCAGCAAAGGCTACTACCACCATAGTAAAATCTGGAAGCAAACGAGAAGCCCCATCTTATTTACTACAAAATCATCCTAAATCCTCACAAACATAAGAGATTCAAAACAGTAAAAGAACACTCGGAGAAAGACATCACTAGGACACAAGGATAGTGCTTTTCAGCCTAGACCTGCAGAAGAGCATGTGATCCAAGGCAGAGGGGAACTTAGGCCTTTTCAACAAATCCCAGTCTCTGCATCTTTAAAGAAGCAACAGGAAGATAGATATCAGGAGGGGCTAAGTGATACATGGCATGGTAGGTATCTGGTATGTATCTAGGGAGTGACACAGTGAGAAAATATGAAGACCTTCAAGAATGGTTGAAAAGACCTTGAGGATGATGGTCCTGTGCTGTTACTAAGGACTATTTGGGGCACTGACCATTTTTAGCATTACAGCTAGGCAGGGCAGTCAGGTCCTCATATCACACAATCTTTCTCTCATTATGGCGACAGAACTGGGCAGGATGTAGGCCTTGATCTTCCTCTGTATCCAGGAGGGAAAACAGCCCCTTTACCTTTTTCCTCAGCCTACCTTCCCATGAGGCATGATGATGAACAAAGCAACTTTACCTCAGGCAAACTTGTAATGGGTCCAAGAGCCAAATTCCAAGTATTTTAGTGAGGACGGCAATGGAACTGACTACCAGTTACCATAAAACACCACAGACTCCCTTTTTCTCTAATAAAAACCCAATTACTTTAGAACATTAAAGTATCTTTAAAATGTTTGTTGTTTGCCATCGAGTTGGACCCGACTCATAGCGACCCCTCCTTGGGTTTCCGAGGCAGTATCACTATGGAAGTAGATTGCCCAACCTTCCTTCCGAGGAGTGGCTGATGAGTTTGAACAGCCAGTCTTCTGGTTAGCAGTCAAGTGCCTTAGGCACTATGCTACCAGTCTTATTAAAAGCTCTCCATCAATCAGCCTACTGCAAAGAAGACTTTTTGTAACCTACAGGTTCCTTAGAAGGGTACAGCTAATTGGGATGCCTAGCATCCTTATCTCCATATACAGCGCCCTTCCTCTGGCAGAATCCTAAAATAGCAGCACTCCAGATTAGCATAGTGCTTAGCTGAATAACATCAGAATTAATCAAAGGCCGGACCCCAAACAGAGCCACCTGGCGGGCATGAACACCAGACAGGAAAGATCAAGCCGCTTCCTTCAACCAAGTGCCTGTCCCTGATATCTTAGCTCCAGCCCTTACGACATTCTGCCTCCCGCTGAGAAAGCCCGGTAGCCCAGGAGGAAGAGGGCGGGCATGCAGCGCCCTCACCTTTCAGAAGGTCCGGATGCACGTAGCCCAGAACGTCGGAGACCCCCAGCTCCTGGCGGGAACAGGTGCCGCCGTGGATGTGCAGCCAGGCGGGCTCGGCGAGGGCAGTGCACAGTGCCGTGATGGACAGAGCGCCTGGGAGGGCCGAGGCCAGGCTACGCTCTGGCTGCTTGGGCAGAGCGCTGCCTCCTGGGCTCCTCCGCCGGCGCCCGCCGGGCAGCCCTGCGCCTCCGGGGGCGTACATACCCGGGGCCGCCTGCCGCTGCTCCGCAGTCTCTACTAGTTGCCGCCGACCTCCGCGGGGCGCGCAAAGCTTGCCTGTCACGGGGAGAAAAGCAAAGCGCTGGATTCGCGGCAGGTGAGACCGACGCAGGACTGTCAAAGCTGACACTGGAGGATGGGGGGTGGAGCCGCCAGCAGAGCAAAGACTGGAAGGCTGCAGGGATTTGGGGGCGGGGACAGGGGTCCCTGAAATAGGGCTGCCGGGGTGGGGGACGAGGACCGGATGAGGGCCGCGGGCCGGGTGGGGTGTGGACAGACAGAAGAGGAGGGGCTGAGGTACCAATAATCTTGGCTGCTAGGGCTAAGGAGACCTGAACTCGGGTTTTTGGCCAGAGGGTTCTGAGAGGCGGAGGACCTGGCTGGGCCGCAGAGATCAGGGACTAGGAATAGGGAACTGGGGATTCGAGAAATGCGCTCTGGGGTGCGACCTGAGCTCAGAAAGGATCCTCCCCACGCCAACCCCTGTTCCTCACCGGTCAGCAGTCCTCGGGGCCGAGATGGCGCCGCTCCGGCCCGTCACGGGCTCCTCAACTGCCCGGGGCCAAGCAATCCCAGGCCCTAATCCCGCAACACCGGGGCCGACCCGGGGCCGATCCACTTCCGGCTTCTTCCTTCTCCGCCCCCACCTCCTCCAGCTTACCGCCCGGTGCCCCGCACACGTCACACTCCGGGCGAGCCGCCAGCTCCCTGCGCAGGGCCTCACGGGACTGGTAGTTCATGACAGTTTCACGATGCTTTCTGTTAGGGGGGCGAGGACTACAACTTCCAGAAGGAAGCGTGCAGCGACAGGCACTTCAGTTCCCAGCACTACTCGGGCCGTCGGGCGGAAGCGTCTGGACCCTGCGACCCGGGAAGCTTAGGGTTGGTATTGTGGGAACTTGAGAGGTAGGACTTGCTCTTGGCGTGACTGATTCTGCCCACTTCTACCTACCTTCTCCTCACCCGCGCCAGGACGTCATGAAAGATTCGCTGGTGCTGCTGGGCCGTGTCCCGGCGCACCCGGACTCCCGCTGCTGGTACCTGGCCTGGAACCCGGCGGGGACCCTGCTGGCCTCGTGTGGGGGCGACCGTAGAATCCGCATCTGGGGCACAGAGGGTAAGACATGGTATGGCTGTGCGACCCTTTACTCCTGGAGCTCTGCGTGCGCATAGTGTAGGTTCCGGGCCCGGGGAATGTGCAGCCTGCTTGACAGACGCTAAACCTGAGTACGGGCCAGAGGAGAAAAAGGGGAGGCGCCCTTCGAGTTGAGTGTTTCAGGCAAAGGAATCTTCAGTTAGAAGCAAAAACGTGAGTAGACAGTCTGGAACTGTTGACCGAATTCTGAAAGTTGCTGAAACAAGAAAACATGCATAGAAGAATGGTAGCAGGACACCCTAAGAATAATCAGGGTCGCGATGGTGACGTTTATCTTTTATTCAGAGCGCATTTGGAAGCCATTGACAATTTAAATCATGAAGATGAGTTCTCAGCTTTCAGCTTTGTTTTTCAGAAAGATGCGTTCAGGGGAAATAGAGTCAGCTAATGTCTCTAAAATCAAGTTAAATATCCAGGCTTGGTTCCATACTAACCTTCAGCATCATAGGGCATTATTGATAGTGCTTCAGTTCCAGGGCTTGGCCTGTTCTCTGACCTTAGGTGACAGCTGGATCTGCAAGTCTGTCCTTTCTGAAGGCCACCAGCGTACTGTCCGGAAGGTAGCCTGGTCTCCCTGTGGGAATTACCTGGCCTCTGCCAGCTTTGATGCTACTACTTGCATTTGGAAAAAGAACCAGGATGACTTTGAGGTAACAAGGTGGGATGGGACTAGGATTGCTGCCTGTTTGCTCCTCAGGGTACGTGCAAGAACCTGAGCTAACCTGCCAATTGTGCGGTGCCCAGAAGGACCCCAGGGGTCTTTGCTGCTATTGTCTCTCTTCCCTTTTCGTAGTGTGTAACTACTCTTGAGGGCCATGAAAATGAGGTTAAGTCAGTGGCCTGGGCCCCATCTGGCAACCTTCTGGCCACTTGCAGCCGAGATAAAAGTGTATGGGTCTGGGAAGGTGAGTACCGGTCCCTCCAAGTAGAGTTGGAAGCCAGCTGGCAGACATCCCCATTTGTGTCTCTGATAGTTTGGTTCTTGAGTGCTCTGCTTTTTTCTTCCTACAGTTGATGAAGAGGATGAATATGAATGTGTCAGTGTCCTCAACTCCCATACACAAGATGTCAAGCATGTCATTTGGCACCCAAGCCAGGAGGTAGGCATCAGGCAAGGTGTGTCTGGTGGGAAAGAATTCTGGTATCGAGAATTGTCCCCAGCCTCCCTCTACTCTTCAGCCCTATCCTTGCTCTTATAGGCATCTTTACCTGTAACCTACAAACCTTAGTCCCTTTGTAAAAATAGATCCCTGGGGCTGTCCATCCTGGTATTGAAACTGCAGGCACTTCCTTAGCTACAAACAAGTGCTATATTTGCACACACACATACACACACATCCCACCTCCACCCAGCTTTTGGCCTCTGCCAGCTACGACGACACAGTGAAGCTCTACCGGGAGGAAGAGGATGACTGGGTATGCTGTGCCACCCTTGAGGGTCATGAATCCACCGTGTGGAGCTTGGCCTTTGATCCCAGTGGTCAGCGCCTGGCGTCTTGCAGTGACGACCGTACCGTGCGCATCTGGCGCCAGTATCTACCAGGCAACGAGCAAGGTGAGGATCCAGTAGGAGAGCTAATGGAGACTCATCTCTCAAGAAGTTACAGTCTGTTAAGGGGCTAAGACAACATACGTGAATTATAGCAGACTGGGGTAGAAAGTGAGAGGTACCACAAGAGGACTCCAGATAAAGTGATAGGAGAATCAGGGAGTCTTGTGGAAGAGGGCCATTTCATCCAAACTTGGAAAGGATGTGTGGGAATTTAACAGGAGGAGAAGGGGCGAGGAATTCTAGGTGAAAACAGAGACAGCATGAGCTAAGGCACTGGAGGTATGTATGACTTTTGACAGGAATGGTGGTATGTTCAGATAGAGCATAGGGTGTAAAGAGTTTGGGGAGGAATAACATGGGTTGGGCAAGCTGGTGGGTGGCTTTAAAAAGCATACTGATTAGTCAGATTTAGTCTACGGCAGAAGGCTTTTTAATGAACAAGTCCTTTTCAGAATTCTGCTTTAGAAAGACCAGTCTGGTCTCAGTGTGTGAGGCAGATCAGTGAAAATGGGGACAGTGGGATGGAGCCAAGGAATCATAACTGATTGTAGGGGTAAGGGAGGGAGTTAGGATCTCTTCTACAATAAGGCAGTTACTCCCCTGAAGTGTCCAGGATACTGACACATTGTAGGCTCAAGAGAAGTTTGTCCTGCAGGGGTGGCATGCAGTGGCACTGACCCCAGCTGGAAATGTATCTGCACCTTGTCTGGCTTCCACTCCAGGACCATTTATGATGTCGCTTGGTGAGACCTCATCTCCAACTCCCCACCCTTGGATTTTAGAGACATAAAGACCCTGTGCCGCCCTCTGCCCACTTGGGAGTGAATAACATTTGAAAGCAACCACCTTCATTTTTTCACATCAGGCCCAACTATTTTTCATGCTGGGTTTAAGCTGACTGGCTTGGGATTCACAGGCACAAGGAACAGACTTAAAGGCCCAGCTCTCTACCTCTGTTAAGATCCCAGGCTGTGTAAGGTCAGCACCAGCCCTTGGAGTTCACATAGCACCATGCCATCCAGAAATGTTTAGTAGTAATAAATTTTATAGCTTGGTAACATTGACTCTACCCTTATGGTGTCTAGAAAAGCCACACTATTTACCTAAGAGTAGGTCAGAGAGCAATTCTGGCTCTGAGAATCTACCCCTAGGAAATAACCCTAAATAATGATAGGAATTGATGTGTGTCCAAGTTTTTGCATTATCATATAGTTGGAAGTAAGCTATATAGCCAACAAAAGCAGACTTAAATATCATGGTAAAATTCAGTGGCCCATTATATATAACTGCTAAAAAAACCAGTAAAGAATACTTCATGACATAGAAAACTACATATGCCTAGGGAGTTGTTGTTGTTGTTATGTGCCGTCGAGTCGGACCGACTCATAGCGACCCCTCCTTGGGTTTCCGAGGCAGTATCACTACAGAAGTAGGATTGCCCAACCTTCCTTCCGAGGATTGGCTGGTGGGTTTGAACCGCCAGCCTTCTGGTTAGCAGTCAGGTGCCTTAGCCACTATGCTACCAGAGCTCCTATGCCTAGGGAGAAAAGCACAATTCAGAATTGTATGTGGTTTTTTTGGTTATTAGTTTATTGGGGCAAAATTAGAAGGAAGCACTTGAAAACTTAAGGGGTGATGTTTGTGCTATGTATTAGATTAGGGAAGCTCTTTGATAAGAGATTTTTAGGGAGGTCTGAAGTTTGGCAAGAGAACAGCCCCAGGATGGTAAAACAACTCTTTGCTAATTTGCCACCTGCATATCTACTGATGCGCATGTTCCTCCCAGGTGTCAGCTGACAGGGGCCCTCGCTACTGCTTGTGGGGATGATGCCATCCGAGTGTTTGAGGAGAACCCCAGTTCCGACCCACAGCAGCCCACCTTCTCTCTGACAGCCCATTTGCCTCAGGCACATTCCCAGGATGTCAACTGTGTGGCCTGGAACCCCAAGGAGCCAGGACTCCTGGCTTCCTGCAGTGATGATGGAGAGGTGGCCTTCTGGAAGTACCAACGACCTGAAGGGCTCTGAGCCATTTCTACTTGGGATGGAATCGTAGCTCCCCAGAAAATGGTCCCAAATTTTTCCAGCTTCTAAGAGGACCTAGAGGATCATCTTTAGCTTTGATTTAACTTAGCTCTCCTCCATTTGGACTTTGCTAGAAGTGTGGAGTGTAATATACAGATTTTACTCTTTCTTCCTCCTCTGATACGGGCTCTCACTAAAGAGCTAAAGATCAGTACCTTTGTTGTTACACCACAGATTTTGCTTGCTGTAAGGCACAGGAAGAAAATACAGTGTTAAACTTTAGTGGGTGAATATATATGTGGGAGGGTACATGTTTATGTAGGAAATTGTCTGAAATGTTAAGTTTTATATAACAATCCAAGTCCTGAGTCCTATTTTATATTTAAGGGCACTCACAGTTTAAAGAATTCCATGGTGAATCCTTTTTTGAAATAGGGCCTGCTTTCCTAATTTCTTGGTAAAGCTTTGCATGTAAGATAGTCAATATGAAAAAAAAAAAAATTTTTCCTTTTTCTAATGCAGGTTTGTTTAGCCTAAGGAACATCCCTGCTTTTCCTTAGAAACTCATCTACTTTCTGAGCCATCATGCTGTGATGGCAATAGAGGAATGCTGAAAAAATAGAGAACGTGAACCCTAAAAGGGAGTTACTGGCCACAGGACATACATTCTCAATAGGGATGAAAATTGGTTCCTGGTCAGGGCAAATTCTGAAAATACAATGGATTGTGGGCCTCTAAAGGACCTATCTGTAATATATAGGTTTAGTGGGGCAATTAGGAAAAAGATGTATAATAAAATTCCCTATTCTTAGTGGCTGTCGAGTTAATTTCCTACTTAACGCAGTCTCTCAGAAGAGGGTTGAGAAACATTGCCGGAGGCAATCACTTCTTCAGTCTGTCTCCTGACAGTTATTTCCAAACTATAGAACTATAGAACTATCTTCCAAGCCTTCACTTTATTTGTATACTATTAATCATGACTTTATATTTTTCAAGACACCTGGGGGACAACACCTAAAGCAGTAGTCCTCAAAATGTGGTGTGCAGATCCCTGGGAGTCCAGGACTGTTGGTGCCCTGGCATGTATGAAGGCAGTAGCAGGAAACTATCAGGAAACATAGTCTTCACTGCCACACACAGTAAAAATACTGCCAGTCTCACAAAGGACCTTTATTGAACCAATAAACATTTAAAAAACCCTGACCCTTGAGAACACTTCTAGAAAGTGTTAGGATTGAATTGTGTCCCCCCCAAAAGATGCTGAAATCCTAGCTGTGAATGTGGTTTTGTTTGGAAATGGGGCTTTTGAAGATGTTACCCATTAACATGAGGTCATTCTGCAGTAGGGTAGGTTTTAATCCATTCTGAGTGGGGTCCTTATAAAATAGACAAGGATGATGGCCATGTGACCTTGGAGTTTTGCTGTAGCTACAAACCAAGAAAGACCTGGGACTTTCAGAGCTGAGAGAAGAAAGGATTGATCTAGAGTCTCTGGAGAAACTGGCCTGGTTGACACAATGATTTGGATTTGTAGCCTCCAGAACTACGAGACATTAAGTTTCTAATAAGCCAAGCTTGTGGCATTTTGTTACAACAGTCCTGTGACACTAATAGAGGAAGCATGACATAAAACACTTCTGCACACTTAAGTATGGCAGTTGTAATGAGCAAAAGCGATTGAGTTGGAAGGTCAATTAGCTATGTTCTTCATGGCATAGGATTTTTACTCAAAAGAACTAGCAACTATGGTATTTGGACTTGACTATTTGTTTTCCTCAAAAATAACTGAAAAAGCCTTTTATTGAAGCAACAACTGAAAGTACTGCCAATGATAAAAATAAAGCATTCAAGTAAAAATCAGAGGTTTGAAAACCTGTATTGCCACTGAATGCACTTGATAGCTTCCCAGTATTTAAAGACTCTTCTCATGGAATTGGTGGTGATATTAACAAATGTGATTTTTTTTCTTGTATTTTTTATTTTCTTATATTCATATATTCTTATATATGAGATGTGTCAACATTTGGAAGAGATGCATGATTTAGTGAACCAACATTTCCTAAATGATCAGTGCATGTTACAAAATCATTCATGGTAAGAGATTCAGTGTTACAACAATGGATGTTAACAGAACAAAAAGGTTCACTGATCAGGCTTCAGATTCCGTACTGCACCTAATCTTTTAACAAACTACCACGTTTTGAGTCTCTGTAGCATCAAAGCAGGACCTCTCTGGTGGTGTAGTACCTAAGGCATTTGACTGCTAACCAGAGGCTGTCAGTTCAAACCCACCAGCCACTCCTCAGAAGGAAGGTTGGGCAATATACTTCCATAGTGATACTGCATAGGAAACCCAAAGGAGGGGTCGCTATGATTTGGATCCAACTCCACAGCAGTGGTTGTAGTATCAAAGAATATCCACATTACTTGAAAAGACTATGAAAAACTCCCAACTATCTGTGTGAAATCAGATTTTCTTCAATATACCTCAACTCAAACAATATACAATGGATTGACTATAAAAGCACCTGAGTATCCTCTTGTCTTTACTTAAGTTGGAAATTAAAGATACTTGCAGAACGTAAAGTGTTAAATACATGAGGAAGATGGTGGAATAGGCAAACAGACTACAGAGACCCTCTTCAACAAAGAAAAGGGGAACCAATTACCACAGAGAAGATCTTGGAGACCTGAGCTTTGAAGGGAAGGATACAGGGATGGACTAAACTCCAACTAGTAGAAGAATTTGCATGAAAACACCAAAAAAGGAAACATACAGAGCTGCCAGCCTGGGTGCCCTGCCCAACGCAGATTTTTTTTTTTTTTTTTTTTGCTTTTTGTCTGTTTTAAAATTATTTTTCTGTCCTTTTTATTATTATTTTTTATTCTTCCCTTCCTAGGTTCTAGTTTTCCGCTTTTTTTCTCTTCCCTGTTGCTGGTTCCCATTTTTTATTTTCTCATGGGTAACCCTATTCCTTCTTTTTCTTTTTTGCATTTTGCCCATTTTTTTCTTCATTATTCTCCTACTCTACTTTTTTTTCTCCTACTGCTCTCTCCCCAGAGATTGCAGGGTTCCCCCCACCCTTGGTTATTGTTCCTTTGTGATTATATAGGGTTTTTTTTTGTCCACTTGCTTTTACTTTTTTGATGATTATTCAACTGTTATTTTTGTCTAAATGAACGGGAGACAGCAACAGTGCCCATAAGACAACTACACCCACACCTCCTGCAGCTTCACTTACTGAAAGCCATCACTTCTCCACCAACTGACCAACAATAAACCACCACCAAGAAAAGCCTGACTCACCCTTAGCTGCTCTTCACAAACAGTTAACAGAGATCTAAATACAACAACGTCACAATGTCTCACAGACAACAGACCACAGTCCACACGAAGAAGCAAGATAAAGTGGTAGAAACAAGGCAGCAGGACACAGACCTAGAACACAGCATTGGAACTCACTGATAAGGGATTCAAAAGAATTATATTTATGTATCTTCAAAGGATTGAGAGACAGATCAAGGAAAACACTGACAGAATTAAGAAAAACACAGACAAAACCTTAAGAACAATTTCAGAGGAAAATACAAGAACAAAATGACAAAATAAATGAAAAATTAGAAATGATTCAAAATCTACAGATAGAAATCCAGAAGATTAATACTAAATTTTCAGAAAAAGGTAACACATTGAAAAGTCAAAGAAGTAGAATTGATGCGATGGAAGAGAGAATAAATGAGACTGAAGACAAATACCTGAATACTTCTTTGGAAAGGAATCAATCAGAAAAAAGGTTATAACAAAATGAAGTAAGCTTAAGGTTCATGTGCGATACCATCAATCAAAAGGAAAAATCTACGTGTCATTGGAATCCCAGAACAGAAGAGACAAAACCACTGAGAAAATTTTCCAAGATTTGTTGGAACAGACCTAAGTTCCTGATACGATGAAAGATGAGAATATATCCATTCGGGAAGTCCAACGAACCCCAAACAGGATAGACCCAAAAGGAAATCACCAAGACATACCATTATCAAATTCATCAAAACCAAAGACAATCCTGAAAGCAGCACAGGAAAAATGAAGTTACTTACAAAGGACAACCAATAAGAATAAGCTCTGATTTCTCAGCAGAAACCATGCAAGCAAGAAGGCAATAGGACGGTATATATAAAACCCTGAAAGACAAAAATTTCCAACCAAGAATTATATACCCAGCAAAATTGTCCCTCAAATGTAATGGTGAAATCAGGGATTTCCAGATAAGCAGAAACAAAGGGAACTTGTTAAAACCAGACCAACCTTACAAGAGATACTAAAGGGACTCCTCTGAACAAAGAACCAATAATAGCAAACGACAACTGACCATTGACACACAAGATGACATAACCCAGAAACCAACTCAGCTATGGATGTATCCAAAGTAAAATAAGCTTACAAG
>NW_006921604.1:6174197-6183543 GCF_000298275.1 Orycteropus afer afer
ATCAAGCAATTCACTGCAGTCCCCAAGACCATGTATAGGTTGGCAGACAATCATTCTACAAGTGTATTTGTATGTTGTGTAAGAATTCGCAGGTGTATGGTAGAGGTGACAAAAGACAAGGTTGTAGTCACTTCTTCGGCACAGCCAGCTCCCCAGAGGGAGCAAGTGTTGAACCTGTGGACTTAGGACCTTAGTCACAGAGGATATCAAGCTCAATTGGCATAACACACTACACAAAACATCGTTTTACCTCCTACTGTGGCAAATCTTAAAAGCCTGCAAGCAGCCATCTAGATGCAACGATGGGTCTCTTCTCATCCAGATCAAAGAAGAATGAAGAAAACTAAAGATTCATGGAAACAATTAGTCCAAGCAACTGGGACACTGTGAAATCCTCAGCATATATGACTACGAGACCAGAACTAGATGGTGCCTGGCTACCACTGTCAACCACTCGGAGGGGGATCTATGTAGGAGATCATGGATAGAGTGGGAGAACAATATGGAATAAAACGCAAAGTCATTTGAGGAAAAAAAAAAAAGGGACCAGGTTTGCTGGTCCAATAGAGCCTGATGGAACCACTGAGGCTATGGCCCCTAGCTGCCCTGCAGGTCTGGAACTGAACCCACATCTGTGGCTTCCCGCCAAACAAAAGGCATATGAGGTGAATATTTACACTAGGTAGGTAACACTCCTGGAAGAGAACAATCATGGGAGAACAGAAGGGGTGGGTATGCACAGGGACACAGCTCAGGGGGTAGGAGTGCATGGAGGGAAGGACACAGGGAAGAGGTCTATGGGGAGGAAGTGGGAGGGGAGCTGTTGCATTGTGGTAAATTATAGTCAGTGTCATGAGACAAAGTGTGTGTGAACTCCTGTGTGGAAAGTGAATTTACTTTGTAAACTTTTACCCAAATCACAATAGAAAAAAAAAAGTTAACATATGGAGATAGTGTTTTAAAATTAAATTGTTTTAATTTTTACTATATACTATTTAATATATTTTACTATACCAATGGCTATAACCTAGATAATAAAACTCTTTGGAGTCCTTAACTTTTTAGTGCAAAAGGGTCCTAAAACCAAATAATTTGAAAACTGACTTAGGAAAAATGCCCTTCAGAATAATCTTGCAGTAGAATGCATATGTATTCCTAGAAAACCAACAGAAGGCAAGAATTTGAAGAAAATTTGTATATATGGATTACAAAATCTATTTACTATGGGTGGGTCACATCCACCAGGTGCATTTTAATCCCCCTTCTGGTGCTACCTCCTTGTGGGAACACAGATCTATCCACCAAGGCTCAGCATTAGTTCCTGCAGTAGTGTTGATATTTGCATAACATACAGAGGTGGGGGACCAAGATTATAAGCCTGAAGAGAAACTGCAAAACACTGTCTCCTCCTTCAGGTAGACTGAAACGGTTACAGATGACAGCCCAGCTGAAGAACAGGTTTGTCTTACGGAATTACTAATTATAAAATTCACTGGCTACAAAAGCAAACAAACCTTTTTAACTAAGGGCCTTATGTTACAGAAAGGAAACTTTTAATTTGGTAATCACTGCAAAGACAGAAAAAAATGGTTTCTCCAAAGTTATTTTATTAGAATGTGTGACTGAAAGAACTACAAAGAATGTGCCTGAAATGGCTGTACACAGTTTATGATTGACCATCTACATGACACTTACAGACACTGGATCTAAAGTTTGGACTACAAGATGGCAAAAGGGAAAAGTCACAGTGGAGGGCTGGGACAACACTGGCCTGACTGGCCAGACCTGGTCTCCACAATTAAAATCCCATGCAACTGTACATGTTCCTAATCCAGGTTCAAGTTTTCTCTCCTTTATGCAAGAGTAAAATGCCTTACAACTCAATCTGAGTCGCTGTCAGTCTCAGCTTCTTTCACATCCACGCTGAATTTGTATTCCTGATCACAGCCCATGTAAGCATCACTCATGAAGTACAGAGTGTAGTTGTGGGCACCAGTGGCTGGGGCCACAAAGTCAAGCTTCACCTAGAAAAAACAGGTGGAAATCAGGATGACCATGGACACAGGAAGAGTGCTTGCCTGCCCCCACTTTCAGAACAAATACTGAGGCCAGTAGAAACACTCACCTTGGCCTTTTGCTGCAGGGTCAGCCTCTTGATGGAGATGAGGCTATTGGACTTGGCATCTCCAATCACCACCCACCAGCCCTCTTCACGTTTCTGAGGTGACCAAAGCAAGAATTTTAGCACTCGAAACCTGATGACCATAGATGACCATGAGAATAGTTAAAAAGTAGAAAAATAAAAAAAAACAGATGGAAAGGTTTCCAAAGTTTCTTTCCAAATATATTTTGATCTATAAGATTTTGAGAAACTCTCAAAAAGTGTCAAATGACCTCATTTGATAAGCAGGTAGATAGACTCATTTGTTGGTTCTGGCTCATTTCCTTGTCCCAAAATATCTTCTTCCACTCAGTACTTACCACTGAGTGCAAATTAGAGATCTAGTCTTTGGGGCCTGGAAGGTTTGCATTCCTCAGAGAAGACACATATCCCTGATAAGAAAAACATCTTGACATGGAGATGAGTCTGCCATCAGAGAGGATCTAAAATAGGACTTGTGGAAAAAGCACTGCTTCTTATCAAAAACCCATTTACTGCCTACCATTACTGAATATTCTCATCAAAGATTCTACAGAAGAATCCTAATCAAAAGGAAGGAAAATGCAGAACAGAATTTCAAATTCTCATGTAATCCAGATTGGATGAACTCCTGATACTACTGCCCTAAGATAGTCTTTAAACTTTAAATCAAAAATATCCTCTGAAGTCTTCTTAAAATATAACCATAGTTAACTAAATTAATAAAAAATGTCAGCTTTGACAAATAGCAACTAGGATCTTAAAACCTTGCAAGTGGCCATCTAGATGCAACGATGGGTCCTTTCTTGTCCAAAGCACAGAAGAATGAAGAAAACCAAAGACACATGGAAAAAATTAGTCCAAGTGACTGGTACACCTATGTGACTATGAGAGCAAAAGAACTAGATGGTGCCTGGGTACCAATGTCAACCACTCAAGAGGGTTATCTATGTAGGAGATCCTGGATAGAGTGGGAGAACAATGTGGAACAAAACTCACAATCACTGGAGGGGGAAAAAAAAAAGGACCAGGTTTGCTGGTCTGGTAAGAGCCTGGTGGAACCACTGAGACTATGAAGCCTAGCTGCCCTTCAGGTCTGGAACTGAACCCACTCCTGTGGCTTCCAGCCAAACAAAAGACAGGCATATAAGCTGAACATTTACCTGAGGTAGATACACTCCTTGGAGAGATCAATCATGGGAGAATAGAAGGGCTGTGTATACACAGGAAGACAGATGGGGGGCAGGAGTGCATGGGAGGAAAGGACACAAGGAAGAGGTAATGAGGGGGGAGGAAGTTGAGAGGGCAGCTGTTGCATTGTAGAAAATGGCAGTCAATGTCATGAGACAAAGTGCATGTGAGCTGCTGTATGGAAAGTCAATTTGCTCTGTAAACTTTCACCCAATCACAATTTAAAAAAAAAAATGAATGTCTGCCTTTAGCTTTATGTTCTTTTATGATCTACCTGTATGGGATCCAAATTAACAAAAGCAACTCAAAAGATTAGATAGGAAGCTTAGGGGGCAGTAAGTTTATGTTAATGTGGGAGGAACAATTCAGAAAAGGAAGGTGAGAATGGTTGCACAACTAGAAGAATATAATCAATGGCACTGAAAAGTACGTGTAGAAACTTGAATTGGTGCATGTTTTTGTTGTATATATTCTCAACAATAACAAATTATTAGAAAAGGAAGAAATCCCATCTGCTAGTCACTCCTATCATAAGAACCAAAGTACTGCAATTTAAAGCACTTTTTCCTCAGGGCATACTGAACAACTATTTCGTAAAATTCAGTATTATTGTTTATCCAGTTTTTTCTCTCAACTTCATGTTCCACATAAAGAGAATCAGATTTTTCCTTCTGATGGTAAAGAAGCAAGCAACAAGAAGCAGACTAAGTGGCAGTGAGAAAGGAGACAGAAGAAAATGCCAAGTGGAACAGCCAAATTATCTTGGGGCCATTTGGAGTTAAAGACAAATGCATCTTGGCAATGGGACTGACACAAACCACACATAAGGTTTTAACAATGTTTATCCACCTAAATCGTTTCAAACTAAATTAAGTTAAGCTGGGGAGAAAAAGAAAAAGGAAAAACATGACTCCAAGGTTAATTTTCAGCCTTGTAACTTCATTACTACTGTAAAGTCCCCTCCCCCACTAACAATGTACCCTTGTAACCTGGATTTTTACATAACAGACAAAGCCAACTACCAGGACATACCTGTGGAAACAGAGGTGCAATAACAGGACCTGTGACTTCCTCCTCTCGCTCCAGCTGCACCAGCACCACAACTGGTCCACCGCTGTCAGGGAGAAAAAAGGACAGCAAATGACCAAGGGGTTCACAGAGCACACCATCATGCTGTGCCCAGCACAGCTGACTCACCTGCGAATGCTGTCCTTTTCCACAACTTCATAAGACAGTTCAATATTAGGGTAGCGGTTACAGAAGCGGGCCACATCAGCCATCTGGCTGTCAGACAGCTGAAGCAACACATTTCGTTCTTCATCCTCCATCTCCATAATGTCGAAAACACTCTCTACTCCCTGCAGTGGATATGCAGTAGGCAGGGAAAAAGAGAGAACACAAACTAATACCGAATAAAAACTAGCACCAAATAAATGATAATTTTACTTCCTACACCATGAGACCATCTAAAGAAGACGTAGCTTCAGAAAGAACACAGCCCACAACTGGCAGGCTCTTAACATCTCAATATGTAACACCTTTAGAGGAACCAGAGCTAGAAGTTTCCCTTACTGTGACTCATCTCCCCCAACCTACCCCAAGTCCAGGGCCTAATTCTCAGGCCTATTCACTTAACACTCCCAGTCCAGACCTGCTCACCTTGTCTGTGCAACGTTTGATATGCTCTGAGGTGAAGTGTGGCAGCTGTTTCAGGTAAGAGTCCTTGGACCACATGGCCTGAGTGACCATCTGAGCCAGTTCCATAGCTGCCAGAGCAGGGCTGAGCCATCCATTGCTGGAGAGGACATCCACACAGGCCTGGATGAGCCGGATTGCCTGAACATGGGTAGTGCAATAACAGGCTGGGTTGGAACTGCTATTTCTTAGATCACCACTAACCTCTCTGACCCACATTTGTTATACCTTACTAAGGATTTCCTCCGTATCTGATTGCAGCTCAGCACTGAGCTGCATGCGAGACAGGTGAGCCTGAAGAAGCAGGTTGGTCTTGACATGAGGGTCATTGAACTTAGGGTTATTCAGCTTATGAGGGACCTTCTGAGCCAACTGGAGAAAGGAAGAAAAATCACTGGTGAGGAACAGGTGACCCTGCCTGAGAGCAGCTCTCAGGCTAAAAGCCCAACCTGTCAACACCCAGGAGTGTGTATATATGTGTGTGTGTGTGTGTTGGGGTTCTCCTGTAATGACAAGGATATCATGTGCTCTGGGAATATAACCAAGTTTCAACTCCAAGTATGTTCACCTGCCGCAGGAGATTGTCTTCATGATGCCGGATGGGAATGTTTTCATATTCTGCTGCATTAGAGATGATCTCAATAAGCCCTCGCACCTTGGTCTTAGCATTTAGAGACATGCTGAAGAGCTCTAACAGAAAAAGAGGAGGAAATTTGGGGGAAGTGAAAAATAGGACAAAAGTGGAGCAGGAACAAGATGGTTAATTGCCTGTGCTACCCTGCTCTATCCTGCCATCCCATCACTCTGACAAACATGGGACACATCTAGCCCTATCATCTCTCATCTCAGTGGGCTCCAGACCCCTGTATAGGCTTCCAGAGCATGAGCTCCAACACAGACATTCACAAGACCCCAAAGGTCCCTCACCAATGGTGGTATAGTTGATGTAATAGTAGGCAGCGATCATGCCCAGGTTCAGAGGTGCAACATCCATCTCATCCTCAATGCTGATGCACTTGGACTGCTCCAGGTCACTGAGGGTCTGCTCCACAAGCTCTGACAAGTGGTCAGACAAGTGACGATGGGAGATGCCTATGAAGTAAGAGATGACAGGGGACTCTCAGGGAGACAGCCCAGCAAAGGCTGTGAAAACCACAAAAGGATGATGTGTGCTCCAAGGTGCACTGACCCTGCAGGTTGTAGTAATTGGGGTTCTGAGTCATACGACGATATAGAAAGGTCCAGGTGAGGTAGTCTACAGCATCCTGCTTGTTCTCAATGGTCTTGGTGACAATCTCAGCATTGAAGTGGTCATGCATACAGTGGTCCAGGTGGGACTCTACTGGCAATGGCTCATATAAGAACTTTTTGAAGAAATCCTGTGGGCAGGGAAGGGGAGATAATACACAGTGAATGATGACAAAGAAGAGCCAAAAATAAATCAATAGCAGATGGCCCCAGTGTGACAGACACAGCTCATAATAAAATGGAAGACACACAGTTGGAAAGTGGCATCACTGGTTATTATATGCTGTGAGACCAGGGATATGCCAAGTCATGAAGGAGAGCAGTGCACGAGGAACAATGAAACCAGCCAGAGGGTGAAGACTTAAATACAGGGACTCAGAAACAACAGCAAAAACAAAAGCCTACAAAACTCCATATGGCTGAAAGGCTTATTACAAAAGCAATGTAGGAAATAAAAGATGTAGAAATTAATAGAAAACCACTAAAAATGAATTGCAGGGAGTTCTGGTAAGATGGTGGAATAGGCAGAAAGACTGCACAGACCCTCTTCACCAAAAAAGGGGAACCAATTAACACAGATACAGAAGATAATCCTGGACCACTGAGCCTTGAAGGGAAGGATACAGAAGTGGACTAAACTCCAACTAGCAGAAGAATTTGCATGAAAACACCAAAAAAGGAGACATTCAGAGCTGTGGTCTGGCAGTGATCCTGACAGCACAGACAGCTTAGATGTTGCTGGGTGGTGGTAGGACCTAAGAATTAACCTAAAAATCAGCCCAGCTAGCCAAGGACTGCACAGAGGACTGCTCTGGTGGCTGGTGAATAAAAGGGGAAGCAGCAAAGAGAAAGTTGGGCTGAGCTGTGGATTTTTGCCTGTCCAAAGGGCACAGCCATTTTGAATGTTTAACAAGTGGTTTGACCATTCTGGATATTTAAAAGCAACAGCATTCTCCCGGATTCCAGAGACTTAAGAACAGGCTCCACTTAGTGGGAACTGCAAGGACATTCTGAACATGGACGATTGGAAAGATGCAACATTCCCCTTGTTACTCTTATACCCCACACCCTCTTGGTGAGTGGAGGTGCGGCTATCCCTCACTCCCACCCACCTTCTGAGCCAGCAGGAATTCTATCCCAGTCTGTGTGCTCGGACGGAGTCTGGGTGCCCTGCCCCACCCTGTCCAGATTTCTTGTTTTCTGTTTTTTAGTTTGTTTTTGTCTGATTTAAAACTACTACTATTATTACTACTTTTGTCCTTTTTACTATTATTCTTTATTCTTCCTCTCCCAGGTTCTAGTTTTCAGCTTTCTTTTCTCTGTTCCCGATAGAAATTTTTTTTTTTTCCTTTCTTGTGGTTAACCCCATTCCTTGTTTCTCTTTTTGTGTTTTTCCCATTTTTTTCTTCATTATTCTCCTTTTCCACCTTTCTTCCCTTATGACTCTCTCACCAAACAGTACGGTGTTTGTTTTTTTTCCTTTTTCCTTTTTTTGGTTACTGTTTCTGTGTGATTGCACGGTGTGTTTTTTGTCCATTTGCTTTTACTTTTTTGATGGTTATTCAATTGTTATTTTTGTCTAACTGAGTGGAAGACAGCAATAGCCCCCATATGAAACAACTACACCAACACCTCCTGCAACTTCACTTACTGAGTGAAAGCCACCACTTCCTTTTCCACCAACGGGCCAATGATAAACAACCACCAAGAAGAGCCTGACTCACCCTTCACTGCATTCACAAACAGTTAACAGAGATCTAAATACAGCAATGCCGTGATGTCTCAGAGCCAAAAGACCATCACAGTCCACACAAAGAAGCAAGATAAAGTGGTAGAAACAAGGGAGCAGGATACAGACCCAGAACATCCCTTAGGAAGAAGCAGCATTGGACTCTCTGATAAGGAATTCAAAAGAATCATATTTAGGTATCTTCAAAGGATTGAAAGACAGACCAAGGAAAACAGAGACAAAACCCTAGAAGAATTTTGGAAGAAAATACAAGAACAAAATGACAAAATAAATAAAAAATTAGAAATGATTCTAAATCTACAGATAGAAATCCAAAAGATTAATACTAAATTGTCAGAAATAGATAACACAGTGGAAGGGCAAAGGAGTAGAATTGATGCAATGGAAAACAGAATCAATGAGATTGAAGACAAATACCTGAAAACCTCTTTGGAAAAGGATCAATCAGAAAAAAATCAGAACAAAATGAAGAAAGCCTAAGGATCATGTGGGATACCATCACAAGGAATAAACCTACATGTCACTGGAATTCCAGAACAGGAAGAGAAAAATAATAGCACTGAAAAAACTGTCCAAGATCTGTTGGAGAATTTCCCTGATACGATGAAAGATGAGAATATATGCATTCAGGAAGTCCAACAAACCCCAAACAGGATAGACCCCAAAAGAAAATCACCGAGGCATATCATCATCAAACTCATCAAAACCAAAGACAAAGAAAGAATCCTGAAACCA
Source organism: Orycteropus afer afer (assembly GCF_000298275.1). Taxonomy (NCBI): domain Eukaryota; kingdom Metazoa; phylum Chordata; class Mammalia; order Tubulidentata; family Orycteropodidae; genus Orycteropus; species Orycteropus afer. Next base: position 6,182,957 of record NW_006921604.1, read on the forward strand.
GCACGGGAAAAACAATTAGTTACTTAAGAAGGACAACCAGGAGTTCTGGCAAGATGGTGAACTAGGCACAAGGACTGCACAGAAGCTCTTCAACAAAGAAAAGGGAAACCAATTAACACAGACACAGAAGATATTCTTGGACCCCTGAGCCTTGAAGGGAAGGATACAAAAGTGAACTAAACCCCAACTAGCAGAAGAATTTGCATGAAAATACCAAAAAAGGAGACACATGGAGCTGCGGTCTGGCAGCGGACTGAGCAACCCTGACGGCACAGACGATACAGCTTGGAGATTCCCGAGTAATGGTAGGACCTAAGAATTAACCCAAAAATCAGCCTTCTAGCCAGGGACTGCACTAAAGACTGTGCATGGTGGCTGGGGAACAAATGGAGAAGGTGAAGAGAAAGGTGGGCTGAGTTGTGGACTTTTGCCGCTCCGGAGAGTGATGCCATTTTGTAGGTTTAAAAAAGCGGCTTGACTATTTTGGATATTTAAAGAGACAGCACTCTCGCAGATTCCTGTGGTGGTACGACTTAAGAATTAACCTAAAAATCACCCTGCTACCCAGGGACTGCACTGAGGACTGT
>NW_006921604.1:6191650-6226325 GCF_000298275.1 Orycteropus afer afer
AGTCAAGTGCCTTAGGCACTATGCTACCAGAGCTCCTTCCATTAACTAGGTATATATCCTAAAGAAGTGAGAGTCATGACAAGAATAGACACATGCCCACCCATGTTCATAGCAGCACTATTTACAACAGCCAAAAGATGTAAACAACCTAGGTGTCCATCAACTGAGGAATGGATAACCAAACTTTGGTACATACACACAATGGAATACTACGCAACCCTAAAAAATAACTAGAATCTACAAAACATCACATAACATGTATAAACTTGGAGGACATTATGCTGAGTGAAATAAGTCAATCACAGAAGGACAAATATTGTATTAGTCCGTAATTGTAAAAGTCAAGGAAAGGTTTAGCTATGGAGGGAAATTTTCTTTGTTGGTTACCCGGGTGGGAGGGGAGGGAAAGGGAGGGAACGCTGTTAGATAGGTAGAGATGAGTATTGATTTGGGTGAAGAGAAGGACAATGTACCAAATGTGAGTGATCAATATAGTGGCACTGAGGAAAAGAAGACATAGAAAGGTACATGGGAGGTACAGACAACAAAGATGAACCCTTTTGCACATATAGTACTGCGCTGTTAGTGAAGGAAAACATGGGTATGCAGGTGGATAGATGGGTGGACAGGCTGAAACATTAGGTCTATGAAGTGGGGAGTGTCCCCAAGACCATGTATAGGGTTGCCAGACAATGGTTCTACAAGTGTATTTGTATGACCTGTAAGAATTCCCAGGTGTATAGTAGAGCTGACAAGAGACAAGGTTGTAGTCACTTCTTGGTCACAGCCAGCTACCCAGAAGGACCAAGTAGTTGAATCGGTGGGCTCTGGACCATAGTCACAGGGAACATCAAGCTCAATTAGCATAATGTACTACACAAAACATTATTCCACCTCCTACTTTGGCGAGTAGCAACGGGGATCTTAAAAGCTTGTAAGCAGCCATCTAGATGCAACAATGGGTCTCTCCTCATCCAGAGCAAAGAAGAATGAAGAAAACCAAAGATTCATGGAAACAATTAATCCTAGCAACTGGTACACCTATACGACTATGACACCAAAAGTAGATGGTACCTGGCTATCACTGTCAACCACTTGGAGGGGGATCTATGTAGAAGATCCTGGATAGAGAGGGAGAACAATGTGGAACAAAACTCAAAATCATTTGGGAAAAAAAAAAAGGGGGGGGGTAGGATCAGGTTTGCTGTCTGACTGAGCCTGGTGGAACCACTGAGACTATGGCCCCTAGCTGCCCTTCAGGTCTGGAATTGAACCCACACCTGTGGCTTACAGTCAAACAAAAGACAGGAGTAAGAGTTGAACATTTACCTGAGGTAAACACACTCCTTGGAGAGAACAATCATGGGAGAAAGAAGGGCTTTTTATGCACAGGGAGACAGCTCAGGGGGCAGAAGTACATGGAGGGATGGACACAGGGAAGAGGTAACTACAGGGAGAAGTGGGAGGGGAGCTGTTGTATAGGGGTAAATTGTAATAAATGTCATGAGACAAAGCGTATGTGAATTGCTGTACAGAAATGAATTTGCTCTGTAAATTTTCATCCAAATCACAATTGAAAAAAATAAATAAAAAGTAATTGCAGACATCTATCAAAAGAAAGATTAAAAAATCTTTTCGGAGACTCAGTACAGGCTTTCCCTGCTATCTGAAAGTTGAGCTTTCCTTCAAAACCTTTCAAAAGTCAAAATGGCATAAAGAAGCAGTTACTAGTAATTTATAAAGGAAAAAATTTTGAGTGTTCCGAGACCCAAAAAACAATCTACCAAATCATACCAAATAATACATAAAACCTAAAATAACACTAACATATAGTAAAAGCAGGGCTATGATAAATACACAGTCTACATGAAGTAGAAATAGCCTATACACAGTATAGTTTGCAGGGAAGGAGCTTGGCAATGCCACTCTCACTGACTGGTGTATACTCTGCCTCTCTAATGGCTCATGGCAAAATAAACACTGAATGCCAGTTTGTGAAAATCCTGTTCAGATTTCTTTCAGTTAGCTAAAGTAGAAACTAATGTAGGTCTTTTGTGAAAGCAAAATGGTGTAAAGTGAACTCTCAAAAAGCAGGGCAAACCTGTATCTCAAAAGATGTACGAATTCAGGACTCACCTTCTTGGAGCCCTGACACATTATAACACAGCGTCCCTCATCATCCTGCAAAGGGCGGTTGGCATGACCCACCATCTGAAGCACATCGTATATGGGGTAATCCACATACCTGGTAACAGAAGGGAGGAGGAAAAGGTGCATCAGCACACAGACCATATTTAGGAAGTTCTGACTCTCTGAAACATCAAAGTAAGATTAAAATACAAATATGGAGAGATGTTAAATTACAGCAAAACTCTTCTTTTACGAATTTTTGTGCTTAGGAACCAGTTTTACTCATTTACCCATACATCACTTTAGTTTTCAAGTGGAAGGGTTGTAAATTGATTATTCAAGGTCTTTGAGCCAAAGCTATGAACTGTTGTGCATAGGGTCACCATGAGTTGGAGTCAACTTGACGGCACCTAACAACAACAGTGCCAAAAGCAAAATAACTCTCTATATTAAAGGATCAAATATACTAATCAATTTCCCACCCCAAGAACAAATTTCCAGGAATGGGGCCTCCAGTATTGGCACCTAAGAAAAGGCAGAGCCTCCTTCTGTTCTGACCCACCCCTGCTCTTAGAGCCTTCATGCCTCCCTCACATCTCCTCTGAGACTGGTCCATCCTGGAAGACCCAAAATGCCCTAGAGTGTGCCCACCATCCCTAACCTCTCCGCTAGAAAGACACCCAAGTGTGGGACTCTCTAGCCAGCACCTTGAGAGCACCACACAGCCTTCAAGAGCAGAAACATCCAACAGTAATTAGGTTCAGAGGGTTCTATCTAAACAGAAAGCAGTAGGGCAATACTAGTTCATCATCAAACAAAAATCACTGTCAGCCTCCTGATGAACGCCTTCAATCCCTTGGCTATCTCCCATCTGGTCTGAACAAACAGGGGCATTAATAGTAAATACAATTATGTACCTATATGAATAGAATTTCAAGTCCCATAGAACACTCACTGGTGTTCCAAGCTTAGATGAGAACAGAATATGTTGACGTCAAATTGTATTTCTAATATGTTAATTAAGCCAATAAAGAGTAACTATATTTGAATTTCCTGATCCAATTATAAAAAAGAGATGTTTGGCTGACTGTTTAAAGGGCAAGCACAAGCAACATCCTATTGTAATTAACTTTTGTTGTTTAGAAAACCAAGGCTATAAAAGTCTATTTAATTAAAAAAAAAAAATAAAAAAAGGCAACTTCCCAAATTAATACCTATATATTTCACGAGCTATCAAGTTATCCAAATCTAAAAGTATATTAACACATTAAAATTGAGCCCATAAATTAAAACTCATTTAAAAATAATCTGGCTTTTTGGGAAAAAAATGATTATTAAACTTGTTCTGAGAAAACTCAAACCTTTCACTTCTTCACATAGATGTGTGACCCTGACCAAAGTCATTATTCCTAATCTATAAAATAAATAGGTTAACTCCATACATAATCATTAAAATCACTTCTGGCTCCGATTTCCTGTTTCTCCAACTTGTTCAAATATGAAAGGGCAGTCTCTATAAAAGCAAATGTGACTTTTAAGTTCTGAAACTAAAAATTCACAAACATGTGGCAGTGATAGCCTCAGCTATATGTTTATTTCTCCAACACCTTTTCTTCATAATATTTTTCCACCACCCCAATACCCATGGAATGAAAAAAAAAATTTTCAATTTTATTTTTTGATGTCCTATTAGTCATTTAGTAGGATATGACTTATTTATTAAGGAATATACCTATAATTGTGGCAAGCAAAATTGTAACTCTATTCCTGGAACCTATTCTCAGCCACCTCAGTATAACTTCCAGCAGCACTTGGAGGCAAAAAGAATGCCACCAGACAATGCCCCTGAAAATGTCCTCTTTAGACCTTCCATAATACATATGAGATTAGAATATATTCTTCGTAATATTGATTTCTGCATTTGCAAGATTTTACATTTATTTTAGGAGAGAAGTTTCTATTAATACAGAGTAATAATTATACTCACGCATGGATCTTGCCATTGTAGTACTGAGTATCCATAATGATCACCAGATGGGCAGCCACATTCATGCCCCAGCAGAGACTCCGAGAAGCCACTACCACCTGGATAGCCCCTGACCAACACAGTAGAGAGAAAGAGTGAGTTCAGAGCTCCCTTGGTGAAGCAGAATTTACCGCCTCCTGGGCAGACAGTGGCTTCTCTTGTGCTATGTTTCAAATTCAAAGCAAAGCTTCCAGGGAATGAGACCTAATATGACTAAAACGGCTAGAACAGTACCATGAGAAATAAGCCTATGTCATTATTGACTTGTAGGAGACTATCCTACAGGAAATGAGGTGATACTGAACAGAATCCAATGCCCAGGGAAGTAAGAGCTTAGATTACTGCCTGACAGACTTCCCCTGCACTAGAAAGTGCTAATGCCAACTCACTATGTGATGGCTCAATTAAAAAAAAATAATAAAAAAATAAAACCAAACCCACTGCTGTCGAGTGGATGCCACTCATAGCGACCCATTGGCCTTCCAAGGCAGTAAATCTTTACAGAAGTAGATTGCCCAGTCTTGCTTCCATGGAACGGCTGGTGGGTTTGAACCACCAGCCTTCTGGTTAGCAGTCAGATGCCTTAGGTACTATGCTACCAGAGCCCCTTGATGGCTCAACAGATGGCAACAAAATCAAGCTTTCTCTATACATGCCCCAAACCAGATAGATTCAAGGGCCAAAGAGTGATAGTATGTGATTTAGACAGAAACACCTCCACTGAAACTCCACTAAGCAGTGTGAAAATGGTAATGGTCTGCATGAAATGCCATCAGTAAACAAGAGACAGTGGTACACAGGGGGACTCAGAGCTCTACAATTTATTCCATCTCTAACAACTAACAACCTTGGGGAGCCTGGTATCCATAGAAAACCAGACTAATGGCCAAAGATCCTGGACTCTAGAAAACTAGGTTCCAAAAGAATGCAACATTATTTGCCTGTTTCTTCATCTAGCAGGTAGGGACAATACCTGTTCTACCTACATTACAAGGTTCTTGAGATAATCAAGTAGGATAACAAAAACAATCAGAAATATATTTTGAAAATGACTAGTAGACTATATAGGAGCTCTGGTAGTGTAGTGCCTAAGGCACCTGACTGCTAACCAGAAGGCTGGCAGTTCAAACCCACCAGCCACTCCTCGGAAGGAAGTTTGGGCAATCTACTTGCACAGTGATATTGCCTCAGAAACCCAAGGAGGGGTCGCTGTGAGTTAGGTCCGACTCAATGGCACATAACAACAACAACATCATCATCTACACTTTTAAGTTCAACAAACATCACTTGATGAAACCTTGGGATATAATCTTACTCTGAGCTGTGAGATTTTTTATGTTCTTACCTGAGCTGAAGAGCTGTTCGACCAGGCGTCGCTCCATGGGGCTGAGGCCCTCATGCAGATAGCCCACTCCATTTAACAGAGTCTCCTTGAGTGTGCTGTCACTAAGCTTCTCCAGGTATGGGATCAGATCCTTCTCAGTGCAGTGCAAGAATCTGGGCAACACAAGCACTGATTCAGTTCAGAGTGGGTCCAACCTCTGGCAAACAACCCTTCGAATTACAGTTCCTCAGCCACTACCCAGCACCCTCACATGAACAGAACAATTCATCCTTCTGAAGCCAGGTTAAGAACCTGAATTTGAAAAAGACGACCCTTTGGTATGGGCCAAGCTCACTTCAACACATATACCATTCCCCTGCATATATATCCTCACAAGCCAGGCCAGGTAAAAAGCAGTGGCTGTAGCCAGCAAGTTTTAACACTCAGGTAGACCCAGCCTTTACCTCTGTCGCTGAATATCCGCAGCACAAGTGGTGAGGATGTCAATTGCAGTGAGGCGAGTCTGCTTACGAGATGGAACAAAAACAATGACAGGCTTCTTGGGCGAGTGCTTGGTGATAGCATGATATACAGGCTTGGCCATGGACAGCAGGCGAGTTTGTGTATGGCTAATGTTGAAGCCCTAGAGACCAAGAAAAAAGAAAACAGAAAAAGGTTACAAGATCTGGGTAACTCGGTATTTGAAGCAGGTAGGAAGGGCAAACTTGGGTCCTACCTGGATGTGCAGCTCCAAGGGTACAGGGCGTACATTAGGGTGGAAGTTGAAAGTGGAAGTTGCACTACACCCCAGCCAATGGGCCACATCCTTAGCATTTGAGAGCGAGGAACTCAGTGCCACAATGCGAATGGGTCGCTCAATCTGGGAGGAGATGTAACGCATACGGGAGCAGATCACTTCTAAAACCGGCTGTGAAAGAGGGAGAAAGGAGTCATTGCAGGCATAGGCTCCCCTTCCTCTGCCCTTAGTTACCCTTAGTGAATAACCCAAAAGCCTAGAAATGACCTCATAAGTCTTCCTTCTAAATGGCAGCTCCCTTGTCTTTGGTCCCACACCCTCCAAAGCAGCCAATGTCCATTAAGTAATGCTATTTTCTAAAAGCACTACACATAATCTCACAGCCTCCCTCTGGAGTCAAGCAGCAAGAGGCAGAACAGCCTCAGTGCCAAACATAAGGCCCAATGCCAAGGTCACTTGGCCAGTTTCAGTCCCTCATCTGCACAGCAAGGTCAAGTCCATACCCCATTCTCGCCCCCAATAAGGTGGACCTCATCCACCACAAAGAGGTTGATATTCTGAACATTCTTGCGCTGCTTCCACCGCCGGGAAAGGATGTCCCACTTCTCAGGCGTGCTGATGATGATGTTGCCTTTGCCCAGGAGCTTCAGGTCTGTGCTAGTCTCCCCTGTCAGGAGCACCACCTTCTTGTTGAGCCTGTCCTGGAACTTCTCATACCAGTCCATATATACCTGGAGACAGGAGGAGAAACAGCAAAAAAAAAAAAAAAAAAAAAATCAGGAACATGAGCCATTTATTATGAGGAAAACCTGAGGAAGTCAAACAGAGAGACCTGCTGATCTACAGATCTCAAGCTGTTTTATAATCCTGCAACGACATGTAAGTGATGGGAGATCTCTCTAATACACACACTGAGAAAATGAACAAAGGAAAGAAAATAGTTTTGCCCTGTTGGTCTGGCATTTCAGGGTTGAGAAAACCTTGACCTGGAATCACTGATGCAAACAGCTCTGGGAAAATCCATGCATTAACACAGTTACACACCTGCTCTGCCAGAGCCTCCATGGGTGTGATGTAGACACAGCGCCCCTCCGAGTTTTGCAGCAGCATCCTCAGGATGGCAAACTCTGCACAGATGGTCTTCCCGCTGCCCGTGGGTGCCCCCACAAACACATTGTCATCACTATTGTATACTGTGTTAAACACTGAGAAGCAACAGAGAAACAGTGTTGAGTATCAAACAGAGAAGGCGATGCAGACTGGGACCAAGATCATTTATCAGAACAGAGGACTATGTAAGAAGGAAAGAGTGCTTGGGAGTCAGTCAATGGTGGAGCTGCAAACAATGCAATGTGACAGTGTGAGAGCCTCACACTACATTCCAGTTGGCTACTTCTTTCTTCTTCCTCATTTTCTACCCTACTATACATAAGGGAGGACCAGTCTTCCTTCTGCACAGTGGCTGGTGGGTTTGAACCACCAACCTTCTGATTAGCAGTCAAATGCCTTAGGACTACACCACCAGAGCTCCTTACACATAAGGGAAAGGAAAAGAGACCATGGTTAAGAGTTCAGGTCCATCCCATGGAGATTTACAAAATGACAACAGAAGGAAAGGAAGCCAGGCATCCTTCTCTATTGCTCTGCTAGGGTTCCCAGGGACTAGGATGCAGAACAAAAGGTTCTGCTTCTCCAACACTCTCCTATGTTTCCTGGAAAGAGTCTAAAATAGAAGGTAAGAGTCTTAAGCACTGGCATCAAGAATGAGTTAATATTCTTTCTGATCAGGGCCACAATAGTTGCTCCTGGATAGAATGGGAGAAAAACATGGAGAATCTACAACAGTAGAGAACAGAGGATTCTCTGAGACTATCACCCAGAGAACTCTTAAATCTATAACTAAGCCTATCCTGAGATCCATTTTAGAGAAACAGCAGAGTGGCACATAAAATAAAGGGTTTTACTTATAAGATTGGTGCCCTACTGAAATATTATCAGTATAAAACCAAATAGTCATTTCTCAAAAGTAAAGATAAGAAGATAAGGGGGCAGGTAAACTAGGGTACTAGAAAGGGTAACATATTCAAGGAGAATGTTGACACATTATAATAAACGTAACTAATGTCACTAAACAATTTGTGTGGAAACTGTCAATTGATAACCGAACTTATTATTTAAACTTTCACCAAAAACCAAAAAAAATATTACTTTAAAAAAAAAGACTGGGTTAAAATCCAAGTTCTACTATCTTTTAACAGCTCAATGGGGGCGCCTCTCTATGCCTCAATTTCCTCATCTATAAAATAAACCAAACAAATCTGTGGCCATCTAGTTGATTCTAACTCAAAGCGACCCTATAGGACAGAGTAGAACTACCCCATAGGGGTTCTGAAGCTATAAATCTTTATAGAAGCAGACTGCTACATCTTTCTTCCATGGAACAGGTCATGAGTATAAACTACTGATCTTTCAGTTAGCAGCTGAGCACTTAACCACTGCCCCACCAGGGCTTCTTATCTATAAAATAAACCAAATTGACTGCCATTAAGTTGATTCCAACTCATAGTGACCCCCACTATCCTTGGGTTTCCAAGGATATAAATCTTTACAGAAGCAGACTGTCTCATCTTTCTTCTATGGAGCTGCTGGTGAGTTCAAACCACTGACCTTCTGGTTAGCAGTCAAATGAAATGCCTTACCCACTATACCACCAGAGCATCTTTATCTATTAAAAAAAAAAAACCCTCAAACTCACTACCATCAATAGATTCCTATTCATAGCAACCCCCTTTGTGTTTCCAAGGCAGTAAATCTTTACAGAAGTAGAATGCCCAGTTCTTCTTCTGCAGAGTAGCTGGTGGGTTTGAACCGCCAACCTTCTGGTTAGCAGTCAAATGCCTTAGATACTACCCTACCAGAGTTCCTACTATAAAATAGGACAAATAATAGCATCCCAAGCAGTAAATCCCTCAGTATTGGTGGAAGGAATAAAGGAGAAAATACTATGATGTACCTAGCCATGTACTTAGAACACAGTGCTCTGAGAATGTGATGGGGGAGGAGGAGCTCAATCAAATGCCTGCACACTCTGGTTCAACAACTGAGCATCAAGGGCAGTCATCCAGCTACCTAAGCCTGAGAAATGACAATGTGCAGTGATAAAACCTTGTTCTACTGACCCTTCTCAGTTAGATGTGCAAAGCAGCAAAGCAAATTTAACAGTAATCAAGGGCTCCTGGGAAAGAAAAATGTCCTGGTGTGCACAAACATTGGCTTTGATGAGCCCTCAAGCCTACCAAACACCTGAGCACCCTACTTTATCTTCCTGGCACAGAACATACCTGTCTCTAAACCAAAAAACCAAACTCACTGTCATAAAGTTGATGTGACTCACAGCAACCCCTCCTTGGATTTCCAAGGCAGTATCTCTACGGAAGTAGACTGCCCAATCTCTAGGTGACCTTAAAAGGTTTCACAATGGACCACCCAGAAACGGAAACACCTACCTTGGGTCTGGATAGGGTTGAAGAAAGGAAATTTATCTTGATAAAGGCTCTCAAAAGCACTGTTTCTCAGAGCAGACACAGGTAAGGGCTGCAAATCCAAAAGCTCAGTTGGAGGTGGGTACTTCTCTGGGAGGATCAGGTGCCGGAAGGAGACAGGAAGCTGGGTCTCACAAGCTGCCAGGGAAGAGACGGGAATGGGAATAAGCATTCCACTCTTTATTTAACACACTTCCAAAGCCCCTTCATGAACACTGGAAACCCCACAGCTGCATGTTACCACTCTATCCCCAACAAAGTGAAAATCAGTACACAGTGCAAGACATTCTAATTTTCATGGACTCCAGACTTCCTGTAGTTACGAAGGTTGGCTAAATCCCTGAAACTATTGCCCTGAGATAATCTTTAAACCTTAAACCAAAAATATCCCCTGAAGTCTTCTTAAAAATAAGTAACAGTTTAGCTTAACGAGTAAAAAGTCTGCCTTGAGCATTATGCTCTTTTAAAAACTATCTGTATAGGATCAAAGCAACAACAATTCAAAAGATTTAGACAGGAAACTTAGTGGACAATGAATTTATGTTAATGAGGGAGGAACAATTCAGAAAATGAGGGTGGGAATGGTTTCACAATTAGAAGAACATAATCAATCTAACTAAATGGGACATGTACCAACTGTTAAACTGGTGTATGTTCTGCTGTGTATATTCTCAACAACAACAAAACAAAAAAATTGTATTCAAAGGAAAAAAGTGCCAAATATTCTTATAACTGCCCTTGGAGGACATGGTCCTAAGGGCTCTGGAGAGGAGACACACTTACAGAGCCAGCGGTCAGACACTACTCGGATGAAGTACTGGGGAGGCAGCGGTTCAAAGACAGGCACGAAAAACGTAATGAGGTGCTCATCCTGGGCATATTTGGCCTTGAGTAGGAAGTACTCATGGTGCAGAATCACCTCACTGTCCACATCCTCCACCAGAATCCAAAATGCCTCTGATGAACCATGGACCTGCCAACACAAGCACAAGTGAAAGGACATGAGCCAGCAAAGGAGCTCAGCCCCTCCAATCCATCTCCTGAGAATCACGCTGAAGCCAGTCCCTCTGCCAAACAACACCTTACTTTTTCATCCCACTGGAAATCTGGTGTGATGGTCAGCTCCACTTTCAGGGTAGAGCGTGTGATAGGCTGCAGGTGCACTGACAACTCCAACTTGGGAAAGAGGTGGACATATTTGTGGATGGTTTTCCCCATCTTTGGCATGCGGATAAGCTCGCCTATAGGGAAACAAGAGTCAATACAGGTGCTGTAGGCCAGTAAGCCTAATATACCTGCAAACTGGGCCACTGTGGAAAAGCGGCAGACTCTACTACAAGAAGCAGGTTCACCTCTTCACTCTCAGTGAAACCCAGAGGCTTCAAAGTCTCAAAACCAAGATTTAGCCTAGTACTTCAGTAGGGCATGAAGAGCACAAGGCATAGGGACTAGGAAAGTACAAAGGCTTAAAGTCTCCAGGGCTCTAAGGACAAAAAGGATGAAAGCTTCCCACATACCTATCTCATTATGATTCAGGTCATACAGACGCTCAAAGGGGAAGTTTTTCTTCTCTATCTTTTTCACTACTTCCTCAGGAAGTTTCCGAAACTGGCGTAGAGGACACATGGACTGCCACCTATCCAGAAAGGGCACAAAGGTTGTTAGTACCTTCTGTGGGGCCTCTAACAAAATACCTTGATCATAACTTGTAAGAGATTAGCCACGACTACACAAAACACATCATTAAAGACATTCAAAATTGTGCCAGCAATATGACCCAAGAGTCACCACTTGTCACACCTTTCAGACCCACCCCAAAGGCTCTTTCCTCTTTTCAACTCCCACTCAGATTCATGTCATATTTTGTGCATCAGAACCAGAGATCCAGGACTTTCCCATCACAACCATCAGACTAGGAATCCCAGATCACGGTGATCAACTCCCAGCTTACATGCGTTTGTCAATCATTTTGCAGAGATTCAGGGTCTTGTCTGTAAGTTGCGCCCAACCTCGGTTCAGGACAATTTCAAAGATTGCACGCATCAAGCGACCAGCCGACTGGGGAAACAAAGCATTTGCTCTGTTAAGTCTCAATTATCACCAAAAACACAGGATTTTTTTTTTTTTAAATAAAAGTCTCAAATATTCCCAAGCTTAATTAAACTGCATATATAGCTTAACTACCTTAAACACAAATCTATCACTCCTACCAACTCAAAAGCAAAATTCCTTCTATGATAACTCTTTTCATTCTATATAACTGGTGTTTATTACGAGGAACTCAAAGCACTCAGATGCTAGCAAAGGGCCAGAACTTGAACCTATTAGCTGCTCCTGGGGAAAAAGATGTTAGTCTGCTTCTGTAAAGACTTACAGCATCGGACTACAGGGTCACTATGAGTTGGAACTGACTTGATGGCAGTGGGTTTTTGGGCAAATGAGAAGTAGAAAAGTGCTGCTTATCGTACTTTTTAAATTTTATTGTGATTTGGATGAAAGTTTACAGAGCAAATTCATTTTCCTTACAGCAGTTCACATATACTTTGTCTCATCACATTGACTGTAGTCTCCCACAATGCAACAGCTCTCCTCCCACTTCCTCCCCATAGCCACCTCTTCCGGTGTCCTTTCCTCCCATGCACTCCTGCCCCGAGCTGTCTCCCTGTGCATACACAGCCCTTCTATTCTTCCATGATTGGGCTTTCCAAGGAGTATATCTACTTAGTATAAATGTTCAGCTCATAAGCCTGCCTGTCTTTTGTTTGACTGGAAGCCACAGGAGTGGGTTCAATTCCAGACCTGAAAGGCAGCTAGGGGCCATAGTCTCAGGGGTTCCGCCAGGTTCTGTCAGACCAGCAAACCTGGTCCCCCACCCTTCCTTTTTTTTTTTTTAATGATTTCTGAGTTTTGTTCCACATTGTTCTTCCACTCTATCCAGGATCTCCTACACAGATTCCCCTCCGAGTGGTTGACAGTAGCTGGGCACCATCTAATTCTTCTCGCATAGTCACATAGACTGAGGATCACATGGTGTACCAGTCCCTTGGACTGTTTCCATGCATCGTTGGTTTTCTTCATTCTTTTTTTGCTCTGGACGAGGAGAGACCCATCGTTGCATCTAGATGGCCGCTTGCAAGCTTTTAAGATCCCAGTCACTACTGGTCAAAGCAGGATGTGGAACAATGTTTTTGTGTAGTATGGTACACCAATTGAGCTTGATGTCCCCTGCAACTACAGTCCTGAGCCCACAGATCCAACTACTTGCTCCCTCTGGGTAGCTGGCGGTGGCCAAGAAGTGACTACAACCTTGTCCCTTGTCAGCTCTACTATATACCTAAAAACTCTTACAGAACATGCAAATATACTTGTAGAAACACTGTCTGCCAACCTTACAAATGGGCTCACTCCCCTATGCATAGACATACCTAATCATTCAACCTATCCACCCATCTACCCATAGATCAGTGTTTGCCATCACTGACAACACAGTACTATATGTGCAAAAGGGTTCATCTTTTGTTGCTTGTTACCTCCCATGCACCTCTCTACGTCTTCCTCTTTCTCCATGCCACCGTGTTGATCACTCACGTTTGTTATTGTACAACATTTTAACCTAATGTTCACAGCATGATTTGAAAGTTTTTGGCTCAGTTAACATTTAGGATTCTAGCAAGAGACAAGATGCACTGATCTATCTACCTTTACACACAAAGACGAAGAGTAGCTTTGCCATTTCTGGATTTATTTATGAACCCCATAGTCACAGTGGGCAATCACTTCTCTACAGGGAAGCACACATCGTCCTATGGATCTGTCTCTCTGAGCGTCTATGCACCCTCCCCAGCATTCTCTCTTATGGCTTTACCCCTTTCCCATCTGCTCAAGATTAGTAAACCAGAGTGGATGTACCATATATTCATCAACCAACTGGCCAAGTAGAACAAAACTAAGCATTCCTTCTATATCAATAGTGCCAGACCTACTTTCCCCAAGATGCACAGGACACAATAAACTGAAACTGTCTGTTTAGGCCCCTTCTCCCAGCCTAGCACAATTCTGACCTCACCTGTGTAACATACACCATGTCAGCCATTAGTGCAAAGCCCTCCAATTTCAGCTGTGAGATGAAAGCCTGTAGGAGGACATTGATCTGGAAAAAAGCAAGATCAGCTCAGAAGGAAACCAATCACTTAACAATACAAGGCAGTGAATGACATCTCTGCTCTGGTAAGATCTTCTATAGCTTTTGATTTATAAACATTAAATAATCATTACCTCATATAAAATGAACATATAAAGATGCAAAAACTGAAAGAATCGAGCAGGTTACCAAGCACAAACCCAAATTTAAGCTTCATCTTTTAGGAGATTATGAAAACTACCTGGACCTTATCCCAAGCAACAAGGACTCACCTTTGCACTGGGTTCCTCAATGCTCTCCTTTACGGGGATGGGCACCCTCTCCAACAACTTCTGCAGCTCCAGCTTCTCTTCCTGCCACAAAAAGGGAATAGGTCAAAAACAAGCCAGGTGGCCAAGGAGAAAAACCATCTACCTTCTTCTCAAGGAGTACTAACTCCCTATCCTCGCATGCTTCTGAGGCTTACCTCTCTCACAGTGATGTTCTTGAACTCTGAGGACAATGAGAAGACTCTGAAAAGTTCAATCTCACTCAGGGTGGGCTTCAACAGCTGGTTGTAGGTCTGCACTGTATCATTGGTGATATAGTAGTGGCTGGCTATACGGCCAAGTTCTGTCACCTAAAGAAAAGGAAGGCTTGATCCAAAGCTGACCATCAACAAGCTCAAACCCCTACCTGTGGATAGTAAATACCCATGGGATGACCTCATAGCAATACAGGTGACTGGCCGAAGCACAAGAAGAAAGCTGGCATAATAAACCAACTTACTTAAGTCCATAGAGGGGAGGAAGCACTGTCAGATATTATTTTATCATTTTGAAAGTTCCGAGGTTCGAAGTGCACAATCTAGTTCTCACTCATTTAATTTGTACTATTCCAAGCAGTGGGAGATAGGGAATACACAAATCAAATTGAAAAATTTTCTCCTGGACTGCTGTATGAAAAGTGAATTTACTCTGTAAATCTTCACCCAAATCAAAATAAAATTTAAAAAAAAAAAAAATTTTCTCCTGGGCCTATAAAAGCTTGCCTCAAAACTCTCATCCTACTCACCTGGAAGTTGCCTGTTTTCTTGTCATACTTGACCAGATTGTTCTTATCCAGCATCAAGGCTGCAGTGTGAACCAGATCTAGTCGGCGCTGGTCCAGCAAGGGATCTCCCTTGAGGTCATCATGAGAGATACCATAGAGGGTTGGGGATCGGAGCATTCGAATATAGAGGTAGGCATAGCCCAGCCAGTTCACTGCATCCTACAAGAAACAGCATGAGGAGCTCCTGACACCCAAATGGTAAGCTCTCATGGCTTACTTACAAATCATTTCTCAATTATAAAAATATATATATCATCTTCTGAAAGCTTATATTTAATTATTTAAAAAAAAAAAACAGGATCCTTTCCAACACCTTGGTAACAAAAGGAGCTACAGGCAGTCCCCAGGTTATAAATGAGATCAGTTTCTGATTGCATCTTTAAGAATCTGTAGGTCAGTCAGAACAAGCGCTTCAGTTATTATCTAGCCTCACTTTAGTGCAAAGAAAAGGCCTGAAGCTTTTTCAATGATTTAAAAGCAGCACATGCAAGTGAAGGTGACTATAATTAAGAATCTATTTTGGGTAGGGGTTGATTCAATCGTTTCAAAGCAGGGCTTTAAACCAGTTCTTCCTGGTTCAGTCATGCTAAGGAAGCTCAAAGTTGATGGCGCCCCACTCCAAGGTGGCAGCTAACTACAACATTTTGAACGTGTGTGGCTCTAAAGTCCTGCCAATAATCCAATCTCATACATCAGGGTCCTGAAAAGGTTCACTATACTTTTTCCCAGTCTTCTATTCCAGGGCTTCGACCCATAATAATTCCCATTCTGGTTACCATGACAAATTACCCAAACTGAAAATTCAAGTCTGTTCCTGTTTTGCTACATCAGCCATGACAGAATCAGTTTGAAGCCCTGCATTAAAGGGCAAGTAAGAGTTGCCTACAAGTCAGACACCTGTAACTCAAGGACTACCTATATTAGCCACAGACCCAAGAATCTTCTGAGACAATGCTTACAATGATGGTAGAGGCACAGGGATAGAGGACCCTGGATGTTGGCTGGCCAACAGTACCACAACAGGGACCATCCCTCCCTGGTACTTTGACTTCTCTAGAAAAGGCAAAAAACCCCAAAGGCAAAGCCCTTCCCTACCTTTGCGTTCTGAACATTTCCCAGTACGATTTCTGCATTGAGCATATCAGGCAGCTTTGATACCATCTGACTCTCAATAGGAAGCTGTTGATTGAGAAGAGACAAGTAGTACTGCAGCTCTCCATGAGATGTGATGAGTATGCCTTCACCCTTGGTGTCATACTGAGGTCTTCCGGCACGTCCCAGCATCTAGGTCACAGACAGTAAACAAAGGGCTACAGCAGCAGAGCTTCTGGGTTTGGTTTAGGGCTTCTACATTATAAAACTTGGCCTTTGCTTGGTCTTTCCTGCATCCTTGCATTTCATGCACTAGATACTTTCCCCCATGGAGAACTAACACAAAGGTTCTGTACCTGTAGAATATCCAGAGCTCCCAGTTCTGTCCAGCGCCCCTTCTCCGGACTGTACACCTGGGTGCCTTTAATGATGACTGTATGTGCTGGGAGATTCACACCCCAAGCCAGAGTTGCTGTGGAAACTAACACCTATAGTGGCAAAGCAAAATAATAAGGGAAACAGACATCACCAGCAGATGATCAGTATCGCTCTCTAGATAATTTGCCTTGTTAGAGCTTCTAACAGGACTAAGGTCTCAGTACTTGTCAATGTGACACCAAAATAAAGTGGAAAGGGTTCCTTGAATTCCTCATCTATTCAAGAATTAACATTTCAAGGTTCCAAAGACAACTAAGAGTCATAAGTGCTAACCTGTATTTATCAACTTTAGGTTAGCAGACAAAAATACAAGCAGTCCCCAGGTTAAGAACATCCAACTTATGGACAATTCCTATTTGCCCTTTAACACAGGACTTCAAAGTGATTCTGTCATGGCCAACAAAGCAGAACAGCAACAGGCCTCAATGTTCACAACTTGGGTGATTCGTCACCTACCCAGAACGGGAAAAATTATGGGTCAAAGCTTTGGAATGAGAGACTCAAAAGAGGCAGAGTGAGCACTTTCAGAAGCCTGATGCTGAGACTGGATGATCAACTGGTAGGACAGCAGGGAACCACACACGTTCAAAGCCATCTTTGAGCTTCCTCAGCTATGACTGAATGGAGAAGAACCAGTTCAAAGCCCCACTTTGAAATTACTGAACTCCTACTCACAACAAATTCCTCACCACAATCACCTTCACTTGCTGCTTTTAAGTCACTGAAAAGGGTTCTAGTCTTTTCTTATACTAAAATTAAGCTAAGTAAGAACCGTATGCACCTATACTGACTAACTTACAAATTCTTAAAGACACAGTCAGGATCTGATCTCATTAATAACCTGGAGACTGAATGTGTAGGTTATTTTGAAAAAGAGAATGAACAAAATCCTGACTTTACAAATGTATGTTTGGAGTTCTGTTGGTACCAAATGCTTACACATTGCTATGCTTTTTAGACACTTTCCTAAACTCACTCATATTCCCTCATACAATACATGAAAAGATGGAAGAGGTGGTACTAAGTAATGTTTATTATATCTACCACAACCGTCTGACCAAAGCTCCCTAAGCCAGAGACAAACACCAAGGGTAAACATATGGCACATTCTTTCACACAGCATGTTTCTGCTCCCCTAAAAGCTTTGTCCACCCTCACCTGAATGTGTTTGTCAGCAAAAAGATCCTCCACAAGTGTTCGGTCAACTCTGGTCATGCCAGCATGATGGATAGCAAAGCCATATGGCAGAAGATCCTTTAGCTCCAGGTTCTGCAGAACAGAAACAGCACCATGATACAATCACAGGGGAGTTGTCTAGGACCTTGATTGAGCCAGTTACCTGGTAGGAATAAGAACCTGGGGCTGGCCCTCGTCACCTTGCACTGTTCAGCTTCTGTCCGAAGGACTTCTGTGGAGGCTGAGCCCTCTCTCAGAAATAGACCCAGGGTGTCCTTCTCTAGGCACATGTCCCGGATGGCCCTGGCTGTCTTCCCAGTCTCTTTCCGGGAGTGGACAAATACCAGAACCTAAGGAGAAATCAAAGTTTGCTACAGTCAAGAGACATAGTTCCAAGAGCCACTCTCATAGGCCCAGGGCACCAGCCAGCAGGAAGCAGAGGCTGCACCATTCATTATAATGCCAGACACCAAGGTCTTGAAATGAGGAGAAATGGCAGGAATAAGAGCTAGCTCAGAAGCCTAGCAACAGGGCTAGCAAGACTCTAAACACTGAGTCCTAGAACTCTGTATGCAACTAAATACACTACGGATGCAAACGCAGGAATCTCAACTAAGAATCTGTGTTTAGGCACTTGACAAAATTCCAGAACTAATGAAAAATATGCCTGCAAAATAAAAGCTAAATTATTATGTGAAATAGGTACAGTCCTTTTTTCAAAGGCCTTACGAAGTAAGTCCTAGCATGAGACTGGTACCATTCTATAGAAAATAAAAAGCCCTCCTAGTATGCACTGCCAAGAAAAGATTACTCTTCGTATATACTCTTATGCTTTTTTTTATCAAGTAAAAGTACATAACCTGTCATTTTTCCTTGCTTTTTCTTAGTTAACATGGTTAAATTCTGTACTCAAGTGAAGAACTTGTATGTTACACTAACTTTTTGGTAAAATGTCCTCATTCACTAGTTTTTATTTTTCATCTTTTAGTGTATGCATTTTTAGTATAAGTTGTCCCAAAGATTTTATGTGGCAGTCATATAAACAAAAGCGTACAGTCCTACATACCCAATAACGTAGATAGAAAGACTGATTATCTGGACCCAGGGATTTCCTTTTTGGGAGCTTTTCAATTACAAATTCAATTTCTTTGACTCTATTTCACCTTGGCTGAGTTTTAGCAGTCTGTAGTTTTCTAGGATTTGGTCCATTTCTCCTAATGTCAAATTCATAATATTCCATATTTTCGTTTTGAAGAGCTTGGGTGGCATTAACGATTAAAGCATTTGACTACTAACAAAAGGTTGGCAGTCTGAACACACTAGCTGCTCTAAGGGATAAAATGAGGCAGTGTGCTTCTGTTAAGTATTTATAACCTTGGAAACCCATAGGCAGTTTTACTCTGCCCTAAAGGGTGGTGGTTCAAACCCATCAGCCACTTCTTAGAAGGAAGGCTGGGCAATCTACTTCCGTAGTGATACTACCTCAGAAACCCAAGGAGGGGTCACTACAAGTCAGACCAACTCCATGGCAGTGAATTTGGTTTTTTAAAGGGTTGCTATGAGTCAGAATCAACTCGTTGGCAATGGGTTTCGTTTGTTTTTCTTTTTAATCTTTTTAAAGGCCGCAGGATCTGTGATTGTGTCTTATTTCATTCTTGACACTGGGTGATTTGTGTTGTTTCTTCTTCCTTTTTGTCAGTCTTGTCTGATCATCAAGTAATAAAGAATTCAAAAAAACAGAGTTGAAAAATAGCAAAAGATCATGAACCCACCTGGTTTTTTCCCGCATGCTCCATGATTTTCTCATAGACTATTTCATTCATGATCTGGAAACGCTTGATGGCTTTTTTCTCTGTGATGCCTACGTAAGTCTGTTCCAGAGGCACTGGGCGGAAACTAGAAGTTCAACAGTTATACAAGTGAGGATTCTGGCAGAGAAATACCATTTGACCCAGCCATTCTATTACTAGGTATATATCCTAAAGTGAGAAAACCAAGACAAGAACAGATATATGCACACCCATGTTCATCACAGCACTATTTACAATAGCCAAAAGATGCAAACAACCTATGTGCCCATCAACAGAAAAACAGATAACCAAACTACAGTACATACACACAATGGAATACTGTGCAACCCTAAAGAACAATGTAGAATCTGCAAAATATCGAATAACATGGATGAACTTGGAGAACATTATGCTGAGTCAACTAAGTCAATCACAGAAGGACAAATAATGTATTAGTCCGTTGTTGTAAAAAGTCAAGGAAAGGTTTATACATGGAAGGAAATTTTCTTTGTTAGCTACCAAGGGTGGGAAGGGAGGGGTGAGAACACTGTTAGACTGGTAGAGACAAGTAGTGGTTTGGGTGAAGAGAAGGGCAATGTACCAAATGTGAGTGATCAACATGGTGGCACTGAAGAAAAGGAAGACATAGAGGTACATGGGAGGTACAGACAACAAAGATGAACCCTTTTTCACATACAGTACTGCATTGTCAGTGAAGGCAAACATTGATCTACAGGTGGACAGATGGGAGGACAGGATGAACTATTAGGTATGTCTATGCAGGGGGGAGTGTGCCCATGACCATGTATAGGGTTGGCAAACAATGTTTCTACAAGTATATTTGCATGTTCTGTAAGAATTCCCAGGTATATACTAAAGCTGACAAGGGACAAGGTTGTAGTCACTTCTTGGCCACAGCCAGCTACCCAGAGGGAGCAAGCAATTGGACCTGTGGGCTCGGGATTATAGTCCCAAGGGACATTAAGCTCAATTGGCATAACATACTACACAAAAACATTGTTCCACATCCTACTCTGGCGAGGAGCCTCTGGGATCTCAAAAGCTTACAAGCGGCCATCTAGATGTAATGATGGGTCTCTCCTCGTCCAGAGCAAAGAAGAATGAAGAAAACCAAAGACATATGCAAACAATTAGTCCAAGGGACTAGCACACCACGTGATCTTCAGCCTACATGACAATGAAACCATTAGAACTAGATGGTGCCTGGCTACCACTGTCAACCACTTGGAGAGAGATGTATATAGGAGATCCTGGAAAGAGTGGGAGAACAATGTGGAACACAAAACTCACAGTCATAAAAAAAGGGGTACCAGGTTTGCTGGTCTGATAGAACCGGGTGGATCCACTGAGACTATATATAGCCCCTAGCTGCCCTTCAGGTCTGGAACTGAACCCATTCCTGTGGCTTCCAGTCAAACAAAAGACAGGCATTTGAGCTGAACATTTACATTAGGCAAATACACTCCTTGGAGAGATCAATCATGGGAGAATAGAAGGGCTGTGTATGCACAGGGAGACAGCTCGGGGGACAGAAATACATAGGAAGGAAGGACACAAGGAAGCGGTAACTATGGGGAGGAAGTGGGAGGGTAGCTGTTACATTGCGGGAAGTTGTAGTCAATGTTATAAGATGCATGTGGGTTGTTGTATGGAAAATGAATTTGCTCTGTAAACTTTCACGCAAATCACATTAAAAATTTTTAAACAAACAAAAAACCCAAAGGCCCTTCTAAAGCTAATCCAATAGAGCTCTCTGGAAAAGTGGAAGGAGAATAGGAAGGTTGCCCTGGCTTAACTTTCCAGAGTCTTTTTTCTTATACCTGTTATCAAAGTAGAAGAGCCCCTTGGCAGGATCAACACGCAGAAAGGTGGCAACATCTTCATAATTGGGGAGAGTAGCACTAAGACCAATGAGTCGAACATCTTCTTGAGTCATCTCAATGTTTCGGATGGCCCTGGCCACCAAAGCTTCTAGGACAGGACCTCTATCATCGTGAAGAAGATGGATCTCATCCTAAGGAATGGAGAGGGCAGCAAATGAACTCTAGGACTAAAGAAACCTAGCCCCCTTTCCTGCGACTAATACCGTTTTGTAGGCATATAACTTAACACACTTAATAAAGAAGAGAGAGTATCCCAATCCAGGACTTGTTATACACCCAAAGGAAAAAGACAATATTCATCCTGAAATACTCAATGAAGTAACATACTTTGACCAATAGTTCTTTGCTTACATTCAGTGAAACACAACAGCTTTACAGGGGGAAAAAAAAAAAATACTTCGGGTAAATAAGTTCCTAACTCTACTCGAAAGTAAATGTTTTCACTAAATATGAAGCTCCTGATTAGACCATGCTTTTCTCAAGTTATCCTTACCAAGGACCCTTACTGAAGCATTTATTCTTACCAAGAACAGCAGATACCATACACCAGATGTTAAGTTCCTCAAATTTTAGCATGCATAAAAGGGATTTTGTTAAAATGAAGATTTTAATTCAGTAGGTGTGGGATGGGGCCTGAGATTCTGCATTTCTAACAAGTTCCAACTCAATTCTGCCACTGCTGGTCTGTGACTCAGGCCTTGAGAAGCAAGGCTCAAAGGCAGAGGTTGGCAAACTTTTTCTTAAACGGTAGAGGGGAGTGGGGAATGACTGCTAATAGGTACGGGGTTTCTTTTTGGAGTGATGAAAGTGTTCTGGAATTAAGACAGTAGTGCTGGTTGCACAACATCATGAATACATTAATATCCACTAAGTTGTACACTTAAGAAGATAAATTTTATGTATGTGAATTGTTTTATAGTTAAACAAATCATGATGGCTCTTATTATCCTGGTCATTACCATTTTTATATCACACCATCCAGAGTACAGATTGTGATTTTCTTCTGATTACATATTTTAATTTGTGGGTCATACAATCTCTGCTGCAAAATAGTCAAATCTGCCATTGCACAAAATCAACCACAGACAATACACAGGTGAATGGCATGACTGTGTTCCTCCTAAAAAAACTTTATTATAAAAACAGGTGGCCACAGAGATCAATCCTGCTCTACAGCAATGAAAAGCAGTACGTAAGGTTCCTTTGAAACTCAGTCATTCATTTCTGGGTGCTTCTGCATATATGGATCACAAAATCCTGACTTCTGAATCATTCACTCTGAGAATTTAATAGTTAATGAAAAGCCCTTTAATATTCTGGGAGCACACAATTAGCTTTCTGTTTATATTTATTTCAAAACATTTCAGACATAAAATATATATAAAGAATATGGCAAACACCATGTACCTACTGTGAAATTTTTCAGTAACAGACAAATCTCATTTAATGGTAGTAACAAAGCTGACATTGGTTATCACTATAAGGTGAGTGACTAAGAAAATGCAGCGTAGAAACAGGGTTAAACCTAGCAAACCCTCCTTGACCAGGACTGGTCTCTGCAGTCTCATAAGCATGCCCTACTCACCAGAATGATGAGTCGCACCAGCTGGGTGTAAGTTCGCTCCCCTCCCTTGCGAGTAATGATGTCCCACTTCTCAGGGGTGCAGACAATGATCTGAGTGGCACTGATCTCTTCCTTGCACAGCTGGTGGTCTCCAGTCAGTTCTGCAACAGTGATGCCGTATGTGGCCAGGCGCTGGTGGATGAGAGGTGTGTCAGGCAAGAATGCTTAAAGGGGGCCTCAACACTACACCTTTTAGTCTAGAAGCTTTAGTACAGGATACTTAAGAGTAGATATTAATCTATCAGGTAAATAAATGTCAGTATTAAGAATTGAATTATGTTCCCGCAAAATATGTGTCAACATGGCTAGGCCATGATTCTCAGTATTATGTAATTAGCTTCTACTTTGTGATCTGATGTAATTCTCCTTTGTGTTATAAATCCTAACCTCAATGATGTTAATGAGGAAGGATTAGAGACAGTTATGTTAATGTGGCAGGATATAATCTACAGAATTCTATTGTATCTTTTGAGAAAAAAAAAAGATTAAACAAGTGAACAGAGACCAGAGGGACCTTGGTACCACCAAAAAAGAAGAGCCAGGAGCAGAGCGTGTCCTTTGGCCCTGAGGTCCCGGCACTAAGAATCTCTAGACTCAGGGGAAGACTGATGCCAAGACACATAGGGATCTCCAAGGAATGTCAGGCCCATAGATGTTGAAAAGAGATAAGGACCTTTCCTCAGAGCTGTCAGAGAGAGAAAGCCTTCCCCTAGGGCTGGCACTCTACTGTTGGACTTCTAAACTTCCTAAATTGTGAGAGAATAAATTTCTATTTGCTAAATCATCATGGAATTTCTGTTATAGCAGTACTAGATAACCAAATAGCAGATTATATACACATATATTCCTAAAATAAACCCAAGTTTACACTCAGGCAAATAAAGCTGACAAAGGATCTGAGAGCTCAGCACAAAAGAGGGAGAAATGGAAACTAGGAGATAACCCAGACCTGCAACAGCACCACTATTCTTCAATAATGCAAATGATACCAACTGGGGAAAATTACTATGCAGAGGAGGAAAGAAGGATGGCAAACCCTTGTAGGAGTGCAATACAGTCCAGGACATTTTTGCTTCAGAAACTCTATCCCTAGGCCAAGTTGCAACTTTGAAAAGGGGAAAAAAAAAAATGACTGAGTGAGGCATTCCAGAAATGCCCTAACAGAATGTGGAGGGCAGTGGTGTAAGCAGCAGAAATATACCATGCCTGTTCCAATACTTTGAAAGCGGCACTCGATATCTTCTGCGGGAAAATTCTATCGCCTTACCTTTCCAAAACTGCCGACCATCTCCTGCACCAAGGAACGCATGGGAGCAATATAGATAATCTTGAAATCATCCACATTGATAGTTCCATCCATGTTAATGTGTTTTCCTATTTCTCGAAGCATACACATCAGGGCTACATTGGTCTTACCAGCACCCTGTGACAAAGACCAAGGATGAGATGCTATGTCTATCTGATTATGCTCAATGCCTTCTCTACAACAGAAAATAGAGCATGTCATGGGATTTTTTTTGCGGGGGCAGGGGTTTGATGGAGAACAATCCTTCTACCAAAAATATATACCACATTCCACAAGAAAAAAACCATCAGGGCAGTGCTTACAGTAGGTGCACACAGCAGCAGATTCTCATCTGTCTCCAGGGCAGCACGGTAGAGCTTACTCTGGATCCGATTCAGTGTTTTGAAGCCCTCAAATCCAGCCTGGGCGTATTTTGGCAACTTCTCCACTGGAAGCAGTTGCTAGAAGGAAAAAATGCTATTCACATTAGGGTTGACAGCATCCTTGAGCAAACTGTTTCTGCAGGATAGTCAGGATTTCACTTCCTAACCACCTCCCTGCATAACACTCCAATGAAGGCCAGTCCAGAGAGCTCAATATTATCCTCTGGGCTCAAGATCATTACAAGAAAACTCTGAAGCAGCATCCAATTCTGGAATAAACCAGCAGACAAGACCACATTTTGATCAATCAGCTGAAATCCAAACTGTGTATAAGGTGAACTGAGCACAGAACTGAGAAAAGCAATTTACTCACTTCTTCTGAGCCAAAGGGTTTGGGCTTCAGAGCAGGCACATGGACCTCTTCATAGCCCTTGCGCTGGCGACGGAAGGATCCATCAGGAAGCTGACAGCGTTTATTGGCCATGAAGTGGCTCCCCTGAGTAAAAACCAGGTCCTCCAAGTCCAGAACCTGTCGTGGAGCCAGTGCCTAGAAATATGAAAAACAAAATCACAAAGGAAACGAACAAACTGAGCAAATAGGTTTTCTAACCACCACACTTCTAGAGATGGCTCTGATAACTACCTCTCCACCCTGGTCCAAATCAATGGTTTCCAGATCTGTGTCCATTCGAGACTGACGGACTCGTTCTCTCCGAGACCTTTCCTCCTATGTTGGAAAGATAATAATAATAAGTAACTAGTCATTACCATCCTAGGTTCTTGGACTTTTCAGTCCTGAGCTTGACGGATAAGATGTTGACTATTAAATTCCCAAACAGAATGGCTATCCTTTTTGTTCAGACACTGCCACAGAAAATACCAAAATAATCAGAGTAAACAAGCATCTTTAAAGGGACAATGCATAATATAAAGATGTCAGAAATAGACCTTCTATAATTCAACATCAATGACTATCCCAGAGGTATGTAAGTGCAGGTTGTGTTAAACTAACCATGTTCCCTGTATTTTCATTTTTTAAAACAGTAAAAGAGACCCACATAGCACTGGTGAGGACAACAAATTAGTCGTCACTCAACCACAACCAACATGAATGCACTGATTCTAACCTGTACCCACTGACAAACTGCAAAGAATTCTGAGAAATACTTACTCCTTAAACTTTCTCTTTTATGAGGAAGTGAGCTTATGTTGCAATCTTCTACCCAGTGTCCCTTTTTCAAAGCAAATAATTTAGCTCAGGAATCAGAGAGATAAACCAACCCAGCCCTTACCCGGATCAGATCCTCCTTCTCAGTTTCATGGAGCTGGTAGAGGAACTTGGATAGCTCTGGATCAGCTTCCATCTTTCCCATAATCCTCTCCTTTTCAGCTTCACTCTGTGCACTGGCCAGCAAGGTACAGTATAAAACTGTCAACAAAAAAAGAAAGAGAAGAAAAGGCTAAGATAAAATCAACTTTCAACTCTGATGTAGAAGGAAGAAAAAAGCCAAATAGGTGTCAAAGCCATGAAAGCAACATACACACACACACACACACACGCACATGCTACAGAGTTGACCAAATACTCACTCATCATCCTGTGCTGCCTCAACACTTTAATAAAATCAAAAGTGTTGAAACCAAGGAGCAGAACTAACTGGTTCTCACATTCCCGATCATCACTGGCTGTCTGTAGAGAGAAATACCAGCATTAACGATGCCATCATCTGCTTCATTCATTGTCCTCATCTTCTAGTATCACTGCACACAGAAATGTGTTTAACATAATCACAGAAATACATTGTTGCTCTTGGCCATACATACCTTCAGAATCTCCAACACTTCATCTGCCTTCTTTTGTGACACAATGGCATCATCGTAGAAACGACTGAGCTGTCGCTGTAGCCAAAATGCATCAATGTCTCGGGGATGCAAATCCTTCTTCTTGGAACTCATCAGTTCACCTGAAGCTACAAGCTACAAAAATAACCAGGTACTTAGCTCATCAGGTCTGTTTGCCCCAACTGCTTTCTCATCACCCTGCAATGAAGCTCCACTCTCCATTCCATAGCCTACCTTCTTTTGAGAATTTTCTAGAGGAGAAAAAACTCTACTACTGAGTTCAGAGTAAGATTACATCAGGAAGGAAAAGATGACATGAATATTAACAAAATCAAGTAACTAAATGTTGATTATGGCAAACCCTATAAAAAAAAGTTGCTAAGTCAGAGGGATGGACACAGGGAAGAGGTAACTATTGGGAAGAAGTGGAAAGGGAGCTGTTGGATTGGCGTAAATTGTAGTCAATGTCATGAGACAAAGTATATGTGAACTGCTGTATATAAAGTGAATTTGCTCCGTAAATTTTCACCCAAATCACAATTAAAATAGAAAAAAAAAGTTGCTGAGTAATATATAATAGGACATTGGTGGGGAAAATAATGCTAAACCCAGAAACAGCCTAGTCTTGCAGCAATGGGAAACAATGTACTTACATTAGCTGAGAGGGTGCAGCGCACAACAGCCTCATCCCCTTCCATGTCATCATCAGATGCCTCTTCTCGAACCTCCCCGTACACATCTTCATCACCTTCCTATGGAAATGACCCCAACTCCAAATCATTATCAGAAGCTGATCCTAGCATCACCACAGAACCTCTCCTTTGAGTCATCCAAGATTAGTTCCATGATTACAACAATAGCTTTGGGGTGAAACCAACAACTTATTGAAACCAAGATCAGCCTTATTCTAGAGTACATTTGATAGAATGCCCTCACTATTCTGAATGCAGTTGGCATGGATTCATTAGATGCCTCCATTGTCTTTTCCACTTCTCTCCTTGGCTGCCACAGTGGCAACCAACTGAATCACAATCCTTCTCTCTCAGACACACAATCAATACTCTATAAAACAATATGAGAGCTATCAGGATGATGGGAAAGAAGAGCAATACAGAAGCATGCTTCGGAAAGCAAAATGTGATCCAGAAATGTACAGACCACACTGTATGCTCAACACGGTACTCTCAGTACTTTTTTAAACAGCGGCAGGTTTAATGCAGGCACTTAATAAATAGCATAAGTAAGCAAATAAATTTTGTTACATTAATGAGTTCCTAACAGAAGAGCATTCTTTCAGTTTGTTGTTACTTAAAGTTACAAAATCCGATAAGAATAGTACAGAAAGGGGGTGAGCAGTCATCCATTTTAATCACCTCAATTTTCAGAAAAGGAAACTAAGGCCAAATGGCCTAAGATACAGGACTAAACTGCAAATCTCTCAGCTTCTAGTCCAGAGTACTTCCTTCTCATTCTCCCATGATAGCCTTTCTTCCTTACATAAAATATTCAAGAGCTAACATTTTATCTTTCAGGAGCCAAACCCATTCACTAAGAACTCTAAGGCAACTTTGTAATTTTTTCCCCAAATGCCCTACTTATTGTTATGTAGGTATATTCAAGTAACTCTGAACAGTGACTGCTTCAATTGTTACAAGCAAAACTTATGCCCACACTTTTGGGTAAATGTGAATTCTTTTGAAATTGGTAGTGCGGCACTGTACTGAAAGAATGAAGAGTTATTACTGCAATAAGGTTAAAATGCAATAAAATTAAAACAGCAATTTTCTAATTTCATAAGAAAAACAGCAGAATACATCTTCAACGAAAGTATTCACTACATTTTATCTTTCGTCTCTTTTGTGGCTCTACCTGGTTTATTTAAAAATACTAATTTAAATTTTCTTTATAAAACTTAAGAGAGCCGTAACAATTTTTTGACAAAATAATGCCTAAGCTTGACACTCACATACCACCACAAAATTTATGTGGCTCAAACTAGAGAGTTCCCTTACACTAGAAGTCCTACTACGATAATAATTTGAAAAACCAAGAATAGACTGAGTCCATTTACTTTATCACTCACCTCTTCATCAGACTCAAACTGCACATTCACACCATATGTCTCATCAATGTTGTCATCTGAAACAAAGAATTAAAAGAGGGCGGGCACTAAATGGCTAGTGAAACAAGAAGTACTACTGACCTAATTTCCTCCCCAATTGCCTGAATTGCCTCTTATCAGGCTAGACCTATGGTGTAAGGACTCACAGACATAGATGCTTTAACATTTGATGATCAACACAAGAGTCACCTGTGCTACTGCAGCACAGGCCTTCTCCAACCTGCCAACCCTAACCTTCAATCTGGTTCTGCTCTATATGCTCAATCACTCAAGCCCCCAGGTTCTGCCCAAGTTTTCTTCCAGTCTCTACAAACTGCAAAGGTTTCAAGAAAACCCGTAAGAAACAGCTGTTGGTATCTAGGAATTTTGGTGTTCATTAATAACTCTTTACTAAATACCAAACAGATTATGGGAACTCACTCACACTCAAGATTTTTTACAGAATAATGCTGTAATATGCACATTTAGGGGTTGAAAAAAAAAGTTAGCATGATTAGAACATAAAGGGCTTGGTTACCCATATTCTGGATTTCCTTATCTCCACCATAGTCTGTGATTTTCTTGCCCAAGTTCACTAGCACATGGTATCTGGTATCATCCGTCTGACCCAGCAGCAGGTCAATCTCCTTTCGCCTTTCTTTGTCCCGCAGCTTTTCATTCTTTAGGACAGCTAGAACTTCATCAGCTGCCCCACAAAGGATATCACGTGGCTGGTGGCAAAAAGCAAATAAAATGTAAAACAATGATACACAGATGTCACATCACTGCTCAGCTTTATGTGACAGCAGGATGTAAAAAAGAGCTACACCTCTTCAAAACCTGCATTTACCAGGCCCTGGCCATTTTCCTTAACGTTGATCAAAAATGCCACTCAAGAGTCACATAACTAAAGACAAACTCATCTGTTTTTGAAAAGATTAGGTAGGTGGTCTTAGGAAGCAGGATACAACTTACGTAACAGTTTGCCACATATCTCCGAGTGCCAAATGGTAAAGGCATTCTGTAGTTCCTTCCTGGCTCGCCAGTTTTGATAATCCTTTACCCTCACCTCCTTTACCATCTACATCACTGGAGCCTTTACAGATTCAATGTCTTCAATTTATTCCTACATCTGTAATCGTTAATAGGACAGGGTCTGGAGACAGACTATGTAGGTTCATATCCTGGTTCTGCCAAATACTACCTCTGTGAGTTGGCAAAATAACTATTTTATGACTCAAATTACCTGTCTGTAAAATGGGAAACGAGTATCAACAGCCCCTAAAGTGAATATGAGGAGTGAAAGAGAGAAAAACATGTAAAGTGCTGTCCCATGTAAAAGAAATGTTCAGCAAATATTAATCACCATCATTACTACTTCTGCAAACTGATATGGCCACACGGGAAAATCCAGAGACAGGCTGGTGCTTCCCAGCTGTGACCCTTTCCCTTTCCAAATGCATGTCCTCACCCTCTGGCTGCCTCACCTGGTCCCCAAGGGCAGCTTGGATGAAGCTGAGCAGCACCTCATATGTCTCCCGGGTCTCCTTAGTTTTGGGTTTATAGATGATGCCCACCATCTCATCAATGCCCTCCGAAAGCAGGGTATACCCTTTCATCTTGTTGATGTCATGTCGGTCCTCATCACGCTTTCTTCGCCTAATGGACACACAGTATGACGCTGAACAGGAAGAACCTTTCCTTACCAAGGAAAGACTAAAACAAGCCACATTCTTCTTAGTTTCATATTGCACACCTAATATCTAAAAACAGAAACCTATACCTCAACAAATGATTCCCACTTGACCTTAAGTCACTTGCATGGGACACTTCTTGATGGGACTCAGTGACAGAAAAAGAATCCTCTAACACCCTCTCAACAGATGCACTAAATGATACGAGACAGTCTCCCCATTCATTTAAAAAAAGATGCTTTACACTTCGTATGAGTGTTAATATAATCTGATTCTGACTAGTTTTTCACACCTCATAGACATTTTCTTTTTCCAGCCAAAGAAACTGAACTCTGAAGAAATCTCCTGCTATTAACTCCTGCAGTGTGGTGGATCACTTTTATATGGCCTTCTTCTCTATGGTCTTGTAATTCCCACCAAATGACTAAGTGTGATGATGCAAATAAGGTATTTATGAACCACCAAGGGGACTAGACAGTTTGCTAAAGCAAATAAGGTGTATGGCACTATTGTGGGGGTGGGACCATGCAAATAACTATACATAAGCCTAATGATAGGATTGGTTAGTTTTACCATCCCACTAGGCTTAAAATGAGCCCATCCTATAGCAGACTTCACTACTACCAAGAAGAAAGGACAGGAGCAAAACATATCCTTTGGACTGGAGCCCCTACCTTCTAGACTCAGGAGACAGAAAGCTGTAACACTGGAGACAGCACCATTACGGAGAAGTTGCAGAAACAGGAGACCAGTGCAAGCTGGCATGGTGGGCTTCCCAGACCACTGAGAGAGGAGGCTACAGTGGGTGTGACAGAGAGCTGAGCGCCTTCAAGCAGGAGGCTTCTTGGTAGAGTGGGATGACTCCAGGTACTTACTGGTGGAGCCAAAGAGCTTTACAACAATACCTAGCTGAGCAGGGCAGATGTCAGCCCAAGGTGTCGAGAGAGGTCTGTCTGTGGGCACAGCCAAGAAGGTGACCTGACTTTAGAACTATATCCTGAGTCATTCCTGATCCTGAATTGTAACCTGTACTTCCCTAAAAAAACCGTAAGTGTGAGAATAGTCTGTGAGTTCTGTGTAGCCACCGCAACAAGTTATCAAACCCAGCAGAGAAGTAGAAAGTGCCACGGGAGGGACAGCTGGTGTCAGATTTGGGTTTTTAAAAAAAAGGGGGGGGGGGTTGGAGGTTGGCATTATGGTTGACCTCCACCTCACAAGAATCAGCTTGGGGCTGATGCTCATGGTGATGCCACCTTCCTCATGAAGTTAAGATGAGGAAGTCAGATGACGATGCTGACTCCCAACAGATTATAATCAAACTGGAAAAGAAGTCATACTCTGCAATATGGAGGACCAACAACCTATTAACTCATTTCGAATATGATTATTTTAACCAAAACCAGGCCTAGAAATTGCTGAGACTTTATCACAGGGAATAGAGGAGACACAGACATGTTCAGGGTCAAAAGATACTGGTGAGATGATTATCAATGATTATCTAAGTTTTGAAAGACCCCAAAAAGTACAGAAAAACAAAACACCTATCTTTAGTATTATGGATGCTAAGTGTTAGTCTATAACAAAATAAGTAGGAAGTGGGAAACAACAAAAGAAGTAAGTTGAGACAGAAAGTTACTAACAGAGTAAAAAAGTTACTTTGACAAGGGAACTTTAAAACAACATGAACAGAAGATCTGTATGTGGGCCAGAAACAGATTATTAGAAAAAGGTTTTAAAAAAGTTATTTTCCACTGCAAGTACACTTGTGAAGGGCAAAGAATCTTTTTAACTCTCCCGTTCTGCTTTTATCTTGACTAAGTTGATCAAATACCAGTGCTGTCTCATCTCATAACAAGCATTTCAGCAAAAAGTATACTTGATGCTCAAGTGCTAAAGAGAAGATGGACTTTGAATCTGAAGAAAAGCTTCCCTTCAGTACTCACTTGGCCTTTCTTTCCTCCTGCATCTGCGGTTTGGTCCGTTGTGCTTTATCTCCCATACGGGTGCCCTCCAGCTTCCCAACCAGGGACAGCACTTCTCCTGTGGGTTCATCTCGGCGGGTGCGGTCAATGAGAGAGCGGTCAGCTTGGAGGACAAGATTTGAGTTCTGAAAAGATCACAATATTACTGGAGCTCTGACATAAACAGATCTACTTCTTAGGTCATAGCAAAAATAACAAATGATGAATCAAAGCAACTAACAACTACATGGAATAAAAAAAGTTTTATTTAAGCAGTAATAACCATAAAAACTAAATCCACTGCCATTGAGTCAATTTCGACTCACAACAACCCTAAGGGTAGAGGAGAACTACCCCATAGGATTTCCAAGGCTGTAAATCTTAACGGAAGCAGACTGCCTCATCTTTCTCCCATGCAGCAGATGGTGGGTTTGAACCACGGACCTTACAGGTAAGCAGCAGAATGCTTTAAACACTGCGCCATCAAGGTCCTTTAAAGAGCAATACCACTGCATAAACTGCGCATGGACGAAGGGGAAAATTAAGTTCTGTGGTCTGTCAAGTTAGTTGAACAATCCTTGTTCCTAACATAGCCCACAATAACGCACCCCTTGATAAGTGTTAGAAAGTACGGGGGTGGCAAATGCAAAGGGGCCGCTTAAGCGCTAGGAGGATTGAGGGGGGGAACCTTCCTAACCGGCGCTCTTGGCCGTGCCGCCGACCAGATTTTAGCGCGGTTGTTCACATCTTGTGAATAACTCACTTCTGCCCCGTTCAATTTCCCGTCCGCTTTCGCGGTTCTCCGTAGGCCTTCAGTCTGAAATTCCCTCCCTCAGGTGACTCCTTCGCCCAGAGTCCTCCCCCAAACCCTCACGCACCGCTTTGTACTCGTACTGGAGACTACGGGCGGTCACATCCGCCATGGCTGCAGCTGCTTGGGGCCCTCAGGGCTCCGGCTGAGAACTACCGAAGCCCTCCTCTCTCACCAGGCCTGAAAGACGCAGGAGGAACGAAGTAGAGGGAAAGAGACGAGCTCCCTTCCGCTTCCGGGTCGCCCGCCGAAAATGTGGGGAGGGGCGTATTTCCGAG
Organism: Orycteropus afer afer; assembly: GCF_000298275.1. Lineage (NCBI taxonomy): Eukaryota > Metazoa > Chordata > Mammalia > Tubulidentata > Orycteropodidae > Orycteropus > Orycteropus afer. Next base: position 6,225,042 of record NW_006921604.1, read on the forward strand.
AAGTAGGCGTGGTTGGCACATCTGAGACTCCGGATTTTTGGATCTCCGGAATCCACGTTACCTTTGTCCCCTTACTTCTGTATCCTGGCGCTTCGGGCGCAGGAATTCATATTTCTCCCCCACCACCACCACCTTCTGCCCCCTCTAATTGTAATTGTTCAGACCCTTACGCTGACCTAAAGACTTCTCTACCCGTTTCTTCCTCTCTCGCCCAGTAAGGTAGGCACTCTAGGAGGGGTTGTTTAGTCTCATTTTCCGGATAAGGAAACTAAAGCACCTAGAGTGCGTGTTTAAATAATTGGTATCTCCCTTTGGGTTTCTCATCTATATTTCACGATTGAAAGAAAGCGTCTGCCCCCACCCAGCACAGACCTAAAACCGGTGCCCAAAACCCTCCTTTTGAGCCGGATGAATGAACGAGACTTGAGATACCCTATTTTCTCCAGATGCTTGTCGTGTTCCCCAGCAGGACCCTCACCACAGTCCAAGGAACTAGTGAAGGCAGCTGCCTTTTAGCGGGGCCAAGCCCTTGAAGACAATGACTTGATTTTTTCCCAAGAGTCAAACCCAGGGATCTTGTAGGTACCCCCTCCATCAACCAGTTCTTGCCAGTTGTTGTTGGGTGTCATGGAGTCGCCTCTGGCTCATAGCGACCTTGAACACAACAGAACGAAACACTGCCTGGTCCTGTGCCAGCCCCACCATCCTTGCTATACCTGAGCCTATCATGACAGCCATTGTGTCAATCCATCTCTTTGAGGGATTTCCTCTTTTTCGTTGACCCTCCACTTTACCAAGCTTGATATCTTTCTCCAGGGAATGGTCCCTTCTAACAACATGACCAAAGTAGGTGAGATGAAGTGTGACCATTCTCGCTTCCAAGGAGCATTCCAGCAGCATTTCTTCCAGGACAGATTTGTTAGTTGTTTTAGCAGTCCATGGTACCTTCAGCATTCTGCACCAACACCACAATTCAAAATCATCAACTCTTCTTCAGTCTTCCTTATTCATTGTCCAGTTCTCACATGCATGTGAGGCAATTAAGAATACCATGGCTTGGGTTAGGCACACCTTAGTCTTCAAGGAGACATCTTTGCTCTGCAGCACTTGAAAGAGGTCTTTTGCAGCAAATTTGCCCAATGTAATACATTGTCTGGTGTCTTCTCTGCTGCTTCCATTGATGTTGACTGTAGAACTAAGTAATATGAAGTCTTTGACAACTTCAATCTTTTCTCCATTTATCATGATGCTACTTACTGGTCCAGTTGAGAGGATTTTTGTTTT
>NW_006921604.1:6228565-6229240 GCF_000298275.1 Orycteropus afer afer
AGGGGCTTTCACCCAGCCCCTAGAGCCTGGCACTTGAACTTGGACTTAAAGCATCCAAGTTGTAAGAATAAACTCCTTTTTGTTAAAGCCATTCCGTTTCTGGTATATTCTTGTCAGAGCAGCACTAGGTAACCAGAACAGACAGAGTAGAACTACCACATAGAGTTTCCAAGGCTATAAATCTTTAAGGAACCAGACTGCCACATCTTTCTCCCACAGAGCAGCTGGTAGGTTTGAACCAGTGACCTTTTGATTAGCAGCCTACTGCACCCCTAGGGTTCCTTCATATGTATACATATTCTATAACTTCACAAAGGTCCTAATTATGTTGCTTTTTTCTCTGAGTCCCTAGAGGCTTATGGAGTTTAGTACTTGAATAGTATGTGAAAAAATACATATTTAAGCCTTCTAAGAGACAATCAAGTCTGTGATGCAGCTCTGCTCCTCAGTGGCTGTGTGATCTTCAAATAGCGACCTGGCCTCTCTAGGTGAGTGTCATTTCCTAATCCTTAATGCTGAGACTATAAAATCTTTCTCATTATTGTAATTAAATTAGGAAATATATTTAAAACCACCTAGCAGAACTTCCAGAGGTTCAAGCCGGATTCAGAAGAGGACGTGGAACAAGGGATATCATAGCTGTTGTCAGATGGATCTTGGCTCAAGGCAAAGAGT
>NW_006921604.1:6230370-6236295 GCF_000298275.1 Orycteropus afer afer
CAGAGTGCCTGGTTCATGGTGGTGACTCACCAAAAGTTATTTAAATCTGAATCCACAGGGCTGACTTTTATTCCACGGTCATACTGTGGTTCAACCCACGTGACACAAAAAGATCTGAAAGGTACCACAGGGATTCCTCTCTGTGTTTCTGTAAAGTAGCATTCAGGTTCACAGTCCAGGGTGGGCCTGGGCAAATTCATGAAGCTGCGAAAGAATAGTATTTCCCCATCTTCCCTTCTCTTCCCTAACCAGGCTCTGTCAAATCTAATGCTGCATTTAGTCAGCTCCCTAACCCAAATCTCAAATTAGGTGAATTTGGAAGTCTCTATAGATGTCAGAACTGCAAGGTACCTTAGAGATAGAGAAGTCGAGTTTTCTCATTTCCCACTTGAGGCGACTAATGCCAGAGAAGTTTATCACACTGAAACTTAAGTACAGCAAGAAAAAATTTGATTTAGAAAACAAAATGACTGCTTACTTCCTCACTATAGGAAAGGTGCAACTTTTGCCTCAGAGATGGGGACTCATCTGTTGGGGAAAATACTATGGGAAAACTACCCATGTAGAAACTACTCAAGTGTCCATGAGCTGATGATGGATAAACGAAGTGTGGTATATCCATTTAATAGAATATTATTCAACAATAAAAAAGAATGAAAGACTTACAAAAAAAAGGAAATATTGATATATGTTATAATATAGGTGAATCTCAAAAACATTAAAGTGAAAGAAGCCAATCACTAAAGATAAGAATATTCCATGATTACATTTATATGAAATATCCAGAATAGGCAAATCCACAGACTCAGAAAGTCAGTTAATGGCTGCCTAGGAAGGGGGAGGGAGAGAAGAATGGGCATGACTGCTAATGGAATGAGGTTTCTTACTGGAGTAATGAAAATGTTCTAAATTTAGATATGATGATGGTTACACAACTCAATATATATTAAAACCATCGAACTGTCAGTGTTAAATGGGAAATGTTTATACAATGTAAATTATATCTAAATAAAGTTTTATTATTATTATTATTTTAAAGAGCACCATCCCCAAGGAAGCTAAAGAAATTAGGGGTATCCTGGCAGGCTCAGACCCCTAGGATAACATTGGTTACCAAGCTGGGCTCAGAGCATGAGCCATTAGCTTTCATTCTGGTCTGTGTGTGCCCCACTGTGCTGCCTCTGTAGAAAGAAAACCTGCAGCTCCCACTACTCCCCAGTCCCAGGCTTAGGCACAGGGTCCTGCTTTTCTGTACCTTAAAATCTGTCATTACATTTAGTAGCTCTGGTAGCATAGTGGCTAAAGGCACTTGACCCAACAGCCACTCCTCGGAAGGAAGATGGGGTAATCTACTTCAGTAGTGATACTTTTGCCTCGGAAACCCAAGGAAGGGTCACTATGAGTCGGGTCCGACTCAATGGCACATAACAACAACAATATTTATATGCGTGCTAAACTCTGTAAACCCCTAGGGACTTAGAGAAAAAGCAACACAATTAGGACCTTTGTGAAGTTACAGACTTGCGTAAGGAGTAAAATATACCTGTTCTTTTGTTGGGTGCCATCAGGTTAATTTTGGCCTCATTGTGACTCAGGATTTTCTAGGCTATATCTTTCCAGGAGCAGATTGCAAGGTCTTTTCTCCAATGGAGCAGCAAGGAAAGTTGGAACCTCCAGCCTTTCTATTAGCAGCTAAGAGCTTAACTCTTGTGCCACCAGGGCTGATGTTATTGTTGTTAGGTGCTGTCCAGTTGGCTCTAACTCATAGCAACCCTGTGCACAACAGAATGAAATGCCTCCCAGTGCTGCACTATCCTCACGGTCATTGCCATGTTTGAACTTGTTGTTGCAGTCACTCTATCAATCCATCTTATTGAGAATCTTCCTCTTTTTTGCTGACCTTCTGCTTTACCAAGTGTGATCTCCCTCTCCAGGGACTGATTTCTCCTGATAACACATTCAAAGTACATGTCACTAAGTCTCCCCATCCTCATTTTTAAGGAACATTCTGGCTATACTTCTTCCAAGACAGATTTGTTTGTTCTTTTAGCAGTCAATAGTATATTGAATATTCTTCTCCAGCATCATAATTCAAAGGCATCGATTCTTCTTAAGTCCTCCTTATTCATTGTCCAACTTTCGCAAGCATATGAGGTGATTGAAAATACCCTGGCTTGGGTCAGGTGCAGTGTTACCTGGTATGACTTTTCTAACCAGTCTTTGTGACTCCTACCAGATTACTGAGTGGGGCAATGCAAATAAGCTGTATGGAACCCTAATACGGGGATTGGTTAGTTTTGTCATTTAGCTAGATTTAAAATGAGCCCTCCTAGAGGCAGAAGGGGGCATCTCACTGCCATCAAGAGAGGAGAACTGGAAGTGGAGTGGAGTGTGTCCTTGGACCTGAGATCCCTGCACTGGACCTCGTTTACCAATGACTGGCAGAGACGACCAGCTTAGGAACCAACTGGCACGAGATGGAGCTGTGGGCTTGCTGGCAGCCACAGAGCAAGACAGCTGAGTGCCTTTGGGCAGGAGTCTTGCTGGTGGAGTGGGGTGCACCTAGGTATATCTATTGGCAGAGTTAAAAAGAGCTTTTTAACACTTGCCCTAACAGGGCAAAGGCCAGACCAAGAGGCAAAGGGCCAGAGAGTCATGCCTGAGGGTATAGCGGGGAGACTGTCCTGATCAAAGAATTGTGTCCTGAGAGTGTTCCTGCTTGAATAATTTATCTTAGAAAGCTCAGCATAAGGCTGGTCCCTATGAAGTGGAGGTTAAAGATGTCCCAAATGTCCAACTTTTCCAAACTGCCATGCAAATCCATCATCTCTGAAATCAGCTCCACTTCCTCCCCTCAGTAATCTCCCTCTTGTTTTAGGGTTCTGTAGTTTGCTGTAATGTCTCACAGAATTCACAAACTCCCAAGGAAATGGCTCGCATGGTGGTGGTGGAGGCTGGGAGGCTGGGAGGCTGGTAAGTCCCAGGTCTATGGGTAGGTCTGGAGGATTCTCCCAACTCATGTGGTTGCAAGAGATGACAAACCCAAACTGGCAGGTCAGATGATGGCTGCTGTCTCAAGTCCAGATGATGACAAACCAAATGCAGGACCAGAGCAAGAGAGCAAACTTTCCCAGAACATTCACGTATTTACCCTCATGGAAGCTAAGGGTGGTAACTTCACCCTCCAGCAAGGTGAGACTCAATATACATCCCACCCTAAACAGGCATCCAAACCAAAAAACCAAACTCACTGCTGTTGAGTCAATTGAGACTCATAGAGACCCCTCCTTGGGTTTCTGAAGCGGTATGTCTACAGAAGTAGATTGCCCAACCTTCCTTCTGAGGAGTGGCAGCTTTCTGGTTAGCAGTCAAATGCCTTAGGTATTATGGCATGTTCTGACCTCCTCTAACTTCACAAGAGGAGAAAGAATCACCATCAACAGCCCAAGGCTTATTATAAGACCAGACAAGCCACCTCTCACTTCTCCCAGCCTTTTTACCAACTCTGGCACCAGCTGTCCTGCCCATGGCACTCACTAATTTACTCCTGGGTTGAGGCATAAAGACTAGGATTTACAATACATCACAAAATGGAGGACGATGGCTGGAAGGGCCGTATTAAGCCTTTCACTGCACTGAACCTGAATTGTAACCTGTTACTTCCCTAATAAACCCTATAATTGTGACTATTGTCTGGGAGTTCTGGGTAGATATTCCAATGAATTATCAAAACCAACAGTAAATTAGTGAGTGCCGTGGGCAGGACCGCTGGTACCAGAGTTGGTAAAAAGGCTGGGAGAGGTGAGAGGTGGCTTGTCTGGTCTCATAAGAATAAGCCTTGGGCTGTTGATGGTGATTCTTTCTCCTCTTGTAAAGATAGAGGATGTCAGAACATGCCGTCCCCATGCCCTTTTTGCTCTTTAACACTGTAAAGAGGTCTTTTGCAGATTTGCCAAATGGAATACATCAATTGATTGCTTGACTGCTGCTACCCTGGGCGTTGATTGTGGGTCTAAGTAAAATGAAATCCTTCACAACTTCAATCTTTTCTCCATTTACTATGATGTTGCTTATTGGTCCAGTTGTGAGGGTTTTAGTTTTCTTTATATTGAAGTGTAATCCAATCTTTATATTGAAGTGTAATCAAAGACTGTAGTCTTTGATCTTCAACAGGAAGTGCTTCAAGTCATTTTTACTTCCAGCAAGCAAGGTTGTGTCATCTGCATATCAGAGGTTGCAGTCTTCCTCCAGTCGTGATGCCAGTCTTCTTCATATAGTCCAGCTTCTTGGATTATTTGCTCAGCATACAAATTGAATAAATGTGGTTAAAGGATACAACCCTGACACACACCTTTCCTGATTTTAAACCATGCAGTATCCCCATGTTCTGTTCAAACAACTGCCTCTTGGTCTATATACAGGTTCCTCATGAACACAACTAAGTGTTCTGGAATTCCCATTATTCACAATGTTATCCATAATTTGTTATGATTTACACAATCGAATGCCTTTGCATAGTCAATCAAACACAAGTAAACATCTTTGTGGTATTTTTTGCTTTCAGCCAAGATCCATCTGATATCAGCAATGATATCCTTTGTTCCATACCCTCTTCTGAATCCAGCTTGAATTTCTGGAAGTTTCCTGTTAATATACTCCTGCAATTGTTTTTTTAATTATCTTCAGCAAAGTTTTACTGGTGTGTGATATTAATAATCTTGTTTGATAATTTCCACATTCTGTTGGATCATCTTTCTTTGGAATGGCACAGATATGGATCTCTTCCAGTCAGTTGACCAGGTAGCTGTCTTCCAAATTTCTTGGCATAAACATGTTAGCACCTCCAGTGTTGCATCTGTTTGTTGAAACATCTCAATGGATATTCTGTCAATTCCTGGAGACTTGTTTTTCACCAGTTCTTTCAGTGCAGCTTGGACTTCATCCTTCAATACCATTGGTTCTTGATCATATGCTACTTCCTGAAATGATTGAATGTCAACCAATTCTTTTTGGTACAGCGACTCTGTGTATTCCTTCTATCTTCTTTTGATGCTTCCTCCATTGTTCAGTATTTTGCCCATAGAATCTTCAGTGTTGCAACTCAAAGCTTGCTTTGTTTTCTTCAGTTCTTTTCACTTGAGAAATGCTGAATGTGTTCTTCCCATTTAGTTTTCTAGCTCCAGGTCTTTGCACATTTCGTTATGATAATTTACTTTATCTTCTCAAGCTGCCCTTTGAAATCTTCTGTTCAGTTCTTTTGCATCATTATCGTTTCCATTCGTTTCAGCTACTCTACATTCCAGAGCAGTCTCTTCTGACATCCATTTGGTCATTTTTTTGTTTGTTTGTTTTGTCTTTTTAATGACTCACCACTTGTCTGTCAGTTTGTCATACTATGGTGGCTTGCACGTTACTGTGATTCTAGAAGTTGTGCCACCAGTATTTCAAATACCAGCAGCATCACCCATGGGAATAGGTTTCAGTGGAGCTTCCTGACTAAGACAGGCTAGGAGAAAGGACCTCGCAATCTATTTCCAAGAGAAGTGGCCGGTGAAAACCTTATGGATAGCTGCAGAACATTGTCTGATATAGTGCTGGAAGATGAGCCCCTCGGGCTGAAAAAGACTCAAAATATGACCGGGGAAGACCTGCCTCCTCAAAGTAGAGTCAACATCAGTGACATGGATAGACTAAAGCTCTCAGGACCTTCATTTGCTGATTAAAAAAAAAAAAGCTGCAAATATCCGTTAATAATCGGAATGTGGAATGTACAAAGTATGAATCTAGGAAAACTGGAAGTTGTCATAAAATGAAATGGAACACTTGGAGAGCAATATCCTAGGCATTATGTTGTTGTTGTTGTTGTTATGTGCCGTCGAGTCGGACCTGACTCATAGCGACCCCTCCTTGGGTTTCCGAGGCAGT
>NW_006921604.1:6236395-6237575 GCF_000298275.1 Orycteropus afer afer
TTCTCCATTTATCATGATGCTACTTACTGGTCCAGTTGAGAGGATTTTTGTTTTCTTTATATTGAGGTGTAATCCATATTGCAGACTGTAGTCTTCATAAGTAAGTGCTTCAAGTCATCCTCATGTTCAGCAAGGAAAGTTGTGTCATCTGTGTATCACCAGTGGGAATGACAAACTATACCTGAAGGGCTATAGAGCATGTCCACCTTTCAAAAGATGAATAAATAGAAGAATAGGTATTAAGCAAAAGGAATTCATCCTCTGTAGCTGACTCCTTGTTGTTAGCTGTGATGAGTCAGTTTGACCCATGGCAACTCCATGCACAGTGGGAACTGATTGATAAGATGTTCACTGGCTAATTTTTGGAGGTCAATCATAAGGCCTTTTTTCCTAATCTGTCTTAGTCTGAAAGCTCTGCTGAAACCTGTTCAACATTATGGCAACTCACTAGCTTCCACTGATGGGTAGTAGCTGCACTTGAGGTGCGATAGTGGGATTCAAACCAGGGTCTCCCACATGGAGGGCAAGAAGTTTACCACTGAACTTCCACTGCCCTTGGCAGTCTCCTACTGTCCCTCATTTATGTTGGGGCAAAGTTCATCTGCAGGTGTATTTTGTTTGGCTTACTGTTGGCTTATTTTTTCAATTGAGATTGTTCACACAAAATTTGGATTTCCTGTATCTCTGGAGACATCAGAAAACTGACTACATGGGACCCACATTCCCACATGGCATCCTTAGAAGATAGGCTCCTCCCACTGTTCCTATTTCCTTATATCTGGCCACCTCACTCCTTGGTGTTACCTACCTGGTCCCAGTAGGCATGGAGTTTGCACCTGTGAGATATATACATAGAGAGAGAGAGGGATAGAGAGAGACACCAAAAACCAAAACTGAACTCGCTGCCACTGAGTCGATTCCAACACATACCAACCTCCATTGGGTTTCCAAGACTGTAAATCTTTATAAAAGCAGACCACCTCATCTTTCTTCCACAGAGCAGCTGGTGGGTTCTAATCACTAACCTTTTGGTTAGCAGCCAAATGCCTTAACCATTATACCACCGGAGCTCATACATACATATATGTTGTGTTGTTGTTTGCTGTCGAGTTGGACCCGACTCATAGCGACCCCTCCTCGGGTTTCCAAGGTAGTATCACTACAGAAATATATTGCCCCA
>NW_006921604.1:6269002-6276411 GCF_000298275.1 Orycteropus afer afer
CTCCACAACCTCGCCAGCATTTGTTATTTTCTGTCTTGTTGAACTTTGATACTAGTGCTGGAGCAAGATGGTATCTCATTGTTGTTTTGATTTGCATTTCTCTAATAGCTAACGATCGTGAGCATTTCTTCATATGTTTTCAACGTAAATTTCTGAATGTCTATTATAAATAGAAATTACATAAAGAAATTCTTTGAAGTGTAAGATGTTTGTTTATATTTCTAAATAGAGTACTTTAAAGCATTTGTTAGTATAAAATGCACCTTCTCTTTTTATCCTGAAGTAATTTCAAACTTATAAAGTTGCAAGAACAGCAGAAAGAACTTTCATATATCCTTTATGATTAACCAATTAATAGTTTGCCACATTTTATTTTTTTTTACTATTTTCTATTTCTCTGGATTTTTTTTCCTGCAACATTTGAAAGTAAATTCTATGTATTATTCCCTTTCACTCCTTAACACTTCAGTGTAAATTTCTTAAGAATAAGGACATTTTCTTACCTGACATTAATACTATTTATTTCAATTTTGGCAATTATCCCAACAATGTCTTTTTTAGCATTTTTTTTTTCCTAGTTTTAAGATCCAATGCAGATTATGTATTGGATTAGTTATCCTCTCATTAGTCTCCTTTAATCTGGAACTGTTCCTCAGCCGTTTCTTTTTGCTTTCTTGACACTGTTTTGAAGACCAGTTATTTTATAAAACATCTCTCAATTTGGATTTATATTTCCCTTATATTATGAGTTGTACACATCATGCATGTTTGCCGAGAATACTATATAAGTGATGTGTGCTCTCAGTGATACGTATCAGGAGGTACACAATGGTGATGTTAACTTTCACCTGTTGATTAAGATGGTGACTACCAAGCTTCTCTGCTGTTACTGATTTTCTTTGGCAATTAATAACCGATCTGTGGAAAGATAGGATGCATTTCTAACCAGGTATTTACCTGGTAAAAAATGTTTGTGCATGTTTGAATGTTAATTTTATTCAAAGGCTTGAATATTTAGCAAATACAAATGGCTTAAACTCTTGTGTAAGAACTTAGGAAATAGTGTAATGAAATACAAGAAGAAAAAGTAATTAGACCAGGATATAGAGGTAAAACTTCATGATGAAGAAGAACAATACATTAAAGAGAAAGAAGAATGGCAATCAGCATACTAAGAGCAAGATGGGAGCACAAATGGGAAATATATGTAAATAGCTGAGAACCCTGAGAATTTTGATCTTGTTCTCATACCTCCCACCATATCTGGTTCAAATATACTTTTTATAGTGTGGTGCAGTGAGTTACTTAATATGGCTTTTCTATCCATGATCTTTGTGACTCCCACGAGATAACTGGGTGGGACACTATGCAAGTGTACTGCGTTTGTGGCCCAGTAAGATGATTGGATGTTGTTGTTAGGTGCTGTCGAGTCAATTCCAACTCATAGCAACCCCATGTACAACAGAATGAAGCATAACCTGGTCCTGCATCATCCTCATGATCGTTGCTATGCATGAACTCATCATTGCAGCTGCTGTGTCAGTTCATCTTATTGAGGGTCTTCTGCTTTTTTGCTGACCCTCTACTTCACCAAGCATGATATCCTTCTCCAAGGACTGGTCCCTTCTGGTAACATGACCAAAGTATGTGAGACGAAATCTGGCCATTCTCGCTTCTAAGGAGCATTCTGGCTGTATTTCTTCCAAGACAGATTTATTTCTTCTTCTAGCAGTCCATGACATCTTCAATATTCTTCACTGAGACCACAATTCAAATGTATGCGTTCTTTTTCAGTCTTCCTTAGTCATCATCCAGCTTTCACAAGCATATTGTTGTTGTTGTTGTTGTTATGTGCTGTCGAGTCAGCCCTGACTCATAGCGACCCCTCCTTGGGTTTCCGAGGCAGTTATCACTACGGAAGTAGGATTGCGCAACCTTCCTTCCGAGGAGGGCTGTTGGGTTTGAACCGCCAGCCTTCTGGTGAGCAGTCAAGTGCCTTAGCCACTATGCTACCAGAGCTCCCACAAGCATATTAGGCTGTTAAAAATACCATGGCTTGGGTCAGGTGCACTATGATAGTTGGAGCTGTGTGTCAACTTGGCTGGACCCCAGTTCTGTGTGGTTGTTCCCATGATGGGATTGGATGACTGTGTTCTGAGTGGCCAGTCTGTTCAAGGGGAGTTTCCCTAGGGGTGTGGCCTGCTTCCAGGATCCAGGGATATCCTGGGAAGAGAGTCATTCTTCTGTGGATCGGGATTCTGTTGTGCTGCCTGCAACTGTCCATGAGTAAGCAGTCCACCGTTTGGCCTGGAGATCTTGGATTCGTCATTCATTGGAGTCAACAGCCAGTGTACTTCCTGCCAGCCTTGAGCTTCTTGGCCCCTGCAGGGAAAAGCCTCCAGCCTGACGTTTGCTACAGGGACTTTGGACTTGCCGGCTTCTATGTTTGTGAGCCATCTCCCTAAGATAAATTTCTCTCTCTCTTTGCTTTGCTGGTTTTTTGTTTCTCTAGAGAACCCAGTCTAACATGTGCACTTAGTCTTCAAAGTGACATCTTTACTCTTTAACACTTTAAATAGGTCTTTTGCAGCAGATTTGCCCAGTGCAATATATCATTTGATTTCTTGACTGCCGCTTTCATGGTCATTGATTGTGGATCCAAATGAAATGAAATCCCTAACAGCATCAGTCTTTTCTCCATTTATTGTGATGTTGGTTAATGGTCCAGTTGTGAGGATTTTTGTTTTCTTTATGTTGAAGTGTGAGCTCTGGTGGTGTAGTGCCTAAGGCATTTGACTGCTAACTAGAAGAAACCCACCAGCCACTCCTCGGAAGGAAGGTTGGGCAATCTACTTCTGTAGTGATACCACCTCAGAAACCCAAGGAGGTGTCACTATGAGTAGGAACCCACTTGATGGCAGTGAGTTTGTTTTTTTTATTTTTTTCAATCCATACTGAAAGCTGTAGTCTTTGATCTGTAACAGCAAATGCTTCAAGTAATCTTCCAGCAAACAAAGTTGTGTCATCTGCATATTGTAGGTTGTTAATGAGTCTTCCTCCAATCCTGATGCCACATTCTTCTTCATATAGTCCCAATTCTGGTGTTATTTGCTCAACATACAGATTGAGTAAGTATGGTGATTTAAAACCATGTAGTATCCCCACATTCTGTTCAAACAACTGCCTCTTGGTCTATGTACAGGTTCCTCATGAACACAATGAAGTGTTGTGGAATTCTTATTCTTTGCAATGTTATCCATAATGTCTTATGATTCACATAGTCAAAAGCCTTTGCATAGTCAGTAAAACACAGGTAAACATCTTTCTAATATTCTTTGCTTTCAACCAAGATCTATCTGACATCAGCAGTGATATCTGTCATTCCACATCTTCCTCTGAATTTGGCTTGACTTTCTGCCAGTTTCCTGTCAGTGTACTGCTGCAACTGTTTTTCAGTTATTTTCAGCAAAATTTTACTTGTGTGCGATATTAATGATATTGTTCTACAATCCTCATTCAGTTGGATCACCTTTCTCTGGAATGGGTACATATATGGATCTCTTCCAGTCAGTTGGCCAGGTAGCTGTCTTCCAAATTTCTCAGCATAAATGAGTTAGTACTTCCAGCATTGCATCTATTTGCCAAATCATATCAATGGGTATTCTGTCATTTCCTGGAGGCTTGTTTTTCACCAGTGCCTTCAGTGAAGCTTGGACTTCTTCCTTCAGTACCATTGGTTCTTGATCATATGCTACTTTCTGAAATGGTTGAATGTTGACAGATTCTTTTTAGTACAGTGACTCTGTGTATTCCTTCCATCTTCTTTTGATGCTTCCTGCATTGGTCAATATTTTGCCCATGGAATCCTTCAATAGTGCAACTCAAAGCTTGATTTTTTTTTTTTTTCTTCAATCCTTTCAGCTTGAAACATGCTGAATATGTTCTTCCCTTTTGGTGTTCTAACTCCAGGTCTTTGCACACTTCATTATAATTATTTTCTTTGTCTTCTTAAGGTGCCCTTTGAAATATTTTTTAGCTCTTTTATCATTTCCTCCATTCTTGTTAGCTACTCTCGATTCAAGAGCAAGTTTCAGAGTCTTTTCTGACATCCATTTTGGTCTTTTCTTCCTTCCTGTATTTTTAATGACCATTTGCTTTCTTCATAGATGATGTTCTTGGTGGCATCCCACAACTCATCTAGTCTTTGGTCATTGATGTTCAATGCATCAAATCTATTCTTCAGATGGTGTCTAAATTCAGTCAGGGTATAATCAAGGTCCTATTTTTGCTCTCGTAGACTTGCTTTAATTTTTTCAGCTTCAACTTGAATTTGCACATGAGTAATTGATGGTCTGTTCTTCAGTCAGCCCCTGGCCTTGTTCTGACTAATGATATTGAGCTTTTCCAGCTCCTCTTTCCATATATATATAGTCGACTTGATTCCTGTGTATTCCATCTGGTGAGGTCCATGTGTACCTACCATTTATGCTATTGAAAAAAGGTATTTACAATGAATAAGTCGGTCTTGCAAAATTCTATCATATGGTCTCCAGCATCATTTCTTTCACTAAGGCCATATTTTCCAATTACGGATGCTTTTTTTGTTTCCCACTTTCTTATTCCAATCACCAGTAATTATCAATGCATCTTGCTTACAAGTTTGATCAGTTTCAGACTGCAGAACTTGGTAAAAATTTTCAATTTCTTCAACTTTGGCTTTAGTGGTTGGTGCGTAAATTGGAATAATAGTGGTATTAACCAGTCTTCCTTATAAAACCAAAACCAAATTCACTGCTGTCGAGTCGATTTTGACTCATAGTGACCCCTTCTTGGGTTTCCGAGGCAGTATCACTACAGAAGTAGGTTGCCCAACCTTCCTTCCAAGGAGTGGCTGGTGGGTTTGAACTGCCGGCCTTCTGGCTAGCAGTCAAATGCCTTAGGTACTAAGCATGGATATTATCCTATTACTGACAACATTGATAGATCTTAAAATGTTCTTTTTGACAATGAATGTGATGCCATTCTTCTTCAATTTGTCATCCCCAGCATAGTAGACCATATGATTGTCTGATTCAAAATAGCCAGTTCCAGTCCATTTCACCTCACTAATAACCTAGGCTATTGATCTTCATGAGTTCCATTTCTTTCTGACAACTTCCAATTTTCCTAGATTCATACTTTGTACATTTCACATTCTGATTATTAATGGATGTTTGCAGCTGTTTCTTCTCCATTTACGTCATGCTACATCAGCAAATGAAGATCCAAAAAGCTTATTCCACCATGTCATTAAAGTCAACTTTACTTTGCAGAAGCAGCTGTCATATTTTGAATGCCTTCCAACCTGAGGGGCTCATCTTCAGGCACTATATCAGACAATATTTCATTGCTGTTCAGGAGGTTTTACAGGATTGTGGTTGTTAAGGTTGTGTGTCAAATTGTCTGGGCCATGATTTTGAATGGCTTGGCAGCTGGATGTAGTTATTCTTTATGATGAGATTGGATGTGGTATAATCACCTGCATGGTGGAGTCTTCTGTGAGCAGCTAATTAGTTGAAGGGGAGTTGCCTTCAGGGTGTGGCCTGCTTCCAGGATATATGGAGAAGCTTTAGGAAAGGTCTTTAGCTTTTTGGCTCATTTTGGATCTTGCATTTGACCCATGATCATATCTAGTTCCTGGAATTGAACTGTTGCCTGCTGATCTTGGATTCATCAGTCTCAGCACCCAGCAGCTGCATGAGTCAGGAGAAGCCTCCAGCTTGCTCCAGTAGGCCTGATACAAGAGGCACAGCTGACACCCAAGGTCAAAGGGCCTTCCACTCAGTCCCTAGAGCCAGCACTTGGAACTTGGACTTCTAGCATAGTCTTGCCCTAAATCTGAACTTGGATTTCTAGCTTCCTATATTGTAAGGGAATAAATTTCTATTTGTTAAAGCCATCCAGTTGTATTATTTCTGTTATAGCAGCACAAAAGAACTAAGACAGTATTTGAAACTGGAAGTAGGGTGATGCTTTTACAGATACCTAAAATGTGGAAGCAGTTTTGGAATTAGGTAATGAGGAGAGACTAGAAGTCAGAGACAAGTACTATATCAGACAATGTTTCACTGCTATTCATAAGGTTTCAGTGGCCAATTTTTTCAGAAGTGGACTGTTGCGTCCTTCTTCTTAGTCTGTGTTAGCATGGAAGCTCTACTGAAACCTGTCCACCATGGGTAACCCTGCTGGTATTTTAATACCAGTGGCATAGCTTCCAGCATCTTAACAACATGCAAGCCATCACAGTATGACAAACTGACAGACGAGTGATGGAGGGGATTGGATAGTTTGCTAATAATGTAATGAGGTACCATGCAGATAAAATGTATGGAACACTAACTTGGGGTATTGGTCAGTTTTGTCATCTCGCCAGGCTTAAAAAGAGTCATTCCAGAGGCTGAAAGGGGAATCTCACTACTATCAACAAAGAAGAGCTGGGAATAGACCCAATTCTTGGACCTGACATCCCTGTGCTGAGAGAAGGCAGAAAGATGGCAGCCAAAAAAAAAAAAAAAAAAAAACCACAGCAGCAGAGGCAGCAAGAGACTGGCCTGAGACAGAATGATGTGCTTCACAGCCCATGCAGTGAGAAAGCTGAATGCTTTTGGGCAGGCTTACTGGCAGAATGGGGTGCTTCTCTGGGCACCTGTTAGCAGAGCTAAAAGAGCATTGTAACACTTGCCCAACCAGAGCAGAGGGCAGGCCAAGGGGCCAAGGGCCAAAGGGAGGCATACCTATGGGCATGGCTGAAGTTGTCCTGATCAAAGAATTCTATCCTGAGTGTTCTTGAATCTGTCTTGTATCCTGTTACTTCCCTAATAAACCCCATAATCATAAGTATTGTCTGTGATTTCTGTGTAGTCATTGCAACAAATTCTCGAACCTGGCAGAGAAGTAGAGAGTGCCGGGGGAGGGATGGTTGAGGTCAGAATTAGTAAAAAGGTTGGAGGGTAACAAGCTTGTCTGACCTCTGTCTCATAGGTACCTGCCTTGGGCTGCTGATGTTCATCTTGATTCTCTCTCCCCCTTTGAAGTTTGAGAAGGTCAGATGATGCTGCCACATCCTTTTTGTGCATGCATGCACACACACACACACACACATTCAAATATTTGTTGAATGAATGAACAAGTCATTGGGACAAACTTTGGGCAAAATCTGCTTATATTTTTAAAATTGTTTAATCGATAGCATTTCCTTGTTGTCCTCCCAAGAGTACAAGTACAACATCTGGGAAGAGACTGTTGTTTTTGTAAAGAAATATACGTTGTTGTTGTTGTGTGCCGTCGAGTCGGCCCCGACTCATAGCGACCCCTCCTTGGGTTTCCGAGGCAGTATCACTACGGAAGTAGGATTGCCCAACCTTCCTTCC
>NW_006921604.1:6277181-6281135 GCF_000298275.1 Orycteropus afer afer
TACACACACAAAAAGAAGGTACAGCCCCTACTCTACCCCAAACACTCTCTCATTTCTTTTGGCAGGAACACCCTATAACACACTGTCATTCATTCTTTCAAAAATACTTAACTGTTGACACCAGGAATTGGGCTATATCTAATTTTGGTATTTGCCTTCAAAGAACTCAGAATTTCATTAGGAAAACCAAGAGATAACCAACTAACTAGGATTCAGTGTGATGAGCTAATTGTTATATTTAGTAATGTGATCACAGATGACCGACAGCCCAAGAGGGGTGAGGGACTAATGTCTATTGACTGTCAGTGGTGAAACAGGTGCTTTAAATGTATGTCATTTAAACTGCACGCCAGCCTTAAAAAGGAACTACTTTTATCGTCTGTGTTTATCAGATAAGAAATATGAGGCTCAAGGAGGTTTGGAACTCTTCGTTGGCTCACTTGGCAGGCGTTGAAGCGCTTATCTCTCCCTCCCATCGCTAAGAGGCGTCCACAAGGTAGGAAGGACTGTGTGGGCCTTGCTGGATGGATTGCAGTCATGGAGAATTTCCTTCCTGCCGTCGGGGAAGGGCGGGCGGTGGGGTTGGCTCTGAGCTTGAGGCAAAGGGGCGGTGGTACCGTGAAGTCTGGACTCCGGGAGGTCGACTAGGGGAGTTAGGGTTTCCAGGCTCACTGGAGAGTTCTCAGTTCCGTCGCCGCTTTCTTTCGGTCTGCCCGCAGGGCTTCGGGTCACTGGGTCTGCGGGCGGACCCAGACTTTTCATTTCCAGATAGGGCCTCACAAGGGTCTTTTTTTGGGCGCAGGTCCTTCTGACGGAAGACCAGACCCAGCTGCCACAGTCGCCCAGTCGGAAACCACGCCTCTTTATTTTTTGAAATCCTGAGGTTTGATTCGTAAAATAAAAACTGCTCTCACAAACATTGTTTAGAATATAACGCCCTCGTTGTAATGTGAGAAATAAGAGGAACGTGGTTTGTAACATGATAGTAAGCGCTTCTTTGTGTCGACCCACGGCGGACCGCCCCGAGAGCGGCGAAGGCGCGGGCCGCGCGGCCCAAGGAGTCCATGAATGTTAAAAATGCAGAAAGTACTTTGCTTCTGTGTGAGATGGGGCGAAGTGCCGGCTCAGACGCTCATTCGCAGGCTTTCTGCCTTCGGCTAGGTCCCGAGGGTCTCGCCACCCAGCGCCCCATTCATTGAGACTTCAAACTCTCGGTGGTAGCCAATGGGGACAATGCGGCCTCTGAGAACTAAGAAGCTAGGAGGCGGGGAGTCTTGTCGGAGGGCGGAGGAGCACAGGTGGGTCCGAGGCTGGGAGGAGAGACTAGGAGGAAAGAGGGCGCTGAGGGAGGCCGTGGGCAGCCCCAGGTCAAGCGCCCGGACAGCCGGCAGGAACAGGAACTGTCCTTCCTTGGCTCTGCCTAACTACGCTGAAGTCGCCTGGGCACCAAGCTCCCTGCTGGTTCTGGGTGCACCTGTTTCTTTAGGAAACGCTGCATTTTGAGCTCTAATCAACTAAGGTACAACAGAGCTTTCAGCACACAGCCCAGTCATAAGCTGAGCACAGTCTGAATGTTACTTTTATATTGTGAAAATAGGACCTAATCATAGTCAGTTCAAAAGGGCACTGAAACATGGTAAAAGTCACCTGTAGTTAATCCCTCTACCCTCAGAAGCTCACTGTGAACATTTTGGAACCCATTCTTTGAGACTTTTTTCCCTAGGCATATAGTATACATGAATACAAATGTATAAAAAGGAATTATACCATCACTTGCTCTTTGTAACTTGCTTTTTCCCATTTAGTATGTTAGTATGTTATGGTCTATTTCTCACGTTATTAACTATAGATCTACATCATCTATGTATAATATGCACATATAAAATTATACATATATAGTATATGTTTTTATAGGTATATTGTGTAATGACCAAACATAAGGGTAGAATTTACATAGTTGATTTGAAAAATTTTGGTAAAGATATTGGAAACTTATGGTTACACCTTGGCAATCTTTTCTGAAAATTTTGTAGTATGTGTTAGGCCGAAGCAAACCCAAGCCACCAACATTTCAGTTAGCAACTTCCTCTGGGTATCAAGCCCCAATGAGACAGCCTGATAAGACAACCAAAGTGACAGAACCCGCCCAGACTAGAAAGTCCCATGCAGTGGCAAACTTCCTTTTGTGAAGCCCCCTCATGCTAATTAAGTGCAGACCCATGCTAACAGCTAATTAGACCCCACCATTTCCTTAGTGTCCCCACTTAGGTCCTTCACAAGACTATAAACCCTCCCCTCCCCAGCCAAGCGGTGTGACTTCCCGGGGCCCCTCTCAGGGACCTGTGAACCTCACCCGGGCCCCTCCTGGGAGCCCGTAAACCTCCCCCGGAAACTCAGAATAAAAACTTCTCTTTAACCTCACTTTTGTGCGTCCTCTTCTCCTTACTGTGGCCTTACAGTATGTATATTATTCCAAAAATATCATAAAACCATAGTTCAACTTACCCCAATGACTATAATTATTATCTCATGCACAATCTGCCATTCAGTTTAGCAATGGGCGTCCTTTGTGTCCTTTTCCAACATCATCTGAGATGGGTCTAATAGCATCCTTTCTTTGTGACATCAGCAAGATGTTCCAGGATCGACTTACTTTTGGATGTCTTGATATCTTGTGTTGTCACCCACCAAGGAGTCCTGATTTCTTTAAGAGGAGAAAAGCACAGTGGGCCCAAATCTGAAAGGAGTCTTTGAATAGTGCAAATGACTAATCACTGGACTACTCACCAAAAGGTTAGCCATTAAAACCCACTCACAGATCCCATAGAAGTAAGGTCTGGCAATCTGCTTCAGAAAGATCATAGCTCTGGAAACCTTATGGAGTGCAGTTCTACTCTGCACACTTGGGGTCTCCATAACAATTAACAACAAAAACAAGTGTGCAGACTTGACTATGTTTGTATATAGCTGTAGCAGTAACCTTTTTCTGTAAAGGGACAGAGGCAGAATTGAAGATATTATGTAAGTACTGATACAGTTAGAAAATTTCCAAAATTTTTCATTTACAAATTTCAAAATGTAATGATAATAATAATAGAGTATAATTTTTTCTTGTAATATAAGTCTACTGAGAAGAATAGAATTACTTTGGGAGGAATAAATCGGAATTCAAAGGTAGTGTTCCCTATCACCCAAATTGACTGTAAATATTCAACTGTAAGAGATTCTATGTATTTCTCTTAGAAAATGCCTTTTCATACAGATAAATCAAAATAAACAAACCCATTGCGTTGGAGTCGATTCCAACTCATGCCAATCATGCTACTCTGATATTACAGAATAGAGCTGAGCTCCGTAGCATTTTCTTGGCTGTAATCTTTACAGAAAGATTTGGGTGGTGCAAATGGTTAAGCACTTTACTACTAACCCAAAGGTTGAGAGTTGGAACCCAACCAGAAACTCTGTGGAAGATAGGCCTGGTGATCTGCTTCTGAAAGGCCACAACCTTGAAAATCCTATAGAGCAGTTCTATGGGCACAATGGGGTCACTATGAGTTGAAATTGATTCAACAGGAACGAACAACAACAGTCTTTCTGGAAGCACATTACCAGGCCTTTTTTCTTTTTTTGTGTGGAAATTATTTATTTGTTTGTTTGTTTTTATTGTCATTTGGGTGAAGATTTAGAAAGCAAATTCACTTTCCATACACCAGTTCACATATACTTTGTCTCATGTCATTGACCACAGTTACCACAATGCAACAGCTCCCCTCCCACTTCCTCCACATAGTTACCGCTTCCCAGTGACCATCCCTCCATACTCTCCTGTGCCCTGTGCTGTCTCCCTGTGCATAAGCAGCCCTTCCTGCTCCCATGATTGTTCTCTCCAGGCCGTGTGTCTACTTGAGGTAAATGTTTAACTCACATGTCTGTACATTGTTTGGCTGGAAACCA
>NW_006921604.1:6282165-6284569 GCF_000298275.1 Orycteropus afer afer
TATGTATGTACCATAGTTTGGTTATCCATTCCTCAGTTGATGGGCATTTAGGTTGTTTCCATCTTTTGGCCCAGGCCTTTTTTCTGAGACACCTTTGGTGAGTTTGAAGCATATCCTTTGGGTTAGTAAAACCAAACCAATCTCACTGCTGTCAAGTAGATTCCACTCATAGCGACCCCTCCTTGGGTTTCCGAGGCAGTATCTCTATGGAAATAGATTGCCCAATCTTCCTTCCAAGGAGTGGCTGATGGGTTTGAACCACCAGCCTTCTGGTTAGCAGTCAAATGCCTTAGTCACTACACCACCAGAGCTCCCTAGTAGAGTGCAAATTGTTTGTGCCACTGTCTTAGTTATCTGTGCTTTTATAACAGAAATACCACAATTGGGTGGCTTTAACAAACAGAAGTTTATTTTGTCACAGTTTAGGAGGCTGGAAGTCTGAATTCAGAACACTGGTTTTATGAGAAGCCATTCTCTCTCTCTCAGCTCCGGAGGAAGGTCCTTCTCTCTTCGGCTTGTTTCCTCATTCCTTGGAGATCTCTGTATGTCTTGGCATCTATCTTACCCCATATTCCTGCTTCTCTTCTCTAGCTTGCTTGTTTACTCTCTTTTATATCTCAAAACATGGACTCAGAACACATCCTATTGTGATCCTACAACATTAACATAAGGAAGACAAACCATTTGCAAATGAGATATAACCACAGGCACAGAGGTTAAGAATTATAAAATATAATTTGGAGAGACACAATTCAATCCATAACAGCCACCCAGACCCCTTCATACAGATCTCATAACCCATTGCTGTTGAGTAAATTCCAACTCATAGCAACCCTATAGGACAGAGTAGAACTGTCCCATAGGGTTTTCAAGGCTGTAATCTTTATGAAAAGTGCTCAGGTGGGGCAGTGGTTAAGGCATTTGGCTGCTAACCAAAAGGTTGGCAATTCAAACCCACCAGCCACTTCATGGTAGAAAGGATGAGGCAGTCTGCTTCTGTAAAGATGTTCAGACTTAGAAACTCTGTAGGGGCAGTTCTACTCTGTCCTATAGCATCTCTATGAGTTGGAATTAACTTGATGACAGTGGGTTAGGTTTTTGGTTTTTAATCTTTATGGAAGCAGACTGTTGCATCTTTCTCTGACAGAGTGGCTGGTGGGTTTGAACAGCCAACTTTCCATTAGCAGCCAAGTGCTTTAACCCACTGTACCACCAGGGGTCAATTGTTCTTCATAGAGATAAACCAAACCAAATTCACTGCCACAGAGTTGATTCTGACTGATAGTGACTCCTATTGGGTTTCCAAGGCTGTTAATCTTTACAGAAGCAAACTGCCTCATCTTTCTTCCAGAGAGCAGCTCTGGTGGGTTCAAACCACTGACATTGTGGTTAGCAACCAAATGCCTTCATCACTACACCATCAGAGCACCTTTCTTCACAGAGATAACAAAAAAAGCCCAAACTCACTGCTACTGAGTCAATTCTGACTCATAATGACCTCCATTGGCTGTAAATTGCCTCATTTTCTTCCCGCAGAGCAGCTGGTGGGTTTGAACCACCAACCTTCATGGTTAGCAGCCAAATGCCTTACCTACTACTCCACCAGAGTTCCTTTTGTAGAGCTGTTGTTGTTGTTATGTGTCCTCCAGTTGGACCCGACTCGTAGTGACCCCTCCTTGGGTTTCCGAGGTGGTATCACTACAGAAGTAGATTGCCCAACGGAGGAGTGGCTGGTGGGTTTGAACCACTAGCCTTCTGGTTAGCAGTCAAGTGCCTAAGGCACTACTCTACCAGAGCTGCTTTCGTAGAGCTAGGTACTGCTAAATACTGATATTAATTCACAAGCATATAATTTTAATTGAGCATAATCAACACTTGGAAGGCATTTATATAATTAGAGTCTCCTCATGATATTTGCTTTCCTGCATGTTATTACATTGTAGATTAATCATTGCTAATTGAAAGTTAGGTGGAAGCAACTCAATTGCATAGTTCGATGGATTTTTTGAATGTGGGAATGTTCTTTCCACTTGCATTGGGATCTGAAAAAAACTGCTGGAGCTGTGATTTGATCTCAGAAAATATAGCCACTACAAATTTGTGCAGGAATGGAGATTTTGCTTCTTGTTTTCACTTTTGGTAGCACAGGAAGAGTATTAAGTGCTTGATATTATTTGTGATTCAAATAAAGTTATATGGTAAAAACAATAAATTCTGCAGCTATGTGGGAGGGCAAGTCAGGATATTTAGCTTCTATATCTAACAAATATTCACAGAACTGATGATGTTTAAAAGTCCATGAGAACACTGCTGGTGGGACTGTAAAATGGTACAACCATTGTGGAAAGCAGTATGGCGATTCCTTCAAAAGTTGGAATTAGAAATACCATTTGACCCAGCCATC
>NW_006921604.1:6288379-6308829 GCF_000298275.1 Orycteropus afer afer
AAAAAAAAAAAATTCCATGAGAGTAAACAAAATTCACTGTTGACACTACTGGTTTACTAATATGTGATAGATTCAAATCTTTTCCACAACGTACCTACTGATGAATTATGCAATGAATGATATAGGCTTTAAATATCTTTCATTTTCACAAGCTTTGTAAATTTGTCCAACTAAGCCTTTTTTCTGTTCTACATAATTTTATATCATCACTCATAGCACATCTTAGTAGATTCCAGTTGAGTGTTTCCTCAACTTCTTTGAAATATTCTTGCTTGTGACTGTTCCTCATATGCCTCATATCATGTGAGAGTTGGGCAATGAATAAGAAAGGCTGAAGAAGAGTTGATGCTTTGAGTTGTGGTGTTGGCGAAGAATACTGAAAGTCTCATGGACTGCCAGAAGAACTATCTAGATCTATCTGGGAAGAAGTGCAGCCAGAGTGGCCCTTGGAAGTGAGAATGGCCAGATTTCATCTCATCTACTTTGGTCATGTTATCAGAACGTAAAGGGATATCATGTTTGGTAAAGTGGAGGATCAACAAAAAAGGGGAAGGCCCTCAATGAGATGGATTGACACAGTGACTGTGGGCTCAGGTATAACAAGGACTGTGAGGCTGATGTGGGACCAGGCAGTGTTTCATTCTGTTGTACATAGGGTCACTATGAGTTGGAGCTGACTTTACAGCACCTAATAACAACAACATAGTTGTTCCATGCAAACTATTCACAGAGACAAGTTTTTTCAAGCTTTACATAGACTCCTTAAATAAACAACAACTGAACAGTATGGGCAATATCTGTCAACTCATCAAGAGCCAAGGAAAACATTCAGAAATCCTTTGCCTTTTTTTTTTTTTAATTGACTGTTGATGTTTCTCCCAATGTTCTCAAGTCTTTCAGCAACTGTTCTCACCAGAAGGCTAATTATCTTAAACAAGGTTATCTCTTTGGATACATCAGACACTTCACCTAATTCACCATTGGTAAACAGCTCTCCGTGGTTGGCTAACAAATGAGCCACCCAAACACAGTATGGTTGCAGCCTCATTTTCACTTTTGTCAAGAAATTTTGCTATGGTGAGAAAGTCTGTTTTAAATTTTCTAGTTTTTCTCTGACTGTTGCTTTCCTGAATTAGGAACATCACGATGATCGTTTGCTTAATCTGGTAACCAAACCAAACCAAACCAAATCTATTGCTATCTAGTCAATTCTAACTCATAGCAACCCTATAATACAAAGCAGAACTGTCCCATAGGGTTTCCAAAGCTGTAAATCTTTACAGAAGTAGACTGCCACATCTTTCTCCTAAAAAGTGCTTTGTGGGTTCGAACAACCAACCTTTTCTGTTGGCAGCCAAGAGCTTTAATCACTTTAATTGGATAAAGTCAACCTATATTATATCCTTTTAGCACAGCTATAATAATATAACATAATAAACACAATACTTTGTCCTCTATTTCAAAGGCAAAATAATCCACATCTCACTGTGCCTTCAAAGTTTGATACTCAAAGTTGACATTTCTTTTCTTGTTTTGACATGATTGGTATATGCTTGTTTAAAAACAAAACAAAACAAAACAATGTTGTATAGTGATGCATAGCACTGGAAACATCGTTAAGTCATAAATGTGTCACTGTGTTTTGTAGTTTGCTGAGCAGTTCGTATTGATGAGTGGGCCACATATAGTCGGCTGCAAGTATTCAACTCTGCTGCTGCAGTGGGAAAGCAGCCATATGCAAAGGAGTGAGTGTGGCTATGTTGTGATAAAACTATTTATGGATACTGAAATTTGGATTTTATATAATTTCCATAGGTTACAAAAGATGATTTATTTTTTCTCAAGCATTTCAAAATACAAAAATCATTTTTAGCTCAGGCTAGATTTGGCCTGCAGGCTGTAGTTTGCCAATCTCTGTTTGAAAATAACTATTTGATGATAAAACCAAAACCAAACTAGTTGCCTTTGAGTTAATTCCAATTCATGGTGATCCCATGTGTGTCAGAGTAGAAATCAGCTCCATGAAATTTTCTTTTTTTATATTTTATTTTGTTGTTGAGAATATATATAGCAAAACATATATGAATTCAACAATTTCAACATATATAACTTAGTGATACTGATTACATTCTTTGAACTGTGTAACCATTCTCATCCTCCTCTTCTCAGTTGTTCCTCCTCAATTAACATAAATTCACTGCCCCTTCGGGTTTGTATCTAATCTTTCAGGTTGTTCTTGTCACTTTAGTCCCAAAAGAGTATAAAGCTCAAGGCAGACTTTTTAAGTAAGTTTGATTTTAAGAAGACTTCAGGGGATATTTTTGGTTTCAAGGCAATAGTTTCATGATTCATGCAGACCCCTTGCCTCCAGAAAGTCTGGATTCCATGAGAATTTGGAATTCTGTTCTGCATTTTCCCCTTTTGATTGGGATTCTTCTATAGAATCTTTGATCAAAATGTTCTGTAAGGTTTTCAATGGCTGATTTTTTGGAAGTAGATCACTGGGCCTTTTTTTCTGAGGCACTTCAGGGTGGAACCTCCAGTTGTGTGTTAATTGTTCATCACCCAGGGACCCCACTTAAAAAGAAAGGCCTCGTGTAATTAATACATATCATGACTCTTGTTCTCAGACATCTCTGCCATCTGAGGCTTCTTTAGAGCTTCTCTTCTACATTCCACACTTAGGGCAAACTATAAAGAATGGGAGTTTTGGGGGAAGAGTATCACACAAGGCCAGGGCTATCAGAGAAGACGAATGTTTACCTTGGATGGTCAGTGGGCCTAATGTGTAGGAAAGGTGAGCAGATAAATTTTAAGTACTTTTTGAGGCACTGGGAGGACTCAAAGTCAAAGAAAAATCTACCTCAGAATCTGAAATTCCGTGACTGGTTTAAAGCTATGCGCCTCGTTTCATTGTCAATTAAGCTTTGTTTCTCATAATATCAATAACCCCTTGTTTGCTTGTCCTTACTTTATAAAGTTCTTTCTTAAACACCCATTTCATCCTAAGAGCTACCCTGTAGGTTTAAAATTCTCATTCCCATAAGACTAGCGAGTGGCCAGTTGGGCCTCAAGCCAGGTCTTCTTTGTGTGTGTCTGGTCCTTTCATTAAAATCACTTTGATGGGAGAAAGCCTCGGGGGAGAGACTCCTAAAAACCAGGTGTGGGAGGGAGTGAGGCATATTAAGGGTGCTGAAAACACCTTTCCTCTCCTATCCTATTTTTCTCAGGGCCAGCCCTAAATGGGAATAATTTGTCCCCTGCCAATTCCTAGTTTTGCCATCATCTTCACACCTAAATTCCCAGTAAGAATATTGGCCTGAGCTGAGCTGAGTGAAGCTGATAACGGCAGAGGCGTGCCCCCTTGTGCCATCCAAGCGACGCTGAGCAGCTGAATCATTAGCGTCCCTCAGTACGAGTCTGTGCCCCTCTGCTCTCACTACAAACCGGTGAAAGTGGGTGCGAGGGTCACCGGGCTCCAGGTTTTTGCTCTCCCTCCAAGCTCTGCTGCTTAGGTTTGGGCAGGAGGAGCTTGTCTCGGCCACGGGGCGGGGCTGGGAGGAGCCCAGACGGCGGGAGACTGCTGTGGCAGCGAGCGCCCTCAGAACGCCACCGCACCGTGGGGGTTGCAGGGAGACTTGAGGTGGCGGCGCTGCTAGACCTGGACGCACAGACACACGCGGTAACATGGTGTGTTCCCCGGGAAAGGGGAGCGGGACTGTTCTGGCAGGCGGACCTAGCCATGAACTGGGAGTTCCCACCCCGCCGGGAAAAAGGCGTGGATGGTCAGGCCGCGCTGTCTCTTTAAGACCAGGTTCCTGCTAACCCCAACGGTGAGTAAATAACCTGGCCCGGGATCTAGAGAGAAAGCTGGAGGAGGACTGGGCCCTTGACTCAGGAGGCTTGGTCTGGGCAGATGGTTGAGAGTACAATGGAATTTGGGGAAGTTATGAATGGGGGAGCTTCCCACTTTGAGCCCAAACCTCCAAGGTCCCGTGTACATTTTAACCGGGCTTTTGGAGGGGCGGTAAGACTAAGCAAAGCCACGTTCCAAAGAAAAGGCGAGCCCCCCCCCCCTCCAGCTTCCGCACAGCGCAGCCCTTCATTAATCTCGATAAGCCCAATAGCTTGTGAACTAATGGGATGGAAGCAAGAAACTTCAGGTCTCCTCGTGGGTGGGGAGCAGAGGCATATCTACAGGAAATAGCATCTATGGCGATTAGTTTTAAATTGTTGAATGCGCTTTCACAGCTGGCGATGGAAACGGCTATGGCGAATAGGAACCGCTCATTGGCGACCTTTAAGTAGCTCACGTGCCATATCTGCCATACCCCATACCCTCCTTATGCTCTGGTGAGGAGGCAGAGGAAAGAGCTACTGCTCTGTCAGGTGGGGCTTGGGCACCGAGTTCTTCAGTTTCCTGGCCTGAGAGGTGGAGTTGTGCCTACCTCTGCGTCTGGCTGGGGGATGGGGCACCTGGCAGCCTCCTGCGTGGGAGCAGAGTAGCAAGCATTGGAGAGGTGGCAGGCAGCACTGTGTCTCCCTGATGCCCAGTGGGAGTTTGGCCTTTGGGCAAGTCGGAGAGGGAGAGGCCTAGTGGTTTGATGACACAGAGTTAACAGAATGAGGATTGTGAAGTCACAGAGGAAGTGGGATAGTATAGCTGGAGCCTGGGGTTGGTTGCCTGGAGAGAGGAAACACCCAGGCAGCTTCAGTGCTTTCTGCCTGTGGAATGGAGCCCCTGGGATCAACAGGGCATATATGGTGTCCTTGGTGAATAGATGAGTTGGGTGAGGCTACCTTAACACAAAGGTCCCTCTCCTCGTCCATACTCCGAAGGCATAAATACCACCCAAACCATGTGGATGGAACGCAATAGAGAGACAGAGTGGCATATTTGCTGTCTCCTTTCTCCCAAACCTCCTCCTGGGCAGACCAACTTGCACTGTCCAGTCCCAGCTCTGTGAGCTGTCCCTCCTGAGTAGTTGCCTCCCATGATTCAGGGTTACAGGACTCTAGGGGAATATATGTACTGGAGAGCAGATGTATTCAGAAGATCAGCACTGACTCCTCACCTTCCTACTTCTCCAGATGCAGAGGCCTCCATGGCTGTGATAAGCCTGCTGTTCTTGGCAGTGATGTATGTTGTTCACCACCCCTTGATGGTCAGTGACCGGATGGACCTGGACACCCTAGCCAGAAGTCGGCAGTTGGAAAAGCGAATGAGTGAGGAGATGCGCCAATTAGAGATAGAGTTTGAAGAGAGAAAGCGAGCAGCTGAGCAGAGGCAGAAGGCAGAGAACTTCTGGAAAGGAGAAACATCTACTGACCAGTTAGTGCTGGGGAAGAAAGACATGGGGTGGCCCTTCCAGAGTGACGGCCAAGAGGGGCCTCTGGGCTGGATGCTGGGAAACCTGTGGAATGTTGGCCTCTTTTGCCTTTTTCTCCTCTTTGAGCTCCTGCGACAGAACATGCAGCATGAGCCAGCCTTTGATTCCAGCAGTGATGAGGAGGAGGCGGAAGTCCGTGTTGTGCCCATCACTTCCTGCAGCTGGCTCACTGACTTCCCCTCACTGGAGGCGCTGGAATCCTTTTATGAACACTATGTCCAAAATGCCATCCGTGACCTGTCCTGCACCTGTGAGTTCGTGGAGAGCTTTGTGGATGACCTGATTGAGGCCTGTCGGATGCTCAGCCGTCGGGAGGCTCACTTGCAGTTGGAAGACTGCCTGGGCATTGGGGCTGCCTTCGAGAAATGGGGAACTCGCCATGAGACCCAGAAGTTTGATATCCTAGTGCCCATAGTCCCCCCTCAGGGCTCTATGTTTGTCCTAGAGATGAAGGATCCTGGCCTGGGCCGACGCTGTGGTTGTGTGCTGGTGGAGCTGGAGTGCATGTGTAAGTGTGAGAAGCTCCTGGGTGATGTGCTCTGCCTGGTGCACCACAACAAGGACCACCTGGCTGTCCCAAGGAAGTATAACAGCTCCATCAAGGCGTCCCTCTGCACTGGCTCACACCTGGATGTGTACAAGACCATACAGTGGTTCCGGAACATGGTGGACAATGCCTGGGCCCTTGTGGCCCACAAGTATGACTTTAAGCTCAGCCTCCCACCCTCTGCCACCTGCTGCAACCTCAGGCTGGACTACCGCTCAGGCCGCCATCTCTCACTCAGCTTGGTCCTGGGGGTACAACGGGAAGACACCTTGGTCTACCTGGTGAGTCAGGCTCCTGACCAGGAACAGCTCAACAGTGTGAGCTGGCCTGAGTCCTTTGCAGCCTGTGAGCACTTGTTCCTGAAACTGGTAGGGCGTTTTGCTCCAGAGAACACCTGTCACCTCAAGTGCCTCCAGATCATTTTAACTCTCCGGGACCTTCAGAACTTACCCCATGGGGCATCTTGCCCTGTCCTCACCTCTTACCACTTTAAAACAGCCCTCATGCACCTGTTGCTACGGCTGCCCCTAACAGACTGGCAGCACAATATGCTCTCTCAGCGGCTCCAAGACATCCTCTGGTTCTTGGGCCGTGGCCTCCAGCAACGGTCCCTCCATCATTTCCTCATTGGGAACAACTTCCTGCCCCTGACCATTCCCATCCCAAAGACATTTAGGAATGCTGAGCCTGTCAATCTCTTCCAGCACCTCGTGCTAAACCCTATGGCACATTCACAGGCAGTAGAAGAGTTCCACAGCCTCCTGACCCAGGTGAAAGCTCTGCCTAGTGCTCCATCGGCTGGAGCACATTAATGTGAAGGCTATTAAAAAAGGAGAACAGATATTTCTGATTCCTCAGGCTGCAAAGGAGTTTAATTTTTAGATCTTATTGGCAGTACATATGACCTTCACCTTGCCCTCTATTATAGATGAAGACACTTAATGAGTGTGTGAGGCAGTAATGAGGATGAAGGTGCAGTCTGTAGACCTAATTTAGGGTGATTCTAATGAGGTTTTCTTCTCTTGACTCAACTTTCAGAGAAACAGATATTATGGGAGGGTTTTACTGGTAAAGAACTGACATTCAGAAGGGGGCCTGAGAAGCTGTGTAACACTGGACGTGAAAGAGAACCAGAAAATACCTCCATTTCAACTTATTCCCGTTTGTGAGTGACTCCCAGCATGTTCGTTGTAAACTGGTTTCCTTGGTGAACTCTTGGTTTAATTCAGATCAAAGTTGATGGCACATCATTTCATCCCAATCACATACTGTAATGGCAACTTCACGTATTTTAGAATGTAATTTTTCAGACCTTCACTATTTAAAAATATAACAAGATGCTGGTTTTCCATTTTCTTAGTTTAACCCTATTTTTATATGATAATATAGCTATTTTTATGCATCTGAAAAAACTCCAATACTACCCAAATAATTTCTTAGCATGGATTTTCGAACAAATATTAAAAAATACTTTAAAAAATATTAATAATGACCTGTCCCATAACTGAGGTGATGTATTTACTACAATAGCCAACATCTGATAACCTTTACAGTGCCTGGAAGCAACAATAAAAAGCCCTTAACAAGGACAATCTTTTTGAGGAGTCTAAACCGTCTGGTGGCATAGTGCCTGAGGCATTTGACTGCTAACCAGAAGGCTGACGGTTCAAACCCACCAGCCACTACTTGGAAGGAAGGTAAGGCAATCTACTTCCGTAGTGATACTGCCTCAGAAACCCAAGGAGGTGTCACTATGAGTCAGATCTGACTTGACAGCAGTGAGTTTTTAGTTAAACTCTAACATGAGCAATTATTTTGTTTCTGAGGGGCAACTACCTGCTTGTTAAAGAAGGTTTTGCTGCCATCTATAACTGTGCTTTTTCTCAGTCTGGCAATACCTTTGTCTTCTCTGTTTAGAGAAGAAAAGGGATTATTTGAACTGTGTTTGCCGTTTTCAAAAGCAGGCTCATCACCGTCTAGGCTGATTGCCAGGGTTGGACAGGAAGGGGCTGTGAAGCAGCAGGCTCTACAGAGTAGTGATTCTAGAGATAGGACTGATATATTTTTCCCTTTCAAAACCTTGGGCATCCTGAGGAGGAGGGTTAAGAAATGCAACTATAGTTGTGGGTGTGGTTGTTGGAAATATTAATGCTGTTGCTACTCAGCACTGACAGGAAGATCTGCTGGAGAGGAGAACCTGGCCTCACATTTAGCTTAACCTTAGGGGGATCAGATAGGGCCTTTCTGAGCTTCAGTTCTAGAATCAACACCCGCCCTCCCCCAAGCAAAGATAAATTGAAAGTGTTCTGGAAGCTGGTGCCAGCCAGTGTTCAGATGTCCTGCTCCACAATCACTGTGCTGTGCTTCCATGTCACCTGGTGGCACCCACCAGGTACTGCTTTCATGTTAAGGTGCAGTGATGGTGTGATTTTCGTGTTTCAGCAACCATCAGCCTGCTTTTCGTTTAGCAAAGAACTTGCTGATGCTTTAGTTTCAAATCAATAAAGGAGGCTATTTTCTGTCAGATTGGAATCTGTGCAGCAACACATACATGTCTGTTCCCAAGAATTTCAGGTTTCTTTGAGTAGCTGTATGCAGTATAGCCTGGCATTTCTCAATGTGCCTTGAACCAGGCTGCCTTGTGGTTTCGCAGTGGTATGGCCAGTAGCCAGGAATGAATAATTAAAACTGCTAAGGAACATATAGGTTGTTTGCCTGGTACCCAAGTCAGAAGATCTTAGTGGCTACAAACAAATGCATAAGCTCTAGAAGACATAAGGTGGCTCAGGTAGAAAGAAGGTGGTGTGATGTTCTAGGACTGTGTGGTTGTTTCTAGTCTAATAGAAGAAAAATGTAAAGTTATGAGTGTGTAAAAGACTACAAAGGGAACAGTCAGCTTGGGTGGAGCAGAGGGTGCAAGAAAGTAGAAAAAAACAAACAAGTAGTAATGGGAAGAACAGAGCTACAGTGTTCTGGGAACATGCTCACAATTAAAGAGGAAACCTCTCCAGATATTTAGGAAGCTAAACTTTGTTCCAAAACAAACCTGGCTAGCATCCAGGATATACCAGCAATGATAGCAATGGGGTTACTTAAGTGTTCATTGGGCGCTGCCAATAAAACCAAAAAACCAAACTCTCTGCCATTGAGTCAATTCTGACTTGTAGTGACCTTCTCTGGGTTTCCAAGGTGGTAAATATTTATGGAAGTAGATTGCCCAATCTTCCTTCTGTAGAGTGGCTGGTGGGTTTGAACCGCCGACCTTCTGGTTAGCAATCAAATGCCTTAGGCACTACACCACCAGAGCTCCTTGAGCACTGCCAATAGGGGTGCTTTACGTCTGGTAACTCATTTAAGTCTCACACTACAAACTCATGAAGTGGGCACTTTATCATCTCCATTTTACATATGAGGAAACTTACGAAGCACAGAAAGGGAATGCAGCTTGCTCTAGGTCACACAGTAAGTGGCAGAGCCAAAGGAACAATGTGCTTTAGCAACCTTTCAGAGTGGGCTTAGAAATAAAATGAAATGGAAGGGGTTAACATTTTTTGCAAAGGAAAAAAGTACTATAGTCTAAGATAAAGGGTGGTATGTTATTGTTTGGAAATTCTAGAAGACATGAATTGTTGGTTCTTGTCCCAGTCTTTAGGAGGTCAGGCATTGCATATCACACACAAAAATTACAGTTATTTGCACAGAGACCAGAATGAATGGAAAGCCATTTTCAAGTATGAGTCCGTTGAGCCTCACGGTGGGTGACTTTATAGCTTATATCATTAAGTACATTATGATATAAGTCAGCTGTAGGCTAGATGGTCAGGACACATTTGAAGTCAAAAGATTGCTGTCCAAGTAGCCAAATGATGAAACTAACTGTAACCTAAACTAAGGATGTTTCCAATTTATTTTGGGGAAGAAGAATTCCCAGTGAGGAGTAAAATGGAGGAGGGGAATGGATCCAGCACTGCTTTTCTGGCAGATGTAAAGTGGGGGAGTGGCCCCCTGTTACTTTATTTTTGTATAGAGGAATTGAGCTTTGCATACCACTGATAAATCATTCAATCTTTTGGCATTCTCTGAAGCCCTAACCCAAGAAACAAAGATGGCATTCAGAGCAGAAGGTGAAAGATTAGCCTGCACTGGGCGGGCCTGGCCCACAGAGACTGGGGGTGGAGCTGGCTCGGCCCACTGTCCCTGCTCCCCGTTGCCCCAAACAATCAGCCCCCAAACCAAACCAGTTGCCATCAGTCTAACTTATGAGGACCCCATGTGAGTCAGAGTGGAATTGTGCTCCATAGAGTTTTCTTATTTTATTAAAGTGAAAATAAATCATATGCCATAGGGCAATAGCTGATTTTTTTGGAAGTAGATCGCCAGGGCTTGCTTCCAAGGTACTTTCAGTTAGCAACCTTAACGTTTTGTACCACCAAGGGACTCAACAGTCATCTCAGGAGGCTCCATATCTTCACAGAACAGCCTTATGCCTCCATCTAGTGGGTCAACTGTACCCTTACTGTACCAGGAAGGAGTATCACGCTTGTTCTTCAGAGGCTCTTGATTTCATTTCCACCTACCACTCTCCCAACCCCACTGCCGTTATTCAGAGCACACATGGAATGCCGAATATCACAGTATGTTCCACCCTCCTCCCTCAAATGCTCTCAGCACAAAGAGAATGGACTAGTGAGATGGCAGGGATCCTGGCACTCATGGAGCCTACATGCTCACTAGG
Source organism: Orycteropus afer afer (assembly GCF_000298275.1). Lineage (NCBI taxonomy): Eukaryota > Metazoa > Chordata > Mammalia > Tubulidentata > Orycteropodidae > Orycteropus > Orycteropus afer. The sequence continues at coordinate 6,299,052 of NW_006921604.1, forward strand.
AGCTTGATCTATTACCTAATTGTCATAAAGCCCAGCAAAGAGGATATCATCGCCCCCATTTTAAATATAGGGAAGAAAATGAGACTCTGAAAGGTTAAGTAAACTAACCCAGGATTTACATTTAAGTGCTTGTTATGTCCAGGGCCAAAAGCAGGCCCTGGGAAAATAATGATGACTAATAAACACAACTGTATCCTCACAGAATCTATGGAGGTGATAGACAAGAAATAATCACAACAGATGTAAAATTGCAATAGTAACAAGTTGTACTAAAACATAATAAGGAGACTTGACTGTATCAGGGAAGGCCTCCTTGGGGAAGTGACATGAGCTGAAACCTGATGGAAACTAATTGGGTGAAAATAAGGAAGAAAAGGACCCAGGTGGAGGAAATCACATGTGCAGAGCTCTGTGGTGGAAGGGTGTCTTAAGACAAATCTGAAAGAAGGACCATGGCTGGAGGTCAGGGAGCAATGGGAGGCCTGGTGAAAGACTGGTGAAGCTACAGGGAGTTTCCAGGGCAACAGAAATCTTTAAAGGTTTTAGATTTTCGGAAGGAAGTAGGGATGGGATGGAGAGGAGGGGAACACGAAGTGAGAGTGACAGGTCAGATTTGTACTTGGTAAACACCACTGTGGCCCAATGGGGATCAAAGTTGCTGCAGACCAACGTGGAGAAGGTAATGTGGAATAAGGGGTTCAGAAGGATTGAAGAGAAGTAAAAAAAAAAAAAAAAAAAAAAACTTGATATTTGATTATGTGTGGAGATTAAGGAGGAGGGAGCATGAAGACTATGATGCTCAATTGGGTCCCTGGGTGGCTGGTGGAATCATTCAGAGACATGAAGAACATGTAATCTTCTTTTCTTTTTTCTATCCTTACATTACACATTTGAAGGTGGTCACTGTGAGAACAAGTTAGTGCAAAAAACCAAAAAAGTTAAAAAGTGGTTTTCCACAAAAACGTACTTTTTGGTTGCCAAAATGAACTGTGGAGCACTGATAGTATTAGTTGGCATTTAGTGGCAGGGGATGTTTCAGGGTGTTTGGGATACTAAACAATAAGACTTAAAAAGAAAACCAAACTCACTGACATGGAGTGGATTCCAACTCACAACAACCCCCATAACCTTTGCAGAGGTACATTGCCCCATTTTCCCTGCATGGAGCAGCTGGGGGGTTTGAACCCACTAACCTGGTTACCAGTCAAATGCCTTAGGCACTATGCCACCAGAGCTCCTCAAAACAAGAAGGGGTGGAAAACCAATAAGGTAAGCATGAGCTTACTTGTGCTTAGTTACTATCTGTAGTGAGCAGTTTCACATGTTTTAAGCACATCGTATAAGCTATAGAGCCCACCCATAGCACCGGGTCAGGTACCTTCAATCAGACTAATTTCCAGCCCTCTAAACCCATGAGGGAGCTCTGGTGGCCTAGTGCCTAAGGCATTTGACTGCTAACCAGGCTGGCGGTTCAAACCCACCAGCCACTCCTTGGAAGGCAAATTGGGATTTATATCCGTAGAGGTACCACCTGGGAAACCCAAGGAGGGGTCGCTATGAGTCAAACTGTTTCTATGGCAGTGAGTTTGGCTTTTTTTCGGTTAATAGTCATGAAGGGAGCTCTGGTGGCTTAGTGCCTAAAGCATTTGACTACTAACCAGAAGACTGGGGGTTCAAACTCGACCATCCAATCCTCAGAGGGAAGTGTGGGCAATCTACTTCCTAGAGATACCGCCTCGGAAACCCAAGCTGGGGTCGCTATGAGTCGAAAACGACTCCAACGCAGTGAATCCCCATGCAACTCCCTTGGGAGATGATGGACGCCCCTTAAATTCAATGAACCAAGACGGTCTGCGCAGGCGCACCACCAGCCCCGCCCCAGTATGACGTCACCGCGGCCGTTACGGCGTTTAGAAGTTTCGCGCGCGCGATTTAAAACCAGCTCCTGTAAAACGGAAGACAAAATGGGACCTCCATGCCCAGGTGAGGCCGGAGGGGCGGGAGAAGCGGCAGGAAGGTCCAAGGGCGAAGCAGTGCTTCAGGGCGGGGAGGGCCCCTGAACGGAGCATGTGGCTCTACTTAATTCTGGGCCCACCGGCCGAGGGGGAGGTGAGCTCCGGGGGAGCGGAGGGCATCCGCGGGGTGTAGCTCAGTTCTCTCGGCCAATCAGAACGCGGCTTCGGCTCCAGCCCGGCGCGCGTAGGGCTGGCCTAGTGTTGATGGAAGCACCTTTTTTCTGGGCTTCCACTTGTGTCAGGTGTTTCCATTAAAAAAGTTTTTCAGGCATGGACTTTAGTTTCGGGGCTGTGGAAGCTTTATGATTGATTACCGCTGCGTGTTTCACATGCATGTTTTGAATGAATGCGAAAATAAATGCACACATGGGCCAGGAGTACTGGTGGTGCTGTGGTTAAGCCTGGGTTGACAGAAAGTTCGGCAGTTGGAACTCCCCAGTCGCTCCCCAAGAGAAAGATGTGACAGTCTGCTTTGGTAAAGATTACAGTCTTGGAAACCCCGTGGGGCAGTTCTCCCCTACCCTGTACGGTTGCTGAGTCGCGACTCCACGGAACTAAATGGATTTGGGGCCAGATTCTGCAAGGTGCAGAGAACAAATCAGATGAGATCTCTATCCTTTTGGAGCTTATATATATATATCAATAAACAAATGAACTAACAACAAACAAATGACATAACTACAGACTGGGGCTGAGCACTGTGATTGAAGATAGACTGTGGAGCCTCATTTAGAAGTTGCAAGGAAGAGCTTTAAACAAAGATTGGGGAAGATTTCCAGGCAGAAGGAGGTGAGAAAGGGCCTGCTTGGGTTCATAACTTTCCAGAACATTGTGACTAAGGATAGTGAGATTGGTTAGGTAGGCAGGACCTTGCAGGCCTTGGTAAGAGATTTGAAATTTTGATTATGTTTTGGACATGTTAAGTGTGATACGCCTGAGACACCAGAGGAAGGGTCAATCACTTGGCTAAGAGTCTGACATTCAGAGAAGAGATAGGGGCCACTCAGGGAAATGGAGTAAGAAATAAGTCAGGACATCATCATCATATAGAGTGTGTTTAAAACCATGGGAACAGATGAATCACTAACAGGACATTGTAGAGAAAACTCCCAGAACCAACCTTTAGAAGCTGGGTAGAGAGGGAGAATCTGGAAAAAATAAGAGACTGGTATCCTAGAAGCCGAGTGTTTCAGAGAAAAAGGGCTGTCAATTGTTTCAAATGTTGCTGGAGTTCAAGACAGATGCCTGAGAAGGGATCAAGTTGGATTTGGCAACATGGGAATTTTAGGTAATTGCCACAAAAGCTTTGGTGGTGCAGTTGTTAAAGCATTGGGCTGCTAACCAAGAAGTTGGTGGTTTGAACCTTCCAGCTGCTCTGCAGGAGAAAGATAGGACAGTCTGCTTCTGTAAAGATTTTACAGCCTTAGAAACCCTATAGGGCAATTCTACTCTATTCTACAGGATTACTGTGAGTTGGAATTGACCCAATGGCAGTGGGTCTTTTTGGTTTGCCATACAAGCAGTTTTGGTGCAGTGGTGGGGATAGGAGTCTGGTCAAAGGGGATTGAAAAATGAGTGGGAGTTGAGGAATAGGGGCAGAAGATGTTTTTTAGCTCAGTAACTGCCTGTTGAATGAATGGATACATTATGTCTAAGGCAAGAGAAATTGGAGAAAGAAAATTAAGAGTATTTGAAGAGTGTCTCTAATTCCCTACTTGGGTTTTCCCTTCAGATAATCTGAATTGCTCCTTTGGTGCTTCCTATTTGTTTTCTTTTTCCCAAGCTCCACTCTTTTCCTACTTCCAGATAGTTCCGAGTTCTCTTGATTCTGTCTCTAAAATTGTTTCTAACCTCCTTCCTTTCTATTTTCATTTTCTTTTATTTGTTTAACCTCACGTGAGAGTTGTGTTAATTATACTCTTCAGCTTGTGGGAAGCCATCGGGGTATCAAGTTCTTCTTGTAGTTTATTTATTTATTCCTTGTTATCTCTATTCCCCCCCCTTCTATTTCTTTCCCCTCATCGTGGCAATAATTTAGCGTTTCTTGTGTATAACTACTCTATGAAACCTCTTGTCAAGATTACCAGTAAGCTGTGTTGCTACATGCAATCATCAGTTTTGTGCCTCGTCTAATGTGACCTATCAGCTGTGTTTGGCATAGTTCATGACTCTTCCCTCCCCTGAAACAGTTTTCTTCACTTGGCTCTTAGGATACCACATTCTCCTGGTTTTCTTCCTGCCTCATTAGTTGCACATTCCTTGTCTCTTTCATTAGTTTCTCTTCCCTGTTCTTTAATTTTTTGAAGTGTTTTAGAACCCAGCTTTCAGATCTCTATCTATACTTATTTCCTTGTTGATCTCATCTAGTCTCAAGGCTTTAAACAAATCATCAGGGCTGATGATTTCCAAATTTACATATCCAGACTGGGACTTTTCCCTAAACTCTAGGTTCAGGTATCTAACTTTTTGCTCTAGTTAGATGACTACTAGGCATCTCAAGTTTAGTGTATGCAAAATTGAGCCCTGATTTTCCCTTCTTTGCCCTATTCCCCAAATATGCTTCTATAGTCTTCCTCTCAGTTCATGGCAACTCCATTTTACTAATTGTTCAGAATAACCTTGGAGTTATCCTTGAGTCTTCTATTTTCTCTCATGTTCCACATTTAATCAAGAAATTATATTGGCGTCCAGATGTATAGTACAGCCGACAAGGGGCAAGGTTGTGGTAGCTTCTTGGCCATAGCCAGCTACCCAGAGGGAGCAAGTAGTTGGACCTGTGGGCTCGGGACCATGGTCACAGGGGACATCAAGTTCAATTGGGATAACATACTACACAAAAACATTGTTCTACAGCCTTCTTTGGTGAGTAGCAACTGGGAACTTAAAAGCTTGCAAGTGGCCATCTCGATGCAACAATGGCTCACTCCTCATCAAGAGCAAAGAAGAATGAAGAAAACCAAAGGTGCATGGAAACAATTAGTCCAAGGGACTGGTACACCATGCGATCCTCAGCCTATTTGACCATGATACTAGAAGAACTAGATGGTGCCCAGCTACCACTGTCAACAACTCAGAGGGGGATTGGTACAGGAGATCCTGGATATAGTGGGAGAACAATGTGGAACAAAGCTCAAAATCATTTAAAAAAAATAAAAAAAGACCAGGTTTGCTGGTCTGATAGAGCCTGGTGAGACCTCTGAGACTATGGCCCCTAGTAACCCTGTAGGTGTGGAATTGAACTCATTTCTGTGGCTTCCAGCCAAACAAGAGACAGACATATGGGGTGAACATTTATACCAGGTAGGTATACTACTTGGACCGATCAATCAATCATGGGAGAACAGAAGGGCAATGTTTGCACAGGGAGATAGCTTGGGGATGTGGGAGTGCATGGGAAGGAAGGACACAGGGAAGAGGTAACTATGGTGAGGAAGTGAGAAGAGAGTTGGTGCATTGTGGGGAATTATAGTCAATGTCATGAAACAATGTGTATGAACTGCTGTATGGAAAATGAAACTTTCATCCAGATCACAATTAAAAAAAAAGAAACAATAGGGCAGAGATGGCATAAATATAACTCTTCAAAAAAATGGAAACTTCATCTGTTGTCTTGGTTATTATAGTTGCCTCCTAACTGGACATCCTGCTCTGTCTATTCTTGCTCCCTTTCAAGTCTGTCCTTTAGTCTAACAGTCAGATCACTTCATTCCTCTCCTCAACACCCTCCAATCATTTCTCTTCTCACTCAGTATAAAACACAAAGTCTCCATGAATGAAAACACCTGCCTTCAGCTGGTCCCGGGGCTGGCTTACCAAAATCTTTACAGTGGCCCATAAGAAAGCTTCTCCAACTCCTTTGTTTTATTTGGTGGTCTTGCTCTACCAGCCCCTGGATAGTCTGACACTCCATTACCTCTCTGATGTCTGTGGCTACTCCCCCTGGAACCTCCTGCTCCTGATACACTGGTCTTCTCAGTTATGCCAGGCAAGTTCTTGCCTTTGCACTTGCTGTTCCCTCTGCTTCAGTGTATCTGCACAGCCTTGATCCTAATGGTACTTTCTTGGTGAGCCTTTCCTGACTACTGTATTTAAAATGACCTTCTACGTTCATTCTTCAGTCCTCCTTATTATCTTTCTGTGCCTTATTTTTTCCCAAGTACTTGTTGTTATGTGCCGTCGAGTCATCTCCAACTCATAGTGACCTTATGTACAACAGAACAAAACACTGCTCCATCCTGTGCCAGCCTCATGATCCCTACTGTACCTCAGCCCATAGCTTCAGCCACCATGTCAACCCATCTCGTTGAGGGCCTTCCTCTCTTTCGTTGACCCTCCACTTTACCAAGCATGACATCCTTCTCCAGGGAATGGTCCCTTCTGACAACATGATCAAAGTAGGTGAGACGAAGTCTGGCCATTCTCACTTCCAAGGAGCATTCTGGCTGCACTTCTTCCAGGACAGATTTGTTAGTTCTTTTAGCAGTCCATGGTACTTTAAGCGTTCTTTGCCAATACCACAACTCAAAAGCATCAACTCTTTGGTCTTCCTTATCCATTGTCCAGCTCTCATATGCATATGAGGTGATTGAAAATACCATGACTTGGGTTAGGCACATCTTTGTCTTCAAGGAGACATTTTGCTCTTCAACGCTTGAAAGAGGTCTTTTGCAACAGATTTGCCCAATGCAATACATCTTTTGATGTCTTGACTACTGCTTCCGTTGGCGTTGATTGTAGAACCAAATAATATGAAGTCTTTGACAATTTCATTCTTTTCTCCATTTATCGTGATGCTGCTTATTGGTCCAGTTGTGAGGATTTTTGTTTTCTTTACACTGAGGTGTAATCCACACTGCAGACTGTAGTCTTTAATCTTCATCAGTAAGTGCTCCAAGTCATCCTCACTTTCAGCAAGCAAAGTTGTTTGTCTGCATATCTCAGGTTGTTAATGAGCCTTCCTCCAATCCTGATGCCATGTTCTTCTTCATATAGTCCAGCTTCTCAGATTATTTGCTCTGCATACAGATTGAGTAAGTATGTTGAAAGGATACAACCCTGATGCACTCGCTTCCTGATTTCAAACCATGCAGGATCCCTGTGTTCTGTTTGAACCACAGCCTCCTGGTCTATATACAGGTTCCTCATGAGTACAATTAAATGTTCTGGAATTCTCATTCTCAATGTTATCCATAATTTGTTATGATCCACACAATTGAATGCCTTTGCATAGTCAATAAATCACAAGTAAACATCTTTATGGTATTCTTTGCTTTCAGCCAAGATCCATCTGAAATCAGCTATGATATCTTTTGCTCCACATCCCCTTCTGAATTCAACTTGCATTTTTGGAAGTTCTCTGTCAATATACTGCTGCAGCTGTTTTTGAATTATCTTCAGTAAGATTTTACTTGTGTGTGGTATCAGTGGTATTGTTCAATAATTATCGCATTCTGTGGGATCACATTTCTTTGGAATGGGTACACATATGGATCTCTTCCAGTCAGTTGGCCCAGTAGCTGTCTTCCAGACCTCTTGGCATAGCAAAGTGAGTTCCTCCAGCATGGCATCTGTTTGTTGAAATATCTCAATGGGTATTCCATCAATTCCTGGAGCCTCATTTTTCACCAATTCCTTCAGTGCAGCTTCAACTTCTTCCTTCAATACCATTGGTTCTTGATCATATGCCACCTCCTGAAATGGATGATCATCTAGTAATTCTTTTACTTGAAAGGGAGCAAAGTGCAGGGACTTTGTGTATTTCATCCATCCTCTTTTGATGTTTCCTGCATCATTCAACATATTGCCCATGGAATCTTTCAGTATTGCAATTCGATGTTTAAATTTTTTCCTCACTTCTTTGAGCTTGAGAAATGCTGAGCATGTTCTTTCCATTTGGGTTTCTAACTCCAGGTCTTTGTACATTTTGTTATAATAATTGACTTTGTCTTCTTGAGCTGCTGTTTGAAATCTTCTGTTCAACTCTTCTATCCTGTCAGTTCTTCCATTTGCTTCAACTACTCTCCATTCAATGGAAGTGTAAGAGTCTCTTGGCATCCATTTTGGTCTTTTCTTCCTTTCCTGTCTTTTTAATGACCTTTTTGTTTTCTTCATGGATCATGTTCTTAATGTCATCCCACAATGCCTCTGTTTTTTGGTCATTGGTGTTCAGTACATCAAATCTGTTCTTTAGATGGTCTCTGAATTCAGGGGGGATAATCAAGGTCATATTTTGACTCTCATGGACTTGTTTTAATTGTCTTCAGCTTCAACTTGAACTTGCATATGAGCAGTTGATGGTCTGTTCCACGATCAGCTCCAGGCCTTGTTTTGGCTGAAGATATTGTACTTCTCCATCGCCTTTCTCCACAGGCAGCTTTTCTTCAGTCATATGTTGAGTGCCTTCTGACCTAATGGGCGTATCTTCTGGCAGTATATCAGACAAAGTTTCATAAAGTAAAGTTTATATTTATTCATAAAGTTTTCTGGTAATACATCAGACAGTGTTTCACTGCTATTCATAAGGTTTGCGCTGGTCAGTTCTTTGGGAAGTGAGTGGGCTCTTCCTTCTTCTAAGTTGGTCTTAGTCTGGAAGCTCCACTGAAACCTGTTTACCATGGGTAACCCTGCTGGCATTTGAAACACCGGTGGCATAGCCTTCAGCTTCAGAGCAACACTCAAACCACCACAGTAAGACAAACTGATGGACAAGTTTGTCTCCTTTGGCTGTTCCAAATTGCTCTGCTTATTTCTTGGTCTTCCCCACCCTGTTTGCTTACCTGGCCTGCCCCTCCGGGTGCAAAGTACTTATCTTCCTCTAATATGCCACATATTTTCTAGCTTCTTATTGTGAAAAGTCTCAAACATATAGAAGAATGGAAAGACCAGGATAATAAGCACTCTTATACCTACCACTACCTAAGGAGCTCTGGTGGTATAGTGGTTAAGGCAATTGGCTACTAACCAAAAGGTTGGTGATTCGAACCTACCACCTTGCTCCAGGGAAGTGAGATGAGCCAATCTGCTGCTGTAAAGATTTACAGCCATGGAAAGCCAGTGGGGGTCTCTGAGCTGGAATCGACTCAATGGCAGTGAGTTTGGATTTTTTTATGCCCACCACATAGATTAAACAGTTGTTAACATTTTGCCATATTTACTTTTTCTCCTTCACATATATGTATTTTTGACCAAGCTGGTTGAAAGTTAAGTTGCATGCATGTACTTCCTCCTAAATTTTCTCATGTCATGCATCTCCTGAAAGTAATGCCATTCTTCTACATAATCGTATCATTAGCATACCTAAGGAAATAAAAATCAATTCCCTAATGTCATTTGATATCTAGACTATATCCAAAATTTCTCATTATCCCCAAAATATTGTTTATAGTTGTTCTTTTTTTTAGGGGGTGGGGCCTGAGGATTGGCTCAAAGTTCATACATTATTTTTGGTTTAATTCAGAAGAATCCTCTGTGTGTGTGTGTGCGTGTGTGTGTGTGGCATAACTGACTATTAAGAGACCAAGCCAGTTGTCTCATAAACTTTCCCACATTCTGAATTTGTCATAATATTTCCTTGTGGTATCATTTAACTTGTTCCTCTACCCCTGTATTTCCTATAAACTGGAAGTTAGATCTAAAGTCTTGGTTAGATACTTTTGGCAAAAATATTTCATGATGAGAGGCGGGGCAAGATGGCGGACTAGGCAGAAGGATTGCACAGACCCTCTTCAACAAAGAAAAGGGAAACCAATTAACACAGATACAGA
>NW_006921604.1:6317158-6332322 GCF_000298275.1 Orycteropus afer afer
GTGATGGTATGAATTTCATATTGCCTCACACTAAGATGAATAAGTTTCAGGTTGTTTCATTTTTTGTGGTGTGGCATTTGATTGCTTGTTTGATGGCTAGATCTTTCATTGTAAAAGACAGTTTTCCCTTTCTAATTAACAGGTGATCTGTGGGTAATCCTTTGAAACATATGTATTTGACAAATTTATTTTGTTTATTCTCTCTCCCCCCAAGATATGACCAGACCAAACCAAATTCACTGTTATGGAGTTGATTCTGACTCATAGTGACCCCTTTTGGGTTTCTGAGGCAGTAAATCTTTATGGAAGTAGATTGCCCAGTCTTCCTTCCATGGAGTAGCTGGTGGGTTTGAACTACCAACCTTCTGGCTGGCGGTGAAATGACTTTGGCACTATGCCACCACAGCTCCTTCAAGATATGGCAGCACTAGGATTAGCTTGTACCTCACCCTTATCTCAGCATCTGTCTCTCCCTTGTCCTGCATTATAGGTTATATGTGTTTGTTCTTCCTGTATGTAGTTTATGAAGCTTACCAGAAGCAGCAACTTTATCTTATCTCTCTTTATACCCTGCATAGTGCATAGATTCATAATAGCTGCCTAATGGATTTTTGTCCCAGATTGGCAAAGGAACAGAATCCTGTCACCTTCCAAGAAACTCAAACTAGAGGTTCTAGTCATAGAGTATTAGAGTTGGAAAAGATATTCGCAGGGAAAGTGTAGTAACCTCGACTCCAATGACAGGCTCCACACCCCTTTTTAGATACAGAAAATGTTCTTTTGAAGCTTGCTCAAGCAAGTGTTTTTCTTCTGTTGCTCTGGATTACAGTGAGCAACTCTGCTTCAGAGACCAATGGTCACCTCCACGGTGCCTCCTCACCTTCAGAACGGATGTTCTCAATGCCTCTGCCGAGGAAAGCCCCTCTCAATACTCCAAGCACCCCGATATTTGAAGACTTTCCTCAGAATGACGATGAAAAGGAGCGAATGCAACGGAGGCGCTCCAAGGTCTTTGACCTGCAGTTCGGCACAGACTCACCTCATTTGTTAGCTTCTCCCTCCAGTAGGTAAGTGTGTTTCTGGTCTGGCTCCCCTTGGGGTGGCCATTTTGACTTGCATATCATCTTTTCTGGCATTTCCACAATACCTCTGTGGGCCGGCCTGGGTTTTGAAAAATTATAGTGTCATGAATCTTTGGTAAAGTTCTCTGTGTTTGTTTTCCATTTAGGAGTGTTGACAGTTCAGCTACAATCTCTAAATTTACAAACACACAGATAACGGAGCATTACTCCACTTGTATCAAATTATCCACTGAAAATGTGAGTATCTGCTGGCTTTTCAGTGAAGATTTTGTGATATGATTGCAGAGGGGATCTGGCTTTCTTGATTTTGTAAGAATGCATGATTGATAGTTGTGTACTATTATTCTCCAGTGACTCTTGTTGTTTTTCAATGTTTTTAATGTTTCCTATGGACTTTGATATTCCTCCTGACAGGTTGTCTGATGTCTGCAGTGTATCTAGAGAGGCATTATGGTTTAGGAGTAAAAGTGGTGTGAATTTGAGAGCTAGATTGCCTGAGTTGGAATCTTGTCTCTTCCACTTACAAGCTATATGACCTTGGCAAGTTACCCAGGCACTCTGCCTCAGAGTCCTCAGGTAATAGGAGGACAAGAGTAGAACCTACTGCATGGAGCTGTTCTGAGGGTGACTGAGTCCCTTCATGTGCAGTGCTTAGAACAGGCCCTGCACACCATGGACACTCAGGAATTTTGTGCTGTCCCTATTCAGACCTTAAGAATGAGGAGAAACATATGTGTGGATTTGGCTATATTGTCAGGTATTTCTAGGAATTCAGATTCAAATTAGCAAGGTATAATACTTCCTATATGAAAATTTGGCTTTTTCTATTCAGAGCAGCATTATTTATATGAGCCTAGGCTATATATAACAAACCTTTCTGCAATTTTCTGTTTTCAGAAAATCACTACCAAGAATGCTTTTGGCTTGCACTTGATTGATTTTATGTCAGAGATTCTTAAGCAGAAAGACACTGAACCGACCAACTTTAAAGTAAGAAGGATGTCCACTATTGCTCCAGAAACAAAGATAATTAATTCTAATATTTATTGTAACACAGTAATTGAATTCTGTAAATACATGAAGCCTTTCTTATTTGAGACATTTTAGCTACTTTACTTTCTTTCCTAACTTGATGAAATGCAGAGAAGGTATCTGTGTGTTATATTCTATTTATTCCCTACCAATGTTAATTGGATTTTTGTCATTTTTTATGTTTTCTTAAAGGCAACTAAATAAATATTTTATGCAGCTTGCTTTATTTTGCTTGTTCAGAAGTAGTTTTTTGTATATCTCTGCTTGTTTGACTAGGTGGCTGCTGGCACTCTGGATGCCAGCACCAAGATCTATGCTGTGCGTGTAGATGCTGTTCATGCCGATGTATACAGAGTCCTTGGGGGACTGGGCAAGGATGCTCCAGAAGAAGTGGAGAGCAGTGGTGCAGGTATGCAGATTGGGGTTTGGATTTCATACACTTATTTTAGGGCATAGCAAGTAGTTATTTGAGTGATATACTGGAATGAAGTCACAAGCAATCAGTTACCTCATGGACATTTTCAGAATTGTATATAGTCTTGAATGAGTAGTTACTCAAGCACTGGAGTTATTTTTCTTGGTAAAAGAGAAAGTCCTTATAAAAGCCTTTGATTTTTAAAATCTAAAACTAGAGAGCTTCTGATGTGGGGATCTTTGGAAATTGACTTGCATTAGAAGCCAAATACTTAATCTAGTACAAATTAATAATTTAGAAAAGCCAGAACCTGTGTAATGCAGAAACCTGTCAGAGAAGGAAAACTTAAATATTTTCCACTAAAACAAGCAATAGAAAAGAAGTAAGACTGTACCCTGTCAAAGATGGAAAACTTGCGAGATCCAGAAAAACAAGGCAATCTATTAGATTCTGGCTCTCACAGATTTCACTGTGAGATTTTCTCGTAACTACAGATTAGGTATGCCTGTTGCTTGCGAGTATTGTATGTGTTTAAATTATGACCACTCTAAATGTAGGGTTTTAAAGAATTTGAATTGATATAATAATAAGTGCCATTACATATGCTCCAAAGCAATCCTCACATTACACAATATTATTCCTTCTTTTAGATAGAAGTGCTGCTGAAATGGGAACGACGAAAAAGCCACCAAAGCCAAAAAAGAAGCACTCATACAAAACCATTGAGCAAAATATTAACAACCTCAACGTCTCCGAAGCAGATAGAAAGTGTGAGGTAAGGATTATGTGCACCGTGTGGTCTCTGACAAATTCAGAACCTCAGGGTCTGATGCTTGGCAGGACTAAACCTGCTTTGTGGGTATGTGTTTGTTTAAGCCTCAGAGGAGTGCAGTATTCACCTAGTGTCTCTGCTTTATTATTCTGTAGCTTTATAGCAAGGACTGAAGATGGTAAGTCCCTGTTTTTCCCTCAGTCTATCAGAAGAATTGAATCTAAAGAGATTGCAAATTACTGAGAAACTTGATTGATAAAAAAGTTAATTTTATTTCCTATTAGATAATAGGAGCTCTGGTAGCGTAATGCATAAGGCACTTGACTGTTAACCAGAAGGCTGGCAGTTCAAACCCACCAGCCACTCCTCAGAAGGAAGGTTGGGCAATCTACTTTCCATAGCGATACTGCATATAACAGCAATAACAACAGCAACTAGATAATAGCAGCAATAATAGCCAACATTTATTATGCCATGGATGCCATGAGCTGCCTTTGACCTGTATTGACTCATTTAATTCTTATGGTATCCTTGTGAGATCTTTATGGAGAGGTAACTGAGGTGCAGGGCTGTTAAGTAACTTGCCCAAGATGAAATGGTAAGTGAGCGAGGAGTTGAACCTAGGTCATCTGACTCCAGAGTCCTTCTAAATGATCTAAGGAATCTGCTTAAAAGAATGGTGTGGAAAACCTCATCTGTAATTAGTATAGTTTATTTAAAGTAAATAGGTGTGGCTACAGTGTTTTTTTTTTATACAGTGATTCAGTATAATTTTGTATCTTTATTCTCTTCTGAGAGTATGTCTGTAAGAAATTCTGAAACATGAAAATTCAGTTACTCTCAAAAAATATTGTACCAATTTACCCTCCCGCCAACAGTGGACTAGCTTATTTCTTTCTTTTGCTCCTACAACATTCATAAATGGTGATTAAAGTCCTAAGACTGGGAATGATCACCAAAGAAATTAATATATATATATATATGGAAAAGAGAAGAGGCCCAAATAATGAACCATAGAATACCCCTATCTTGAGAACTGATAGAGTTAAACAAAAAAACATCCAGTAGGTTAGAAAGTAAGCCAGGAGTGTGTGGTATGCAAAAAAGTAATATTTCAGGGAGGAGGAAATGATCAACCATGTCAGTCAACATGCGTGCCTGTCTGTGGAGAGCTAGAGAGACAACAAATATGTAAATAGTTAACAGTTGGTGAATCTAGCTTAAAGTTATACAGAGGTTCATGTTACTGTTCTTTCAACATTTTTATAGGCTTGAGATTTTCATAATAAGTGGGAAGAGAGCAAGTAGGAGGACAGGAATGAAGAGACTGCATGCATATAGGCAGTTCTTTTGAAGAGTTTTCTTAGAAATAAGAGTAGAGTAATGGGGTGGCAAATGGAGAAGGACGTAAGGTTGAGGTGTTTTTTTTCTTTTGTTTTTAATGGGAAAGTTAACAGTTTGTTTACTTGTTAATGGCAACAATCTATACTTTTTGATTAGCAGCCAAATGCTTTAACCACTGTGCCACCAGAGCTCTTCATACAGTGGAAGAGTAATTATTAATGATGTAGAAAAAAAGTTGCTGGAGTGAGCAGTTAAGAAGGGAAAGGAATGGACAGTGTAGGTGGGGGTTGCCTAAGGAGTACCAGTGACAGGGAGGGGCTAAGTTTGAATGTGTGCAGGTGAAAGGCTTCTGGATGTCCTTTTGTATTTGTGTCTTTTTTCCTCCTTGGTAAAATAGGAAGTCAAGTCACCAGGCTGTCAGTGAATATGGGGGAGGAAACTGTTGGAGGTTTGAGGAGAGAGAGGTATGAAAGAGTTCTGTAGGAAGGTGGGCAAAGGAATGGACTAGGGAAGTAGAGCTTGGTTGCCAGATAGCACTTAGGGTCCACTTGAGGGTAGTGGCAGATGAATTTAAAGTGAGACCAGTCAGCGTGACTTTGTCTCTCTCCAGCTGTGATTACTTACATGGGTGCAGGCATGAGATAGGCAGAAAGTTTGATTTAACAAAGGAGTGTGTCTAGCTAAGTGAATGTGACATAACTAGAAAGGAATGTTTGAGTTAAAACCATGTGCAAAGAAGTGGTTTTAATCATTGCTCATGGACTTTTAGCTGGGAAAAGAGGAGTGAGGCACAGGAAAGTGATACAGTTAGTTAACTGTAGGTCCTTATGGGAGTAAAAGACTTGGCGTTGGGGACAAGAAGACATAAGCTGGAAATTTAGGAGGTCATTGTCAGAAAGGGACACTTGGAATTGAGCTTATGGAGAGGTTGCAGTCATGGTTAATGACACAGTTCAGGGAACAGGCAAAGGGATGAAAGGCTGAGGGGCCTGAGGTGTGGGTCTTGCTAGGATCTCAGAGATCTAGGGTTCTTCGTATGATGGACACTATTGATGGAGAGGGTATCAAGTGAATGAGAGGCCAGAGAATTGGATGGATATTAAAATCTTCCCAAATTATGACAGGAGTGAAGCTGAAGAATACTAATGAGCTAGGAGCTCTGGTAGCATAGTACCTAAGGCACTTGACTGTTAACCAGAAGGTTGGCGGTTCAAATCCACCAGCCACTCCTTGGAAAGAAGATGGGGCAATCTACTTCCATAGTGATATCGCCTTGGAAACCTAAGGAGGGGTTGCTATGAGTCGGGTCCGACTCGATGGCACATAACAATAACAACAACAACAACAACAACAATGAGCTAGGAGCTAATATTCAATCTTCAAAGAAGGGGTATAAGATTGTGACCAGGGGATTGGAAGATGATTGTAATACAGATGAGAAGAGGGTAGTAAAGTCTGATGCTATACTCAAAGCTGAAGGTTTTTAGGAATTGAAAAGAAAAATAATCTGGAAGCTACATAAGGAGCAAGGAAATCATCTACCTCACTTTTAGGGTTGACTCTCAGTGGCTGAAGGACTGAGGAGAGAAAACAGCCACCACTGCAGAGGGCTGCAGGGGAAGCAGTGTCCATGTTTGATTTAGAGCAGTGCTTCTCAGCTTTTTTTTTTTTTCCATGATTGTCCTTCCTGAGGAGCTTCTAAGGAACCCTGGTGGTGCAGTGGTTAAAGTGCTCGACTGCTCACTGAAAGGTGAGCAGGTTCAAACCCACTGGCCACTCCACAGGAGACAGGTGTGGCAATCTGCTTGGAAGCCCTATGGGGCAGTTCTACTATGTCCTATAGGGCCACTATGAGTCAGAATTAACTTGACAACAGTGGGTTTTTAGAAGGAGCCTCTAGACATTTTGTTCCTTGAAATTAATTCTAAGGAATAAGATTTTATTGAGTAGCAGTGAGGTTTGGACAGCTACAGATCATTGTAATATCTTAAGACTTTTTTACTCCCTGCAAGAACTAGTTTTCACCTCCTTTCACCAATATCGCCCCCATTGAGAATGCATGAGCTCAAGCAAGAAGATAGAGAAACCTTCGGGAGAGAAGCAGGAAATATAGCAAATGCTGCTGCTGACTGACAGTCTAGCTGGCCCTGGGGGAAATACCATTAGTTGGGGAGGAGTGGGAAATGGAGTGGGAGGAGAGCTGCACAGCACTGCCCAGGGTCTAGAGTCTGGGGAATGTAGACTCCTGGGGATCTCGGGTGTTGTGTGATTAATAAACAAACTAGATAAAGGGCAATAATGAGAATTGTCCTAGTGGTATCCTAGAAGATGAGAGTGGTGAGGCTCAGTATAGGGGGCAAGGAAGTGAGGGATCTTGCGAGGCTTGCTCAAAATGGTGGAGTGGCAACCAGGGTAGGCAGATCTAAGCTTAAACAACATTATTAGGGACCCTCCACCACACGTTTACCTATTCATTCTACTGCATTGAGTATCTTAAAGATTGTTGTTAGGTGCTGTCCAGTTGGCTCCAGCTCTAACAACCCTGTGTACAATAGAAACACTGCCTGGTCTTGTGCAAGCCTCATAATCCTTGCTATACCTGAGCCCATCGTTGCAGCCACTGTGTCATTCCATCTCATTGAGGGCCTTCCCCTTTTTCACCAACCCTCCACTTTACTAAGCATGATATCTTTCTCTAGGGAATGCTCCCTTCTGACAACATGGTAACTATTTAACAACATAACTTGTAGAAAGAGAGGAGCAGAAGCCTACTGTTTCAGATATAAACAAACCAATTGACAGTATCTTAGTTATCTAGTGCTGCTATAAGAAATACCACAAGTAGGTGGCTTTAACAAACAAATTTATTTTCTCACCGTTTAGATGGCTAAAAGTCCGAATTCAGGGTGCCAACTTTACGGGAAGGCTTTCTCTCTACACGCAGTAGAAGAAGGTCCTTGCCTCTTTTCATTTTCTGTATGTTGAGTCCTTGGTAATCTTCATGTGACATAACATCTGTCTTCCTTCATCTCTGTTCTTTTAGGTCTGAAAAGAGATTGACTTAAGACACAACCCTACACTGATACTGCCTCATTAACATAACAAAACCCATTCCCAAATGGCATTATAACCACTATATTTTAAAAAAAAAAAAAAAGAAAGAAACCAAGCCTACTGCCATAGAGTCAATTCCTAGTCATAGTGACCCCCATTGAGTTTTTAAGGCTGTAAATCTTTACAGAAGTAGATTGCCCCATCTTCCTCCTATGGAGCAGCTGGTAGGTTTGAACCACTGACCTAGTTAGCAGCCAAATGCCTTACGAACTGTGCCACCCGAGCTCCTTTGTAACTACTGTAGGGGTTAGGGTTTACAACACAGTTCAACCTATATCATACAGTCTGCATTTGTTACCATTTACTATCTATTTCAGCATTATGCATTTATTAATGTGATCACATACAGCCTTTCTTTTGAAATGATACCTGTTGGAATGGGATTTTTCCTGATCAATTAGAAGGTGCTTCTCCTTTTCTTAATCATGTACAGAGACATTTCAGTCCAGTATATACAGGTGTGAATGAATAGAGGCCTAAAGAATGAGATCTTATATTTCCTTTTGCTGTGTACCGTAACTCTTTGGTTTCCTTTCTTTGTTTTTGTATTCAGATTGATCCCATGTTTCAGAAGACTGCAGCCTCATTCGATGAGTGTAGCACAGCAGGGGTCTTTCTCTCTACTCTCCACTGCCATGACTATAGAAGTGAGCTGCTTTTTCCTTCTGACATGCAGACTCTCTCTACTGGAGAACCTCTTGAGTTGCCCGATTTAGGTTGGGTGGAAATGACAGACTTAAAAGGTAAGTGCAGATAATGCCTTTCACCAGAGCATTTCAGTCATCAGAGATGTTTTCATGGGACCATGGTATGTAATCAGCCCATTATGCTCTTATGTTGCTTATTTAAATTACCCAGAAGGTGCCAGACAGGGTCTCCCTGGGAGTGCCTAGCACAAAGTTAGTACTTGTTTTCCTCTCTGCAACATAGAATCCAAAACAGTAGTAGCTAATGCTCACCACTGCTCTTGTTCTCTGTGTGCCACATAGCTCAGCTGTCCACCGTTAAAGTTCTTAGATTTATGTACTGAGGCCCTGAGCTAAGGTCAGAGTTTAGATTTGTCTAGCCAGACATGCCGTTTTCCTATTTATTACCAATGCAGGGATTCCTGAGGAAAAGCAGGCATTGTGGATTGTTTTCAGAGTATTCTGTGGCCATTGTCCTGTCATTGGCCCCTTGATACTGGCCTGCCAAGGATTTTAACATCCCTTCCTATTCTAGCCCTCTACCCCCCAACTCTGGGGGTAATCTAAGGATGTTGTGAGGAGGCATAAGTGAGTGGACTTATTTTTATGTGTTGCGTGAAATTGATCCTCTAGAGCTACACAAATGTTAAAGTGCCATTCCCATCCTTCCTGTTCTTGTCTAATCTTCACTAAGTTTAACTAGTTTGTGCTAACAATCTATTTTTGGAGTTTATATGCTCTAAACTGGGCCTCTAGTCCTCTGAGGACTAGATAATCCCTATAGCCCCCTGTACTCTGAGCCCACTCTCATCTGCTGTGAGACCACTAGGACAATTCTCATTATTGCCCTTTATCTAGATTATTTATTAATCACACAAAAAAGACCCAAGACCCCCAGGAGCCTACATTCCCCAGACTCTAGACCCTATGTAGTGCTATGCATTCCGCTCCCACCCCATGTCCACTCCTCCCCAACAAATGATATTTTCCCCCAGGGCCCTCTAGACTCAGTCAGTCAGCAACACCATTTCCTATGTTCACTGCTTCTCTCCTCAGAGGATTAGGACTTTAGCAGGTTTAGTTTGAGACTAAAAATAGGAGGCATTACATGATTGATGTTATGTACTTAGTGTACTTTAAGGAAGAGTTTTTGATTTCCTGACTATAGCATAGTGTACACAGTATATTTCAGGACAAAATATGTGTGCTTCAGGGTTTCTACTCTAGTATTTTACTAATCCTTGCAATGATAATGTGTAATTTAACTCCAGTGTGGGTGCATGCCTGTGCACCTGGACATTCCCAGGAGAGTAATTAGAGAGACAGAGGTTGGCTTGCAGCCATCTACTCAGTCAAGGTTGGTATTTAAGTCTCTCTGCCAGAGAATAATGAAGTGACTGTATGTCTCTCAGCTCCATTGTGCTGCTCAGTGTCATCTTGAAAGGAACGAGGAATGTACTTGATTCACCTTTAATCCCTCTTTATGATCTTCCTGTCATCTCCAGCCCCCTTGCAGCAGTGTATAGAAGATCGCCAGATCTGCCCTTCCCTGGCCGGGTTCCAGTTTACTAAGTGGGACAGTGAAACACATAATGAGGTGTGGTCAACTTTTGGACTTATAAGGGCACTGGGCATTTCTCCAGTGGCTTGTGGTTCCGGTTAGATGGACCAAGATTACTTCTGCCCAATGAGAACCAAAACTCTGTGGCATCATTTTTATTTAGTCAGGAGTACAGGAAATATTTCCTTTGGCACTTCTGTAGGGGTTGTGAACTGCAGCAGAACTGGTATATAAGTGAGTTCTGAGATCAATTTCCTGTCCCCTCTTCTCAGCTTCCCTAGGGTAAGACAGCGCTGCCATGCATGAGTGATCATTTTTTCTAGATTTACTTTCGAACACGGTTATTCCAATGGTCTCTGGTCACTTAGGTTGCCGTCAAGCTCGAGGACTTTCCTGCTCTTTGGGGTTAAGTCCCTTGGCACAGTGTTTCTTGAGAAATTGTCCTGTGTCAAGCTTTCCTCTGTGTATTTTTAGCATTGCCCCCTTTGGCCTACTTAACTACAACTTGGAAAATAAATGGTCACTATGGAAAATTGTTTTCTCTAAACATGTAGTTAATGGATTTAGATTCTGTTTCATGTTTTACAAAATGTGCCTGCCAACAATACAGCTTCATCCTGTGCTACACAATATAAACTTCCGCATTGTTAACTATCATGAGAATACTGGCCCTGGGAGAGGGCAGGGCCGGGGAAGGGTGTTGTAAGGAGGCTATTCCTCTAATGGTGAACTGGGGTGGTTATGGAAATGAGGAGAACTCCTGAGAACCTTCTTTTTGTCTCCTTCAGTCTCTGTCAGCCCTGGTAGACAAGTTTAAGAAGAATGACCAGGTATTTGACATCAATGCCGAGGTGGAGGAGAGTGACTGTGAGGACTTCCCTGATGGGCCCTTACAGGATGACTTTGATGCCAACGATGAACCCGACCTCACCACAGTTGGGAAGCACGATGAGTTCAGGAGCTGGAAGGAGCCCTGCCAGGTCCAAAGCTGCCAGTAAGCTCTCAAGGCTATGGAAATGTTTTCATGAGTTTTTCATCAGTTCTTAACAAATTTCCTGCTGGGACAACCTAATTTCATCTCATTTTGATTGGCTGCTTGGTGTGTTGTGTTGTATGCACCAGCTGAGCTATTAGGACTCACGGTGGAATCACATGCCCGGTTCGGAATGTTGGTTCAGCCAACATGATTGATAAAACCGACATTGCAAGCATTAGAACGGAAATATGTAAAATGTTGGGAAAATCTACCTGGGATAGAGTAGCTACTTAAGTGGCGGCTGTTTGTCATCACTTGCATTTTGGTAGCATAGAGCACTCTCGCTTTCTACACACTGGCCATGGTCTGGGTTTTGGCTATGTTACACCATGTCACTTATGGACATAAATGGGCTTATGTGTCGCTTACAGGAGAAAGTGGCTCCTGCTTGATGGATTAAGCAAAGAGGTAAGACAGGCAGTATTGGGTTACCAGAAAAGGACTAGCAAAGCAGGGAAACCTAAAAAAATAACATTTAGCTTGTTAGTAGTTGGAGAGGTAGGATTTGATATTTTGTCATTTGAAAATTTCATTAGTGGAATCATAAGAAAAAAAGAACATTGTTGGCCTTTATATATGTACTTATAGATTACTACTGTTCTAATTTTGAATGTACTTTGGATGTGGAATCCCACAGTCCTTTAGTGCTGATGGCCTTGAAAGGTCTTGAATGGACCTGTTGATGCCAGGTGAGTAGAGTAAATGCCCCTCTAATAACTCCAGTACTTAAAACAGTAGCTTTGCAATCCTGGAATTGGGGATAGCCTAGCTGGTTTAGTTTGGGTAAAATCTTAGAAGTTCTTCAAGGCAGAAATCCCATTGAGAACACCACTTGCGTATCTCCAGGATAATGTTCTTTCATGAGCTCTGTCTACCCATGTGGGAAATGATTAGATTGATAATGCCTCTTTAATTCTCAGGGTAGAAATTTGGCACCCCTTGGCAAAATTATCCATGCAGGAACTTTCACACCCTCCTTTCCTGATTTGTAATGTCAAGGTAACCATGGCTTTGCCTCTGCTCCCATTCCATCGTCTAAGACATGAGAAATTATAGGCAGGTTGGTGGAATGAGCTTTTTAATATTCTCAAATGTCAGTGAAGAGCTGTCATTTTTCCTAAACAGTGAGGTGACATTTGAGGAACTGATGATAGCAGAGAGCTTTAGTCACTTCTATTTTGTTTTTGGAAGATCTGTTGATTAGTTTGAATAATTTTCTCTTTCCCAGTTCCATACAGAACAAAATCTTAGAATCCATCTTCCTGAGTGTATTAGGGCAGAAGGTTTAGGTTCTAGTCTAGAGTTTAATCCATCCTTAAATCCTCCACCCTTGACACGGTGCTGGGCCATTATGAGGAGCTCAATTAGTGTTTGAACTGAGCTAGACTAGCCCCTGCCACTGGTAGCTATGAGAGATGTAGGGCAAGTTTCATAACCCTTTAGGGTCTTTGTTTGCTCACCCATAAAATGAGGGATTAGGCCTGGATGATAATGGTACTACCTGATATTTATTGAGCTCCTTATTATTCTTAGTGCCAGACACTATGCTAAGTTTTTTACATGCATTCTTTCATGTAGTTTATAAAACATATAAAATATACTGCTTAATCCTTATAACAACCCTATAATTAAGTACTGTTATTCCCATTTTACAGATGAGGAAATAGGCTCGGAGAGGTTAGGCAATGCGGTGGAACTGGAAGTCAGTCAGCACTTTTAACCCATCCTGTGCTTAGTGAGTTTTTAATGTGCAGGCTCCACCCCCTGACCAGTTAAATGACTCTCTGAGGGTGAGGCCAAGCTTTGCATTACTAATGTTTGAAATTTCTTTGGGTGACTGTATTGTGCACCCAGGGTTGAAAAACACTATACTGTACTGAAAGGTCTTTAAAGGTGTTAAGTTTGTGTGTCAAATTGGCTGGGCCTGGTTGGGTGGCTGGGCAGCTGAATGTAGTTGTTCCACATGGTGAGATTGGTTATTAACTCCATGGTGGAATCTGTTGGAGCAGCTGAGTAGCTGCTTTGGGTATGTGATCTGCTTCCCGTATATAAAAAACACCTTTGGGAATGGTCTCTAGCTTATGGCATGCTTGAGCCCTGCATATAGCCAAGTCGTTGTTCAGCAGCCTGCCATGCTCTGCCTATCTTGGGACTTTCAGTGGACTTGAATCAATGGCCTGCCGTGTTGTTTGATAACATCGGAACTGTGTCATTTTATTTGTCGACCTTGGGGTTGTTAGCTTCAGAAGCCAGTAGCTGCCTGAGTGAAGGGATGCCTCTAGTTTCAGTGGGCCAGGAGCAGAAGGTAGAGCTGAAGGCCTCAGTTGAGGGGCTTTCACCCAGCCCCTAGAGCCTGGCACTTTAAACTTGAACTTAAAGCCTCCAAACTGTAAAAGAATAAACTCCTGTTTGTTCAAGCCATTCCATTTGTGGTATATTCTTGTCAGAACGGCAGTAGGTAACCAGAACAAAAGAACCTCTCTAGTTTAAGGTGCGGTAGATTTATAAATACCAGTGTTGCTCAGAATGCTTCTGGTGGCGGCACTTTAATAGCCAGCTATGCACAGGTTAAGAAGTGGACCTCTTTGTGCATATACATTAACAATGAAGGATCTGATAAGGTGCTTTCTGTGTAAGGCAGTTCAGCATGTGCTCCTTTCCTGCAGCAGTGGAGCCATGTACTTGCTAGCTGATCCCTCTGGCACAGGGCATACCTGTATTCTTAAATAGGTATGTAAGCTCACTGTGGTTAAAGATGTAGTAAGTGATCAAGGCTCCAAGCATAGCTTACTCCATGCATGTAAGAATGGAGAGGCATTCTGCTGAATGCTGGGTGACATGCTGGGAACTGATGACAACGGGTATGAAGACAATGTGCTCATTATCATCCAGGAGGGTGATTGAGAAATGAAGAGTCGCCCCTGAGGGGCTCAGAGAAGCTTGATGAAGGGAACGGACCTTGGAAAACAGGTTGGCTGTGGATTGGGTTGTTGAGTGAGGACTTGGACTAGTAGAATGCCTGCCTCTCAGCATTGTGTACGGAAGGAATTTTTGAATGGCTAGAATTCAAGCCTCCAGAGCCTAGTCCACAGACCAGGAGATTGGAAGCCAAGTTCTTTATACCTTTGTCTGTAAGTTCTCAATAAAGTCCCAGACTGACAGCCCAAACTTTTAACAGAACATGCCTGAGAATTTAGTGAGGATGTTATTGATGCCACTTTCTTTCTCCTTCTGGAGTTCAGAATACAGTGTATTTGTTACTTTGTAACATATGCTAGGTATCAGTTTCTGTTATATATCATTAGGTCTTACAGACTAGAAATGTGATTTTTTTAAAATGTATTTTAATTTTACAAATTGAATTTTCATTACACAGTAAATAGACAAATATGGTCTCTTGGGTTTTTTTTTTTTTTTAAGATAAAGCTATAAATAAAATCAAAGTCTCCTTTTTAAGCTTTATTAATGAATCCCATAGGGCTTGATGTAAAGGGGATTTGTATCTATGGCTCAGTACAAATATAAAGCCCCTCCATGTCTGTTTTCCTTGTTAACTTTACCTTTAGAGAACAGTATAGCATGTTTTCTACCTAGTCAGAGGCCTTTATGATAAAGCTACCTTACATATTCTAGTACCTTGTAGAAAGAGTGAAAAACCAAGCAAACAAAAACTGCCAGGCTAGACTGGACAGTTACATGCTTCACAGACAGTAAAGAATGAAGATAATAAATGACAGATTATAAGTGACAGTCATTTGAGAGGCTAAAGCTGTAAATTAGAGTCACATCTTTTTCACTTTTAGTAGGAGTTGCAACAGCGTCTATAAACCAAACCGAACTCCCTGCCATCGAGTCGATTCCAACTCCTAGCAATGCCTGTTCAGTTTCTGAGGCGATCATTCTTTATGGAAGTAGATTGCCCTGTCTTCCTTCTGCAGAGTGGCTGGTGGGTTTAAACCACCAACCTTCTGGTTAGCAGTCAGATGCCTTAGGCATTGTGCCACCAGAGCTCCTTAACAGTATCTATACCAGGAGGAGGAGCTCTGGTAGCATAGTGCCTAAGGCATCTGACTGCCAACCAGAAGGCTGGCGGTTCAAACCCACCAGCCACTCCTTGGAAGG
>NW_006921604.1:6336832-6372942 GCF_000298275.1 Orycteropus afer afer
TTCTGTATCCTTCCCTTCAAGGCTCAGGGTTCCAGGATTATCTTCTGTGTCTGTGTTAATTGGTTTCCCTTTTCTTTGTTGAAGAGAGTCTGTGCAATCCTTCTGCCTAGTCCTCCATCTTGCAGGAACTCCTCCCTTTTTTTTTTTAAAAAAAACAAAACAAAACAAAACAGACACACGTGCTGATTCCCACAATGTTAAATGTGATTTCTCTTCCCCTATACATAACCAATAGTGTGGTATTGTGTGGTGGAACCAGCACTGGGCTCAAAGCAAATGACTGTGGTTCTAGTCTCAACTCAGCTTCTGACTCTGAGCCAATCACTGCCCCTCTCTGGGCCTCGCTTTTCTCATCAGGTGAAGAAGTTTATATAATCACTATAGGTCATTGAAGTCCCTGTCCCCCCACCCCCCACCCCTTTACTATAACGAGCTCTGGTGGTGTAGTGGGTAAGGCATTTGACTGCTAGAAGGTTATTGGTTCAAATGCACCAGTTGCTCTGTGGGAGGAAGTTAAGGCAATCTACTTTTGTAAAGGTTTACCACCTTGGAAATCCTATGGGGGTCACTTTGCATCAGAGTCAACTTGATGGCAATACTTGTATAGACACGATCGTATTATCATAAAATTAATACAAGAGAAACAAAAGCACTTTGAAAGTGAAGAATAAGGGATTATTATGAGTAGTAAAGTATTTATGCTTAGATATGCTGCTTATTTTTGGAGAAGTGGTCTTCAACTATATCATAAGCTTCATATATGTATATATATTCCAATTTCATGTGTGTTACAGGGAAGATATCATTCCCCTTGGAGATGGAGACATTAGAACGATGTGCCCCCTTCTATCCATGAAACCTGGAGAATATTCCTATTTCAGTCCCCGTACCATGTCCATGTGGGCTGGCCCGGACCATTGGCACTTTAGACCTCGACACAAACGTATGTACTTCTAAATGGAACTTTAAGAAAAGAGATAGTGTAGATGACCAGCCAGTCAACAGTTCAGCCAAGGAAGGGAATGCCAGCTGCCACACTGTTGCACCATCTGATAAGCTGAAGGAGTATCCAGATGAGGCAGCCTCCTGGTTGGGCAGTCAGTTGGCCTGGCTTGGGATGAAGGGTCAGTTAAGATGGAGTCCTCTCAGTGAGAAGTATAAGTACCTGGAAGCAAAAGAAGTGGGGTTATGTCCTTGAACTATTTCCCGCTGTTGTTGTTGTTATGTGCCGTTGAGTCAGACCCGACTCATAGCAACCCCTCCTTGGGTTTCCAAGTCAGTATCACTACGGAAGTAGATTGCCTCATCTTCCTTCCAAGGAGTGGCTGGTGGATTTGAACCACCAGCCTTCTGGTTAGCAGTCAAGTGCCTTAGGCACTATGCTACCAGAGCTCCTTAATTATTAATTAGCATACCATTTTTATTGTGTTTTGTTAGCAAAAACAAAGTATAAGTCTAGGACATATATAATTTACCTTTCTTAAGCTGTTATCTCAGGCCCAAACGCTGTCTTGTGGTTGATAAGGCTATCAGTAGGTTTTGTGAGATGAATAAATAATTTAGGCCACAGAGTCTTGACATCTGTGTTCATTTGTGCAGAAGAAACTTCCTCGCAATCAGAGAACAAAAAGAAGAGTACAAAGAAAGATTTTGAAATTGACTTTGAAGATGATATTGACTTTGAAGTGTATTTTCGAATAACAAAGGTTTGTGCTGCATTTATTAGCATTTGTGCTTTCTTAAATTGCTCTTTGCATTCCTCTTCCTCTTTCAGATTTGATTTTTAAAAATCATTATAAATTTAACTCCTAGAGTAGACTAATGGCTTCGTTCTTCCTCAGTTCCTTAAAGGATTGAGAAATAGTTCCAAACTCAGTTGCAGAAAGAATCAGGTTTATCATTAGGGGAATAATGTCTAACACAATCATTTTTTTTATAGGAACTCTGATGGGAGATTGTGCTAGTTGTTGTCAAGAAACTTCCAACTCTTGATGACCCCATATATGTCAGACTAGAGCTGTGCTCTGTAGGGTTTTCAGTGGCTAGTTTTTCTACCAGGCCTTTCTTCAGAGGTGCTTCTGGTTAGAATTGAACTTCCAGTCTTTCAGGTAGCAACCAAATGTGGTAACCATTTTTATCACCCAGGTAGACTGTTGTTGTATGCTATAGAATCAGACCCGACTCATAGTGACCCCTCCTTGGGTTTCCGAGGTTGGTATCACTACAGAAGTAGATTGCCCAACCTTCCTTCTGCGGGTGGGTTTGAACTGCCAGCCTTCTGGTTAGCAGTCAAGTGCTTTAGGCACTGCGCTATCAGAGCTCCCAGGTAAACTAGTACTGCCCAAACTCTTCCCAATTTCCTTAAAAAGGAAGTTTTGACCATTTTTGTGAAACATGCCTCAAAATCACTTTTTCTTTTGTTAATAGGCTGCTACTGTTCTGACCAAGTCCACTTTGGAGAACCAGAATTACAGAGCCACCACTCTTCCTACAGATTTCCACTATGAGGTTGATAATCTTGTCCAGCTGTATCTCAAACCAGGCATCAGGGTAAGGCTGCTCTTTCTGTAAGCTGTTATTGTTGCCAAACCTTTTTATAGCATGTTGTTGTATGGCCTCAAATCGATTTCTAACTCATAATGACCCTATTGGTGGACAAAGTGGAACTGCCCCATGGTATTTGGTAGGTTATAATCTTTACAGATGTGTAAAGGTGGCTACGATGATGGGCTCAAGTATAGCAGGGATTGTGGGGCTGGCGCGGGATCGGGCAGTGTTTTGTTCTGCTGTGCATTGGGTCACTATGAGTCAGAAACGACTCAACGGCACTTAACAACAACAACAACAACAATCTTTACAGAGGAGCTCTGGTAGCGTAGTGCCTAAGGCACTTGACTGCTAACCAGAAGGTTGACAGTTCAAACCCACCAGCTACTCCTCGGAAGGAAGATGGGGCAATCTGCTTCTGTAGTGATACTGCCTTGGAAACCCAAGGAGGGGTCGCTATGATTGGGTCCGACTTGAGGGTACATAACAACAACAACAATCTTTACAGGAGCAGATTACCGGGTGTTTTCTTCCATAGATCCACTGGGTGGGTTCAAACTTGTGTTCTTTCAGTTAGCAGCTGAGCACTTAACCATTGAGCCACCAGGACTCCTGTTTATAGCATAAGAAGTATCATGTATGATTGCCAGCCAGGGCCTTTGAGGGAAAGGAGAGAGTGTAAGGAGGATGTGTTTTAGTTAAGGGAAATTACCAGGAGATTAAATGGGTAAGGCAAAGCTGTAGGAAGATGCTTATAGGATAGATGTACATTAAAGATTTAGAAATACCTTAACTGGTTAAAATACTGGATGTTGATGCCCACATGTTGAAATGTAAGCAGGTTTTTAAAGTTTTAAAATTATTTCTGGATTCTCTCACTTTTTCATCGAAATTGTGGAGTTACTAGTTCGATACTTTATACAACCCACATTTCCTCATTCATCTTCATAGTATGGAAACACACCCACAATGACAAGGAGGGTGATTACGGGCAAAGCAGGCAACTGTGACTGATTCTCAGGAAGTTCCCTAGTGTTGTACAACCCCTTCCTAGACTCTTTCTAGTACTGTTAAGATGGAGTACTCTAGACCACCCAGTACTCCATTGTAATTACTATTTATTTCATTTGCTTGTAGCAAGTGCCAGGGTAACCAGGCTGTGGTTCGTGCCAAGTCCTATTTTATTTGGACCCTCTGCTCACTTGCATTCTTGGCTTGTCCTACTCTTGCAGTGTCGAGAATATAGACATTCCAGTTTCCTCTTCCTTATTCTGTTTCCACACATTCCCCTGAATTTACTGATTTCTCACATTCTATTTTTATAAACCAAGCCTGATAAATTTTTCTTCCTGATCAATAGCATTTACTTAACAAAAAGCATCTTAAAAATATAGAGAGAGAGATGCAAAGTTGCAATAATAGTGGAAACTGTGGTTATGGTCAATACTGGTTAATCTTAGTAGCAACTTTCTCTCATTAAAGTACAGATAGGGCCCTGAGACAGAATAGCAGAGTTAGGCTGAAGGAAGATGATAGAACATTGTACTAAGCCCCTCAGGGGCTTGGAGCCTTGCCCAATTTAGGACTGAAGCCATATGCTATTACATGCTTGAGCTATTTTCTCTGACCACATGCTGCCCTCCCTCCTTCCAGCCCTTATTGTTGTTGTTAGCTGCCCTTGAGTCAGTGGCCCAATGGAATGAACTGCTGCCCAGCCCTGCGCCATCCCCATGATTGGTTATAATCAGATCATTGTGATCTGTGGGGTTTTCATTGGCTGATTTTTAGAAGTAGATCATCAGGCCTTTCTTCCTGGTCTGTCTTACTGTGGAAGCTCTGCTAAAACCTGTTCAGCATCAGAGCAACACGCAGTCCTCCACTGACATATGGTGGCTGGCTGTGAGGTTCGTTGAGTGGGACTGGAACGCACTTGGAATTCTACCACAGAACCACCAATTTCTTTTAAGCCCTTATGAGCATTTCAGTAATGTGGCATAGCTTGTAATCTGTATAGTCCCATGTGAAGGTGGTAGAAGAAAGTCATCACACTACAAGAGCTGTTTTTGTTGCCTCTCCCCCCCCCCCCATTGCTTTTGATAATCCATAGAAGTGACTATCTCTGCGTGTAGTAGGGCAGCCGGGCTTCAGGAGCCAGAAATCTGTCATCCTACCAGCAGAGCTATACCAGGAAAATGACTATTAAACACTGGCAACTTGGCTAGGTACTATACAGACCAACCACCTGTTTAGTTTAATATCCTGAAGAATGATTCAGCCAGGTGATTCGTGAGGGGCTTCCTTGTACCCTTCCAGAAAATATTGTTTGTAGAGTGTGGACAATTTGGAGTGTGCCTAGAGGAGAGTGTTCTATGTGGAGAGATATTTAGAAATCATGTCATATGAGGAACAGTGGAAGAAAATATGCATTTCTTAATTAAATAAATATTTATTTAATATTCTTTTGGGATTTGTATTTACATAAACATTGTGAGGATTTTTATGGGGAGGGTGGTTCTTCAAAGAATAAAGTTGTTAACACACTCAAGGATATAGCAAGGATTCTGAGGCTGGTGCAGGACTCTGCAGTGTTTTGTTCTGTTGCATATAGGGTCGCTATGAGTCGGAGCCGACTTGCTAGCACCTAACAACAGCACTAACACACTTAATAGGCTTTTGTAAACAAACCACCAACTTCTCTTCCCCCATCCCAAAGTCACACACCACAAGTAAAAATCACTGGTCTAAGGGCCTGCAGATATTTGACAATGTATAGTCAACAGGCATTCCCAAAAAAGGAAGCAGATTTGTTCTGTGGAAGGCAGACAAAGGACCTATGGATGTCATAGGGAGAAGAGCTAGATGTTTCTCCTTTTAGCCATGTAGGGAACAGTGGTTACCACCTAGCTTGCTTTAAATTAAGGGAATGAGTTTTCTATTAAAATTGTTCAAGCAACAAGTTGACTTCCTTTCAGAAAGCTGCTGACAAGGATTTCCAGGTTTTGTTTTGTTTTAATAAAACTCACTGCCATTGAGTCGATTATGACTCACAGCAACTCTATAAGACAGAGTAGAATTGTCCCATGGGATTTCCAAGGCTACAAAGTCTTTATGGAAGCAAACAGCCACATCCTTCTCTCTTGGAGTAGCTGGTAGGTTAGAACCACTGACCTATCAAATAGCAGCCAAGTGCTTAAGCACTGCACCACCAGAGCTCCTTGTTTTTAATACAGGAACCATTTTTCAAATGAAGTTGTATGTAGAAGCCCTTATTGCAAACTAGTCAGAAAAGGAGCTGCTCTGGTTCTGTGTTGAGGTTCTGAGCCCTGCTGCTTTGGACTTGCTCAGAAGGGAGTTATGCAGTTGAAAAGTTGATTGGACTAGATGACTTGTGAGGATCTTTCTAACTCTAAATTTCTATAATTCTAGGAAGAGCTTGATCATAGAAACTAAGATCTATTTACTCAATCTAGTTCAATAGCTGCTTTTCTAGAAATTGCTTTCTGAACTTACTCTTTCTTTCATCCTAGTTACTTAAGACGCCCCAGGACCGGAAGACAGGAACTGAGCAATATGAAGAAATTGAAGACTATGATTACAATAATCCTAATGACACCTCCAACTTTTGCCCTGGGTTACAGGTAAAAGAGGAGAAGAACTCTGTCCTCTCTTCTAAGATGAAAGAAGATGAGTCTTGCTTTCCTGCTTCCCCTCTCTCCGTTTCCCTGTATGGCTGAAGGATGTAGGACATTATGAATCAGGCAATAGTTTTATGGGTACAGGGTCTGCCCTGCCTCGGGCATCAGGGAACTGAGCAGAACTGAAGTAAAGGCCTCAGCCCTAACCTGCCTTACCTCAAGCCTTACATGCAAGAAGTGAATTGTTATACTCCAGTAAATCAGTCACCCTAACCTATAAAAAGCACTTACCTTGTCTCTTTGGGATTTCAGAAGCATATAAAACACTTCCTGTTCTTAGAAGCTAGTATTTTGGTGACAGTGGTATGTTGTAATGTGGAGAAAGTGATCTATGGAATGGATCTGTCAGAGACCAGGCTTCTAGCTCTCATTTTGGTTCTCACATTACAAACTTATACCAACCATTCCTTATCCCACAGGGGATTGGACTCAATAATCTTGCTACCCATGAGTCTGGTAATGGGGTAGCAAATGTAAGTAACAGCAAGGGGGAGATAGTAGGCCTTGTCTGTGTCCCTTCACATGGGAAGAGGGAAAAGAACTAGAAGAATAGTTACTCACCTTATTTTCTTACTTGGTGGAAAGTCAGGCTGTTATATTTTAGTGAAAATCCCGACTGCCCTTTTTACCAATGCTTCTTCAACTTTAGTGTGCCCCTGGGAAGCCTAGGAAAAGTTAACAAATAATAGTTAAAATAATTATTTAGTTACTCATAACTGTGTTATAAATATTAATTTATTATTATTAAAAATTAGAATCACCTGGGGAGCCTATTAAAAATAGATTTCTGGGCCCCACCCCCTGAGATTCTGGTTACTCAGTCTGAGGTGGGGCCCAGGAATGTGACTTTCTCACAGGTTCTCTGGTAATGGCCATACTGCTGATCTGTGGGCTACACTTTGAGGAACACCATCGGGACGACCCCTGGGCTTCTGTGCTCTCATTGAGGGATGTGATTGACCAAGGAACTGATTCAGTGGTTCATCTCTATGATTTTTCAGGAATGCTTTTTGTAAAATGAACTCCTAAATTACTCAAAAGCCAGAGGGAACACTAGGAACACTATGGCAGTTAGGATTATGAAATCCTTTTAACTCCCTCTCTAGAGATCTTAAGGTAGATAATAGATACCACCCTAGTTGAGTTTATTTAGGAGATAACTAGAGGCATCTAGAAGTCCATCCTAGGCTTGATTCACTTCACAAACTATCAAGATGCTCTTCCCGCTGTATAAAGGACATTCTAAGCCCCTCTTGATAGTGTCTGCCAAACTTTTAAGAGCTGTTTCCTTGCCCAGGCTGTTGACAGTGATTATGAAGAGTCAGATGACCTATTTGTGGGACCAGCTGGGGCCTTTGACCTTACACCTTATCCTTGCCATCCACCTAAGACAATGCAAGAGAACAATGATGCTCCCGAAATCCAAGGATTGGACATCATGACCTATGGGGAATCAAATCTGATAGCTGAGCCTCAGAAGGTAAGGATCGAGCAGCCAAGAGTTATATCGTTCAGTTAAGATCTGTTTATTTTACCTCATGAGAGTCATTTCAGTCTCGGCTTGATTTTTTTTTTTTTCCTTGCCAAGTTTAACCAGTGGCTCTCCTAGCACCTGAGTCTTAACTGGGGCTGTAGGGAGTGAAATGGAGCTAATTAGGTTTCTGTGGAACTGACCCATCTCTCCAAAGACTTTGATAAGCCGTATGACTAGGGCTGAACCCATCACAAGTAAAGTATGTATATGAAGTCTTTAGGCAGAGAAAATGAGTTTATACTGATTGGGAAAGGGTGGCTATTTGACTTTGGAAACTCTTAGCCAGATTCAATTTGTATTAAATCAGCATGCAGGAAGTATCTGTCTGTTCCATACTAGGTGACATGACAGGCTTGATGCCTTCATATAAATCTGATTCACTTACCTCTTTTACACTGGAATTCTGGGTTAGCCTTAATGAAGATTGGCACTTGATCCAAAAGAAATTAGATTTGAGATGAGAGATTCTATCCTAGCATATTCAAAGAGAGCTCTATAACTCCTTGCTTAAACTGGATTCCTTCTTTATTTGAACTCCAGACTTTTGTTTTTATAATGAATTGATGTGGTCTAATATGTAAATGTGTTTTTCTTCTGCTTAATTTCACTTTATCATATGCCTGTTTCAGGTAAATAAGATTGAAATTCAGTATGCCAGGACTGCCAAAAAGATGGACATGAAGAAGCTGAAGCAAAGCATGTGGAGTTTACTTACAGAGCTCTCAAAGAAGCAAGCAGACGCAGAGGTACGGGGCTGACCACTCGTCTCCAGAAGCCGCATCATGTGACCACAGGAGGGCCGATTTCTAAGAGTCTTAGGATACCTTGATTTGGTCAGTGGCTCTAGGTAGTCATTGAAAACTATAAGGAAGACATCAAGCCTCTAAAAGATAAATGAGCCAACTATATGAACAGGCAGGTCACACAAAAGGTGGTACAATGGAAAATTACTCAGCCTTGCTGGTAATAAAAAACAAATGAAGGCATCTCTGTGTTGATATAAAATAACACTAGTTTTAGCAATTAAGTTATGTTTTTCAGTACTGAGGTTGAGAAAAATTACTTACTCACTGCTGAGCGAAACTGAAGTTTATACATGACCCTTTGGGAAAGTAAATTATAACTATATCTCAAGTGCCCTTAAGATGTTTTAATCTTTGATCCAATCTGATTTGGAGAATGTATTCTAAGTAAGAAAGTAACTTTTTTTTTTTTTTAAATCAGATTGTCTATTTCTCCTTTAGGAAAAGAGATTACTTTGATTAACAAGTCCAAGTAGAACTCTGAATTAATGAGAACCTTTCCATCTCCTTTCCGATACCCTTCTGCTCAGGGAATGGTTTGACTTAGCCAAGCTTAACTCACTCTCTTGTAGCTTCTGCTGACTGAGAAGTGAGATTCATGATTCAGTGGAGGACCTTGAGCTGCACACAGGATATCAGATAAGCTTCAGTCATATTCAGAGTTTTTATCAACTAAAACAGAATGGGATACAAATGTTAAGCTTTTTAAAAAGTGGGAGAGAGTTCTGCTTAACCTTTAAGTCACTCAGGATACCCTCCTTCCCAGGAATTCTGGTTAATTAAAAGTTTATTCTTGTGGTAGTTAAGTTTGTATATCAATTTGGCTGGGCCTGGTTGAGTGGCTGGGCAGCTGGTAGTAGTTATACCACATGATGAGACTGGCAATCAGCTCCATGGTGGGCTCTACCACAAACAACTGAGTAGCTGCCTTTGGGATGTTGTCTGCTTCCTGTATATAAGGAGAAGCCTTGTGGATAGTCTCTAGCTTATGGCACCCTCAGACCCTGCATGTAGCCGTGTCATTGTTCAGCAGCCTGCCATGCTCTGCTGACCTTGGGAGTTGCATTGGGCTTAAATTAAAGGCCTGCCATGTGGTTTGGTAACATCAGGACTGTGCCTTTTTACTTGTCAACCTTGGGCTTGTCAGCCTCCGCAGCCAGCAGCTGTCTGAGTGAAGAAATGCCTTCTAGCTCCAGTGGGCAGGGAGCAGGAGGCAGAACTGGACCCCAAGGTTGAGGGCCTTTCACCCGGCCCCTAGAGTCTGGCACTTTGAACTTGGACTTAAAGCCTCCAAACTGTAAGAAAATAAACTCTTGTTTGTTTAGGCCATCCCATTTGTGGTATATTCTTGTCAGAGTGGCACTAGGTAACCAGAACAATTCTTTAATGTCGAAATACATAATAGAGCCAACAAGGGGCAAAGATATGATAACTTCTTAGCCACAGCCAACCACCCTGAGGGAGTGAGTAGTTAGACCTGTAGGCTCAGGGCCATGGTTGCAGGGGACATTAAGCTCAATTGGCATAACATACTACACAAAAACATTCTACAGCCTACTTTGGTGAGTAGCAACTGGGGTCTTAAAAGCTTGCCAACAGCCATTTATATGCAACAATGGGTCTCTCCTTGTCCAGAGCAAAGAAGAGCAAAGAAAACCCAAGATGCATAAAAACAAGTAGTCCAAGGGACTAGTAGACCATGTGATCCTCAGCCTATGTGACCAAGAAACCAGAACTAGATGGCACCTGACTACTACTACTGTCAGCCACTCGGAAATGGATCAGTACAGAAGGTCCTGGTTAGAGTTAGAGAACAATGTGGAACAAAATCATAAAAAAGACCAAGCTTACCAGTCTGATAGAGCCTGGTGGGACCCCCAAGACTATGGCCCCTAGTTACCCTTCAGGTTTAGAATTGAACTGACTCCCATGGCTTCCAGCCTAACAATAAACAGACATGTGTTGTTGTTATGTGCTGTCGAGTCGGCCCCGACTCATAGCGACCCCTCCTTGGGTTTCTGAAGCAGTATCACTACAGAAGTAGGATTGCCCAACCTTCCTTCCAAGGAGTGGCTGGTGGGTTTGAACCACCAGCCTTCTGGTTAGCAGTCAAGTGCTTTAGCCACTATGCTACCAGAGCTCCTAAACAGACATGTAGGGTGAACATTTACATCAGCTAGATACACTCGGCGTGATCAATAGTTGGAGAACAGAAGGGCAGTGTTTACACAGGGAGATAGCCTAGGGGGCAGGAAAGCAAAGGAAAGAAGGATACCCGGAAGAGGTGTCCACAGGGAGGAAGTGGGAAGAGTTGCAGTCACTGTTATGAAACAAATATGTATGAACTCCTGTATGGAAAATGAATTTACTCTGTACACTTTCACCCAAATCACAATAAAAATTAAAAATAAAATTTAAAAAAGACCAAAAAAAAAGTTTATTCTTTAAGGGGAAAATAAAAACCTTATGAAAATATTCAAACATGTACAAAAGTAGAGAGAAGAGTATAGTGAACCCCCATTTCCAGTCATTAGCAATGTTTTATCTATACTATCACCTAGCTCTGTTCCCTTTGCCTCTCCATGTACATGTTCTGAGTTATTTTAATATAAATCCCAGACATCATATTCTTTCATAAATACTTGCCTTCCAGCAAAGAGGCAGCAGGTTATTTTTGTTAAGTGGAAAGCTTGACTCTGTTTTTAAATAAGCATTTTGTACTGCCCTTAGCTGTGGATTCCAATTGAAGCTATAAACAATCATGACTTCTATTGTTATTTTGTTATTTCCCCAAGGATTCTAGAAGCCTCTTTGCAATTTCCCCTTCACTGGGATTTTACTAAGAAGTTCTTGTGGCGTAATGGATAAGGTATCTGCTGCTAACCAAAAGGTCAGCAGTTCAAACCCACCAGCTGCTCCATGGAAGGAAGATAGGGCAATGTGCTTCTGTAAAGATTTACAGCCTTGGAAACCCAGTGGGGTTGCTATGAGTCAGAATCAACTTGATGGCAGTGAGTTTGTTTTTTGGGATTTTACTGGTCATTGCCATCCATGTTTGCCATAAATAGGTAAATGTCAGTGTCATAATCCAGGGCTGAGGTACTGCTTCCCTGTATATAGTTCCCTTTTCTTCAAAAGGTAAGAACATGTCCGACTTTCATTCAATATAGACTTTTCTTTTTAGAGATACAAGTTTGTACATTGTTCTTTCTCAAAAATGAATTGGCCCTAAATGTCTGTAAACGCTTTTCTTCTGTTAGGCAAACCATAGTGAAATGGAAAACGAAGAGGGCCTGGTGGAGGTGGCTGATGAGAAATTATTCAGTGGGCTCGCAAAGGATCTGAAGAAGAGGTGAGTGCCGGCATCGCAGGGGGCTCATGCTCGCTCTCTCGCTATCTGTCTCTCAGCTCTGACTAAGAGTGCTCTGGCCTGAGCTATTTGATGGGCCCCTTCCCACACGACCTGCTGTGTGGTCAGTTTTATGTAACACTTTCAGCAATTTTTCTATTTCTTTTCTGAACTGATAAATAAATCAATAGAGGGCAATCTGGTTACTTTAAAAAGACATTTTTCACTCTGGTCACTGGAATGAAACAAGAGAATTTTGAATTCCAAATAAGAAACCAGAAAAACATGCACCTGAAATGTTTCATTGTTTGTTAGTTTACTCATTGTACATGTGTATTCATGCTTGATGAAAGAGGCTTTGTTGTTAGCATTGCAGTGACTGAGTGTCATGCTTGCCCTTTGCTTCACAGCCTGCCTCCCCTCATGGCTCAGAACCTCTCCATACCTCTGGCTTTTGCCTGTCTCCTACATTTAGCCAATGAAAAGGTAGGTTAATCTGGTAAGCATGGGAGCATTCCCTATTTGTATCAACCCATTTGAACTTTTTATTAGATCCGGCATGGGCAACTTCATTGTTGTTGTTGTTGTTATTTGCCATCGAGTCGGCCCCGACACCTAGCGACCCCTCCTTGGATTTCCGAGGCAGTTATCACTACAGAAGTAGGATTGCCCAACCTTCCTTCCAAGAAGTGGCTGGTGGGTTTGAACCGCCAGCCTCCTGCTTAGCAGTCAAGTGCCTTAGGCACTATGCTACCAGAGCTCCTACTTCATAGGGTATCTCAAATATAGAGGTTTATACAATCTTTCAACCAAAAGGATTAACCAGGCACCTAGAAGTGAAGGAGCTTTGGTGGTATAGTGGTTAAGGCATTTGGTTGCTAACCAAAAAGTCAGTGATTCAAACCCACCAGCTACTCTGTGGAAGAAAGATGGAGCAATCTGCTTCCGTAAAGATTTACAGCCTTGGAAACCCAATGGGGGGCATTCACTATGAGTTGGCATCAAGAGATTTTTTTTTTTTTTTTTTTTTTTTGAGAAGTAGAAAAGGCCAGGTGTGGTTAGTAATGAAAAGGACCCAAACAGGAACATTTTAGCAGTATAGGAAGATGCGCTAGAAAAAGGGTGGAGTGGACATAGAGTTGCCAACACATCATATCTATGTCTGGTGCAAAGCAACTAAGTGGATGGTTTGTGGTGAAGTGAGGCGAGAAAGGCTTCTTAGAATGGCTTAGTCCTGAGACAAACAGTGCCTAGGATTGGTGAAGAGAATTCATGGGATGGGAGTGTAGATATGTGTGGGGTCAGGGGAGAGCTGGGATGTGAGGAAAAGCCTGAGCAAAGATGGGAGAACAAGGATAGCAGGTGTGGCCATTATAAAGGGATGAGGTATCAGGGCAACGAGGATGAGGGACTGGAGGAGGGCTTGGGTCCCAGGTGCTGTATGAGGACAGGTCTGCTGGGCCTGGAGAGCTACTGGCAGCCTCAGTTCAAGCTATTTTTGATAAATACATGTTGTAGTTGCTAGTGGTAAACAGGACCCTTAGCTTCTTCGAGACAGAAGTTCTGGGGCCTTTTACTGAGAGATTATTATAGGAACCAGAAGGGGCTTACTTTTTGCTTTTTTTTTTTTTTCCCTCCCCCTGTGGTTAGCAAGGATTTGAAATCAACTTTATTATACAGATTATATTTGCTGGTGTAGTTTTATCTGTAATCATGGGACAGGCCTCATTCTTTGTAGTCACGACCTTGTTACCTTGATTAGAAGTTGGTCTGTGATTATTTTAGTATACCAAAGTTGACGTACATTTTGGTCTTCCCTCAGAATCTGAAGCTGGAAGGAACAGAGGATCTTTCTGATGTTCTTGTGAAGCAAGGGGATTGAGTTCCCTGCAGAGAAGATGGCAGCCAGACACTCGTACTTTACGTGACCAGGATGCATCCACTCTGGGTGGCAGAAGATGATGCTGAGGGCTTGTAGCAGGACTCAAGCCAACTACCAAGGTGCCTGTCTGTTGCTCTCCCCTTCTCTCTGTCGCAGCCTGAGAACTACACTTTGACTTGCTGTCCTCAATTAAACGTTTTTGCCCTGTAATGATCACCAAGAGAGAAAGTGGTCAGAAGTAGGAGAGGGCAAGAAAACTTGTCTTCAGTATGAAAATCTGTATCCATTCTGTGAATCCATGTATACTTTTAATCTCCTATATTGATCTGTTTTTTCCATACTTTGCTCTTATAGAAGGGACTGAATGTTGTCCTTGAAGAGCTACCTAATCCATGTACATAAAATACGTTATGTGTGTACTTACAAATGTATATATAATACTTGAAAATAAAATCATTCTGACTGATACACCTGGCAAAATATATGAGTACTAGATCTGTGTTAGACCTGGTCCTTACCTTCCAGGGGGATGCAATGCTGTTTGCTAGACGAAATACCCATACACTGTAAGACAAGAATTGTTTATGTGCTAGATAAATACACCTTGTAGGAGAGTGGAGGGGGAAGAAATCACTGTGGCTGGAGATTCAGATTTTAAGGTTGGGTGCCTATTGAAATACCTAGGAAATGTAGATGGTGATGGTACTAATAATTGCTAACATTCATTAAGTTCTTGCTAAGTATCTTCTGTGGATTACTTCATTTAGTCTTCTCAGCAGCCCTAAGAAAAACATCCTATTATCGCTCCCATTTTACAGGTGAGGAAGCAAATGTACAAAGGTAAAGTAAGTAGCATAAGGGTAACTAATGGACAGAGTTTGATTCTGAACCCAGTAACCTGCCTCCAGAGCCCTTATTCTTAGCCCCTATTCTATATGCTGCTCAAATTGCGGGGTCAGTAATGAAGAGCAAAGGCTTAGGGCGATTAATCCATTGCTATACCACAATCAGTCGGTGCACCCAGAGCTGTGTAGGATTCTTCCCATAACCTGATGGGAACGGGTGCAAAGAGTCCCAAGCTGCAGAGTCAGAGGGAACAGTTCCCACAAGGCTGCCCTCACTTTAGACTCCAACCGCAACCTCAGGAGTCCCCCAGGGCTGCCCTCACTCCAGACTAGCTGGCTGCAGGTTTGATAACTTGGCTAAGAAGACTCATAGAACTTGCTGAAACATTATATTCTCACAGTCATGTTTATTACAGGGAAAGGATACAAGCAAACCACCAAAGGAAGAGACACAAGGGGTAGACTCTGGAAGGGTCCAATCGTGGAGCTTCCCGTCATCCTCTCCCTTGGAATGCCCAGCTGCTACTGTCTTCTCTTCCCTTTGTCTTTGTCCTTATGAGTTTATATCTCTTTCTACATTGTCGTTCTATTGCAGTCAAGAAGGAGAAAATTCAACTTGTGTAGTCAGTTGGTCATCTTTATCTGGAAGTTCCATCTGATCTTTCAGAAGCATAAATTAGATCATGTAACACTCCTTCTTAACCTTGCAGTGGTTTCCCACTGCCCTCAGAATTCAAACGTTGTTGTTGACTTATGTCACTCTGCACAAGCTGACCCACCTAGTCTTCCTCCTCCTGAGTCTTCCTCTTATTCATCATACTCCAGCATACTGACCTTTTTTTATCTGTCCCCAGAGCAAATCAGGCCTATTTCCATTTGCTTTTTGCTCTTTGTGGAATGCCATCTTTCCAGATCTTCATTTGGCAATTTTAGAAAATGAGAAAAGGCTACTCAGAAAGACTTGAAGACTCAGCTTC
Source organism: Orycteropus afer afer (assembly GCF_000298275.1). Taxonomy (NCBI): domain Eukaryota; kingdom Metazoa; phylum Chordata; class Mammalia; order Tubulidentata; family Orycteropodidae; genus Orycteropus; species Orycteropus afer. The sequence goes on from NW_006921604.1 coordinate 6,352,465, forward strand.
AGTGTCACTTCCGCCGAGTGGCGTTTACTGACCTCCTGAAATAGCACTTAAATCCCTCTCTTCTAACACCCTTTTATTGTCAGCACAGCCCTAACTACTATCTGGAATTATCTCGGTCATTAACTGTATCCCAATTCCTGAAAGTCAGTTTCCTGAGGGAAGGGACCTTGCATAATCATAATCATAATCATCCCTCCTTTGCGTACTTCACAGGCCTATATGTAAACAAAGTGCTTTTGAGAAAATTAAAGCATAAAAATACAAGCATTAAGTGATATTTCTACTAAGGAGTTGCTCCAATAATTTTATAGACACAATCTTTTTCTTAATCCCTGCTGAGGCAAATAGGAAGTTAATTGTTTTCTTCTAGAGTTTGCTATCCATTTGGTATTCTGCAAGATTAAGACTCCAGGTTTCTGGTTTCAGGCCAGAGTCCTGTTTCCCAACGATGATTCTGTTTAGAATGCAAAGAAGAGCCTGTGTTTGCGCAGTCTGCATGCCAGATACACTTGATGCCCTGTTAACATCTCACTACAGAAGCAAAGGACTTCCCTTTGGGCTTTAATGTCACTGAAACTGTTCATCTTGACTTCTGATGACTATCCCAAATTCATCAAATTCTGTTCCTTTCAATAAAAAATGATTTATGAAATAAAAAATTGGTTTTATTTGTATGCTTTTATAAGATTCTTCACACGAGTAAATAATCCTCAAATCAGGAAAAACCATTGTCAAATTAAATGAGCCTATGACATTTCTGTCTATCTGTAGTGGAACAATACTGGGCAATGTGTCTTTCAAAGGGTTGATATTTCAACACTCTGTTCATTCTGAATTAAATGTCTCTTTCATGATGTCTCTGCCACGTCTCCAGAGGACAATTGAGACTTTGTGTAGAGCTGCAGTGCACTGTAGTGGTCATCTTTCCAATGAAGATACATTTCCTTTGCTCTTTGGGGCTTGTTGGCTGGGAAGTTTCCTTCTGGAGCTCTGTTCAACAAGCTCATTTTATTTCCCCAGGAAAGAAATACAGTCTCTCAAATTTCTCCGCTTTTTAGAAGGCTCTGAGGGCAAGCTGTTCCAGGTCTTCTGATTCCTAGTCTGGAGGAATTTTTATTTTGATTATTTCTTCCCTAACAGAAACATTTTTCCCAAATTGAAGATAATTTTCTCTGGATGAAGATGAGAAGGATTCACTTACAACTGGATTTCCCAAATGGGGTGTGGTGACAGGCAAGAGTTTCTCAGAAATAAAAAAATATTGCAGAACCAGAGAAGAGGGAGACCACACCCTAGAAGAAAAAGGCCAAGGAATTAGAGATGACCATCTTCTTGCTGAAGAAGAGATGAGGGCAGGAAAACAGGTGAAGAGTAGAAAGTGGGAACCTGAAGACATAAAAGTGAAGACTTAACTGTATGCCAGGTGGACAGTGTGGCCAGTATAGAAAGAGAAAGTCATTGAAGTTTGGATGCTCAGCTACAGCAATTGATGTCTTTGGCAAAAACACTTGATGAAACCTCTCACAGTCTGGAGGACATTGTGCTGAGTGAAGTAAGTCAATCACAAAAAAATAACTATCATATGAGACCACTATTATAAAAAGTCAAGCATAGGTTTACATAGAGAAAGAAATATGTAGTCGCATTTGGCTGCTAACTAAAAGGTCAATGGTTCAAACCTACCAGCCACTCTACGGAAGAAGATGAGGCAGTCTGCTTCCATAAAGATTTATAGCCTTGGAAACGGGGGGGGGGGGGGAGGTTGTTACTATGAGTCAGAATCCACTCAATGACAGTGGGTATGGTATTTTGGTTTAGGGATGGGAGGGAGAGAGAGGGTCACTAACTAGATCAAACCAAACTCACTACCATCAAATCAGTTTTGACTCAGTGACTCCCATTGTGTTTCCGAGGCTGTAAATCTACAGAAGTAGATCACCACTGACCTGGTTAGCAGCCGAATGCCTTCATCACTATGCCACCAAAGCTTCTTACTAACTAGATAAGTAAACCCCCCAAAAGCCCACTGCCATTAAGTTGATTCCAACTCATAGCAACCCTTTAGGACAGAGTCAACTGTCTCTTAGGGTATCCAAGGCTATAAATCTTTACAGAAGCAGACTGCCTCATCTTTCTCCCATGGAGTGGCTGGTGGGTTTGAACCACTGACCTTTTGGTTAGCAGCCGAATGTTTTAACCAGTGCACCACCAGAACGAGATAGTGTTGTTGTTATGTGCCATCGAGTTGGACCCGACTCATAGCAACCCCTCCTTGGGTTTCCGAGGCAGTATCATCATGGAAGTAGATTGCCCAACATTTCTTCCAAGGAGTGGCTGGGGGGTTGGAACCGCAAGCCTTCTCGTTAGCAGTCAAGTGCCTTAGGCACTACTCTACTAGATAGTAGAGGTGTCAGTTATGGTGAGGGGAAAGCCAGTACACATTATTGGGGAAGTTAGCACAATGTGACTAAAGCAAAGGAAGACACAGATGTGCAAAAACAAAGGACAACTACAGTTAATACTATAATGTGCAATCCAGCAACAATAGTTACAATTTGTGAGTGCACACATAAGCAGATATGTCATGCTAAATAGGTGTGGGAGATCGTACAAGACTACACTCACGTGCATATTTATGTATGGCTGTGGATTGTTCTACATACATATTTGTACATGCTGCATGTATGTTCTATATGTAATAGAGCACATAGGGGGCACAAGTATGGCAACTTCTTAGTCATAACCAAACACCTGGAAGGACTGAGCTATTGGAGCTTGATGGCTGAGGACCATAGTCTCAGAGGACATCTAGATCAATTAGCATAATATAGTTCATAAAGATTATGTTCTACAACCTAATTTGGTGAGTAGTGTCTGGGGTCTTAAAAGTGGCCATCTAAGACACAACTATTTGTCTCTTCCCTCCTGGAGCAAATAAGATGAGAAAACCAAAGACTCAAGGAAGCAATTAGTCCACGGGACTAACGGCCCTCACAAACCACAGCCTAAAAAACCTCGAGACCAGAAGAACTAAATGGTGTCTGGCTACCACTACCAATTGTTCTGACCAGGGACACAATAGAAGGTCCCAGTCAGAATGGGGAAAAAATGTAGAATAACTCAAATTCAAAAATGGCCAGACTCCCCGGCATGATAGTGCCTGGAGGACCCTGAGACTATTGCCCTAAGTCACCCTTGTAATGTGAAACTGAAGCTACTCTTGACTGGCCTATAAAATACAAGGAGCTCTGGGAGCGCTGTGGTTGAAGCATTGGGCTGCTAACCAATAAAGGTCAGCAGTTCGAACCCACCAGCCACTCGGTGGGAGAAAGACAAGGCAGTCTGCTTCTGCAAAGACTTATAGCCTTGGAAACTATGAGTCAGAATTGACTCGATGGCAGTGGGTTTATAAAATAAACAGTGACACCTATGAGGAATATGCTCCTTAGAACAATCAACTACAGGACCAAGAGGGCAACATTTGCCCAAAGACAAGATGAAAATGCAGGAAGGAGCAGGGAAAGCAGACAAACGGCAATGGGGAGAATACTGACACATTGCAGAGATGGCAACCAATGACATGGAGCAATTTGTAAATAAATTATTGAATGGAAAACTAATTTGCTGTGTAAACTTTCACCTTAAGCGCAATAAAATGTTTAAAACAAAACAAAAACCCATTTGAGAACTACTTTTTGTCAAAATAGAGCCCCGCTTGGGAAGCCATCCTCTGTTCTTAAAGATAAATCCAAACCAAACCCATTGGCAGCAAGTTGATTCCAACTCTTGGCAATCCCGTGTATTACAGAGTAGAACACTCTGTAGTTTCCTTGCCTGTAATCTTTTATGGAAGCAAACCACCAGGGCTTTCTCTTTTCTCTGCAGTGCTGCTGGGTGGGTTCAAACCACCAACCTTCAGGTTAGTTTATCAAGTACAAACTGTTTGCACCACCCAGCTAAACTGGAGCTCTGAATTCATGACGTTGCCTTAGAGAGCCACTCTGGATTTTTTTTTTATTTTATTTTTTATCACCTCTGTACAATACAGAAGCGGGTTGTATCAGTAAGAGGCCAGTAAGGAGACAGAAACCTGTAATTTTAAGAGAGAGAATGTAATATAAAGACTGTTTATGGGGTGTGGAGTTGTTGACTACTGAAAGGGTAAAAAGTGTATCAGGGAAGTAGCACCTACCAGAAACAATCACCCCTCTAGGGCTGGGAAAGCAGAAGAAGCAAAGAGAAAAACTTAGGAACTTTTAAGAGGGTCTCCGTAGAGCTGAAACTCTGATCCTGAAGGAGCCAGTGCCATTTAGCTGGTGCTGGTGGTTTTTTTTTTTTTTTTAAAAAAAAAAAAAACTAACTGCCGTCGAGTTGATTCGACACTAAGCAATGTCTCCTTGGGTGTCCGAGGCGGTATCTCTACAGAAGTAGTTGCCCAACCTTCCTTCCGACGAGTGGCTGGGGGGTTTGAACCGCCAGCCTTCTGGTTAGCAGTCAAGTGCCTTAGGCACTACGCTCAGAGCTTCCAGTGTCTTTGAGGGGGCACATTAAAGGTGGTTCTGTGGGTATTAAAAATATCTGCAAACTGCTGCTATGGATGGGAACAGCCACTGTCTGAAGAATCGCTGCGGGCTGAAGCTCAGAATGCAGCAGACACCTAGCCTGCAGTCTCCCTCTAATGGCCTCTATTGACATAACCGGACAAGCAAAACTAAAAACCTTTGCCTTCGCTGTTGGACTCAATTCCACTCGGTGGAGCCATGTGTGTCAGTGTAGAACTGTTTTGCACACAGTTTTCAATGGCTGTGCTCTTTTAGAAGTAGATTGCCATGCCTTTCTTCCGAGGCACCTCTTGGGTGGATTTGAACTGTGAACTTTAAAATTAAGTAGCCAAGTACTTAACTGTTTGTACCTCTCAGGAGTTGATTTAATTTCAACTCATAATGAGTCGATCTCAGCTGATAGTGACAGCAAATATAATCTTCATGGAAACAGATTGTCAGATCTTTCTCCCACAAAGCTGCTGGGTGGGTTCAAAATGCCAACCTTTCAGTTAGTACTGGTAGCAAGACAAAAATGTGGTTTGCAGAGTGCAGACCCAGTATCACCATGCAGAGAGTAGAAGGAGCTGAGAGGCCCTTACTTAATAGTTAGCAGAGGTTAGATCTTATCTCTAAGGCCATTCCAGCTCTGGCTCTCTCAGGTCCTTCTTTCTTTCTTTTTTTTTTCCAAATAGTATTTAACTTTATTTGTTTAACCACTTTTGGTGGTATACTGGTAAAAAAAGCAACAACTGACCCTACAGAGAGGGTGGGACAGCCCAGATTTGTAGCGTTTGCCAATTTTTGTGATGTAAATATTCCCATCCTGACTGATTTCAACCTACCAATGGTTTAATCGGCTTACAAAATTCCCAAACAGTCCTCCCAGTACAAACCAGCTCCTGCAAACCACTGCTGTTCAAATTTACATTAATTCACAAAAAACATTGCTCATGGGGAGGAGAATGTGTTTAATAAATGGTGCTGGCAAAACTGGATATCCATTTGCAGAAAAATGAAATGAGCTATGCCTCACACCATACACAAAAACTAACTCCAGATGGATCAAAGATTTAAAATGTGAAACCTAAAACTATAAAATTCTTCAAGGAAAAACTAGGGGCAAATTTAGGGGCCCAGATATATGGCATAAATAGACTATCAAGCATAATTCAAAATACACAAACAGCAGAAGAGAAACTAGATGAATGGGACCTTCTAAAAATTAAATTTTTATGTGCTTCCAAAAACTTCTTCAAAAGAGTTAAAAGAGAACCTACAGGAAAAAATATTTGGCAATGACATATCTGACAAAGGACTTATCTCCAGAATTTATAGAAAACTCCAACACTTCAACAACAAAAACACAAATAATCCAATTAAAAAATGGGCAGAAGACATGAATAGACACTTCACCAAAGAAGATGTTCAGGTGGCCAACAAACCTATGAAGAAATGCTCACGATCATTAGCTATTAGAGAGATGCAAATCAAAATAACAGTGAGATACCATCTTGCCCCAGCACTAGTAGCAAAGTTCAACAAGACAAATGCTGGCAAAGATGCAGAGAGATTGGAACTCTCATACACTGCTGGTGGGACTGTCAAATGGTACAACCACTGTGGAAAGCAGTATGGTAATTCCTTAAAAAGTTTGCATTAGGAATACCATTTGACCCAGCCATTCCATTCCATCCTAAAGAAGTGAGAGCCAGGACAAGAACAGATAGATGCACACCCACATTCATCACAGTTCTATTTACAATAGCCAAAAGATGGAAACAACCTGTGTGTCCATCAACAGACAAACGAATAACCAAACTACCATGCATACACACAATGGAATACTACGCAACCCTAAAGAATAGCGTAGAATCTGAAAAACACTGCATGACGTGCCTCCAGTTGGCTCCTGTGCAGTTGTGACTGGCATCAAGCTTGGCTTCTCTTTCCAGGTGGACGGCTCTCGTGGGTGTGTATGGTCCAGCTACGGAACGTGATCACTGATCGTCCATCCCTGCTCTACCTTGCTGTGGGGCTCTCGGGACTGGAAGGGGATCATCTCTGGGAAGACAGGGTGGGCAGCCTCACATATTCCTTGGGACCTCACAGCAGAGTTCACATGGTAGCTCTGACCTTCCCCCTCAGCCAGTGTTAGATTACCCAATAAGAAAGGTAAGCTCGGACTTACTTGTGTTTACTTGGTAACCTGTAGTGAACAATTTCACATTTTTTTCACCACTTTCAAAGGTTCTGTTTCTAGATACGGCTGGCATCTGCCCCTCTCTCAGCCCTACAGTACCTTCCTACAGAATCAAAGCCCCCTCCCCTTTTTTATGGTTGCCTATATTTCATTGTATGGATTGAACATTGAATTAACCAGTCAGCTATTGATGGACTTTAGATTTTCCAGTTTTATGCTATTATAAACAACGCTACAACCAATACCCTTGCATATTCACAATCTAGCACATATGGTAAATACATCTGCTTTGTGTGCATTTGTAATCTTGATAGATATTGTCAAATTTACACATTGCTATTGTAAGAAAATGTCATCTATTGTAGGATATTTTGGTCTTTTCTAGTTTGGATGATAGCAAATAAAGCTTCTATCAACAGGTGCATATAGATTTCTGTGTTGACATAGTTTTCATTTCTCTGGGATAAAAGCCAGGGTGTTGCTTAGTGTAATTGCTGTATCATATGGTAAATGTGTGTTTACTTTTTTAAGAAACTGCCTAATTGCTTTCTGAAGCATTTTACATTCTCACCAGCAATGTATGAGAGATCTAATTTCTCCACATCCTCATCAGCATTTGCTATTGTCATTATTTTTATTTTAGATGTTTGAAAAGACGTTGTTTCCAACGGTGCCCTCGACTCATCTCCGACTCATGGCGACCCTATGCACAGCAGAACCAAACACTGCCTGATCCTGTGCCAGCCTCACAATCCTTGCTGTACTGAGCACATAGTTGCAGCCACTGTATCAGTTCATCTTGTTGAGAGCCTTCCCTTCTTTCGTTGACCCTCCACTTTACCAAGCATGATATCCTTCTCCAGGGAATGGTCCCTTCTTACAACATGACCAAACTAGGTGACATAAGTCTGATCATTCTCTCTTCCAAGGAGCATTCCAGCTGCACTTCTTCCAGGACAGATTTGTTAGTTCTTTTAGCAGTCCTTGGTACTTGCAGCATTCTTTGCCAACACCACAACTCAGAAGCATGGACTCTTCTTTGTTGTTGTTGTTATTATTTGCCATCGAGTCGGCCCCGACTCATAGTGACCCCTCCTTGGGTTTCTGAGGCAGTATCACTACGGAAGTAGGATTGCCCAACCTTCCTTCCGAGGAGTGGCTGGTGGGTTTGAACCACCAGCCTTCTGGTTAGCAGTCAAGTGCCTTAGGCACCATGCTACCAGAGCTCCTTTTAAAGAGCTTCTTTAGTCTTCCTTATTCATTGTCCAGCTCTCACATGCATATGAGGCGATTGAAAATACCATGGCTTGCGTCAGGTGCTTCTTAGTCTTCAAGGAGACATTTTTGCTCTTCAGCATTTGAAAGAGGTCTTTTGCAGCAGATTTGCCCAATGCTATACATCTTCTGATGCCTTGACTGCTGCTTCCATTGGTTTTGATTGTAGAACCAAGTAATATGAAGTCTTTGACAACTTCAATCTTTTCTCCATTTATCATGATGCTGCTTTTAAGTCTGGTTGTAAGGATTTTTGCTTTCTTCATATTAAAGTGTAATCCATATTTCAGACTCTGTTCTTCAATCTTCGTCAGTAAGTGCTTCAAGTCATCCTCACTTTCAGCAAGCAAAGTTGTGTTGTCAGCATATCTCAGGTTGTTAATGAGCCTTCCTCCAATCCTGATGCCACGTTCTTCTTCATATAGTCCAGCTTCTCGGATTATTTGCTCAGCATACAGATTGAATAAATGTGGGGAAAGGATGCAGCCCTGACGCACTCCCTCCCTGATTTTAAACCATGCAGTGTCCCCTTGTTCTGTTTGAATGACAGCTTCCTAGTCTATGCAGATCCCTCACGAGTACAATTAAGTTTTCTGGATTCCCATTCTTCTCAATGTTACCCATAATTCGTTAGGAGCCACATGATTGAGTGCTTTTGCATAGTCAATAAAACACAAATAAACATCCTTCTGGTATTCTTTGCTTTCAGCCAAGATCCAGCAGTGATATTCCTTGTTCCATAGCCTCTCTGAATCCAGGTTGCATTTCTGAAAGTTCTCTGTCAATATACTGCTGCGACCATTTTTTAATTATCTTCAGTAAGATTTTACTTGTGTAAATAGATATGTAGTGATATATATAGTTGTGGTCTTAATGAGCATTTCTCTAATGGCTATTGGTGTTGAAAATCTTTTCATGTGCTTATTTGCCATCTGTCTACCCTCTTTGATGAAGTAGAGCTTTGTCTTTTGCCTATTTTTGAATTGTTTCTTTTTAATGTTGAGTTTTAAAAGTTCTTTATAAATTTCATGTTTAAATCCTTTATCAGATATGTGGTTTGCAAATATTTTCCTCAGTTTGTGGCTTGTCTTTTCATCCTCTTAGTGGGGTCTTTCATAGAGCAAAAGTTTTTAATTTCAGAAAATTCCAATTTGTCCATTTCTTCTTTTATGGATTATGCTTTGGGAATCATATCTAAGATCTCATTCACCAAGTCCTATGTTCCAAAGATTTTCTCCGTTATCTTTTAAAAGTTTTATAGTTTTTCTTTTTATATCTAAATCTATGATTGATTGTGAGTTAATTTTTGGAGAAAATATGAGCTCAAAGCCTCTTTTCAAATTTGCTATCAAAGATACAGTGAAACCCATATGGAATTGTTCACTACAGATTAGTAAGTAAGCACAAGTAAGCCTGTGTCTCCCTTGCTTATTGGGTAATCCAGATGCTTTAACCACTACCCCACCAGAACCCCTTAGTCTCTCTTAAGTTGTCACTAAATGGTTATTGGAAGAACCCATGAGGCAAGAGTGAGGGTCCCTTCTCTAACTAATTCCCCACGTGTGAGGCAGCCAACCTCATTTCCACCACCAACCAAGCAGGACCTGCCTCTAGGGATCCTGCCTATACTCACTCCCCAAGCATACACCATCCTTTCAGTTGGCTAACCCATACTGGAGGAGCTCTGGTAGCGTGGTGCCTAAGACACTTGACTGCTAACCAGAAGGCTGGCCATTCAAACCCCCCAGCCCCTCCCTGAAGGAAGATTGGGCAATCTATTCCGTAGTGATACCGACTCGGAAACCAAAGGAGGGGTTGCTATGAGTCAGGTCCGACTGAACAGCACATAACAACACAACAACAATCCATACTGATGGGTGCCAGACCCCTGCCCCACTCTGAGAGTGGTCCTGACTCTGTCCTGTCCTCTTGCTGACCTCAGCCCTGGTTTCCAATGTGCTGCTGCTCCATGAATTGCTGACTGCTGTCTGACTCCTCCAACTGCTAATACAGGTATTTTCCAGGAAAATCCCTCAGATTTAGGCACTTGCTTAATTGTAATTTCTTATCTCAAAGGGTGATTTTGCAAAAAGAGTTCTTTTCTCTCTTGCATTATTTCCTCGAGTGTATTTATAGTGAGAGATCCCTGGGTAGCACAGGTTGCTCACCACTACTAACCTCAAAGTTGGTGGTTTGAATCCACCCAGTGACACAGTGAAAGGAAAGCTTGATGATCTACTTCCATAAAGATTATAGACAAGAAAACCCTATGACACAGTTCTTCTAACACATGGGTTTTGTTTGTTTGTTTGTTTTTATAATAATAACATTTTCTCTGACTCTAATATTATAAAACATGTGTTATCATGACCATACCACTCCATATAGAGCCCCAAGAGGACAATGTTAAGATTGGGCTGTCTGGGCAAATCCAGGATGAATGGTCAACAGGACTCAGAAGTGAGACTCCTTGTTCTTCCCAAGCCTGTCACTGTCCCGTTCTCCATCCACCCACTTTCCTAAAGTTCTCTCTCCTGGGTTTTCTTGGCTTGAGTTTCCCCTGGGGGAGCATGTCCAAGCACTCATGGGGAGCCACAGGAAGTCACAGTTTAAGGAGTGAATCCGTGGGTTGGCCACCACCCACCCCAGCCACAATCCCTCTCTTACTATTTACCCTATCACACACATAACCCATACTAGGTTGACGGCTCTCATTGTCCTCAGAGTCAAGTCCAAAAGCACCCCCACAGCAAATAATTAATGGTTTCAACCACTACCTGAAAGGCTGGCTATTCAGAAGTGGCTTGGAAGAAAGGCCTGGTGATCGACCTCTGAAAACTCAGCCAATGAAAGCCCTGTGAGCACAGTTGCACTCTGACACACACAGGGTCTCCATGAATCAGAATTGACTCAATGGCAACCGGTGACTGGTCCTGTATCTCCTGAGATGGCAGTGCTGGGTGAGAGCAGCCAATGTGCCCTTTCTGCTATGGAGTAGGAACAGCAAGGAGAGAAATCCCTCCAAGGAGCCTGAGCCAGCATTTTCCATGTGTCCATTTGTCCTGGGCATCCTGTGGGAACACAGGCAGGTGGGTAGGGTGGGTGCTCCCTGTGCTGGGTAAGGGTGTGTGACTTCACATCTCCAGGCTTCCCAAAGCCTCCTGCTATTTCAGCCCACGGACAAATGGCCCAGGAATGGAGAATGGACTGGTACTGCTCAATGAATCTGGCCAGATCCCAGGCCTGGGGTAGGAAGCTCACCCTTGTGATCCTTCTCACCCTGCATGGTTGCTGGGCATTGGTCCACTGGGTTGGGGGGGCGGGGATCAGGGCCTCTTGGGATCTTGGGTTCCCCAAAGTAAGACATGCATCTCCTCAGCCTTCAGACATCCGAGGACACCCCTGAACGCAGTTTCATGGACTATATCAGAGCTGTTTCAGGACAGGCCTGGGCCTACAGGGCACAGCTGCCCAGGTCTGGGCCCTGGGAGCCAGGCAAGGGGCTCCTTCCTGCCCTCACACATGGGTCTGGGCTCATAAGTTGCCTCTGCTGGTGTCTTCCCCAGGGAGTGTCCTGGCTTTTGACGTGTCATTTGTTCTTGCCATAGGCCCAAGGTAAACAAGGACATTCCAGATTCCTTGCCTGCCTAGAAGACAAAGGGAAAAACCAGAAGGTAATTCTCTTTTAAGGATATACTCTGTGGCCTTGGCACCCAGAGAGTGGTCAGTCCTTCCTTCAATCCTCCTCAGTAACAGACTGGGGACCTGGGGAGAAATTGGTTCCAATTCTAAGCTAAGGGCCTTAAATTCAAAAGCAGGGAATGGAAGCCAACTTATCAGTGAGTGGCACAGGCTGGGCTTGACCCTGGTGCCTGTTGGTCTATCATTTCCCTTCTGTTGATAGACACAGAATATCTTGAGAGCAGCCCTGGTTCTCCCCTCATGGAGAGAGAGTGGCTTCCTGCCCACCATCTCGGCTCCTGGAAAGACAATTCAAGGCTTCAACAGAGAGGTTGCAAATTGGCCATCTGCGGGCTGTTGTGGCCCACAGACATGGATTGTTAGATCTGCACAGTACTAGCCCAAGCTGTGAATATGTTTGCAATTAAAAAATTGAAAGATTTCGCATAGAAACCTGGAGGTCCAGCTCTTCTTAAAACAAAAGCAATATTGGGTCTTAATTCTGGCAACCCATGTGTGGAGCTGCTTGAACAATTTCTCTTAGAAAGATCAGCACAAGGCTGGTCCCCATGAGGCAGAGGTTAAAATGTCCCAAATGTCCAAACTACCGTGCCATTCCATCATATCAGACATTGACTCCTCCTCCTCCTCTCAGTAATCTCCCCACAGGGGCCAGGTGAGTAATGAGTTGAGTGAGGCCAGCAGCAATATCAGGGTAGGATGGGAACTGTTGGGGAGCAAGAGGTAGCCATTACTCAGCTCCTGTGGTGAATTGCTTGATGTGGCCCTTCTAGCCATTGTCTTCCATTTTGTGATGTATTGTAAATCCTGTTATCCATGCATGTTTGGGGTGGTGTGGTAGTTAAGGTCAGGTGTCAACTTGGCTGGGCAGCTGATAGTAGTCATTCCCTATAATGACTGGCAATCAGCTCTGTGGTGGATTTGCCATGAGCAACTGAGTAGCTGCTGGTTGTTAAAGCCATCCACTTGGGTTATTGCTGTTCAAGCAGCACAGGTGGGATATATCTTGAGTCTCACCTTGCTGGAGGGTAAAACTCAAATCACCACCCTTAGCTTCCTTGAGGGGTATACCTATGAATCTTCTGGGAAGGTTCGCCCTCCTCTTGCTCTGGTTCTGTGTTTTGGCTCATTGTCATCTCATCCCTGGATTTGGGACAGCAGCCGTCATCTGATCTGCTGTATTTTGCTGTAACGCCTCACAGAACTCACAGACACCCAAGGGATTGTCTCCCGTAGTGGTGGTGGAAGCTGGGAGTCTGGCTGGCTGGCAAGTCCCAGGTCTGTAAGTACGTCTGGAGGATCCTCCCAATTCGCAGGGTTTGACGAACCTCGATCAGCAGATCACATGATGCTGCTGGCCTCACTCAGCTCGTTACTCACCTGGCCCCTGTGGTACCTGACTTGGCTGCTGCTCTGGGCCCAGGCTGGGCAGCAGCATCCAGGCATCCTTAAGGAGGCTCCCCAGGGGCAGAATCTCAGTGCCCCTCTGCTGCCCTGTGAGGCCTTGTCTGGCCGGAGGAGGGCAGTGCAGCATACGCAATGAATAGCGTTTTGGGCTAGGACAATAGAAGATGGGGTTCCTCTCCACCTCCGCCACTGCTGAGAGTGGCCCTCGGCTTGGCTCATTCCTGACCAAACCACAGGTTCCCCTCAGAGGAGGAATACTCATTGGATGATAGATTTTATTTTACTTTGTTGTTGTTGAGAATACACACAGCAAAACATACACCAATTCAACAGTTTCTATGGGTACAATTCAGTGACATTGATTACATTCTTTGAGTTGTGCAACTATTCTCAGCCTCCTTTTGTGAGTTGTTCTTCCCCAATTAACATAAACTCATTGCCCCCTAAGATTCCCATCTAATCTTTTGAGTTGCTGCATTGGTTGCTTTTTAAAAACTGCTTTACCAAGGTATAATGGACATACAATTAATGCATATATTTAAACTGAACCGTTTAACAAATTTTGACTTATGTATGCAACTGTGAGAAATGCTGAGTGTGTTCTTCATTTCTGGTTTTCTAATTCCAGATCTTTGCACATTTCATTGTAATACTTTACTTTGTCTTCTGAAGCTGCCCTTTGAAATTTTCTGTTCAATCTCTTTTATTTCATCATTTCTTCCATTAACTTTAGCTACTCCACCTTCAAAAGCAAATTTCAGAGTCTCTTCTGATATCCAGTTTGGTCTTTTCTTCCTTTCTTGTCTTTGTAATGATCTTTTCCTTTGTGGTGGTTATGTGGGTGTGTCAACTTGGCTGGGCCTGGTTGAGTGGCTGGGCAGCGGGATGTAGTATTCCCCGTGATGAGACTGGTAATCAACTCCATGGTGGAATCTACTTGGAGCAGTTGAGTAGCTGCTTTTGGTTATGTGGTCTGCTTCCTGTATATACTGAGAAGCTTTGAGAATGGTCTCTAGCCTGTGGCACGCTTGAACCCTGCATGTAGCTGTGTCGTTGCTCAGCAGCCTGCTATGCTCTGCCGACCTTGGGACTTACAGTGGACTTAAGTTAATGGCCTGTCATGTGGTTTGGTAACATCGAGACTGTGCCTTTTTACTTGTCAACCTTGGAGCTTCTCAGCCTCAGAAGCCAGCAGCTGTCTGAGTGAAGAAACTCCTCTAGCTCCAGTGGGCTGGGAGCAGGAAGCAGAGTTGGACCCCAAGGGTGAGGGGCTTTCACCCAGCCCCTAGAGCCTGGTACTTTGAACTTGGACTTAAAGCCTCCAAATTGTAAGAATAAACTCCTGTTGTTTAAGCATCCTATTTGTGGCATATTTCTTGTCAGAGTGGCACTAGGGAACCAGAACAGCCTTCTTCTTGTGTGATGTTCTTGATGTCATCCCACAACTCGTCTGGTTTTCAGCCATTCGTGTTTAATGAGTCAAATCTATTCTTCAGATGGATCCTAAATTCAGGTGGGATATCATCAAGGTTGTATTTTGGCTTGCATGGGCTTGTTTTAATTTTCTTCAACTTCAACTTGAATTTACATATAAGTGATTGATGGTCTGTTCTACAGTCAGATCCTGGCCTTGCTCTAACTGATGATACTGAGCTTCTCAGTCATCTCTTTCCACAGATGTAGCTGATTTGATTCATGTGTATTCCATCTGGTGAGGTCCACATGTATATAGCCTCCATTTATGTTGTTGGGAAAAGGAATTTGCAATGAATTAGTTGTTAGTCTTGCAAAATTCTATCATGAGATCTCTGGCATCATTTCTATCACCAAGGCCATATTTTTCAACTACCAATGCTTTTTCTTTGTTTCCAATTTTTGCATCCAATCACCAGTAATAATCGATACAACTTGATTGCATGTTTGGTCAATTTCAGGCTGCAGAAGTTGGTTAAAAAAATATTCAATTTCTTCATCTTTTACTTTGGTGGTTGGTGTGTAAATTTGAATAATAGTATTAACTGGTCTTCCTTGTAGGCATGTGGATATTATTCTATCACTGACAGCATTGCACTTCAAGATAGGCCAAAAACAAAATGTACAGCCATTCAGTCAATTCTGACTCATAACCATTCAGTCAATTCTGATTCATGAGTTTCTGAGGCAGTAAATATTTATGGAAGTAGCTGGTGAGTTTGAACTACCAACTTTCTGGTTAGCAGTCAAATGTCTTAGGCACTGTGCCACCAGAGCTCCTTGCACTTCAGGATAGATCTTAACATGTTCTTCTTGATGATGAATGCAACACCATTCCTCTTCAATCTGTCATTCCTGGTACACTAGACTATATGATTGTCTGATTCAAAATGGCCAATTCCAGTCTGTTTCAGCTCACTAATGCCTTAATTGTGCCCATAAGGAACCTGTACATAGACCAAGAAGTGATCGTTCTAACAGAACAAAGGGACACTGCATGGTTTAAAATCAGGAAGGGTGTATATCAGGGTTGTATCCTCTCACCATACTTATTCAACCTGAATAAGAGCAAATAATCTGAGAAACTGAACTATATGAAGAATGAGGCATTAGGATTGGAGGAAGACTCATTAATAAGCTGTGATATGCAGACAACACAACCCTGCTTGCTGAAAGTGAAGATGACTTGAAGAACTTACTGAAGCAGATCAAAGACTACAGTCTGCAGTATGGATTATACCTTAACATAAAGAAAACAAAAATCCACAACATCACAATAAGTGGAGAAAATATTAAAGTTCTCAAAGATTTCATTTTACTTGGATCCATAATCAACACTCATAGAAACAGTAGTCAAGAAATCAGATGTATTGCACTGGGTAAATCTGCTTCAAAAGACCTCTTTAAAATGTTAAAGAGCAAAGATACCACTTTGAAGACTAAGGTGAGCCTAACATAACCCAATGAACAAATCTCTCCTGGAAGCGCAACCGAAATGCTCCTTGGAAGCACAAATGGCCAGACATCATCTCACCTACTTTGGTCATGTTGTCAGAAGAGGCCAGTCCCTGGAAGAAGATACCATGCTTGCTAAAGTGGAGAGCCAGTTAAAAAGGGGAATACCCTCAACAAGATGGATGGACATTGGCTACAACAATGGGCTCAGGCATAGCAAGGATTGTAAGGATGGCGCAGGGCCGGGCAGTGCTTTGTTCTGTTGCACATGGGGTCACTATGAGTCAGAGCTGACTCAATGGCACCTAACAACAGCCCAAGCCATGGCATTTTCAGTTGCCTCATATGCATGTGAAAGCTGGACAATGAATAAGGAAGACTGTAGAAGTGATGCCTTTGAATTGTGGTGTTGGCAAAGAATACTGAAAATACCGTGGGCTGCCAGAAGAATGAACAAATCTGTCCTGGAAGAAGTGCAGCTGGAATGCTCTTTAGAAGCAAGAATGACCAGACTTCATCTCTCCTTCTTTGGTCCTGTTGTCAGAAGGCACCGGTCCCTGGAATAGGTTATCACACTCGGTAAAGCAGAAGGTCAGCGAGAAAGGGGAAGACATTCAATGAGAAGGATTGACACAGTGGTTGCAATGATGGGCTCAAGCACAGCAAGGATTGTGAGGATGGGGCAGGACCAGGCAGCATTTGGTTCTGTTGAACACAGGGTCACTATGAGTCAGAACTGATTCAATGACACCTAACAACATACACATGTGAAACTGTTAACATGCTCAAGATCATGAACATAGCAATTATTCACTGATGTTTCCTCCTTTCCTTCACAATCCCATTCCCATTCCCAAACAATCACTGGTCTGCTCTTTGTCACTGCACATTTGTGTATATTTTCTAGAATTTTTTTTTTTTTTTACTTATATTACTCAGTATCATTTTTTTGAGATTCATCCATGTTGTTGCATTTATCAATAATTCATTCCTTTTTATTGTCTATTAGTATTCCAATGTATAACCCTCAAAAAACACACCCACTGCTGTCGAGTCGGATCCTACTCAAAGTGACCCCTCCTTGGGTTTCCAAGGTGGTATCTCTATGGAAATAGATTGCCCAATCTTCCTTCCGAGGAGTGACTGGTGGGTTTGAACTGCCAGCCTTCTGGTTAGCAGTCAAATGCCTTAGGCACTAAAATTTATTTACTTGTTGATGACAGTTTAGTTGTTTTCAGTCTTGGGCAATTATAAATAAAGCTGCTGTGAGCATTCATATATATGTCTTTGCATGGGCATAAGCTTTCAAGTGCTGAGGAGCAAAAGTGTGTCTGACACAAGCCATGATATTTCCAATCGCCTCATATGCATGTGAGAGCTGGACAATGAATAAGGAAGACTGAAGAAGAGTTGATGCTTTTGAGTTGTGGTGCTGGCAAAGAATACTGAAAGTACCATGGACTGCTAAAAGAACTAACAGATCTGTCCTGGAGGAAGTGCATCTGGAATGCTCATTGGAAGCAAGAAATGGCCAGACTTCATCTCACCTACTTTGGTCATGTTGTCAGAAGGGACCATTCCCTGGAGAAGGATGTCATGCTTGGTAAGGTGGAGCATCGACGAAAGAGAAGAAGGCCCTCAATGAGATGGATTGACACAGTGGCTGTGACAATGGGCTCAAGTATAGCAAGGATCATGGAGCTGGTGTGGGATTGGACGGTGTTTCGTTCTGCTGTGAATAGAGATGCTGAGTCAGAAACTACTCAACGGCACCTAACAACAACAACAGGCTTTCGCTCCTTTCGAGTAAATGGCCTACAAGTGGAATAACTGGATCTTGTTTTTTTCCAGTTGCAAAGAGTTTATTCTAACTCACAAAGACCCCATGTGTGTCAGAGTAGAACTGCTCTACATATCCATATTTGTACCCATTCCAAAGAAAGGTGATCCCATGGATTGTGGAAATTATCAAACAATATCACATGCAAGTAAAATAATAGATAACTGAGTTTTCCATGGCTGTAATCTTTTGGAAGTAGATTGCTAGGACTTTCTTCTGAGGCAGGTCTGGGGGTACTCGAACCCTCAACCTTTGATTAGCAGCCAAGCGTGTGAACTGTTTGCACTCCCCAGGGACTCTGATTTTATGGTAGGTATATGTTTAGCATTTTAAGAAATTGTCAAAATGTTTTCCAAAATGAGTACACTGGAAAGTGAATTTGCTCTGTCAACTTTCACCCAAATCACAATAAAAATTAAAAAACAACAACAAAAAACAAACTGAATACACCCTTTTGCAGTTTCACCAGCAGTGTATGAAAATTTCAGCTCTTCCACATCCTCACCAACACTTGGTTTGCTGCCTTTTTCATTTTAATGCTAATAGGTTTAGTGGCAACTTTTCATGTGATTGTCATCTGTGTAGTGTATCTTATTTGTAGTATATCTTAGTATTGCTTCCAAGGAGTATTTCAGCTGCACTTCTTCCAAGACAGATTTGTTCATTCTTCTGGCAGCCCACGGTATTTTCAGTATTCTTTGCCAACACCACAATTCAAAGGCATCACTTCTACAGTCTTCCTTATTCATTGTCCAGCTTTCACATGCATATGAGGCAACTGAAAATGCCATGGCTTGGGCTGTTGTTAGGTGCCATTGAGTCAGCTCTGACTCATAGTGACCCCATGTGCAACAGAACAAAGCACTGCCCGGCCCTGCGCCATCCTTACAATCCTTGCTATGCCTGAGCCCATTGTTGTAGCCAATGTCCATCCATCTTGTTGAGGGTATTCCCCTTTTCAACTGGCCCTCCACTTTAGCAAGCATGGTATCTTCCTCCAGGGACCAGCCTCTTCTGACAACATGACCAAAGTAGATGAGGCAAAGTCTAGTGAAGTGTCTAAATCTGTTGGTTATTATTCATTTACTTATTTTTATGTCTCATGATTGAATTTTGTGATTTCTTTCTATATTCTGGACACGTCTTTTATCAGATATGTGATCTCTAGGTATCTTTTTCTAGTTTGTGGTTTGTATTTTCTTAACTGGGTCTTTTGAAGAGCAAAAGTTCTTAATGTTGATGAAGTCTAATTTGTAATTTTTCTTTTATGGGTCATGCTTTTAGTGTTGTGTCAGAAAAAAAAAAAAAAATCTTTGCCCTACCCAAAATCACAGCATACTGCCTATCTTGGTAAGTGTTTTGTGTGCATATGATAAGAATGTATATTCTGCTGTTTTGGGGTGGAGTGCTCTATAAATGTCAATCAGGTCAAGTAGGTTAATAGTTTTGTTCAAGTCTTCTATTTCCTTGCTGATTTTCTGCCTACTTTTTCTATCAATAATTGAGAGAGATGTAGAAATCTCCAATTATAATTTGGGATTTTCCTATTTCTACTTGCAGTTCTATCTGTTTTTGTTTCATGTTTCTTGAAGCTCTGTGACTAGACACATGTTGTTGTTGTTGTTGTTGTTAGGTGCTGCTGATTCAGCTCTGACTCATAGCAACCCTGTGTACAATAGAACAAAACGCTGCCTGGTCCTGTGCCAGCCTTATTATCCTGGCTATCCCTGAGTCCATCATTGCAGCCACCGTGTCAATCCATCTCGTTGAGGGCCTTTTTTGTTGATCTCCACTTTACCAAGCATTATATCCTTCTCCAGGGAATGGTCTCTTCTGACAACATGTCCAAAGTAGGTGAGATGAAGTCTGGCCATTCTCACTTCCAAGAAGCATTCCAGTTGTACTTCTTCCAGGATAGATTTGTTAGTTCTTTTGGCAGTCCATGGTACTCAGTATTCTTTGCCAACACAACTCAGATGCATCACCTCTTCTTTGGTCTTTCTTTTCCATTGTCCAGCTCTCATGTGCATAAGAGGTGATTGAAAATACCATGGCTTGAGTTGTTGTTGTTAGGTGCCATTGAGTCAGCTCTGATTCATAGTGACCCCATGTACAACAGAATGAAACACTGTCCAGCATAGTTAATAAAACACAAGTAAATGTCTTTCTGGTATTCTTTGCTTTCAGCCAGGATCCAGCTGACATCAGCAATGATATCCCTCATTCCAAGTCCTCTTCTGAATCCAGCTGGCATTTCTGGAATTTCTCCATCAGCATACGGCTGCAACCATTTTTAAATAATCTTCAGTAAGATTTTACTTGCATGTGGTATTGTTTGATAATTTCCATAATCCATGGGATCACCTTTCTTTGGAATGAGTACAAATATGGATCTCTTCCAGCAGCCAGGTAGCTGCCTTCCAAATCTCTTGGCATAACCAAGTAAGAGCCTCCAGTGGGCCATCCGTTTGTTGAAACATCTCAATGGGTATTCTGTCAATTCCTAGAGCCTTGATTTCTGCCAATTCCTTTAGTACAGCTTCAACTTCTTCCTTCAACACCATTGGTTCTTGATCATATGC
>NW_006921604.1:6377376-6380086 GCF_000298275.1 Orycteropus afer afer
TTGTATCCTTCCCTTCAAGGCTCAGGGGTCCAAGATTATCTTCTGTGTCTGTGTTAATTGGTTTCCCTTTTCTTTGTTGAAGAGCGTCTGTGCAGTCCTTGTGCCTAGTCCGCCATCTTGCTGGAAACCCTCTCCTGTCCTTTTAATGACCTTTTGCTTTCTTCATGGATGGTATTCTTGATGGTCATCTCACAATTCCCCTGGTTTTAGGTCATTGGTGTTAAATGCGTCAAATCTGTTCTTTAGATGGTCTCTGAATTCAGAAGGAATATAATCACAGTCATATTTTGGTTCTCATGGACTTGTTTTAATTGTCTTTAACTTCAAGTTGAACTTGCATATGATCAGTCTGTTCCACAATCAGCTCCTGGCCTTGTTTTGGCTGAAGATACTGAGCTTCTCCATCTCTCTTGCCACAGATGTAGTCGATTTGATTCCTGTGTACTCCATCTGGTGAAGTCCATGTATATAGCTGCCATTTGTGTTGTTGGAAAAAGGTATTTGCAATGAATAAGTCACTGGCCTTGCAAAATTCTATCATGCAATCTCCAGCATTATTTCTATCACCATGGCATATTTCTGACTACTGGTGATTCTTCTTTGTTACCAACTTTTGCATTCCAACCACCAGTGATGATCAATACATCTTGATTGCATGTTTAGTCAATTTCAGACTGCAGAAGTTGGTAAAAATCTTCAGTTTCCTCATCTTTGGCTTTGTTGGTTGGTGCATACATTTGAATAATAGTAGTATCAAACGGTCTTCCTTGTAGGTGTATGGATATTATACTATCACTGACAGCATTGTACTTCAGGATAGATCTTGAAACATCCTTTGTAATGATGAATGCCATGCCATTCCTCTTCAATTTGTCGTTCCCAGCATAGTACATCATATGGTTGTCTCATTCAAAATAGCCAAAACCAGTCTATCTCAGCTCACTGATGCCTGGGTTATTGATCTTCATGCATTCCATTTCATTTCTGACAACTTCCAATTTTCCTAGATTCATACTTTGTACATTCCATGTTTCAATTATTAATGGATGTTTGCAGCTGTTTTTTCTAGTTTTGAGTTGTGCCACATTAGCAAATGGAGGTCCCAAAAGCTTTACCCCAACCACTTCATTAAGATCAGCTCTACTCTGAGGAGGCAGCTCTTCCTCAGTTGTATCTTGAGTGCCCTCCAACCTGAGGGGTTCATCTTCTAGCACTATATTAGACAATGTTACAGGACTATTCATAAAGTTTTCCAGTAATATATCAGACAGTGTTTCACTGCTATTCATAAGGTTTCCATTGGCCAATTCTTTGAGAAATGGATGGCCTCTTTTTTCTTCCGATTCTGTCTTAGTCTGGAAGCTCCACTGAAAACTGTCTACCATGGGTAACCCTGCTGGCATTTGAAACACTGGTGGCATAGCCTTCAGCCTCATAGCAACACGCAAGCTACCACAGTAGATCAAACTGACAGGCAAGTTTGTCTCCCTTAGCTGTTCCAAACCACTCCACTCACTTCCTTTCTCTCTCATGGATGTTTAGAATTGTTATGTCCTCTTGATGAATTGGCCCCTTTACTGTTATGAAATAACCCTCTTTATCCCAGGTAATATTATTTGGTCCGAATCTATTCTGTGTGACAGTAATATATCCAATCCAGCTTTCTTTTAGTTAGTTTTAGCATGGTATACTTTTCTATTATTTTACTTTTACTATTTGTGTCTTTATATTTAAAGTGGATATCTTGTGGCCTGTATTTAGGTGAGCTTGATTTTATATCCAATCTGATAATTTCTTTTAATTGGGATATTTAGGTCAGTTATTTTTAATGTGATTTTAATGGTTCAATTTAAACCTACATCTTGCTATTTCTTTTCTATTTGTCTCATCTATACCTTGTTCTACTTTTCTTCTTTTTCTACTTCCTTTTGGGTTGAGTATTTTTATGATTCCATTTTATGTAATTTGTTAGCTTATTAACTTTGTTAGCTATACTCTTTGTTGTCTTAATTGTTGCTTTAGGGTTTATAGCACACATCTGTAACTTATCAAGGTCTAACTTAAAATTGCATCATATAACTTAATAAATAGTATAAGAATCTTAAAACAGCATACTTCGATGTCTTCCCTTTTGGTTTTCATACATTTTACTTCTGCATATATTATAAAGCACATGGTACATTGTTACTATTTTTCTTTAAACCGTTGATTATCTTTTAAAAGAATGAGAAGAAAATCGTTCAGATTTACCCTGTGTTATGGATTAATTATCTCTCAAAATATGTATTGGATTCCTAATCCCTGTACCTATGGATATAATCCTATTTGGAAACAGAGGTTTCTTTGTTATGTTAATTAGGCTATACCCACATAGCATGAATTTTAAATCTAATCATTTGTGAGTCATAAAAGGGAAGATTAGACTCAGAGATACGAACATTGGTCTCTAGCTTATGGCATGCTTGGACACTGCATGTAGCCATGTTGTTGTTCAGCAGCCTGCCATGCCCTGCTGACCTGGGGACTTACAGTGGACTTGAATTAATGGCCTGCCATGTGATTTGGTAGCATAGTGCCTAAGGCACTTACTGCTAACCAGAAGGTTGGCGGTTCAAACCCACCAGCCACTCCTCGGAAGGAAGGTTAGGCAATCCTACTTCCGTAGTGATACTGCTTTGGAAACCCAAGGAGGGGTCGCTATGAGTCGGGG
>NW_006921604.1:6380981-6383595 GCF_000298275.1 Orycteropus afer afer
CCTAACGTGATATGCTAACACATGTACAACCGAAACACATTAACCTTATTTACATTTCACAGTTCATAACAGAAGTAAACAAAAATATTTGATGCACATATACAATGAAGAAATATATCACAATCCTCGTTTCTGCAACTGGTCATCTGGTCATGGCTGATATACAGAACTGCTTTCTTCCACCACCCATTCTGTATTTCCCTTGCCCTCAGCAAGCACCTCAGCTGGTCGTGGTTCTTTGCCTGATGGAGTGACCCAAACCTTCATTCTTGAACAGTCAGTCCATTAGCAGTCATATCAGAATTGGGTTGCTGTAATTTTCCATTGACTTTAATCATAGGGCATGGTAGTACTAAGAGATGTCCTAAAGAATCTCCTGTATTCCAGACATACTCTTCTTTACCTCCATTATGTAATGTCAATCCAATTTCTCCTTGGTAATTAGGATCTATCACACCAGATAGTACAGTAATGCCCTTCTTGTCTGTTGATCCAAAGACATGAGGAAGCCAAAATGGCCGGGTGGCACTCTTAATTTCCAGTTCAATGCAATCAGTATTGTGTCTCCAGGTGGGAGTGTTCCTCCCTTTGGAACTCCAGACCCACAGAGCATAAGGTATCAGAGACAGGAAGCAAAAATTTTCTGAGTGGGTCACTAGGGGTAATAGTGAGTGGTACCACTCTTGTTTCCACCCCTTGGTTCCTGAACCCGTGAATTCTGACTATTGGAGAAACAGAACCACATATTGGACACTGGTTTAGAGCATATACAGCCTCCTGGCGAACATTGCCCCAACCCTTCAAGGTATTGACATGTAGATGGCGCCGTAATTGTGTTTTCAGTAGGCCATTGCATCATTCTATCAAGCCAGATGCTTCAGGATGATGGGGAACATGGTAAGACCAGTGAATTCCATGAGCATAGGCCCATTGCCGCACTTCATTTGCTGTGAAGTGAGTCCCTTGATCTGAAGCAATGCTGTGTGGGATACCATGATGGTGGATAAGGCATTCTATAAGTCCACAGATGGTAGTTTTGGCAGAATCATTGCATGCAGGGAAGGCGAATCCATATCCAGAATAAGTATCTATTCCAGTAAGAACAAAACGATGTCCTTTCCATGATGGAAGTGGTCCAATGTAATCAACCTACCACCACGTTGCTGGCTGATCACCCCAAAGAATGGTTCCATACCGCAGACTCAGTGATGGTCTCTGCCGCTGGCAGATTGGGCACTCAGCAGTGGTGGTACCCAAATCAGCCTTGGTAAGTGGGAGTCCATGTTGCTGAGCCCATGCATAATCTCCATCCCTGCCATCATGGACACTTTGTTCATGAGCCCATTGAGCAATGACAGGAGTAGCTGGGGAAAAAAGAATGGCTGGTTTCCACTGAATGTGTCATCCTATCCACCTGATTGTTAAAGTCCTCTTCTGCCGAGTTTATCTTTAGGTGGGCATTCACATGAGACACAAATACCTTTACTCCTTTGGCCCATTCAGAGAGATCTATCCACATACCTCTTCCCCATACATTCTTATCACCAATCTTCCAATCATGCTCTTTCCAAGTCCCAGACCATCCAGCCAAGCCATTAGCCACAGCCCATGAATCTGTATATAATCGCACATCTGGTCATTTCTTACTCCATGCAAAGTGAACAGCCATATGCAGGGCTTGAAGTTCTGCCCATTGGGAGGATTTCCCTTTACCACTGTCCTTCAAGAAAGTCCCAGAAAACGGCTGTAGTGCTGCTGCTGTCCACTTTCGAGTGGTGCCTGCATATCACGCAGAACCATCTGTAAACCAGGCATGAGTATTCTCTTCCTCAGTCAACTGATCATAAGGAACTCCCCATAAGGCCATAGGTGCAGAGTAGGAGAGGGAAGGTAATGTGACTGGAGTGGAGACCATAGGCATTTGGGCCACTTCCTCATGAACTTATTTGTGCTCCCAAGTCCTGCTCAAGCCCGATCTCTGATATACCACTTCCATTTAATGATGGAGTGCTGCTGTGCATGTTCAACTTTATGACTCTGTGGTCAGACAATACCTAGTTCATGATGGGAAGCTGAAGCCTCATGGTGACTTGGTGGCCCAGGGTTAGGTGTTCAGTCTCTACTAAAGCCCAATAACAAGCTAATAGCTGTTTCTCAAAAGGAGAGTAGTTATCTGCAGAGAATGGCAGGGCTTTGCTCAAAAATCCCAAGGGTCTGTGTTGTGATTCACTAATAGGGACCTGCTAAAGACTCCAAACAGCATCTCTATCTATTACAGACACTTCAAGCACCATTGGATCAACCGGATCATATGGCCTGAACCTGTTGCAGAGCCCTCTGTTGTTCTGGGCCCCACTTAAAACTAGCAGCTTTCTGAGTCATGTGATAAATAGGTCGCAGCAACACACCTAAATGAGGGATATGTTGCCTCCAAAATCCAAAGAGGCCCACCAGACATTGTGCCTCCTTTTTAGTTGTGGGGGAAGCCAGATACAATAACTTATCCTTCACTTTAGTAGCAATATCTCAACATGCCCCACACCATTGGACCCCTAGAAATTTCACTGAGGTGGAAGGTACCTGAACTTTTGTTGGGTTAATTTCCCCACCTCTA
>NW_006921604.1:6383820-6400300 GCF_000298275.1 Orycteropus afer afer
CAGGAACACCACCTGATTACATTTACAACAATGTAGTGGCATTCTCCAAGATCCATCTGTTTTTTGCACAGGGCAAATAGGTGAATTAAATGGGGATGTGGTGGGAATCACCACCCCTGCATCCTTCAAGTCCTTGATGGTAGCAGTAATCTCTGCAACCCCTCCAGGGATGCGGTACTGCTTTTGATTTACTATTTTTGTAGGTGGAGGCAGTTCTAATGGCTTCCACGTTGCTTTTCCTACCATAATAGCCCTTACTCCATGTGTCAGGGACCCAATGTGGGAATTCTGCCAATTGCTTAGTATATATATTCCGATTATGCCTTCTGGAACTGGAGAAATCACTACAGGATGGGTTCGGGGACCCATTGGACCCACTGTGAGACTCACCCTAGCTAAGACTCCATCAATAACTTGACCTCCATATACCCCCACTCTGACTGGTGGGCCACAATGACACTTTGGGTCTCCTGGAATTAGTGTCAGTTCAGAGGCAGTGTCTAGTAATCTCTGAAAAGTCTGATTATGTCCTTTTCCCCAGTGAACAGTCACTCTTGAAAAAGGCCTCAGATCCCTTTGGGGAAGGCTGGGAGAAAGATTGATGTTATAGATTTTTGGCAATGTAGTGGGGTCCGGCCTCCCCTTCATTCAAGGAGTTGTGGGTCTGTAAACTGACTCAAGTCTGGGAATTGATTGACAGGTTGTGACTCTGTATTCTGAAGATTCAATCTAGGTTGCTGTTCACGTGACCTAGAATTCTTCTGTCTATACAGATCAAGTAAATATTTAGTAGGTTTGCCATGTATTTCACTACTAGGAACACCATGTGCAAGTAGCCAATGCCATAATTCCACACGAGTCAGACTGTTCTGATTAGTGTTCTGACTCTGCTCTTCATTATGGTAACCACGCCCACCTTGCCTTTGTCGATTAACTGCTGCCACTTGGCCCCTACTACCATGGGGTCCAATCAGCCCCATTGTAGTTAAGTGTCTTAGTTCAATTAGGGCAGTTCTCACTGTCAAATCCGGCTTACATAAAATAGAAATCACAGCAGTCTTCAAGGATGCTGGAGCTCCCTTCGCAAATTTATTCCTCATGGTACTGGTGAAAGGTGTGCCTTCTGGACTTTGCATTTCTGGCTCTAGGGGTCTAATCTGACAAATCCATTCTAACAGGTCAGTTTTCCTAAGCCTTCTTCTACATTATACCAAGGCAGGTCTGGTACTTCAACTTGATTTAAGGTAGGCTACCACATAATCCAGGAGCTCTGGTAGCATAGTGCCTAAGGCACTTGACTGCTCACCAGAAGGCTGGTGGTTCAAACCCACCAGCCACTCCTCGGAAGGAAGGTTGAGCAATCCTACTTCCGTAGTGATACTGCCTCAGAAACCCAAGGAGGGGTCGCCATGAGTCCGGGCCGACTTCACGGCAAAACAACAACAACCACATAATCCATGCTTCAGTAAGCCAACCAAATAAACTATCAGATCCTTTCCTAACCTCTTGAGCTGAAACATTGAATGAAGAATCTGTACTTAGTGGGCCTAAATCAATAAACTCAGACTGATTTAATGTTATGTTCCTTCCACCATTATCCCACACCCTCAGTAGCCATTCCCATACATATTCTCCAGGTTTCTGTCTGTAAATGTTAGCAAAATCAAGTAGGTCTTTTTGGGTGTAGCATGCCACCTCCTCAGTCACACTTTGTATTTCACCTTTTGGGGCTCGCTTGGACTTAACTTTAGTTATAGGTCTAGCAGCAACAATGGGTGGTTGGGGCAGTCCCTGAGAACATTCAGCAATGTCTTCCATGGACTCTGCGTCAGGCAATGACCCAGCAGGAACAGTTGGGTTAATACCGTCAAACTGAGATGGAGGGGATAATGGTTTATGGTAATGCCTTCAGATGGGAGGGATTCAACAGAATTTACAGGTTCCATATATTGATGTTCCTATCTTCCCATATGTTCCCATTCCAGGTTTCAGGATCCCATTTTTTCCCAATCAGTGCCCTCACTTTAACTTCAGACACCATTCTGGGTTGGTAATTTAATTGGTGTTGTAATTCAGCCACCCTTACAATAAGACTCCAGGTTTGTTTTTCAACAATATCAGCTCTGTTGCTAGAAAAAATAAGGCTTTCTTTCAGAGCACAACTAGAAACACTGAGGTCTTTTATGTGGTGCTTAAGCCGTGACTCAGCAGCCCTGAGCTCATCTTGCTCTTTCACCACCTCGTCTAGTGTAAGTAGGACCAACCAACCAGCTTCCTTATACTCCTCGTGCTGACAAAATTGCAGAAAAGTATCAAATATGCAATCACCCAGAGCCTCACTTCTCACAAGTACTTGATCTATTCGTGGTGCTGCTTTGCATATTAATATTGCCACTTCACACCATGGATTAGCAGGGCCCTCTTTACTAACAGAGGCAGGGTCACTAGTGTCTTTACAATTAAACAAATTGTAGAACCAATTTAGGAAGTCCATCCTTATGATTTTTTTGTCTCTAAAACCACTCTTGGTGCCAAATGTATTAGACTGGGTTCTCCAGAGAAACAAAACCAGTAAAGCTTATAGAGAGAGAGAAAGAGAAATTTATCTTAGGAAAATGGCTCACACACTTATAGAAGCAGGCAAATCCAAAGTTCTTGGATCAAATGTCAAAATGAAGGCTTTTCCTGACTCTTATAGCCACAGGGGCTGAGGAGCTCCAGGTTGGCAGGCAGTATACTGGCTGTTGACTCCAACAAATGATAAATCCAAGATCTCCAGGCCAAATGGTGGATAGTTCACTCATGGATAGTTGTAGGCAGCACAACAGAATCCCGATCCGCAGAAGAGTATCTCTTTTCTCAGGATGTCAATAAATTTACTGGAAGCAGGCCACTCCCCTAGGGAAACTCCCTTTCAACAGATTGGCTGCTCAGAACATATACATCTGATCCCATCATGGGAATAACCACATCACAACTGCTTAAACCACACAGAATTGTGGTCCAGCCAAGTTGACACACAGCTCCAACTATCACACTGGGAGACTTCTTTTATTAGTTATTGTAGTGTAGTTCACCTAACGATGAATTATTTCAACTTTTATATGTCTGGTGGAAAAAAAGCTTTGTTTCACCTTCCATTTAGAAGGATAGTTTTTCTGAGTATAGAATTCTATGTTGACAAGTTTTGTTTTGTTTTGTTTTGTTTTGTTTTTCCTTTCAGTACTTTAAAGATGTTAATCCATTGTTTTCTAGTTTGTACTGCTTCTGACATGAAGTCTGCTATCACTTTTATCTTTGTAACCTTCTAAATAATGTATATTTTTTTCTCTGGCTGCTTTTAAGACTTTCTCCTTTACCACCAGTTTTAAGAAATTTGTTTGTGATATGCCTTGCTGTCATTTTCTCCATGTTTCTTGTGCTTAATATTTATTTTCCTTCTTGGACTTGTGTGTTTATAGTTTTCATTAAATTTAGAATATTTTTGGCCATTATTTCGTTAAATTTTTTTTTCTGTCCACCAACTTTGAGAACTCCAGTTGCACAATATTAGGCCACTAAATGTTCTTTCACTCACACCTCATTGTTGCTCTATTCTTTTTATTTTCTTTTCCAGTTTTTTTTTTCTCTTTGTTTTTCATTTTGGATAGTTTCTATTACTATGTTTCCGAGTTCACTAATCTTTGCATATGCAGTAGCTAAACTAGTTTTAATTCTGTTCAGTATATTTTTCACCTCAGACATTACAATTTTCATTTCTAGATGTTCAAATTGGATCCTTTTTATGTTTTTCATAGCTCTACTTAATAGGCTACATCTTCTGTCAATCTTCTTGAACATAGGAAGCACAGTTATAATGACACTTTAAATATTATTTACTAATTCTATCATCTTTAGCATTTGTAAGTCAGTTCTAATTGATTCTTTTTTTTTTTTTTTTCTTCACTAGGAGTTGTATTTTACTGCTTCTTTGCATGCCTGCTAAATTGTATTGGATGCCATATGCCCTAGTCTGGGTTCTCTAGGGGAGCCAAACCAGTGAAGTATATAGATGGATAGATAAATAAATAGATTTGTTTCAAGGGAATAGCTCACACATTGTGAGGAAATGGCTCATGCAATTGTGGGGACTGATAAGTCCTAAATCCATGGGTCAGACAGAAGGCTGAAGACCTCTGCTGGATCACAAGATTGTAGGAGCTGACAGACCCAAAATCTGCAGGTCAGGCAGCAGGCTGGAGGCCTCTGCTGGCTCACAGGGTTATGGGGGGTGGTTAAATCCAAAATCTGTGGGTCAGGTGGCAGGCTGGAGACTTCTTCAGGCTTATGTCCCAAGAACCGGAGGTCAGGTGACAAGAAAAGTACAGGGCTGAGAGGAAAAAGAGAGAGCGAAAGTGAGGTTTGCCAGAACATCCATTTATATACTGGAGGCAAGCTATACCCCCAGAGAAACTCCCCTTTTGGCCAATTGGCTGCTCACAACAGATCATGAAATGGAAGGTAATTACATCATGGAAGAGCACATGCAAACCACTGAGAATCATAGGCTAGCTAAGATGATACACAATATTAACCATCATCACACCAGACACTTCAAATTTTATGTTGCTCAAAGTTGAGTAAGTTTTCATTCTTCTAAATATTCTTCTACTTTGTTCTGGAATGCACAGAAGTTAGCTGGAAAAAGTTTGATACTTTTGCTTCTAAGATTTATTAGGTAGAGCCAGAACAGCTTTTAGTGTAGGTCTAATTTTGTCCAGCTACTGAGTCAAAATCCTTCTGAATAGTAATTTAGCCAATATTTCATTAATTATGAAGTTTTCTACTTTTGCTGCTGGGAACGGAACTTTTTATGGTTCTGTGCTAACTTCAGGATTATTTCCTCTAATTTTTCCTGGTGGTTTTTTCCTCAGACCTTAGGTAATTTCTTTACATGCTTGCTCTGATCAGTACTCAGATCTCCAGAGCTCTCTTTGTGTATTCATTTCCTTCTTACTCTGCCTTTCAAACTTTAGCCTGCCTGGACTTCCCCCTTTGTCTTCTCAATTCTGGTATATCTTCAGGCTCTGTTTGGGTTTCCTCTTCCTGCAAAATGGCCTGGACACTCCAGGCAGTAAGCTGGCCAATCATAGGGCTCACATCTTTAGTTTTCCATTTCTCAGAAACTACTGTCCTTCATTGTCTGCTGCCCAATATCTTGAAAACCATTATTATTAAACACACACACACATATATATATTTAGTTGCTTTAGGCAGCAGGGTAATCTAGATATTGTTACTTGATCTTGGAAGCATAAGTCTCCACTGGTCAATTTTAACCAAATCAGCTAGACTTGCTAAGAAACTATTCCAGGTGCAGATGAATAATCTTGTCAGTCACTGAAGACCCTTGTGCTAGGAAACAATGTCTCCAAGTGTTCTGCTTGATCTCCAGCCACTGTCTCCTTAAAGTCCTGTTTCAAAACCTCATTGATGTCAATATTCAAAATTCAGAAATGAATCCATATATTAGCTAAATGAATCCATGTAATAGCTAATAATAGTTTGGGCTGACTCTGAGGTTAACACTGTTCTTAGAATTTTCACATGTACTGACCCACACACACTTGCAGCATCCCCAAGATGTATTCTTTATTTTCAATTGAGAACACTGAACCTCAGAGGCTAAGTAATTTGAGCAAGTTTATATGACTAGCAATCCTTGATCTGCCACTTCCTAACTTGAGCAAGTTCCTTTATTCTCACTGACTTCAGTGCCCTTAGCTATAACAGGGGGATACTAGCAATCGTACATATGTCATAGGGCTGTTGTTGT
This sequence comes from Orycteropus afer afer, assembly GCF_000298275.1. NCBI lineage: Eukaryota > Metazoa > Chordata > Mammalia > Tubulidentata > Orycteropodidae > Orycteropus > Orycteropus afer. The sequence goes on from NW_006921604.1 coordinate 6,389,636, forward strand.
TGTTGTTGTTATGTGCCATCAAGTCGGTCCCGACTCATAGCGAACCCTCCTTGGGTTTCTGAGGCGATATATAGGGCTGTTGGGAGATCTGGTGGCATAGTGCCTAAGGCATCTGACTGCTAACCAGGAGGCTGGCGGTTCAAACCCCCCAGCCGCTCCTCGGAAGGAAGTTTGGGCAATCTACTTCCATAGTGATACCGCCTTGGAAACCCAAGGAGGGGTTGCTATGAGTTGGATCCAGCTCGATAGCAGTGTGTTTGGTTTGTTTATATAGGGCTATTTGGGTACAGAAAATTCAAAATATAGGTCATAGTAGGTGTTTATAAGCACTAGTTATCTTATTACTGCATGTGCCTGTGGGATCAAGCCCATTAAGTGGATTGTTGATCTGGCCAGGGGGGCTTTTGGACTGTCTGTCTCAAGAAGTCCTGCTGAGCCTTGCAATCTTGAGCAAGTCACCTTTCCTCTGGTATCTTCCCCAGGACATCAGAACCACCTTCTATGTGCATCTATTCACCCCACCTCCATCTTCATGCTCCTGAGAGCTCAGTTCCCTATCCCCCAGCCCAGAACCTACCCCATCTGCTCCCCCACCATCTGAGCTCATTGCTCTTGTGCCTGATATCTGTGGCCAGCCCTTATGCAACAGCTTCTGCCTGGGGTCCCCATTTCACTGCATTTGTTCCCTGACTTGCCTCTTAACTGACAGAGCTCTGATCTCAGGCATCTTTGCTGCCCAGACCTTAGCACACAGCAGTGGCCTTAATACTACTTTTATTGAATGAGTTAGTGGGTGAATATGCACTGAGGAGTCAAGCCCTCCTGCCACTGGTTCCAGTCCAATGCTCACACTCGGGGACCCCCACCTCCCTGAGCCTACCAACCTCCTGTTGGACACTTCTTCCTCAGTCAGAGTACTTGGCTTAGCATATCCTGAGGTCAGGGACTGAGTGATCCCCTGCACATAGTGCTGTACACACAGTATCCACTCAATACCTGTATGTTACAGCAATCAGGATGAAATGTGATCATAGAAAGCACATGCCTCCCTTAAGCCTTTGGGAGAAGCCCTTGGGGTACTTTAGTAGGTTATCTGGGGAGGCTGGTAAGTGTTCCAACAATCCAAGGGTGTTCTTGATGACATTGCTAGGAGATTCTGGCTCTGGGCCTGTCGTATTCTGGGAGCACATTATTAATGAAGGGTGCCAAGTACACAGAAGACCTTGACCATAGTCTGATCTTGTGGTCAAGGCCAGGATGCGGGAGAGCGTCTCAGTTGTAAGGAAGGAAAATGCCATGACCTGGCTGCTACTTACTCAGGGACCTGAACTTCTCTCCTCAAATCTTTATGAGCCACTGCTTACTGTGCACACAGGGTGCTGAGAAGGGCTCGCAACTCCTTGACCCTTTATTGTCTAGGAAACACATTCAACTCCAGGGGAAAGCACCTTGGAGGTACTTGCCCTAGCAATGCAGGCAGGCCCTTGCAGACCCCTACTCAATGTCCCTCCTCAGAGGGTGAACTGTGTTGCCAGAGGACACATCCCAATGCCCAAGGCCACTGTTGGCAGAGGTGTGTCTGCTACGTGGGGGTGTTGGCTGGGGTGTTCACATGTGTGTATGTGAGGCCATGGCCAATGGTGGGGCCAGGCTGCCTCATCCCACCAGGTTCCAGCAAGAAATTCAAAGAGTTCAAGAAGTCAAGATTTGACCTAGCTTCCAGGCTGAATGAAGATGTATTTTTCAAGGTAGGAGGAGAAGTCCATATAGCAAGAGCTTATTAACTAGATAGAAAACTTTTCAACATTTAGATTTAAGGAGTGTGGACCTGGGCCCCACACATGTTAGGAGTGGGGCTGAGTAGCAGTATGACTGCTGGCCATAGTAACACGTGACTAGACCACACAAGCTACTGTCCCTTTTTGCACCTCAGTGCTCCCATCTGTAAATGGAGTGATAATAGGACCTACCTGGCAGAGTTGTTGAGAGGATTGAGTTTATGTTTATTAAGTGCTTATCACAGTGTCTGGCACAGAGCAGGTGCTTGATAAATGTTTGCTATTATTATCATAGGGGAACTACCATCAGCTCTGACACATGACCTGGTGGACATGGGACTCTGGCCTCTGGTTCTACCTCAGAAAAGTCCTGCATGGGGGAGAAATGAGAGGAAATAGCCAAAATGTATATTGCAATAACAAGAACATTTTGGCGCAGTTCTGTTGAATAGGGAATGTTCCCTGAGCTAACAACCATGGGTATGCTGAGGCACTAAGGCCCACCCTTTGACCCAAATATCCTTTATCTGCTCCAGAATGCATACAAGTGAAGTAAATCTTCAAACAGAAGAAAATTTGTAGTCAAAAGGTCAGTTGCAATAATAGTGCAAAACTGTTCATTGCAGTGTGATGAAATCAAGATACTAGAAAATTAGCAACAATCTAAATTTCCAACAAATAAATGAAGAAAATTGTTGGAAGGGGCTGAAAACTACTATTCTTTTGGAGCAAGGCCAGCAAGTAACCTAGTTATCCCTCCTCTCATCTCTAGCAGAAAGCACTAGTCTGTCCATCACAACATTCTTTCCCAGAAGCCTTCTCAATGCAGTGCTCAAGGCCACAGCCCACTGAGGCAAGTTGGCATGAAAAAGGCAACCTACTGGTCATCTCTCACCCTAGAGAATCTAAAATGTATCAGTGGTCATGCCAGACCATGGGAGACCCACATTCAGGGATCTCTCTGCAGAGCTGCTTCTGCTACCCAAGCTACAGGCTCATGCCCACAAAACAACAACAAAAACTATGCTGTTGAGTTGATTCCAACTATGGTAACATGCCTAAGCCCCGAATCTTATATTCTGAGAACACACCAAACAAAAAGCAAAAAACACAACAACCCAGTTGCCTTTTGAGTTGATACCTACTTCATGGCGACCCCATGTGTGCAGCATAGCACTGAGCTATAGAGTTTTCAAGGCTGTGACCTTTCAGAAGCCAATCACAGGCCTGTCTTCCAAGGCATTTTTGGGTAGGTAGAAAAGCCAACCTTTAGGTTAATAGTTTAGTGTGCAACCATTTATAGGAGCTCTGATAGCATAGTGCCTAAGGTACTTGACTGCTAACCAGAAGGTTGGCAGTTTAGACCCACCAGCCACTCCTCAGAAGGAAGGTTGGGCAATCTACTTCTGTAGAGATACTGTCTTCTCGGAAACCCAAGGAGAGGTCACTATGAGTCAGTCTGACTCAACGGCACATAACAGCAACAACAATAACATAACCATTTGTGCCACTCAGGGATTTCTTCTAGAACATTAAAAAAATAAAAAACATAAACCCACTGCTATCAAGTCAATTCTGACTCACCATGATGTACTCACTCACTCACTCACTCACTGCCTTCAAGTCAGATCCAACTCATAGCAATTCTCCCTTGGGTTTCTGAGGTGGTATCACTACGGAAGTAGATTGCCCAACCTTCTTTCTGAGGAACGGCTGGTACGTTTGAACTGCCAGCCTTCTGGTTAGCAGTCAAATGCCTTAAGCACTATGCCACCAGAGCTCCACACCATGACATAAGGGGTGTTCAAAAATACTTATCTAATGAATAGAACCCTTAATGCCAATAAATTAGTATCCCCAGAGGAGCTCTGGTAGCACAAATCATAAGGTATCTGACTGCTAACCAGAAGGTTGGTGGTTCAAAACCACCAGCCACCCTGCAGAAGCAAGACTGGGCAATGAACTTCCATAAAGATTTACCACCTTGGGAACCCAAGGGAGTCACTATGAGTTCGACTCGAGGGCAGTGGGGTTTTTTTTTTTTTTTGGTTTTAGTAGACACATGGGAGAAAGTAAGTGCCTTCAAGGTTGGGCACTAGAAAAAATTGAGCTTCCTCCTAGCAGGAAGGGATTTCATCACACTGCAATAACAGGTTATTATTGCTGTTGTTGAACCTTATTAACACTGTGGATCCCAGAACTCACTACTGCTTGCAGGTGGGGGTGACATTAGGAAGTAGAAGAAAACAGGCAGGGGAGCCACACCATTACTGGAGGTGCAGCAGAAAAGAGGACTCTGTTGCTCTGAGAGGAGAGAGTGTTCACTATTACCTAGAGAGTGAAGAGGGGTAAGTGCAGGCAGTCTTTTTACTAGGGAGAGAAGAGAGGACCATCTCACTATTATTCTTTGGGGTGGGAGGGAGAACTCAGGTTGTTAGATGGAGATGAGGAAAGAGCTCACCATTGTTTTGGAGAAGAAAAGGGAGTATACACTAGTTCTCTTAAGGGAAAAGAGGGAAGACTTGCCATTTTTTAGAGAAGATGACACAGTATTCATTGTTCTAAGGGGAGAGGAAAGAGAGCATTCACCATTATTTTCAGGGGAGGCAGGACCCCCCTTTGCTCCAGGGAAGGAGAGGGCATTCTGCCATAGCCCCAGGCAGTGCAGAGAGGGCAGAAGGGACTGGAGGACCTTGAGTACTGTGTGTGTGAGGTTCAGCTCACAGTGTGGAGATTCTGTTTCAGACATTTCGATCACTATCTCCTCGGGACACAGACGTTGACATTCTGACATAGGGCCTCCTTGGAGGTCTCACACTGGTTACCTCAGGTGCCATCATAGAGAGGTTGAGGTGCTCAACCTGTCCTCCCACTCCAGCATACACCCCCTAGCCTGTCCCACAGCCCAGACTGAACTGGTAGTTTCACTAGTAGGGTGTCCCAGTGAAAGAGTCCTGGTGCTACAACGTGTGGGCATTTTTGGCAGATGCCAAAGTGAGCTGAATTGGACGAAGGTGGGGCTGTGGTGGTGGGGAATGGTTCCCTCTGGCCCTCATGGGGCCCATCACTGGTGCTCTGCCCAGTTTCCCTTTCCCAGCCCCTCCTTGGCCCAGAGCCCTCTCTGGCTTCTCCAGTTCCCAGACCACAGTTAATGTGGAGATCCTCCCCTAGGCTTTTCCCTTCCATGGTTTTGTAGGGCTACTTATTGTTCCAATTGCTATTACTGTTCCTGGGGTGGGGGCAGAGGAGAGCCTGTAAATGCCATGAGATCAGGAACGACAAAATGGTCGTCTCAGCATCATGTGCCTCACATACAGTAGATATTCTATGCAATTCAATCAAAGTGGTATGTTGATGTTGGAGGCTGGACCAAGTGATTCCAACCTTTGGGAACCCATCCCTATGGGGCAAAGGGGAGGGGTCCTTACCTAGCTTGACCTGACCCTCGGCAGCATATTTCATGGTAGATGACTCTGGAGTCATTCCCTGTGAGAACTTCTGGAGCAGCAGGGTATAAGCCACCTGGATCTGCCCCTAGGAGCTCTGGTGGCATAGTGCCTAAGGCATTTGACTACTAACCAGGAGGATGGCAGTTTAAACCCACCAGCCATTCCTTGGAAGGAAGATTGGGCAATCTACTTCCATAGAGATACCACCTCGGAAACCTGAGGAGGGGTGCTATGAGTCAGATCTGACTGACAGCAGTGAGTTTGGTTTTTTTTTTTTTTGGTTTATCCACAGGAGGTTTTGGTTCTTATTTGTTTTACAAAAGTGGAATTATATTATTCACACATCACTACAATATCTCACAGGAAGCCTACAACTCAAAAAGTAAACTCGTTGCTGCAAAATACTATGCCATGAGGCTGTATCTTAATTCATCCCACTCTACACATTGATGAACATTTCCTATTTCCCATGGTTGGTCTATAAATAGACTGTTGAAATTAACAGGCTTTTTTTTTTTTTTTTAATGTGCACTAATATGCAGGTGTTTCTATTTTTAGGATTGCTGCATTGAAGAGTACAGGAGCCCTGGTGGTGCAGTGGTTAAAGAGTTCCGCTGCTAACTGAAAGGTTGGCAGTTCAAACTCACCAGTCACTCTGCGGGAGAGAGATGAGGCAGTCTGCTTCCATAAAGATGTACAGCCTTGGAAACCCTGTGGGGCCGTTCTGCTCTGTCCTATAGGGTTGACTATGAGTTGGAATTGACTCCACAGCAGTGGGGTTATTGAAGAGTACATGTATTTTTATTTTAATACAGGTTGCCAAATTGCTTTTCAGAAAGGCTGGCTAGATGCCCTGTTATCAGCTCAAAGTCACAGGTGTTATGCTGCCCTCCATTTCCCCCTCTTTGAAGTGTATAAAGCAATACTGTATTGTTACTTTAATTCCATTTACCTACTCACCTGTGAGTTTGAGCATTTTTTTTCATGTTTAGTGGCCATTTGAATTTACTGTTCTGTGGATTTTCTAGTCATATCATTTGTCCATTTTTTTTTTTTTTTAATTTTGAGCTGTTTTGCCAATTTGTACAAGTTCTTGTACTAACAAAACAAAACACCAAACTCACAAACTCACTGCCATTGAGTGGATTCCGACTCATAGCAACCCCTTTGGGTTTCTGGGGTAAATCTTTACAGAAGTAGATTGCCCAATATTCTTTCTGCGGATTGGCTGGTGAGTTTGAACCTCCAGCTTTCTAGTTAACAGTCAAATGCTTAGGCATTACTCCACCAGAGCTTCTCAAGAATTCTTGTATAATATAGACCATGTTGTAAAGAATGATCCTCTGCCCTCTGTATTGCAAACTTGCTTACTTATTAACTTAATTTATTGTATCTTTTACCATATAAAAAATTTAAATTATTATCTAATCAAACATGTGTTTCTTTTCTTTTAAGGCTTCTGCTTTTCCTACTTTGCAATCTCCTATTTTTTTTTTTTTTTTTGTTGTTGTTGTTCATTTTGTTTTTGGCAGTGTTCTGGTTACCTAGCACTGCTCTGACAGGAATATACCATAAATGGGATGGCCTTAACAAACAGGAGTTCATCCTTACAATTTGGAGGCTTTAAGTCCAAGTTAAAAGTGCCAGGCTCTAGGGTCTGGGTGAAAGCCCCTCAACCTTGGGGTCCATCTTGCCTCCTGCTCCTGGCCCACTGGAGCTGGAGGCGTTTCTTCACTCAGCTGGCTGCTGAGGCTGAGAAGCCCCATGGTTGACAAGTAAAAAGGCACAGTCCCAATGTTACCAAACCACATGGCAGGCCATTAACTTAAATTCATTGTGTGTCCCAAGGTCGGCAAAGCATGGCAGGCTGCTGAGCAATAACACGGCTACATGCACGGTCCAAGTGTGCCATAGGTTAGAGACCATTCCCAAGGTTTCTTATATACAGGAAGCAGACCACATTCCAAAGGCAGCTACTCACCTGCTTGTGGTAGATTCCCACCATGGAGTTGATTGCCAGTCTCATCATGGGGAATAACTACCACCAGCTGCTCAGCCATTCAACCAGGCCCAGCCACTCAACCAGGCCCAGCCAAGTTGACACAAAAACATAACCACCACAGGCAGTTTTAACATTTACATCTTTATTCCACTCTGAATTCAGTTTTAGATTGTGGCACATGATAGCTCAACCCAAACCCACTGCGGTGTAGCTGTATGCTTCAGCTTTCCTTAATTCAACTCAACAAATATTTGCTGAACACAAATAGGCAGAAGGAGCCCAAAGCCATGATACGGTGTCTGCAGTAACAGGACCCTCCCTCTCTCCCTCCAGCTCTGCGGAATCAGGAACCTGCAGCAATCAAGAGCTTCCTCAAGGGGAAGGGACAAAAAAAATATCCTAGGGTGGCAGCGGTGGTGAGAGGCAGAGGACCAGGTGGCTGAGGAGCCTGTGCCAGAGGCTGGGCAGCGGAGACAGAAGCACTGTCAACACTCCCAGAGCCACGGAAGAGAGGGGATGCCCTTGCACCTCCTCGGCTGGGGACTGTGTGGAGGAAGATCCAGTGTGCGGGGGTGGAGATGTGGGGGTGTGTGGGGGGGTGTTGGCCAACTCAGCTACCAATGCCACAGAGGAAGCAGAGAGGCTTCCTTGGGCCCAAGCTGCCGCGTGCACCACAAAGCACAGCCCAAGGCCTCAGTTCCAGCTTGGCGCTGGTATGGGAACAGGAGGCAGTGAGAACCCTGAGTCCTGAACTCCGGGACCCTTCCCACCTGCCCAGAGGAGCCTGCTGAAAGTGCTTCTCTTGAACTGCTGAGGCACCCCAGGTCTCCAAACCAGACTAGATTGGCGAGAACCCGACATGTCCCAGCAGAAGTGGGTGCCCAGGAACCCGGGGGTGCTGGCTGTACCCAAAGACCATCGCTGTTTCTTCATGTCCAGCAGATATTAGAGAGATATTAGGGAGGTGTGGATTGGCAAAAACCTGCACATGGAATGTAATTCAACGGAACAAAAAAGGGTGCACAGTAAAAAGTGAGGCCTCTCCTCCACTGGCCTCCCCAACCCAGCACACACGAACAAGTCTAGAGACAACTGGTCTTTGCAGCCATACTCATAACAGTATTCTTTATTTCTGTCTTCTTTTAGCGTAGTGCCTAAGGTCATATGTTAAAGCTGTTGGTATTGCCTTTTCCATGAACTGCATGCTGATAATGTCATTGACTGCTAATCAGCAGGCTGGCAGTTCAAAGCCACCAGCCACTCCTTGGAAGGAAGGCTGGGCAGTTTACTTCCGTAGTGATACTGCCTCGGAAACCCAAGGAGGGGTCGCTATAAGTCAGGTCTGACTCGACGGCATGCAACAACAACAAATCACAAATGAGAGTGTCCAATTTCTGCTCTTCACCATCTATTCTTTGCTTTTTCCACTTCACATGTCTTTGGTGAACTGTTCATGGAGATGGACCTTTTTTTTTCCCCCCAAAGTTTCTAGGCCACCTCAAGATTTGCCTTACAGCATTTATTTAACCAGTTTCCTCCTGGGAGGCACTGAGGTTGTTTTCCCAATGATCTGCTAATATAAACAATATGAAATGAATATCCTTGTACAGATGTCACGTCAACACGTGCAAGTATATCAGTTTGGTAAATTCCTAGGAATGGAATTGTTGCACCCAATGGAGTATGTATTTTAAAGTCCGATGGGTGTTGCTAGGTTGTTAGGTTGACCTCAGGAGAGGTTGTTTTGGTTTGCGCTCTTGTGAGACAGTTTCCTTCATCAACAGTAGTTGCAACATTTCTGACCTTTGTCTGTCTTATCAATGAGTTTTTCATTTCACATATGAGTGAGGTTGAACATATTCATATGTTAAAGCTGTTGGTATTGCCTTTTCCATGAATTGCATGCTGATAATGTCATGAGAGAGATTTTGCATTGTGTGTCAAATCACTTATTTTTAAAATTTGCATGACTCTCTGTGAGGAAGAATGCTTTTCCTACTCCTGGAGATTCCACATAGTTTTTATATTGGTTGGGTTCATTATAACAAGGCCAGTGATGTCATAGTCAGAGGACTAAATATTATGGACTAAAGCATAGTTTAAAGTGCAAGCAGAACTTTCTATAACACATTAACTAATGCCATTTTGTGAGATAAATTTACATTGAAAATCATTGCAGTGATTACTATCACAGGTTAAGGGTTGCTGTCAATAAAAGAATAACAAGAAATCTTTATTGGCTGATTAATTGCTTGATCATTGTACAGTAGCTGTTTAGAAGGACCCTCTCCTCTTTTATTAACATGTTTACTCATATTTATCCCCAGATTCCCTTGCCATTCTTCCATAGTCAACCACTCTAATGTGTTTAATATGTGAATTTTTGCCTGTGTTTTTCCCAATGTGTTTTATGCGCGTGAATTTTTAATTCATGCCAATGACACTGCATTATATATCTTATTCTCTTTCTTACTTTTTTCTTCAGCAGTATGTTTTTAAGATCCATTCGTATTGTTCTGTGTATATCTAACCTGCGGCTTCTGACAGCTCCATAGGATTCCACGGTATGCACCCACCACATTTTATCAATTCACTCTTCCAGGGGTGGCCTCCCAGCCACTAGAAATAATGCTGCAGTCAGGACCAGCTAAGTAATCTACAGGGCACAGTGCAAAATGAAAATGCAGGGCACCATGTTCAAAAAATAAGAATTTCCAGCTGGCAACCCAGAGCATTAAGCCAAGCATAGCCTTGTGCAAGCACACAGATCAAATGCCCATGGACCTGGCAGTGGGGCACTAAGGAGTGTGGGGGGCGCAGACCACATCAGTAACACTGTCGGAGGGGGTGACAGCAAAATGATTGTCTATAAAATTTTTGTGCAGTGTTTCAGCAGAAACTTACTTGTTTTAATAAAAAAAATCCTTGTAATTACTTATAACAGCAAAAACATTTTTTTCACAAGGCCAGCTTACATGTATCAAAATACCTACAAGGTAAAATTGTATGTGAATTTTTCTTTTTGAAACTTCTAATGTGCTTGTTGGAGCTGTCATTATTACCCAATTACAATGGCGCTTTGAATCACATGGCTTCATCTATCTGCATGTGCTATAAGCACATGCTATTGTTTTCATTATTGCCAGTGTTTTTATTTTGTCAAGCTTTCTGGTTTTAGGAGCTCTGGTGGCATAGTGCCTAAGGCATTTGACTGCTAACCAGAAGGCTGGTGGTTCAAACCCACCAGCCACTGCTTGGAAGGAAGATTGGGCAATCTACTTCCATAGAGATACCGCCTTGGAAACCCAAGGAGGGGTTGCTATGAGTCGGAACAAATTCTATGGCAGTTGAGTGCCCTGCCCCTGGGTTTTAACTACAAAATTATGGTACTTAGGATCTGTGATCCTATATCAATAATTTTCTTTTCTTTTCTTTT
>NW_006921604.1:6401030-6408558 GCF_000298275.1 Orycteropus afer afer
ATGGTCCCGAGCCCACTGGTTCAACTACTTGGTCACTCTGGGTAGCTGGCTGTGACCAAGAAATGACTACAGCCTTGTCCCTTGTCAGCTCTACTATATACCTGGGTATCCTTACAGATCATACAAATACACTCATAGGACCATTGTCTGCCAACCCTATACATGATCTTGGGTACACCTCCCACTTTGTAGACATACCTAATAGTTCAGCCTGTCCAACCATTTATCCACCTGTATACTCATGTTTGCCTTCACTGACAACGCAGTACTGTATGTACAAAAGGGTTCGTCTTTGTTGTCTGCACCTCCCATGCACCTCTCTATGTCTTCCTCTTCCTCAATGCTACCATGTTGATCACTCACATTTGGTACATTGCCCTTCTCAATAATTTTTTTGAGACTGATGTAATTAAAGGAAATAAAGGAGAAAAATCAGGAAAGCTTCTGCTCAGTTACTAATAATTTTGTAAGTTATAATGTTGTAATTCAATGTACAAGGATGTTACAAAACAATTCTGTTGTTAGTATTCATATAATTTAAGAAATATTACATTTAAGCAATTTATAACTATATAACATATAATTCTATGATTAAAGTTGATAATAAACCTTACTAAGGATTCTGTATGTTATAGAATGTGAGAAGGCCCAGGGGGGATGACATCATGAGTTTCCACAAAGTGTGACACCAACCGTAGTGATGATGTCACTAACATCAATACATATTTGAGGGGGACACACCTCAATCTGTAACATCCTCCTTGACATGCTCTGGCATCTTCAATCAAATCTACATCTCTCACCAGTATTTTGGGATTACATTTTGTTCTGAAAGAATGCAAGAAATGAAAAAACCTTGCTTCAAAGTAGGTATGGGATAAAAACAGGTGATCTGAGGGCAATAACACACAAATTGCACACAATGCAGATGTGTGTTTTGTCCTTTACAGTACTTCCTCAATGTCATCTGCTTCCCCACTGAGCTTCCATCTAGTCTTTATATTTTGTCAGAACTTGATCAAGGTTGGATCTGAAAAGTCCCAAACACAAGGACATAAATCAAATGGCATTTTTATTCTTAAAATCCAAATCAAACCAAACCCACTGCCATCAAGTCGATTCTGACTCATAGCAAACCTGTAGGACGGAGTAGAATGGCCTCATAGAGTTCCAAGGCTATAAATCTTCATGGAAGCAGACTGCCTCATCTTTCTCCAGTGGAACAGCTGGTGGATTTGAACCTCCAACCTTCTTCTTATTATTTATTTATTTATTTTTTGGATCACCCGCCCAATGCTTTAACCTCAGTGTCACCAGAGCTCCTCATTTGTAAAACAGTCATTCAAAAATTCTGCTATTCCACAAAACTCAAAATCATAAAAAGAGTTACTGGTCTGATAGAGCCTGGTGAAACCCCTGAGAGTATGGCCCCTAGTTACCCTTCAGCTCTGGAACTGAACTCATTCTAGTGACTTCCAGACAAACAATAGACAGGCATATAGGATGAACATTTACACCTGGTAGATACACTCCTTACAGTGATCCATCACAGGAAAACAGAAGGAAAGTGTTTGCACAGAGAGATAGCTCAGGGGGCAAGAATACATAGGAAAGAAGGACACAGGGAAGTGGTAACTACAGGGAGGAAGTGAGAAGGGAGCTGTTACATTGTGGGGAATTGCAGTCAATGTCATGAAACAAAATGTGTGTGTATGTGAATGTACTGCTGTATGGAAAATGAAAATACTCTGTGAACTTTCATCCAAATCACAATAAAACTTAGGGGGAAAAAAAAAAAGCCTGCTATTCCAGAGATAGCAAACATATCCAAGAAGACTTACGGAAATGACTTGATTTCCTTTTTGCAGCAAGACTGCTTTCAGGTTGGCCTTTAGGTCAATACAGCAGATTAGATCAAGTGGGGCCATGATGTAAATGTCTCCAGGGAGAGTCCCAAAGCCAGATCGCCTGGATTTCAATTACTTCAAAGAATCAAAATTTGATTTGAAATCAGATAAACCTGAGTTCCTGTTGTGGCTCCCGCCCTTCCAGTGATCTCAATTTTCTTCTCCAGCAAGGGAGATGATCATGAAATGAAGTAAGAACACATGTGACAAGTGCCTGTCACAGCACCTGGCATTCAGTAGTTGCTGTGGTCTCATTTCCTCCTGTTTGCTCCCTACCTCAGGGGAGCACAGATGGTTCTCAGCCCACCTGGGAGCCTCACCCCCGGGCTCTGGGCATTTCAAGGCCAAGTTGAAATTTCTCATCAACAGGCCACCTTAACAAGCTGAGAGGATCACCTGAATTTGCTTGGTATGACAGCTCCAGCTTTCATGGAGTAGTATCTGCAATTTGCTTGGCTTACCATACTTTTCTTTGTGGATAATCTATTTTAATCTCAGCAAGATCTAGAATTAAGTATGAAAATTATAAAACAAACTGATGGTATTAGTTTTTATATTAAGTTTTAGAATAATCAACACATACTTGATTTTAAGTACTTGTCATGTTTTTTTATTATTTTTTAATTTTTATTGTAATTTGGGTGAAAGTTTACAGAGTAAATTCATTTTCCATACAGCCGTACACACACGTACACACGTTTTGTTTTATGACATTGACTGCAATTCCCCACAATGTAACAGCTCTCTTCCTACTTCCTCCCCATAGTTACCTCGTCCCTGTGTCCTTCCTCCGGTGCACACCTGGCTCCCCACCAGCTATCTCCCTGTGCAAACACTGACCTACTGTTCCCCCACGATTGATTAATTGATTGATCACTCAAAAGAGTGCATCTACCTAATGTAAATGTTCACCCATATGCCTTTCTATTATTTTGCTGGAAGCCACAGGAGTGATTTCAGTTCCAGACCTGAAGTGTAACTAGAGATCGTAGTCTCGGGGGTTTCACCAGGCTCTATCAGACCAGCAAATCTGGTCTTTTTTTTTTTTTTTTTAATGATTTTTAGTTTTGTTCCACATTGCTCTCCCACTCTATCCAGGATCTCCTGCACCAATTCCCCTCTAAGTCATTGACAGTGGTAGCTGGGCACCATCTAATTCTTCTGGCCTCATGATTAAATAGACTGAGGATCACATGCTCTACTAGTCCCTTGGACTAATTGTTTCCATGTGTCTTTGGTTTTCTTCATTCTTATTTGCTCTGGACAAGGAGGGACCCATCATTGGATCTAGATGGCCACTTGCAAGCTTTTAAGACCCCAGTCCCTACTCACCAAATGTGGAACAATGTTTTTGTGTCGTTTGTTATGCCAATTGAGCTTGATGTCCCCTGTGATCATGGTCTTGTGCCTATAGGTCCAACTACTCTCTCCCTCAGGGTAGCTGGCTATGGCCAAGAAGCCACCACAACCTTGCCCCTTGTCAGCTTTACTATATACCCAGACATTCTTACAGCACATACAAATACGATGTAGAAACATCGTCTGCCAACACTATACATGGTTGTGGGGACTCTCCCCCCTGCTTAGACATACCTGATCAATCAGCCTGTCCACCCATCTATCCACCTGTAGATCAATGCTTGCCATCACTGACAACTCAAGTACTTGTCATGTTTAAGAGAAGTTAGCATCAAACCAAAAACCAAACTCACTGCTGTCAAATCATGTCTGACTCATAGTGACCCCTCCTTGGGTTTACAAGGTGGTATCTCTATGGAAGTAGATTGCCCACTCTTCCTTCCAAGGAGTGGCTGGTGGGTTTGAACCACCAGCCTTCTGGTTAGCAGTCAAATGCCTTAGGCACCATGTCACCAGTGCTGCTACTTGTCAATCCAATTTAAGATTTATCATTGATTTAGACTTGTGATTTAAAGACAAAGTGTAAAGAGAATTGGAACATTTTAGATAACTTAAGATTCTTCATATTATAAGATTAATTTATTTAGATTTATAAGAATCTCATCACTACTTATTTGAGTATTATTATTGAATTATGTGCAATATTAAATTTACAAAGTCTGTGTAAAATATTTAAGCTTTTTCTAAAAAATGGTTTTAAAAAATTTGTTAAAATTTGCTGGATTTTACATAAAATTTTTAAGTTCATTTAAAAGCTTAAAGAAGAATACAGGTTTTGAATTTTTAACTTTTAACAGATCAAATATTAAATTTTAAAAATTGCTGTTGTGGAAAATAACAAATGTTAGTGAGGATGTGGAGATACTGGAAACTTTATTCACTGCTAGTAGGAATGCAAAATGGTACAACCATTGTGGAAAACAGTGTGGCAGTTCCTCAAAAAACTAAAAGTAGGATTACCATATGACCCAGTAACTCCATCTTTAGGTATGTACCCAAAAGATTTGAAAGCAGAGACTCAAACAGAGACTTTATGATAATGTTCATTGCAGTTCTGTTCACAAATAGCCAAAAGTAGAAACAACCTACATGCCTATCAATGAATGAATACATAAACAAAATGTGCTACATACACACAATGGAACACTATTCAGCCAGAAGAAATGCAGTTTTGATACCTGCTGCAATATGGATGGAGCTTGAAGACATTATGCTGAATAAAACAAATCAATCACAAATGGACAAATATTGTGTGACCTCACTTATATAAAAACAGAAGAAAAGGAAAATGTATAGTGATTAAAGTTTATTAGTTGTTACCAGAGGTAGGAGGAAGGGAGAAAGGAGAGGTTAATGGTAATAGGGAAATCAAATTAAGGGTAGAGTTGCACAACCAATTATTGTAATTGCTCCCAATAAGTTGTACAGCTGTATAAAGTTGAACTGGCAAAATTTGTGTGATAGATACATTTACAACAACAAAAGTAGTAGCTGTTTTGGTTACCTTGTACTGCTCTAACAGAAAATATACCACAAATGGGATGGCTTTAACAAACAGGAGTTTATTCTCTTACAGTTTTGGAGGCTAGAAGTCCAAGTTCAAAGTGCTGGGCTCTAGGGGCTGGGTGAAAGCCCCTCAACGTTGAGCTTCAACTCTGCCTCTTGCTCTCAGCCCAAAAGATACTATGCAGATGATAATCCTGGACCCCCGAGCTTTGAAGGGAAGGATATGGAAGTGGACTAAACTCCAACTAGCAGAAAAATTTGCACAAAAACACCAAAAACAGAGACATACGGAGCTGCGGTCTGGCAGCGATCCTGATGGCACAGACAGCTTGGATATTGCTGAGTGGTGGTACGACCTAAGAATTAACCTAAAAATCAGCTCTGCTAGCCAGGGACTGCACGGAGGACTGCTTTGGTGGCTGGTGAATAAAAGGGAAAGCAGCAAAGAGGAAGGCAGGCTGAGCTGTGGACTTTTGCCTGTCCGGAGGGCACACCCATTTTGAATGCTTACAAGCAGTTTGACCATTTTGGATATTTAAAGCAACAGCATTCTCCTGGATTCCAGGGACTTAAGAACAGGCTCCACTTGCTGGGAACCCCAAGGACATTCCAGATGCCTATGACTAGAAAGGTGCGACATTCCCCTTGTTACTCTTATATCCCACAACTTCTTGGTGAATGGAGGTGCGGTCATCCCTCACTCCCACCCACCTTCTAGGCCAGCAGGAATTCCATCCCAGTCTGTGTGCTCTGACAGAGTCTGGGTGCCCTGCCCCACCCTGCCCTGATTTTATTTTCTTTTTTCTAGTTTGTTTGTTTTTGTCTGTTTCAAAACTACTATTACTATTATTACTTTTGTCCTTTTTATTATTATTCTTTATTCTTCCCATCACAGGTTCTAGTTTTCAGCTTTTTTTCTTTTCCCTGGTTGCAATTTTTTTTTTCTTTCTAATGGTTAACCACGTTCCTTATTTTCCTTTCTGTGTTTTTCCAATTAATGTTTTGCTTCATTATTCTCCTTCTCTACTTTTGTCCTCTTATTGCCCTCTCTCCAGATATTGCAGGATTTTTTTTGTTTTGTTTTTTTCCCTTTTTTCTTTTTTGGTTACTGTCCCTATGTGATTGCATGGTGTGTATTTTGCCCATTTGCTTTTACTTTTTTGATGGTTATTCAATTGTCGTTTTTGTTTAACTGAGTGGGAGACAGCAATAGTCCTTATATGACACAACTACACCCACACCTCCTGTAGCTTCATTTACTGAGTGAGAACCATCACTTCCTTCTCCACCAATGGGCCAACAATAAACAACCACCAAGAAGAGGCTGACTCACCCTTAGCTGTTCTTCACAAACAGTTAACAGAGATCTAAATACAACAATGTCACGATGTCTTGGAGACAACAGAAAAAGAAACAAAGAAGTAAGATAAAGTGGTAGAAACAAGGGAGCAGGATACAGACCCAAAACACATCCCTGAGGAAGAAGCAGCATTGGAACTCCCTGATAAGGAATTCAAAAGAATTATATTTAGGTATTTTCATAGGATTGAGAGACAGATCAAGGAAAACACAGACAAAACCCTAGAAGAATTTTGGAAGAAAATACAAGAACAAAATGTCAAAATAAATGAAAAATTAGAAATGATTCTAAATCTACAAATAGAAATCCAGAAGATTAATACTAAATTGTCAGAAATAAAAAGGACATTGAAAGGGCAAAGGAGTAGAATCAATGCAATGGAAGACAGAATTAATGAGATTGAAGACAAGTACCTGAATACTTCTTTGGAAAGGGATCAATCAGAAAAAAGATCAAAACAAAATGAAGGACATTTTGCAGTGGGCTGGGGGAGGGGAGCAGCTTTGCGACCACGGCGGGGAAGTGGTGGCCGAGGAGGGGGCTGCTTGCTGACTGTCCCGGGCTGTGCCTGAGACGCCCTTCCCGCCCTGGTCTCCCAGCTCGACGGTTCATCCGAGCAGGGTCAGCATTGAATTTGAAATATTTAAAGTGGATACAAAACTATTTCAGCAATGCAGGCAATTAAGTGTGTTGTTGTGGGTGATGGTGCCGTTGGTAAAACATGTCTCCTGATATCCTATACAACAAACAAATTTCCATCTGAATATGTACCGACTGTTTTCGACAACTATGCAGTCACAGTTATGATCAGTGGAGAGCCACATACTCTTGGACTTTTTGATACTGCAGGGCAAGAGGATTATGACAGATTACGACCACTGAGTTATCCACAGACAGATGTATTTCTAGTCTGTTTTTCAGTGGTCTCTCCATCCTCATTTGAAAATGTGAAAGAAAAGTGGGTACCTGAGATAACTCATCACTGTCCAAAGACTCCTTTCTTGCTTGTTGGGACCCAAATTGATCTCAGAGATGACCCTTCTACTATTGAGAAACTTGCCAAGAACAAACAGAAGCCTATCACCCCAGAGACTGCAGAAAAGGTGGCCCGTGACCTGAAGGCTGTCAAATATGTGGAGTGTTCTGCACTTACACAGAAAGTCCTAAAGAATGTATTTGATGAAGCAATATTGGCGCCCTGGAGCCTCCAGAACCGAAGAAGAGCTGCAGGTGTGTGCTGCTGTGAACATCTCTCCAGAGCCCTTTCTGCACAGCTGGTGTCGGCATCATACTAAAAGCAATGTTTAAATCAAACTAAAGATTAAAAATTAAAATT
>NW_006921604.1:6414503-6426547 GCF_000298275.1 Orycteropus afer afer
CCAACCTTCCTTCCGAGGAGTGGCTGGTGGGTTTGAACCGCCAGCTGTCTGGTTAGCAGGCAAGTGTCTTAGCCACTATGCTACCAGAGTTCCTTCTTTTAAGAATATCTATATGAAATAAAAATGACAATATCAACTCTCAACAGTTTATATAGGAACCTTAGGGGCCAGTGGGTCTATGCTAATGAGGGAGGAACAACTCAGAAAAGGAGGATAATAATGGCTACACAACTTGAAGAATGTAATCAATGTTACTGAAATGCACATATAGGAATTGTTTAATTGCTGCATGGTTTGCTGTGTGTATTCTCAACAACAACAAAGTAAAATTTTTAAAAAATTGTTGTTAGTTGCCATCAAGTTGATTCCCACTCATAGTGATCCCATGTGTTACAGAGTAGAACTGCTCTGTAGGGTTTTGTTAGCTCTAATCTTTATGGAAGAAGATCTAGGTACAACAGCTCCCTCAAAAACAACAAAAGATAACACTAGATAAGCATAAGAGCAGTGTTTTCTGAATGAAAACCCAGGAAACCCTTGAAATCCACACAATTGTGACCGAGGCTGCTATTGCTCATCAATTTCTCCTTGTCCTCCTGGTACACTGCTTGGCTCTATTTCCCACTCCCTTGTATTTAAGTAAGAAGCCCTAGTGCTATAATGGTTAAGTGCTTTGCTTCTAACCAGAAAGACCGGCAGTTTAAACCCACCAGCCGCTTTGTGGGAGAAAGTTGGCAGTCTACACGTATGAGTCAGAATTGACTAGGTGGCAATGATCTTTTTTGCATTTAAATGTGACTATTTGACTGAATTCTGGCCAACGGCATGAGGGTGAAAATGATACAAGCCCCTTGCAGGCCTGGCCCGTAAAACTTCCCACCCTCCTCCACACACTCTCTCTTTGTATGTTGGCTGGATGGAGACAGAGCTTCAATGGAGGATCCTAGACTCTCGGTCAGAGCTTGGCAAACTGTTTCTGAAAAGTCAGATAGCAAATATTTTTGTTTTCATGGGTCATGTAGTCAACTACTCAACTCTGCTGTTGTAATGCAAAAGCAGCCCTAGACAATCTGTAAATGAATTAGCAGGTGGTGTTTCAATAAAACTTTATTTACAGACGCAAGGAGCAGGTTGGATTTGGCTTATGAACCAAACTCCTATTCCAGGGAGCTGGCATTGAATTGAATGGAACCACTAGATGAAAGAACTTGGGTCCGAGGGTGACTGTGTACAGCAGAGTCCTGTGACACTCTCGCATCCTATCCCACTGACCAGCCTTGGACCACAAGGTGAACAACACATAAGCCTTTGTTTGAACACTTTAAAGATTTTGAGGCTGTTCATTATAGCAGCTAGTGTTACTTAAACTGATTAAACAACCATCCTAGGAAAGATGAGTGGCTTTGAGTTGAGGGACCACAGGAAGGCATCTCTAGAGAACTTGGAAATCAGGTAAATGAGTAACATTGTGAGTTTGGTAAGTAAATTGAGAAATAAATGTATAAAATGACACTACAAATGTTAAGTCGGTCCTAGTCTGTAAATCTCAAGGCCCACTTGATTAGAGTTTGTTAGGTATAGAAACCTTGAAAAGATAAAATCTCAGAGGCAAACCTTGGTAACATCCATCGAGTCCTTGTTCAAGATGACTTGTGGATTTAATTGTTCCCTCCAAAAACATGTTAAAATCCTAACTTCTGTTCCTGTGAATGTGTCCCTATTTGGAAATAAGATGTTTATTTATGTTAACGAGGTTATATACCGGAGTAGAGTGGTTCCTAAAAGATAACTCTAAAAGATAATCTCTTCTGAGAAACTCACTGCCATCGAGTTGATTCTGACTCATAGTGACCCTATAGGACAGAGTAGAACTGTCCTGTAGAGTTTCCAAGGCCACAGAAGCAGACTGCCTCATCTTTCTCCCTGAGAGAGGCTGGTAGGTTCAAACCACAGACCTGGTTAGTAACCAAATGCTTTAACCACTATGCCACCAGAGCTCCCTCAATTAAACACACAAGAGACTTATTGGGGGAAACACCTATGAAAGATGAAAGGGAAAGAGATGGAGAAGATGGATAGAACTTTCAGACATGATGTGATTTGACCACCTCCTTGGGAAAAGAGAAGGGAAGAAGGATTGCTAGATAAGAAGTGTCTTGCATTATGGGACACTTCTAAAAAAATTTGGCCAGGCTGATGAGGAGTCCATAAGCTAAATTCATCCATTAAAGCAGTCTCATATCCCAGAGGAATGGGTCAGCACTAATACCCACCATGCTCAGTCAGAGCCTGGGAGAAACCCATGGGAAGCATGGCCTCAGCAAGAATGAGGTGGTGCATCTAGAGGCTGTCAGTCAACTGTACTCCCCACAGCAGAGGTCTGAACAACACATTTCTGTGGTAGCCACAGACATTTAGGCTGTTTGATGTTTATCTCTAGATTTATCCTGGGGCATAGTGGTAACCACTGGCCAGACCTGTTGAGATGGCTGAATCCGATTCTGGACCTAGTAAATTCACTGGGGGCGGGGGTGGGGGACAGCCTCAGTCTCTTAGGGTGCAGGCCCCAGTTTATTCCTCTAAAAGGACACATACCATCCTGACATCTCCTTGTGGCTGGGAGAACACCTATTTGCTACATAGGTGTATGGGACCTTTGGCCACAGAACCCATCCCCTTCTTCCCAAATATTAGAAAAGAATTCTACCTCAGGGTAAGACAAGGGACTTGTCCTTTATCAGTCGCTATTTGAGGAAGGAAAAGGTCAGCCCATTTTCTCTAGTACTTTGATTCTTCCTTTCAGGGAGCTCAGGGTTGTTGGGGTAGTCAAGTTCCTTGTCAACCCCAGGGCCATCCATGCTTTTGAGGAGTCAGGCAAAGAGCCAAAGTCTATTTGATCATTTCTTTATCCAGCAGAACCAAGAGAGGACCTGGAGAGAAAGCCAGAAAGATGGTTTGAGTCAAGAAGGGAGACTAGGAAAGGGAGACCTGTCAGTCCTTTCCTTTCATTGTTTTCTACCCATTTTCTGTTGGGAGCTTTGGGGAGGATGGATGCTAAGTATCCATCTCATACTGTAAATGGCATAGCTTAAAGCAGAGGATCCTTTGGTTGGGATTCAGGGATCTGCGATCTACTCCTGAAATACCATGGACTACTATGTGTCATTGGGCAAGTCAGACACAGTCTCTGGACCTCAGTTTTCCTGACTATACAATGGGAATATTATTACCTCCTCTGTCCTGGCTATTTCGTATAGATCTATCTTAGAGGGACAGGCAGTCTGGCCTTACCAAAGAATCATAGTCACCACTTCGATGTTCATGGAGTGACCCCCACCTCCTCCTCCTCCTTCAAAGGGAGTGGGGAGCAGAAATGGTAGCAGGTGGGACACTGCTCTGTGGAGGGTAGGATAGCACCTTCTTCTCTTCACCCTGCCCTGCATGTATGTCATGATCCACTCATCAAGCCCAGCTCAGCCGTCTTGTTCCCACACCCCCAGCCTTTGCTGGTGGACTTCTTCCAAGTGGAATTTCCTAAATAGTTTGTCAGCAGGCAGGAGACCTGTGCCCACAGTGCTGGGCAGGGGTGAGAGGGGGACTTCCATCCAATGAAATCCTGATGACAGCAAACTGGGCCATGTGTGTGTGTGTGAGCACATGTGTGTGCATATGTGTGTGTACATGCACATATGTGTGTGTGTGTGTGTGAGAGAGAGTGGTAGCAGAAAGAAGGGGGTGATAGACAGGCGGACCTGGTTGGAGGAGAGCTTGTTACTCCCCAGATTGTCGACTCACACCCAGCTAGAGGCCTAACAGGAAGCCCTATCTGAAAGTCACCTGACCAAGGGAATTTTCCCCAGTCTCCAGGAAAACCCCAGGGCAGAGCCCTGGACCTAGCCCAGGCCAGCTTCCTGCTTATAGCCAAACTTTGCTAAAGCTTGGCTGCAGTTTTACTTTCCTTTTACTCTACATGTAGTATGCTCATGATAGTGATTCAATGCACAAACCCTCTGTTTGCTTTAATCCAGTGACCTCCCATTACTGCGACCTATAAACCTCACACTTATAGGAAAGTGAAATTTAGCAGCCACCTCTTTCCTAGCATGCTTTACAAGCAAAGCTTGTTGTCTGGGGCACTACCTGAGCTCTAGTCTCCTTTCACCATACTTATTCAGTCTGTATGCAGAGCAATAATCCAAGAAGCTGGACTATAAGAAGAGGAATGCGGCATCAGGATTAGAGGAAGACTCATTAACAACCTGAATATGCACATGACCCAGCCTTACTTCTGAAAGTGAAGATGACTTGAAGCACTTCCTGATGAAGAGCCATCCCAATGTCATTAAAAAAATTTTGTTGTTGTTGTTGTTGTTATGTGCCATCAAGTCGGTGGACTCATAGCGACCCCTCCTTGGGTTTCCGAGGCAGTATCACTACGGAAGTAGATTGCCCTATCTTCCTTCCGAGGAGTGGCTGGTTAAAAAAAAAAGTGTATGGAAATTGAATTTGTTCTGTAAACTTTTACCCAAATCACAATTTAAAAAATTTTTAAATGCAACCCCCTTCCATGAGCCATTGCAGACGCAGAAAGGGGGACCTCACTACAACCAAGAAAGAAGAGCTAGGAGTGGAGCATGTCCTTTGGATCTAGGATCCCGGCATTGAGAATTTCCTAGACCCAGGAAACAGAGAGAGAGAGCTATAACACGGGGCACAGTGAAAAGCAGTGGCAGAGAAATGGTGGCAACAGAGGCAATAGAACCAGGAGACCAGCAGGTGGGCTTGGTCCAATGGAGCAAGAAAGTTGAATACCTTTAGGGCAAGAGGGTTGCTGGTGGAGTGGGGTGCCTCTGGGCACTTATTGGTGGACCTAAAGAGCTTTGTAACTTGCCTGAGCAGGGCAGAGGCCAGGACAGCCTAAGAAGCCCAAGGACCCAGGAAGCTGACAGGCCGAGGGCCAGGGAAAGCCTGTCTGTGGGTATGGCTGAGAAGCTGTCCTGACCTATATCCTATATAACTATATCCTAAGTCTTGTCCTGAATCGTAACCTATTACTTCCTTAATAAGTTCCATACCTGTGAGTATTGTCTATGAGTTCCTTGTGGCCACTGCAACAAATTATCAAACCCAGCAGAGAAGTAGAGAGCACTGTGGGAGAGATGGCTCATATCAAAATTGGTAAAAAGGGTTGGAGAGAGGAGGTGTGTCTGAACTTCTCCTCATAGGAATCAGCCTTGGGCTGTTGATCTTGATTGTCCTTCCCCTCTTGTGAAGTTAGAGGAGGACATCTGATGCTGCCCTCATCATGCCATGTTTACAATATGGAAATTTTTGTGAGTGTTTCATATATTTGAAAATAATGTATGTTTTTTGGCTTTGGAGATTGAAACATGCATATGTCTACTACATCAAGATTAAGTGCTCTCATCAAATTATCTACGACTTTACTAATATTTTTTTGTCTCCTTGATCTGTCAGTTTTTGAGATATGGTAAAGTGCCTAACTTTGTGCCTTTTAAAAAGTTTTTCTTCTATTTCTATTGGTTTTTGCTTATTATTTAGAAGATATGTTCTTAGGCACATAAAAGTTTGAAATTATCTTCTGAGCAGACTGTTCTTCCTAGCAATATGAATTCCCTCTTTATCCTGTTGCAAAAAGGACAAGGAGGCCACATATTCCGACCTCCTCTAATCCCACGAGAGGAAGACAGGATTACCAGCAGTAACCCAAGGCCTATTACTGCAAGGCCAGACATGCTGCCTCCCTCCAGCCCTTTCTCCAACCGTTCCTCCCAAAGCACCCACCACCTCTCTTCTGGGTTCGATAATTCACTACAGTGGCCACACAGAACTCACAGATTATGGGGTTTATTAGGGAAGCACCAGGCTACAACTCAAGTTCAGGAAGAACGCTCAGTCTCTCTCCCAGCCCAACGTCCCTCAGCCAACAGTCTCTCATAGTCTTTTTCCCAGCAGTGCTGGTCCCTTGGTGTCTCACTCAGCAATGCGTGTCTCTCGCATCTCTTTCCCAGCAGCACGTGTCTCTTTCAGGGGCGCGTGTCTCTTTCAGCAACACATCTTCCTCCACCAGCAGTAAGAGAGAGTTCTGCCTCCAGGAGGCCTCCTTTTGAGCCCGGAAGGGTGGTCAAACTAGCCAATCACAGCATCAGAACTCTAAGCTCGTGAGAGAGAGTGGAACCTCCCAGAACATTGTATTGTGCCACACCCAACAGAAATAACCCAGGTGGATAGCTCCTCAGTTGCTCATAGAAAATCCCACCTTGGAGTTTACAAAGACTTATGGGTAGAAAAGCCACACTAAGTAATTTACTACACTGCACCTGTATAAAGCATTTCTCCTTAAATTTTATTTTGTTTGATGATGATATAGCTACACTTGGGCACTAAGACAGACCAAGGAGTCCAATCCAGCTTTGATGATGGGCAAGAATAATGACTTGGATTTAGTTAAAGCAGCTTTTACTTGGTTTTCTCTCAAAACAGCAAATAACTGAATCAAAGGATTCACATAAGATAAGGAGATGATTCTTGGCTGCCTCCTTATTTCTTATGGATCTCTATCAAAGTTTGGTGGTCTTGACTGCATGCATGCAGTAAAATGTCTTAGAAGTATAGAATTGTGGGCATGCTTCAGCACCAGTTGTTGTTGTTATTGTTATATGCCATCAAGTTGGACCCGACTCACAGTGAACCCTCCTTGAGTTTCCAAGGCAGTATCAATACAGAAGTAGATTGCCCAATCTTCCTTCTGAGGAGTGGCTGGTGGGTTTGAACCACCTGCCTTCTGGTTAGCAGTCAGTTGCCTTAAGCACTATGCTACCAGAGCTCCCTCAGTGCCAGAATCAACCAATATTAATATATACAGCAAAAACTGGGCAATCTCATTGTAGTAAACTGTGGTCAATGTCATGAGACAAAGTATATGTGAACCACTGTATGGAAAGTGAATTTGCTCTGTAAACCTTCACCCAAATCACAATAAAAATAAAAAATAAATAAAAAATAAACTTGGCAATCTCCTCCTATCTAACTTTTGCTGCAAGGCCCAGACAATTTCTATTTATGTTCCTATAATCTAGTGTCAGATGTTGCCTAACTCCAGAGGGGATAACAATCACCATTAACACAACACTGGTCCCTATGAGGTGGAGGTCAAATATACCTCCGCTCTCCAACTTTTTCACCTATTCTGACACCAATCACTCCCCCACCCAGCACTCTGTCCTCTGCTGAGTTTGACAGTTCATTGCAATACCCACACAGAACTCATAGACCATACTCATGATTATCTGGTTTATTAGGGAAGTAACAGGCTACAACTTGGGACCAAGAGCAACTTGGAAGTAATAGGATACAATTCAGGAAACAGGATAAAGTTCATCAATCAGGTCAGCTTCCAACCCAGACAGTTTTTACCTTCTTTCTCAGTTGTGCTTGCAGGCAAAGCTTTCTCTTGGGCATGCCAGCTGGTGGCCCTTCTCTTAGCTGAGCCAGCTGAAAGACCTAGTCTCAGCCACTAGGCCTTGCTGGTCCTTGCCTCTGCTGCTAGGTCTTCCCAGGTTTCTGCCATGCTCATGCAAGTGTTACAGCTCTTTGGGCTCCACTGACAAGTGCACAGAGACACCCTGCTCTGCCAGCAAGGCTTTTGCCTGAAGGTGCTCAGCTTTCTCTCTCTCCCTGGGCTGGCAAGCACCACCACAACTGTCTGCCACTCCTGTGGTTTCCACTGCTCATCCTGCTGCCACTGTCTTGTGCCATCTCCAGTGTTAGAGCTCTTGACCTGTATTACTGCTTTTTAAGGAGGCTCCCTTCCTCTCCTATTGCCTCTCTCCTCTGGATCTCAGAGGTTATCAGCACAGGGAGCCTGTGTGCAAAGTATGTGCTCTGGTCCAGACTCATCCTGATGGTAGTGAGGTCCCCCTCAATCTCTGTGGGACTGGCTCTTATAATCAATTTCAAGGCATGGACATCCCAGCCAGACCATAAACTGATCAATCTTCTCTGTAGACCACAAGTCACTCAATTTGCATAGTGGCCAACCAATCCTTTGCCAGATTGTGGCTCAGCCAGTCATTTTTGGCAGAATTATAAACCCAAGGCCAGAAAGGCCATATATAAAAGAAATCCATTGCACTGAAGTTCCCTTAGGGGGTCTTCAAGGATAGGTCTCATCATTCACTGCCACAATATGTTTGCTTGTTGTTCACATTTTCTTGGTATCTTTTCCTTTTTCTGCATTTTTAGGCTTTTTAGATTTTGTTTTAAGTGCATCTCTTATACAGACAATATAATAGGATTGTATTTTTTTGTTCTTAATTTTTGTTTACCCAATCTGAAAATCTCTGTCAATCAATAAATGAATTTAACTCACTTACACTTACTATGATTTCTGTGTATGAATCAAATCAACTACATCTGTAGAAAGAGATGATGGAGATGCTCAATATCACTGGTCAGAACAAGGCCAGGGGCTGAATGCAGAATAGACCATCAATTGCTCATATGTAAATTCAAGTTGAAGCTGAAGAAAATTAAAACAAGTCCACAAGAGCCAACATCAACCTTGAGTATATCCCACCTGAATTTAGAGACCATCTGAAGAATTAATTTCACACATTGAACACTAATGACCAAAGACTAGATGAGTTGTGGGACAACACCAAGCACTTCATATATGAAGAAAGCAAAAGTTTATTTTAAAAAAAGAAAAGATCAAAATGGATGTCATAAGAGACTTCGAAACTTGCCCTTGAATGTAGAGTAGCTAAAATGGACAGAGGAAATAATGAAATAAAAGAGCTGAACAGAAGATTTCAAAAGGTAGCTTGAGATGACAAAAAAAAAAAAAAATATTATAATAAAATGTGCAAAGATCTGGAGTTAGAAAACCAAAAGGGAAAAACATGCTTGG
This sequence comes from Orycteropus afer afer, assembly GCF_000298275.1. Lineage (NCBI taxonomy): Eukaryota > Metazoa > Chordata > Mammalia > Tubulidentata > Orycteropodidae > Orycteropus > Orycteropus afer. Next base: position 6,423,436 of record NW_006921604.1, read on the forward strand.
CATTTCTCAAGCTGAAAAAACTGAAGAAAAAATTCAAGCCTCAAGTTGTAATACTGAAAGATTCTGCAGGCAAAATGTTGAATGACTCAGGGAGCATCAAAAAAAGATGTCAGTGATACACAGTTACTGTACCAAAAAGAATTTGTCAATGTTCAGCTATTTCAGGAGGTAGCATATGACCAAGAACAAATAGTACTAAAGGAAGAAGTACAAACTACACTGAAGACATTGGTGAAAAGCAAGGCTCCATGAACTGATGGAATACCAACTGCGATGTTTCAATAAATGGATGCAGTGCTAGAAGAGCGAGCTCATACAACTATGCCAAGAACTTTGAAAAACAACTACTTTGCTAACCAACTGGAAGAGATCCATATTTGTGATCATCCCCAAATAAAGGGATCCAATAGAATGCAGAACAGTATCATTAATATCATGAACAAGTAAAGTTTTGCTGAAGATATTTTTAAAAGGATTGCAGCAGTTCATTGACAAGGAGCTGCCAGAAATTCAAACTGGATTCAGAAGAGGATGTGGAACAAAGGATACCACATGGATCTTGGCTGAAAGCAGAGAATACTAGAAAAATGTTTACCTGTGTTTTATTGACTATGGAAAGGCATTTGACTGTGTCAATCATAACAAATCACGGATAATATTGTGAAGAATGGGAATTCCAGAACACTTAATTGTCTCATGCAGAACCTGTACCTAGATCAAGAGGCAATCTTTCAAACATAAAAAGATGATACTATGTGTTTTAAAATCAGGAAACGTGTGTGCCAGTGTTACATCCTCTCACCATACTTATTCAATCTGCATGCTGAGCAAATAACCCGAGAAGCTAGACTATATGAAGAATACAACATCAGGATTGGAGGAAGAGTCATTAATAACCTTCAATATTGCAGATGACACAACCTTGCTTGCTGAAACCTAAGAGGAGTTGAAGCACTTACTGATGAAGATCAAAGACTACAGCCTTCAGTATGGATTACACCTCAACATAAAGAAAACAAAAATCCTCACATATGGACCAATAAACAATATGATGATAAACAGAAAAGATTGAAGTTGTCAAAGATTTCATCTGACTTAGATCCACAATCAACATCCATGGACACAGCAGTCAAGAAATCAAATGATGTATTACATTGCACAAATCTGCTGCTGCTGCTGCAAAAAAAAAACTTCTTGAAAGTGTTAAAAACCAAAGTCACTTTAAGGACTATCTTAGTTACCTAGTGTTGCTATAACAGAAATGCCACAGAGAATAGCTTTAACAAACAGAAATGTATTGTCTCACAGTTTAGGACGTGACAAGTTCAAATTCAGGACGCCAGCTCTCGGGAAAGGCTTATTGGCAGTGGGGGAGGATCTTTGTCTTCTTTCACCATATGTGGGCCAAGCTTCCCTGGGAGATCTCCATGTGTCTTCGCATCAATCTTCCTCTGGGTCTGGGAAGTTTTCAGCACAAGGACCCTGGGTCCAAAGGACATGCTCCAAACCTGGCTCTTCTTTCTTGGTGGTACTGAGGTCTCTCTCTCTCTCTGATCATTTCTCTCTCCTTTTATCTCTTGTAAAATAAAGGGTGATGAAGGCCACATCCCAGGAAAAGTTTCCTTACATCAGATCAGGGCTGTGACCCAGGTAAAGAAAGATGTTTCATCCTACCTTAATGCCATTAGAATTGATTGGCTGATGACATCATGGAGAGTAAATATATCATCACATAACTGCCAAATCACATCATTATATAACTGCCAAACCAAGGAGAATCATGGCCCAGCCAAGTTGACACATATTTTGGGGGTGCACAATCCAGCCATGGTGATTTCAATTACCTCATATGGATGTGAAATCTGGACAAAGAATAAAGAAGAGCAAAGAAGAGTTAATACATTTGAATTATGCTGTTGGTGAAGAATATTGACTATACATGGACTGCCAGAAGAATGAAAACCTGTCTTGGAAGAAATCCAGCCAGAAAGCTCCTTAGAAAGGAGGATAGTGAGGCTTGTCTGATGTACTGTGGACATAATCAGGAGGCTCCAGGTCCTAGAGAAGGACGCCATGCTTGGTAAAGCAGAAGGTCCTCAAAAAAGAGGAAGACTCTCAAGGAGTGGTTTGACACAGTGGCTACAGCAATGGGTTCAAACACAGCAACTATTGTGAGGATGGTGCAGGATTGTGTAGTATTTGGTTCTGTTGTACCCACGGTCTCTATGAGTCGGAGCTGTCTCAATAGCACCTAACAGTAAAAACTGCTATGTTTCGTCTTACTCCTGCATAATTTACGTTCCAGTCTTTTATCCTCTCTCTTGCCTTTTGTTATTGTTGTCAGGTACTGTCTAGTCATCTCTGACTCATAGCAACCCTATGCACAGCCGAACGAAACACTGCCTGGTCCTGTGCCAGCTCCATGATCCTTGCTATACCTGAGCTCATCATTGTAGCCACCGTGTCAATCCATCTTGTTGAGAGCCTGCCCCTTTTTCATTGACCCTCCACCTTACCAAGCATGATATCCTTCTCCAGAGAATGGTCCTTTCTTACAACATGACCAAAGTAGGTGAGACGAAGTCTGGCCATTGTCACTTCCAAGGAACATTGTGGCTGCACTTCTGCCAGGACAGACTTGTTAGTTCTTTTAGCAGTCCATGGTACTTTCAGTGTTCTTTGCCATCATCAGGACTCAAAAGCATCGATTCTTCTTCAGTCTTCCTTATTCATTGTCCAGCCCTCACATGCATATGAGGTGATTGAAAATACCATGACTTGTGTCAGGTGCACCTTAGTGTTCAAGGAGATATCTTTGCTCTTCAGCACTTGAAAGAGGTCCTTTGCAGCTGATTTGCCCAGTGCTATACATTGTCTGATGTCCTGGCTGCTGCTTCCATTGGCATTGAATATAGAACCAAGCAATGTGTGTTGTGCCCAGGCTGTAAAGGAGAATTTCGGAAGAGAAGAAGACGCCAACCCACGCCAATGCAAATGCAATAGGACAGTTTATTAGCTAACTTAAGTCAGGGTCTTTGCCCTTGCCAGGTCAGTGGCTTAAGCAAAAGACCCCGTACCCCGTTTCCTTCTTCAATTTATAGAACAATATGAG
>NW_006921604.1:6440387-6441674 GCF_000298275.1 Orycteropus afer afer
TCAGAAGGGACCATTCCCTGGAGAAGGATGTCATGCTTGGTAGGGTGGAGGGTTAAAGAAAAAGGGGGAGGCCTTCAACGAGATGGATTGACATGGTGGCTGTGATGATGGGCTCAGGTATAGCAGGGATCGTGGAGCTAGTGTGGGATCGGGCAGTGTTTCGTTCTGCTGTGCATGGGGTCGCTATGAGTCGGAAATGACTCGAGGGCACCTAACAACAAACTCGCTAGTTAGTGGTTTACCTTCCCTTCCCCTCCCACCTCTGGTAACCATCAAAAAATATTTCTTTTTGTGTGTAAACCTTTTCTTGACTTTTTTTTACAATAGTGGACTCATACAATATTTGTCCTTTTGTGCTTGACTAATTTCACTCAGCATAATGTCCTCTGGATTCATCCATGTTATGAGGTGTTTTGCATATACATCATTGTTCCTTAACATTGCATGGTATTCCAGTGTGTGTATGCACCATAGTTTATGCTTTCATTGTTGATGGGCATTTAGGTTGTTTACATATTTTTTGTTATTGTGAATAGTGCTACAATGAATGTGGCTGTACATATACCTGTTTGTGTCATGGCTCTTATTCTCTAAGATATATACCTAGGAGTGGGATTGCTGGATCAGATTTCTATTTCCAGCTTTTTAAGAAAATGCCATACAGTTTTCCAAGTGTTAGCACCGTTTTACAATCATCCCAGCAGTGTATGAGGGTTTCAGTTTCTCCCCACCATCACAAGCATTTGTTGTTTTCTGTTTTTTGAACTTTACTGTTAAAGCTGGAGTGAAATATCTTATTTTGTTTTTATTTGCATCTCTCTAATGGCTAATGCTCACAAGCATTTCTTCATGTGTTTTTTAGCTGCCCAAATGTCTTCTTTGGTGAAGTGTCTGTTTATGTCATCTGCCCATTTTTAAATTGAATTATTAGTCTCTTTGTTGTTGAGGTATTGAAGTTTTGTGTAAATGTTAAAGGTGAATGCAACACCATTCTTCTTCAATTCATCATTCCCAGCATAGAAGACCATATGATTGTCTGATTCAAAATACAAGTCCATTTCAGTTCTCTAATGCCTAGGATATTGATCTTTATGTATTCTGTTTCATTTTTTACAACTTCCAGTTTTCCTAGATTCATACTTCTTACACTCATGCTATCCCTCCTGAATTTAGAGATCATCTAAAGAACAGATTTGATGCATTGAACACCAATGACCGAAAGCCAGATGAATTATGGGAAGATATCAAGAACATTATCCATGAAGAAAGCAAGAGATCACTAAAAAG
>NW_006921604.1:6443469-6465868 GCF_000298275.1 Orycteropus afer afer
GGAGGGTCGATGAAAGAGGGGGAGGCCTTCAACGAGATGGATTGATACGGTGGCTGCGATGATGGGATCAAGTATAGCAGGGATTGTGGGGCTGGCGTGGGATCGGGCAGTGTTTCATTCTGCTGTGCATGGGGTCGCTATGAGTCGGAAACGACTCAACGGCACTTAACAACAACAACACTCATGCTAAAGTAAAACCCCACAGACTCCACTGTTCTCACCAAGGTTCAGTACTTTTCCTTGGATGAATATTCTTCAGATTGTTGTAGACCTTTGGTTAATTTACAGGATTCTGAAAGAGTTCATTTAGATAATGTTGCCAGTATTTTTATTGCTTTTATGGAGAAATGGATTTATGGAGGTCCTTCCTCCACCATTCTAGAACTTCCTTTTGTTATATATAATTTCTAAGACCAATCCTTCCTGTTGTTGTTGTTAGGTGTTGTCAAATTGACTCCGACTAATAGCGACCCTATGTACAACCAGGGAGCTCTGGTAGCATAGTGCCTAAGGCACTTGACTGCTAACCAGAAGGCTGGCCGTTCAAACCCACCAGCCACTCCTCAGAAGGAAGGTTGGGCAATCTACCCCAACCAAGTGATACTGCCTCGGAAACCCAAGGTGGGATCGCTATGAGTCACGTCCAACTTGACAGCACATAACAACAACAACAACAAATGTACAACAGAATGAAACACCACCTGGTCATGCACCATCCACACAATCCTTGCTATGCTTGAGCCCATTGTTGCAGCCACTGTGTCAATCCATCTTGTTGAGGGTCTTCTCCTTTGTTGCTGACCCTCTACTTTACCAAGCATGACATCCTTCTCCAGAGAAGTGTCCCTTCTGACAACATAACCAAGGTAGATGAGATGAAGTCTGGTCATTCTGGCATCCAAGGAACATTCTGGCTGCTCTTTTTACAGGATAGACTTGTTTGTTGTTCTGGTAGTCCATGGTATTTTCAGTATTCTTCACCAATACCATAGGAGCTCTGGTAGTGTAGTGCCTAAGGCACTTGACTGATAACCAGAAGGCTGGCAGTTCAAATCCACAAGCCACTCCTCAGAAGGAAGATGGTACAATCTACTTCCATATTGATACTGCCTCAGAAATCCAGGGAGGGGTCGGTATGAGTCAAGTCCGACTCAACAGCACGTAACAACAACAACAACACCATAATTTAAAGGCATCAACTCTTCTTCAATCTCCCTTTTTCATTGTCCAGCTTTCACATACATATGAAGCAATTGAAAATTCCATGGTTTGGGTTAGGCGCACCTGAGTCTTCAAAGTGACATCTTTGCTCTGTAACACTTCAGATAGGTCCCTTGCAGCAGATTTGCCCAATACAATACAACATCTGATTTCTTGACTGCTGCTTCCATGGATGTTGATTGTGGATCCAAGTAAAATGAAATCCCTGACAACTTCAATCTTTTCTCCATTTTTTAATGTTGCTTATTGGTCCACTTGTGAGGATTTTGTTTTATGTTGAGGTATAATCTATACTATAGACTATAGCCTTTAATTTTCATCAGTAAGTGCTTCAAGTTATCTTCACTTTCAGCAAGCAAGATTGTGTCATCTGCATATTGCAGGTTGTTAATGTGTCTTCCTCCAATTCTGATGCCACATTCTTCTTCATATAGTTCAGTTACTCAGATTATTTGTTCAGCATGTAGCTTGAATAAGTACGGTGAAAGGATATGACCCTGACTCACTCCTTTCCTGATTTTAAACCATGCAGTATCCCCTTGTTCTGTTTGAATGACAGATTCTTGGTCTATGTACAGGTTCTTCATGAGTATAATTAAGTGTTCTGGAATTCCCATTCTTTGCAACGTTATCCATAACTTGTTATGATCCATACAGTCAAATGCCTTTCTATAGTCAATAAAACACAGATAAACATCTTTCTGGTATTCTTTGCTTTCAGCCAAGATCCATCTGGCATCAGCTATGATATCCCTCATTCTGCATTCTCTTCTGAATCTGGCTTGAATTTCTGGAGTTCCCAATCAATATACTGCTGTAATCATTTTTAAATTATCATCTTCAGCATAAGTTTACTTGTGTGTGATATTAATGATATTATTCAATAATTTCTCCCTGATGTTGGATCACCTTTCTTTGCAATGGGCACAAATATAGATCTCTTCTAGTCAGTTGGCCAGGTAGCTGTCTTCCAAATTTCCTGGCATAGAATAATAAGGGCCTCCATTGCTGCATCTGTTTGCTGAAACATCTCAATGAGTATTCCATCAGCTCCTGGGGCCTTGTTTTTCATCAGTTTCTTCAATGTAGCTTGGACTTCTTTATTCAATACCATTGGTTCTTGATCATATGCCACCTCCTGAAATAGTTGAACATCAACATATTCTTTTTGGTACAGTGTATTCCTTCCATCTTCTTTTGATGCTTCTTGCATCATTCAATATTCAGTCCTGCCTAGGTATTAATGAATAAGGGAGGAATTCATTGGAAATAAGATTAGAGAACTATCTTCATCTTGGAGGTATCTGAATTAAAAAGAAAGAAAGAAAAAGAGTCTGAAAGGATGAAAATTTTGTTTTAGGATCCAAAGAATTGTTCCAAAAAATATTAGGGTGACATAAGAGCCCATGGTAAAAGTTAGTGGGCTGTCAAGACATATACCAAAGTCCCCGATGCCTGGCTCAGTGCCTTCTTGTCCAACTACCCTAAGAGATGCCTTTTTCAAGGAGATGGAGCCACCACCATATTTTGAATACTTCCTCTAACTAGAGGTTTCTTACTCATTATCCTTACAACTCACCAGCAAAGAAAATTATCTTATTTCTACTTTACACAAGCAATAGAGGCTTACAAATGCCCCATCATATGCCCAAGGTTAGCACACTTGTAGATGGAGAGGGTATCCCACTCCAGAGCAGAAGGTCTCTGACTCCATCAAGCCCCATGCCCTGACCCTCTGGCTGGCTGTGGGGTAGGCAGGGAGGCTGTCTGTGGAGGTTACTATCATTATAGTTTTGAGGACAATTTTATGAACCCTCTTTCATATAGCTCTCTCCCCCAGGAGATGCTTCCCCACCAGTCACAGAGCAGGGTACAACAGTAAAGTAATAGGTACAGCTTTGCCCTCTGTCACCAACACCTGTTGAGGTGGCATCCCAGATCAAATCCACCCTTCAGGCAGGAGCTAAAGCCTCCAAGCAGGCCCCCAATGACAAAAATGGCAGGAGTAAAGCCTCCTTGGGACTTCAGGGCTAGAAGTGTAGGACTGTCCTCTTCACATTCTCAGCAGAATAAAGTTCATGAGCCTGAGTGTCCAGAGCCCCATCCAGTCCCTGCAGCCCAAGGTGTGTGTGGAGAACAGGAGCCATGTCCCTATGTGCCTGGGATGCTGCCCAGTTCACAGCTCTGCTCCCTCCCACTAACTGCAACAAAGGAGACATATTGTTAGAAAAATTTTCATGGAAGACAAACTTTATTTTTTTTTTTTACATGATTGTTCTGGTTACCTAGTGCTGCTCTAACAGAAAATACCACAAATGGGATGGCTTGAACAAACAGGAGTTTATTCTCTTACAGTTCAGGAGGCTTTAAGTTCGAGTTCAAAGTGCCAGGCTCTAGGGGCTGGGTAAAAGCCCCTTGACCTTGGGCTTCAGCTCTGCCTCTTACTCCCAGCCCACTGAAGCTAGAGGCATCTCTTCACTCAGGCAGCTACTGACTGCTGAGCTAACAAGCTCAAAGTCGACAAATAAAATGACACAGTCCTGATATTAGCAAATCACATGGCATGCCATTAATTCAAGTCCATTGAAAGCCCCAAGGTTGGCAGAGCATGGCAGGCTGCTGAACAATGACATGGCTACATGCACGGTTCAAGCATTTCATAAGCTAGAGACTATCTCCAAGGCTTCTCTTTATATACAGGAAGCAGACCACATACCAAAGGCAGCTACTCATGGTAGATCCCACCATAGAGTTGATTGCCAGTCTCATCATGGGAAATAACTACCACCAGCTGCCCAGACACTCAGCCAGCCCAGCGAAGTTGACATACAAATTTAACTACCACAATGATGTTGACTTTACTATCATTTTTTTAATTGTAGTTTGGGTGAAAGTTACAGAGCAGATCAGTTTTCCATTCAACAATTTATACACATTTTGTTTCATGACATTTGTTGCAATCCCCTCAATGTAATTGTATACTTGCCACATCCTTTCTGGGTTCCTTGTTTCCATTTTTCCTTCTTTCCTGCCCCTTTCTGCCTTATGAGCTTTATTTTTGGAGAAATACTGCCCTTTTGGTCTCATATGGTTGATTGTACAGAGGAGAACATTCCTCCCTGGTGTTATTATTCAATTTATAGGCCTATCTACTGTTTAGCTGAAAATTGATCCTTGGTGGTGGGTTAAGTTACAGAATTGAAGAATGTCTAAGGGCCATAGTTTGGGGGTTCCACCAGTCTCTATCAGACCAGTAAGTCTGGTCTTTTTATGATATCGAGTGACAAAAATTTACTTCAATACCTGAGGTATTGGCAAGGGTATAACCATGCGACAAATAGTACACACTCATGTTTCATCATCTTCAATTGCCCAATCTCATTGGGGTCTCACAAGCATCCTGTGAGGTAAGCAGGGCAGGTTCCTGCAGATCCACTTTACAGAGAACTCAGAGGTGACCTAGCTTTCCACAGGGGACTATACACATTCCCCCCGATGCCTCCCTGCATCTGATTCAGGTTCCTCAATACTTCGGGTTGTAGAGGGCTTCCAGCAAACACAGGCAGATGCCTCCACTTCCTCAGCAATAAAATGAGGGACCAGACCACCCCTTCTCTGACTAGAGTTCCTTCTTAGTGGCATGCATAGGTTTTTAGATACCTAACTTTTGTCCTCTGAGTTTATGAGTACCAGGGATTGCTAGATCTGTGGTAGCTATGTCAACTAGCCAGCCAGAAGTCTTGGCAAGCCCTGAGCACAAATGAAGCTGGAGCTAAGCAGAGGGGACATAAGTCCCCTGACCCATTGCTGATGCCACTTTCTGAGGCCAGACACCCTATCAGGGGATAGTTCTAGAATGGGCAGGAGAAGGGATTCTCCTTGCTCCACTGGCCCTACCCTCAAACATCTGTTGGTGAAAAGGTGAGAGAAATGGTCATTGCTCCCTTTGTCTCCCTCTCTCTGTTGTGCCTGGTGCTGGCTCTCCTCCATGATTCTTCTCTAGAAAGAGGGCAGGGCTGCACCCCGTCCCTCTGCAGGGGCTCAGCTCAGGACCAGGCCCGATCTGCTACCCACAACAGAAGGCCTTCTCTGCTCATGAGCCTTCTTCAGACCTCAGAGCCGGAGGGCCCTGCATCTGTGTCACTGCTTTGATCTCTCTGCGGCACACCGGGCACTTGGCCGTATCCCTGAAGATTCTCCAGGCACAGGAGCTGCAGAAGTGTTTGTGGCCACAGGGGTGAAGACAGGTGTTGGCAGCATGGTGGAAGCAGATGGCACACTCCTCTCCTGCTACGGCTGGAGAAAAGGAGACCAAAGATCAGGTGCATATGGGAGCAAGGGGCAACCTACTCATGAGATAAACCACATGACAGAGAACTATGCAGTCATATTTTAAAGGACATTTATCTCAGAAAATGTTTACAATGTAATCAAGTGAAAAAAAATGGATAGAAAACATAATACATACATACATACATATCATAAAATTCCAATTTAGAAAACAAGGAAAATAAAACACAAACAATGTCTCATATATATATATATATGACTGAAAAATACTCGAAGGAAACCTACCTAAGAGGTAACAGTTAACTCAGCATGAAGATAATGGGTTAATTTTTACCTTCTTCTTTATTCTTAATATTTAATTAATTTCTTTTATGAAAAATATCTGTTGTGTTTTCCGTGAAAGTTTACACAGCAAAATAGGTGCCCATTTGACAATTTCAACACAAGTTGTTCAGTGACATAGGTTCCATTCTTCACAATGAGTCGACATTCTCATTGTGTTCTGCTTGTTCCCTTTCCAGCACTCTAGTTTCCCCACCTTCTTGTCTTGTCATCCTTGCTTTAGAGTAATTGTTGACTTTTCAGTCTCATATAGATGGTTCTTTAATGGAACCCCATACTCTCAGGTAACATCCTTTATTTTGTGTGTCAATCTGTTATTTCACTCACTAAAAGGTGACTTTGGGATAGTTTCAGTTCAAGATTTAAAGAGAATCTCGGGGCAATAGTCTCACAGAGTCATCCAGTCTCAATTGGTCCAATAAGTCTGGACATTTTAAGAATTTGAGTTCTATTCCATATTTTTCTCCCATTCTATCTGAGTCCATCTATTATGGCCCTGATCAATATGGTCAGTAGTGGTAGTTGGGCACCATGTAGTTTTTCTGGTCTCAGGGTAGATGAGCCCATGGTTTGTGCAGATTATTACTCCTGTAGGCTACTTTTTTTTTCTCTGAGACTTCTGTAAAATTAAATTTATTTCTATTTGGCAAAGTTTTTATAATGAGTGTGGGATATGCTTTTAAAGCAGGAACAAAATATTATCCGGCCATCATGAATATGCTCTAGTAATGCAAAGTTAGCCATGTTCTAGAAAGCAGAGCTGTTAAATTGCTTTTAGGTGTTCAGTAGGCAGAGCCAAGTCTTTTGGCCCAAGCCCGATGAACCTGAGCCATGTTGGAGACTTTACTGGGACTCAGAGAGACACTACCAAGTTCCCAGGGTTGGGCCTATCTCAATTCCCCCACCCCAGTGCTGCAGTCCTGGGGAGTCCCTGGTGCTCAGGGAAGCCACTCACCTTCAGGCTCAGACACAGCATCATCACCAAGGAAACGTGGTTTGGTGGTGGGGAATGGTCTGGCTGTGTGGTCTATGGAAGAAAGGAGAAGCTCAGAGCACAGGTTGAGCAAACCCAGGTGTTCCCATCCCACCTGACCCCAAGGCAAGGTGTCCATGTCCTTTCTTTTGTGGGTCTCAGGGCTGGAGCTTCTGGCTGATTTTAAGGTCCTGCCTTGGCTTAACCCTTCCCCAGCTTAACCCAGAACAGGCCCAAATTCATGAGGCTGTAGATTCTTCCTCCAAACTGCCCTTCCTGCAGGCCCTCCCTCCACCCTATTGCCACTGCCTGGGTGCAAATCCTCAGCAATAGCCACATCCCAGAAGTGGAGCCACTTCCCTGAGAAAGCAAGGAATACACAGATGCTTGGGTCCCACTCAGGATCTACAGAATCAGGCACTCTAGGACTGAGGCTGCAGCTGCTGAGATGATTTTTAAAAACAAAATCTCTGGGTACAGGGGTTGGACTGCCTGTGTAGACCCATGGACCTCCAGACCAGAAATGCTAATATTTCTTTTAATGGGTATTCCCTGCTTCTACTGCTCCCCTGAAATCTATTCTCCTCTTGTGTGGCCAGAGGAATGGTTCTTATTTCCCCAGCACTGACTGGACTCTCTCTTCTCCCCACAGGTAGTCCTCTTCTGCACCTCTAAACTCTTAAACTTGCTATTCCCTCTGCTTAGCGCATGCTTGGCTCCTAGTAAACTCTTACTTAGACTGCAAAGCCAAGGCAATTCTTCCTTTGTGAGATGTGATGAGCCCTTTAACAGATGTTTGGGGTGCTGATCTTATTATAATCCATTAGGGGCAAGACATCCCTATGACTGGCTGGTCTTGTCCATCTGATATCCGTAGCACGTGTCTCCATACCTGACACTGGACAGGGGTTGATGGAACTGACTGAGTATGAATGAATGTATCAGTGGGTTTTCCTGCAGTCCTGGACGGGAGTGAGGTGCTACCTTAACTTCCACCTTCCTCCCGTGAGTGGTCCCTGGGCCCCCACAGGTTGCCTCACCCAGCAGTTCGATGGCCTTGGTGGTCCCATACACGTCCATCACCGCCCAGAGAGGGGCGCCCACACGCACACCTCTGCGCAGCAGGATCCGAGGGCCCCCGTTGACCTCAGCGAAGAGCTGGCCCCGACGGTTCACCCAGAAGCAAACCACATCCCCCAAGAGCGGGCAGCCCTCAGGCAGCACAGCCGCCCACGTAGGGCTCTGCTCCTCCAGGTCAGGACACACGAAGGGCGGCAGGCTGAGCGCGGGCACCCGTGCGGGGTCCAGGCGCGTGAAGCCCACGCGGAGGCCGCCGCACCAACAGTTCTCTTGCCGCAGCACACGCAGCGTCACGCGCTCGCCGGGCTGCACAGGTCTCTGGCTGAACACGATGGCGTCGTGGAAGGTGGCAAGGCGCCGCGCAGTGCAACGGCGTGTATCCAGACACACCTGTGTGCCCTTGGCCTCAGGGTGGAAGCGAAGTGCCTCGCATGGTGTCTCGGTGCCTGGGGTAGCGGGAAGGGTGGGACATCAATGCAGGGCAAGAGGGCCCTGGACCCACCCATTCCCTCAAGCCACCTTAGGAACCAGCTTCCCTGGACCATCTTGACACCCCCCACCAGCACCGTAGGCCTGCCTCAACACCGCCTGCCCCCTCCCCACTTCCAATGCACACACACCCTGCCCCGCCATATCAACCTCCCTTAATTCCCAGTCCCCCCACCATCACTGCAGTTGCCCTCAGGACTCCCAAGATCTCCTTAGAGCCCGGTAGGAACCCTGCTTTGCCTGTCCAGAGTCTGAGTTCCTGCCATGACCTCCCTAAGCCTCAATTTTCTTTTTGCAGAGATGTCTTGATGATGAAAGGAACTGGTGCCTGCATCTGTTGGCCTACCTAGTAATGATTTTTAATGTTGTTAAATAGAGCAGAGTTTAGAACAGAAAATATAATATCCTATTTTTGTTAGCTACACACATGCACATACTACACACGAATACGTGTTCTTAGTTATCTGTGCTGCTAGAAGAGAAACATCACAAGTAGATGACCTTAACAGAATTTATTTTCTCATATTTAAGAGGCTAGAAGTCTGAGTTCAGGGTGCCCACTCTAGGGGAAGTTTTTCTCCCTCTGTTGGCTCTGAAGAAAGGTCCTTGTCTCTTCTGAGCTTCTGCTCCTGGGCGATCTTCAAGGGGCCTAACAGCTCTTTTCCCTCATCTCTACTGTTGTTGTTGTTATGTGCCATCAAGGTAGCCCCAGACTCATAGTGACTCCTCCTTGGGTTTCCAAGGCCGTATCACTACGGAAGTAGATTGCCCAACCTTCCTTCCATGGAGTGGCTGGTGGGTTTGAACTACCAGCCTTCTGGTTAGCAGTCAAGTGCCTTAGGCACTACGCTTCCAGAGCTCCCTCATCTCTGCCAGGGTACTTGTTTAAACTCTTAGGTCTCCAAAGAGATTGACTCAATTTACAACCTACACTAATCCTGTCTCATGAACATAATAAAGACAGCCCATTCCCAATGGGATTATAGCCACAGGCATAGAGGTTAGGATTTACAACACACGTTTTGCAGGAAGGGGGGACGGGGCACAGTTCAATCCATAACAATGTGCTATGTGATGTATACAAACACCCTAAACAGGGATGGGCCAATCTGCTAACTGATCAGCTCTGCAAGATGGGCCAGGTGCTGGTGCTGTTTTCCTCTCTGCTTGTCAGATTTTCTGATTTTCCCAAGGTGACCCTGCATCACTTAGGAAGGAGAGAAAGGGACCAACAGCTCCCTACTGGCTGGATGATGCAGCCTGGCTAGGGGTCCCAGGTCAGCCCTTCAGAAACTGGGCTGGTCCCAGCCAAGGCCTGATATGGCTCTGAAACCAGGGAATTTCCTGACTTGACTCCACTTGGAAGGCAGGTGGGGAAAGTTCCTTACCAAATAGCCCTTCCTCCAACCCTGCAGCCTGGAGGAAACTGAAAGAGCTTCCTTCCTCATAAACGCCTTCAGGGGGCTTCCTGTGGCCTTATTTCCCACTCCAACCCCCCCTCCACTCCCGACTCTGCTCTTTCTGGGTTGTTTTAATTTGAAAATAAAAAGAAATGAATTCAATCAGGCTTTAGCCACACCCCAACCCCTTAGTCAACCCCACCCCCACCCAGTCTGGTCCTTGCCCACTGGCACCTGCACTCTCTGATCGTACTCAAACAGAGACGAGGAGGGGAAGCTCAATCAGGTCAAGCACAAGGGACACCCCTGAGATCATAGTGAATCAGCCTCTGACTTCCAAAGGCTGGAGGTAAGCCCACCATCTTCCCTCACCCCAGGTGACAGGGATAAGCCCTCATCCTGGCCTGGGGACCTCGGAGCCTGCTCCTCCCCTCTTTATCTCCCTGCTCTCACAGAGCTCCAGTGTCCACACTCACCACTCCCTCTCCCATGTCCTGGCCCTTGCTGTTGCCCCTTCCTGGAATGCATCAAAGCTCCCAGCTGGCCACTGCTATCCTTCACAACTGACAGAAGACCTACCCAGATCTCTGTTCCTCGAGGCCCTTCCTCAGCAAGGGAAAGTCCCCAAATAAGCACAGATTGTGACCCGGAGCCATCTTGGAAGGCCCTGACTCTGGGCTGGATGCTTTTGACTGTTGAGCCCCTAGGCACCGACAGGCCTTGTGGAGACGACCTCCTCCACAGAATGGGTAGACGTTTAGTACAACTGATGAACTAGGGCTCACACCTAGACCTGGCTCTGCTGCTGGCCTGGGCAGCTCACTGCCCCTCTGGTCTCAGTGTCTTGTCCACAAATGACAGGCTAGGGCCTGAAGTTTTGGGCACCTTCCCCAGGGGGCTCTTGAATGTAAGGAGTTAACTACCCCTTGGAAAGGTCTCAGGCTGTGGAGGTGGGGAGGGCAGGAAGAGGGTCTTGGGATAACTGGCCAAAACCCAGGAGGGTGGACACTGACCCCTCACTTGGCTGGGTCACTGACCATCCCTGAGGTGGGGACTGGAGAGAAGGGCTGGAATAGGCTTGATAAGGGACCGGGGCAAAGGCCTGGCACTGAATGCCAGGGAGATGGTGACCAGCATCCAAGCCCCTAGCACCTCTTTTGAGCACTCACTCTCCACATACCACCACATCAAATCCTCCCATGACCCCATGAGGCAGAAAAGACTCCTCCTGCCGGTGGGTTCTGGCCACACAGTAATCAGGGGTAAGGTTCAAATGGAGCTGCCCAGCCTCACCCAATGAAGCACCTACAGGAAACCAAAGACCCCATCATCTTTAGCTACTTGGGCCTAGACATAACCAACAGGGATGAGCTTCTGGCTTGGAGCTGTTCCCCTCCCACCCCAGCCCCTGTACACTGCCCTGGACAGCTCACTGTCCCGTGGTCTCAGTGTCCTCATCCACAAATGGAAATGACGGCCAGGACAGAGGCTGCCTTGGGGCAGGCCTAGGCTGAGGAATGGGGAGAGGTGAAATCACTTCCCTATCCACTTCCTGGAGTGGAGCCAGGGAACTGGCTGGCCACGAGGCAGTCCAGAAAGGAGGAGGAACATCCTCCAGGGCAGGGAGGCCCTGGGGACCCCAGAAGACAAAAGACAGTCTTCAAATCTCACCCCATCCCTGTCTCAGGAGCCTTCCAGAGCCCCCAGGGGCCATGTTTCCATCATCACCACAGCTAGAGGAGGCAAACAAGGTTGAGGGGATACAATCAGGCGCTGCACAGGCAATTAGGTGGCCAGTAGGCATGAGCACCCTTCTCCCAGCTGCACTCCTGGGCCCCTCTCACTGCCTGGGGCAATCCCTCAGCAACTGCCTGAGTGTGGCCATTGCTAAGTGTCGCTGGGCCTCAGCCTTTCCACATGCAGATCTCCACATGCACTCTTTGTATGGGGCTGGCTGGTTCCTGCACAAGGCTGAGGTGGAGTGGGCCTAGACCTTCCTTGCCCTGCCATCCTGGCCAAGTGCCCACAGGCTGGCATCCACCCACAGGCACCCTCCTCCACAGGACTCTGCTGCTTGAGTTTGGGGGTGGGTAACAGTGGGCATGAGAGGTATGGGTGCCCACCTGAGGCCACGTACTCTGCTTGTCTCCTCCTAAAGCCCATAGGGCCACAGGGGGATCTCCTATCCTCTGACCCAGGCAATCCAATCACACTCTGCTCATGGGGTGGGCACAGGCCAAGTCTGGCTCTCTGATTAGGCCTGTTCACGGCTGGCTGGGCTGGCACGAGAGTCAGAGCACCCTCACACCCACCTTCTCACCCACTCCCAGAGGTAGCCATTCTTACTATAAGCCCCATTTTTAGGCAAGACCCTGAGACTCAGAGAAGCTGAGTGACTTGTCCATCCATCCACCCTGCCTCCCAAGCTCCCTGGGCTGCAGGGATGGTATGGTATGCTGGGCCAACAAGGACCCACCCTGGCTGCCGGGAGCTCAAGAACCACAACTCATGGCCTTTGGGATGTCTCTACCCCTGGACAGGTGAATTCCTATCAGAGAGTCATGACTCTTGGGATCTAAGCTACAAAAGGTCAGTGAGGGCTCCCAAGATCTTCACCACATTCCTTCCAGCCTGCAAGCCTCTCCAAGTGCTGGGCACCCACTGAGCACCTCTTTCTATCATCCTCACAACCCTGTGATAAAGCACTTAGTGGGGTGGAGGCTTGACGAGGTTGTGCAAGTTGCCCACAGTCTGGCAGCCAAAAATGAGGGAACCCCAGCCCAGCTCCTCGCCCTGAGTTCTTAATGCCACATCCTTTATGGCAACATCATTGCCCCGCCTGGAATTCATAGTTGCAGCCACAGCAGCAGCTTCGGTTCCCACCTCAAGTCTGAGCGCCACCACTGCTGGTATGCAGGCTTTCGGTTTCTGCCAGGAGAGCAAGAGCCCAGCCAAGGCTTAGGGCGGTGACTCTTTGCTTATGGGGCAGGGTTCAGTGATGTGCAGCCTGATCTTGGTGATCAAAGACAAGGGACCCATCTCCTGCCCAGAGCACAGACCTTCCACTAATGGAGCAACTGTACCCTCAGGTGAGGCTTGCAGAGAACCTTCGTACCTGATGACCCTTTTGATTGGTGCATTCTGGTCATTCTGTAAGCCAACACCATGGATTACATTGTCTGCAGCCTGCATATGGGGAAACTGAGGCCCAGAGAAACGTGACTTGCCAAGTCCCACAGCTAGACCCTAACAGAGCTTGGACCCTGGCCCTTGCCTTCCACCAAACCACACAACCAAACTCACTGTCATTGAGTCAATTCCAACTCATAACGACACCCACTGGGTTGTCAAGTCTGTAAATCTTTATGGAAGCAGACTGCCTCAACTTTCTTCCATGGAGTGACTAATGGGTTCAATCCACCAACCTTTTGGTTAGCAGCCAAGTAATTTAACCAGTGGACCACCAGAGCTCCTTTGTCTTCCACCAGACCCCTTAAATTGTACTCTGCTGCCCACCACCACAGCAAGGAGCCTGTTGTTATTGTTATGTGCCATCAAGTCAGATCCAACTCATAGCGACCCCTCCTTGGGTTTCCGAGGCAGTATCACCATGGAAGTAGATTGCCCAACCTTCCTTCCGAGGAGTGGCTGGTGGGTTTGAACCGCCAGCCTTCTGGTTAGCAGTCAAGTGCCTTAGGTACTATGCTACCAGAGCTCCTAGCAAGGGGCCTAGCTGGCCCAGATGGTTTGTGCTCAGCTACTAGTCAAAAGGTTGGCAGTTTGAATCCATCCAGCAGCACCACAGAAGAAAAGCCTGCCAATCTACTTCCGTAAGACCAAGGGCATTGAAAGCCCAGAGTGCAATTCTGCTTTGACACACCTAGGGTTGCCGTGAGGCAAATCATCAGATTGTATTCATTTGCTTCCCACCACAGTCACCCTTGTCTCAGTATAACAGGATCTGAGAGGCAAACGAGTTATGTAGATGCATCCCATCCTTGCAGGGATCCTAGATCTGAGTCACTCAGCCTCTGTTTGGATTTTTGCAGTGACAGGAAGCTCACTACCTCACAGAGCCAGAAGCTTGTTCTGAGCAATGTTTATACATTAAAGTGGGGACCACACGTCTGCCTCCTGAAATTTCTGCTCTGGCAGAATAACACAAAGCCCCCTCTGTCCCTGGCTTCCCCAGTCTGGGAACCAAGCTGAGGGTTCCCAGGTGTCCACTTACCAGCCTCAGAGCAGAGGCAGGCCCCCATCAGCACAGGTCTCTGAGTCAGGAGGAAACTGTCTGGAGGGTGTCACTGGACAGGTTTCCAAAGACTGTGCAGGTCCTCTATTTATGGGCTGGGGATCACATTACAGGGTTGATGATTAATTAGATGTTGCTGTCACAAGTTACAATATCTAGGGAATTTCCTGGTGATTTCTCTGGGCTCAAGGCAGACTTGGCCTCAGCTGGCTGGTCTGGGGTTGTGGCTTTCAACCCAGCTGGGCACTGTAATTTCCTGAGGCAAGTACCTTTGCCCAGGACTTGCTCCTGGCCCTGAGACTCTGATTCCATTGGCAAAAGTGGGGACCAGGCATCAGTATTTTTAAATATTGATTCTTATGTGCAGCCAGGATGGAGAATCACCGCTGCAGGCCCTGGCACACAGAAAGCGCTAGCCAATGTTGCTGAAATGAGTTGAACGGAATTCCCTGCATTCCCAGGGCCTGGGAGGTTATGCCTGTCCTGGGTCTCCTGCAGAGAAGCTGAAAGTTAAGCAGAGAATGGGGGGAGTTGTCCCCTAGTGATTGTTCCCTAGTCTTGCTGGCTCTGAAATTCCACTTTCCAACTGTTGATGTGTGCTGAGTCCATTCTGACTCACAGAAACCCAATATGACAGCAGAACTGCTCCATCAGGTTTCTTAGGCCATAATCTATTTTTTTTTTTTTTTAATTGTGATTTGGGTGAAAATTTATCAAGCAAACTGATTTTCCATTCAACAATCCGTACACATTCTGCTTTGTGACATTCACTGCAATCCCCACACAGTAACAGCATTCTTCCCACTTCCTCCCCATGCCCACTCCTTCCTTTTGTTTTTCCTTCCCAAACCCTCTCACCTTCCGAGCTCTATCCCTGGCAAATGCTGTCCTCTTGATCTCATATGCTTGATTGTCCCAATGAGTGCATACCCTCCTGATGTTAACATTCACTTTATAGTCCTGTCTATTGTTTGGCTGACAATTGAGTCACAGGGATTAAGTTCAGTTTCTAGCTTGAAGGGTGTCAAAGAGCCATAGTCTCAGGAGTTCCACTAGCCTTATCAGACCAGTAAGCTTGGTCTTTTTTTATGATTTTCAGTTTCTTTCCACATTTTCCCTTTCTCTATCTGAGATCTCTTATTGTGATCCCATTCAGAAAGGTCAGCAGCACCATCTAGGTCTTCTGTTCTCAAGGTCATGGAGGATGGGGTTCACTTTCTACGCTGTAATCTTTAAGAGAGCAGATCACCAGGTCTTTTCTCCTGTGGAGAAGTTGGTGGGTTTGAACCTTTGACTTTTTGGTTAGCAGCCAAGTGCTAAGCAACTGCACCACCAAGGCTCTTCTACTTTCCAGAATCCCCTACAAAACACACACACCCCTGCAGGAGGTCCCACCAGACACCTAGCTCCCAGTGTGACAAAGGAGTCAGAGATCTTCTGCCCCCTCCATTTCCATTAGGGAAACTGAGTTTCATTGAGGAAAAGTGGCTTCCCTCACCTGATGCTTCTCAAATTACAAAGTGCACATGAGTCATCTGGGAAGCTTGTTAAAATGCAGATTGATTCAGAAGATCTGGGCTGTGCCTGGGATTCTGCTGGTTTGTGGACACACCTTAAGTGACAATGCATTGGGTTGGTTTGGAGACTTGTGAGAACCCTGGCCCTTGACCTCCAAGCCAAGATCCTTCCCAGACTTTGGACTGGTCATAGTCAGCAAATGCTCTGGACTCAGCTAAAAGGCATGGACATCCCAAACACATGTTCTTCAGGGATCTGGAAATGGTGGTGCTGTGGACTGGGCTAGGGAAGTTGGTTGGGGTGAGAGATGTTGAGGAGTTTGGAGACCCAGGTCTGCCCCATGAGTTACCCTGAGCAGCTCACTTGTCCTCCATGGGTCCTAGTGTAAATCAGGAAACCAGGATCAGTAAAATGCCATGACTTTGGTCTTCGGGAGAGGAAGACAACAACTACCTGGCCCCAACTGACTTCCAAAGGCATTGCTACCACAGTGGATCGTCTCTCCCACCCCACACCCTCTGACGGCTCCCTTAGTTCTTCACTGGAAACCGTCTCCCAAAGGCCAAGGCAAACTAGTGAGGAGCAGAGGCCAATCAAAATGCACCCAAGGCAGAGGGTTCCAGCCTGAGAGTTTTATGGTCCTGGTTGGCTCAACCTGAAAGGTCCCAGGCTGAGGGTCCCGTCTCATGCCCCTCAGGCCTCCTGGCAGCCCTACTGGTCCCTGTGTGGTGCTAAGGCCTTCCTCTGCCAGATATCCCTCCTTCTTCCTCCTCCCCCACCCTGGCTTCACCTGTAGTACTGGCTCTTGGGAGGTTGCCCAGAGGCCTGGGGCCAAGAGTACCTTGCTGATAAATCACATACCCATAAAAGAGCTATGTGATGGAATCTTATCAGGGAAACCAGGTCTGGAGCCTCAGTCTGTCTGGAAATTTACTGGGCAAGCTGTGGATGTCAGACTGCCCCATCCCAGCAGGCTGGCGTGGTGGGGTCCCTTCTGCAGGACCTCAGTGAGGGGGGAGCATTCTGAGGAACTAGAATCTTGTCTCAGGCCTGACATCTAGGGGATGAGAGCACCCAGGAAGGCCCCCCATCAAACATGTTTATTTATTACACATACACTAATCAACTTGATTATTGCATTGGGCAAATCTGCGGCAAAAGACCTCTAAAGTGTTAAAGAGCAAAGATGTCACTTTGAAGACTAAGGTGCACCTGATCCAAGCCATGGTATTTTCAATCATCTCATATGCATGTGAAAGCTGGACAATGAATAAAGAGGAATTGATGTATTTAAACTGTGGTGTTGGTGAAGAATATTGACAATAGCATGGACTGCCAGGAGAATGAACAAATTTGTCTTGGAAGAGGGGCAGCTGGAACATACCTTAGAAGCAAGGATGGTGAGGCTTTATCTCATGTATTTTGGACATGTTACCAGGAGAGACCAGTCCCTGGAGAAGGAAGCTTGGTAAAGCAGAAGGTCAGTGGAAAAGAGGAAGACTTCAATGAGATGGACTGACACAGTGGGTGCAACAATGGGCTCATAGCAATGACTGTGAGGACGGCTCAGGACAGCGCAGTGTTCCATTCTGTTACACACTGGGTCACTAAGAGTCAGAACTGACTCAATAGAACCTAACGACAACAATAATAACACTATTCTAAGTCTATTACTGTATTAACTTGCTAATCTTCATGGCAAATAAAAAGTTCTATTTATGATAACCATTCTTGTTCTACAGATGGAGAAAATGAGGCACAAAGAGATTATGCAACTTGCTTACAATCACAAGGCAGTAAATGACAGAACCAGAATTTGGAGTCAGGATTTGGCTCAAAATTCAGTCATTAACCACCATGCTACATCCACCCCCTCCATGCCTCCTCACTTACAGCACTTTGCACCCTTGTAAATATTTTTTATCATTTAATGTCTTCCCCAGTGGACTGTGCTGACAGGAGGAGGGGTTTTTTTAGGTATTTGCTGACTGGTTGCCTGAATGTGAGGTGGAGGCCACCCCATGATGGACACAGCACCCGTCTGTTCCCTCCAGCACCATCAGCCTGTCACAACTGATGGAAAGGCTTGTTCCAAGAAGGGAGTGACTGGCCCACTGACAGATGGTTGCCTCCTGACAGTGATTGGGGCGGCCCCTGCTGGCTGTATTCAGTACTGCAGGATGGACTGAGGCCCTATGAACCCTCAAGGGTAGCGGGTAGGCAGGGAGGGTCGGCACCCCTAGAGGGAAGATGGAGAGGAGGGGTTGAGGCTTCTGAGGCTCTCCACACCTCCTTCCCACAACCCCACAGCTCACCACATTCCCCTCTCCCAGGGTCTGCCTGTTGCCACAATGGGACCCCTTATTGGCTGTCACCCTTCAGTTTGCCCCATCATTACAAAGTGCTTCCACAAGGCCATTGTATAAGATGCCTCAAGCATCTGAGAGGGAGCAGAACAATTGTTTCCATCCCCATCTTACAGATGAGGAAGCTGAGAGCTTGTCCAGGGTTCATGCCAGCCTGTGGAACCTCATGAGAATCCAGCACAATCTGAAAACTGTTAGGCAGCCCAGCCCTTTGTGGCCTCCTGCCATCAAGGCTGTAGGATGCTTACCATTTTATACTCACCCGCACTCATCTGCTGACCACCAGACTGAAATTCCTGAGGACAAGGGGCTCCCATGGATGGAAGCCAGCTCCTAGAACAATCGGCCTATGCACATGGTAGAGGATCAGCAAGGATTTGTCAGTGCCTAACAGTCACTCTGTTGTACCTAGGGTCGCTTTGAGTCAGAGCTGACTCGACGGCACCTAACAACAGGCGTTATATACAACACTGTTGTACGCAGGGTCACGATGAGTCAGAGCTGACTTGATGGCACCTAACAATAACACTGTTGTGTGGCACTTTCTTCAAAAGGTAGGTATATCTACTTGGCAAGGGATTAGTGCTGGAGATCCTGGATAGAGTAGGAAAGAAACGTGGAACAAAACTCAAAATCATAAAAATGAAAAAAAAAAAGACTAGGCTTACTGGTCTGATAGAGCCTGGTGAACTCCCGAGACTATGGCCCCTAGTCACCATTCAGGTCTGGAATTGAACTCACTACCAGCCAAACAACAGACAGGCATTTGGGGTAAACTTTTACACCTGGTAGATACACTCCTTAGAACAATCAACCATGTGAGACCAGAGGGGCAGTATTTGCACAGGGAGATAGCTCAGGGGGCAGGAAAGCATAGGAAAGTAAGACACAGGGAAAAGACAACCACAGGGAGGAAGTGGGAAGAGAGCTGTTATATTATGGGGATTGCAATCAACGTCATGAAACAAAATGTGTAAGAACTGCCGTATGGAAAATGAATTTGCTCTGTAAACTTTCACCCAAATCACAATTTTTTAAAAAAAAGGTACATATATATCTACTTAATGACCCAGCAATTCCACTCTTAGGTGAATACTCAACATGAATCAGTGCATCTGTCTACATGACCTGGTACCCAGATGTTCACAGCAGCATAATTCCTAACAGCCCAAAACTGGGAACAACCCCAAAGTCCACTGGGATGGATTCTGCCATGCATTGCTCAAAGTCTCCTTCAGGAATGAAACATTTATTCCCCCAGCAGCTGGAGTGTTGCCCTCAACCATCAGCCACTTTCAGGACTCCCTCACCTAAAGCCATACTCCTACATCCTGCATCCAGTAACCTGCAGCCTGCACCCAGTAACCAACTCCCTGGGGTTGGGGGGGTGGGGGTGGAATAAAGGCCTGAACCCTTGTCCCAACTCAGGACAACACAAACAGGCCATCAGGCCCAGCTAAGGCTTTTATTGCAACTGCATCCCAGGTCAGCCCTCCATCTGTCCAATCATCTCTTCCCCAAGTACTGATCCTGAGACTGGCCCCTAATAAACACTCTACTCATTAAGCTAGATCTCAGAGGTTTTTCCCTGGGGAACCCAACCTCCCACATCTATCAACAGAGAATGGAAAAATAAATGGTCACATATTCACACCACAGAATACCCATGGCCATATACATTAACAAATTACTGTTACCCACACTTGTGTGGATGAACCTCACGGATGTAATGTTGATCTCAGAAAAGCAGGGTACCAAAGAGTACCCACTGCATGTTTCCACTTATGTGAAGTTCAAAGCCAGGCAAGACTCTGGGAGTTAATGACTGAGAGGGGCACGAGAGAACCCCTGGGTGCTGGAAATGTCCTATATCTTGATCTGGATGGTGGTTACACAGGCATGTAGACATATATGCAAAAATCCAACCAGCAGGACTCTAAAGATTGTACGTAAGTTATACCTGAGTAAAAAGATAAATAAAAAATTAAATGTGGCTATATATTGGCTTGAGGAGCTCTGATGGCATAGTGCTTAAGGCACTTGACTGCTAACCAGAAGGCTGGCGGTTCAAACCCACCAGTCACTCCTCGGAAGGCAGGTTGAGCAATCTACTTCTGTAGTGATACTGCCTCGAAAACCCACGGAGGGTCGCTATGAGTGGGATCAGACTTGATGGGAGTACATTTAGTTTTGTTTTTTTATATAATGGCTTAGGAGCCCTAGTAGCACAGTGGTTAAGTGCTCAGCTGCTAACTGAAAGATCAGCTATTTAAATCCATCAGCTGCTCTGTAGAGAAAGATGTTGCAGTCTGTTCTGAAAAGATTATAGCCTTGGAGACCCTATAGGACAATTCTACTCTGTCCTTTAGGGTTGCTATGAGTCTGAATTGACTTGATAGCAATACGTTTGGTTATTAGTGGTATGTATTGGCTAGGAGCCCTGGTGGTGCAGTGGTTAAACACTCATCTTCTAACTAAAAGGCCAGTGGTTTGAACCCACCAGCCACTCTGATGGCCGTAAAAATTACAGCTTTAGATACCCTATGGGGCAGTTCTACCCTGTCCTATAGGATCACTATGAGTTGGAATAGACTTGATGTTTTTATTTGTTTGGTTGGCTTTTTAGGTATATACTGGCTAAATAAATAGCCTTTTAGCCCTAAAACTAATTCTGAGTGAGCCCATGGATGAATGATGGAATGTCCACACTCCTTCTGGTCTTTGAAGCCAGAAAGCTTGGCCAGCACTACCGCCTGGTGGAGAGAAGCGGAACTGACTGTAGGCCAGCCAGTGCTGTGCCTGCGTCCCTGGCACGTGCTGCCAGCCACCCACTCACTGTCCCCATGAAGCCCCCAAACAACTCTGGGGCTCCATCAAATTCCTCTGGCCAATATCTAGAAACCAACCTGAGCTCTGAGACTAGAGAGCAGGAGAGGGAAGCCAGAGTCTCTCGACAAACTAGCCATCCACGAGTTCTGTTTGTGTCCAGTGCCCTGGGTCCTCCTGGCTCATGCTTTGCCAGCACCAGAGTGTCTGCAAGAACTGGGAACAGGGAAGTTCAGGGCCATGAGGGTGGAGCCTGCCATGGGAAGTGGGGAGAAAGGGGGCACTGCTGAGGATCCTAGTATGGCTGCTCAGAGTGAGAGAAAGGTGAAGGGGCAGGTGTGCCCTCTCCTTTTTTGATTCCCAAGAAAACTATGGAGCTGGGAGGGGGGTGGGAGGTGGAGATGAGTTAACCCGTGCGTGTATGTGTGTGTGTGTGTGTGTGTATGCACCTTCATGCTTCTTGAAGGTCTCAGAATGCTCCCACAAGTCTCCCACTAATCATACCTGTGTCCACCTGTCACTCCATCAGGAAGCCTGGACTTTGTACCCTATAGGAATGAAGACACATCCCCCCCTCATCCAAGAGCCTAGTTCCAAGCTCACAGGCATTCTGCTAGACTGAAGATATAGCCAACCTCAGAAAGGAAGAAAGGCGGGCTGGGGACTGTATAAGGAAGAAATTGCAAGTGATTCTATGGACCCCCAAGACCTGGGAGACACCGTGCCTCCTAATAACCATGTGGCAAAATGCCCTGGCAAGGGCTCCTGAGACAGAGTGACACAGACGCTGTCCTCACAGCTGAAGAGCAAGAATGTGGGTCCCTGAGCACGCCTTGGCCCTCACACCCTCTGTCCCTGGCCCCAAGGCTTCCTAGACAGGAGTGTGCTCTCTGGGAGCCTGAGGGTGGCTCTGGCCCTTTGTAAGTAGACTGGGAACGTCACCCACAACACTCCTACCGCCCTGAGTGCACTGCCCTAATTCTGACGATTCTCTCTGTTGAACTGATCATCCAAGGAAACAGAATGCGGAGTCCATGATCCACGTTTCCTCCACAGTCCAGATAGATCCACCCGTATCACAGGACAGAGCCAGGCCCTAGTGTCCTAGCCTGAGCTGTGTGAGAGCGGAGAAGAGGTCAGGACAGCTCTGCAGGGAGATGGCTAAAGACACTTGCTTCTGAATCCTCCCAGCTTTCCCTGAGCCTGACATGTGTAATTGGTTATTTGCTTGTCCTTGTGTGTCATGACCCCCTGGATTCCCCGGGGAAAGAGGCTTCTGCTTCCCTTCCCTTTGTCTGCGCAGCTACCAGTACCATGCCAGGCACAGAGCTGCCACCCAGTGACCATTTGGTGAGTACATGAGCTACATACACATAACTAAACCAGCCCCTTGATGGGAAACAGAGGCCCAGTGTATTTATCTATATATGCATTGGATACATTAGTAAATTTTTAAATTTCAACAGAAGCTTTCTGAGCACCTACTATGTGCCAAGCACTGCCCTAATTACCAGGTAACCAGAATTCAAGAAAACCTAATCCTTGTTCTTTAGCCAGTTTAAGTAGGCCCTGTACTTAGATAAGTGTTACAAGAGGATCAGCAAAAGCAACTTAATAGATTAGATGGGACTAATGTGGCGGG
>NW_006921604.1:6465968-6470788 GCF_000298275.1 Orycteropus afer afer
GGTGCAATGCTTGGGAGGGAAGGACACAGGGAAGAGGTAACTACGGGGAGAAAGAGGGAAAGGACCTGTTACAATTGTGGGAATTGCAGTCAACGTCATGAAACAAAATGTGTATGAACTACTGTATGGAAAATAAATTTGCTCTGTAAACTTTCACCCAAATCACAATAAAAATCTAAAAAAAAAAAAGATTAGATGGGATGTATGTTAATGAGGAAGGAAAAACTCAGAAAAGGAGAGTGAGAATAGTTTGTATACAAAAAGATACAATTTTTGTAATACAATATATTACACTCAAAAGAGTGTAATCAATATCACTGAATTGTATATGTAGAAATTGTTGAATTGGTGTGTGTTCTGCTGTGTATATTCTCAACAATAACAAAAATGAAATAAATTATTAAAAAAGAAGTTAAAACCATGGGTAGTGGGGGATTACTGTGCCCAGAGAATGGATGAAGGTTTTTTTGGAGGAATGAATATTAACATCCAGTCCTGAAAGATAAAATTCCAACAGGAAGGAAAGGCATACCAGGAAGAAGGAACAGCCTATGCAAGGGCCCAGAAATGGAAGTATGTATAATGCTGTATGGTTGTATCAGTTAGAATTGGGACCCCTTGTGTATAGCAGAATATCGGAAAGAATATGGCTTAAACAAGAGGTGTTTGTTTCTTTTTCACATAAAATAAGTTTCAGGTAGGCGGTTCAGGGTGGGCAGTTCAGGGTGGCCATGACAGCTCCATGGCCATCGGGGATCCAGGCTCTCTCTACTTTTCTCCCCTACCACCTCCAGCCTCAAAGCTGCTCCATGGCCCAAAAGGTCTGCTGGAGATCCAGCCAGCACATCAAAGTTCTGGGCAGGAGGAAGGAGATCCAAAAGGGTATTCCTTCCAGCTAAGTCAAGTAAGTTAAGCAGACTTACTAGAGGTTGGCTGTAACACTTTTGCGTCTCATCGGTAGAACTTAGTCACGTGGCCACATGAAGGAGAAAGCTGAGAAGTGTAGTCTTTATTCAGGAGAGGGCAGTGCCTAGCTGAAAACTGGGATTCTGTTACTAAGGAAGAAAGAGAAAATGAGTATTGGAAGGGCAAGTAGCACGCTCTATTCTGGTGGTAAAGTGGTGCAGTGGGCTTTCAGTATGTGGGCAGAGGGAACAAAAAGGCAGTGTGGTAGTTAAGTTGTGTGTTAACTTGGTAGGCCTGGGTTTGAGTAGCTAGGCAGCTAGGTGCAGTTTATTCCTCATGATGAGACTGGTAATTCAATTCCATGGTGGAATCTACTGGAGCAGCTGAGTAGCTGTCTTAGGGATGTGGTCTGCTTCCAGTATATAAGGAGACAGCTTTGAGAAAGGTCTCTGAGGTTTTTGGCATTCTTGGAATCAGCATATAGCCAAGTCTTCATTCAGCAGCCTGCCATGTTGTCTGCTAATCTCGGGACTGTGCCATCTTAATCATCAACCTTGGGTTTGTCAGCCTCAGCAGCCTCAGCAGCCAACAGCTGCCTGAGTTGAGACACCTCTAGCTCCAGTATGCTGGGAACAAGAGATAGAGCTGAAGCTCAAGGTTGAGGGACTTTCACCCAGGTCCTAGAGCTGGCATCTTGAACTCAGACTTCTAACTCCTAAACTGTAAGAGAATGAATCTCTGATTGTTTCAAGCCATACATTTGTGGTATTTCTGTTATAGCAGCACTAGAGAACCAAAACAGGCAGCTAAGTTACAAAGGCCAAACTAAGGAGATTTTGCTCTTATTGTGCAGAAAATAGAGAACTGCTGAGAGAATCTGAGCAGGAGCAGGGGGTAAAGGGTCCTGGAACAAGCTGCATTTAGGAAAGATCCACCAGGCAGAGTGGTGGAAGGATGAGTGGAGATGAGGAGAGCTGTGAGGAGGTGATGAGGGCATG
Organism: Orycteropus afer afer; assembly: GCF_000298275.1. NCBI lineage: Eukaryota > Metazoa > Chordata > Mammalia > Tubulidentata > Orycteropodidae > Orycteropus > Orycteropus afer. Next base: position 6,467,873 of record NW_006921604.1, read on the forward strand.
AGGTAGAGAAGGCAAGGAGGAGAGCTAGATGTGGGACTGAACTGGGACGTGATAGGAAAATGAAAGCAAAATTCTGGTGACAATGGCAAGTGGTGCCAGGGGACACAGGGCTGAGTGCAGGTCTGGAAGGAAGCACAGTGAGCTTAGGGTATTTGAATGTGAGGCAGCTGCAACCCATCGAGTCAGATGGTTCAAAGGCAACTAAGAATCCAGGCCAGAAGCTCAGGAGAGAGGCCAGGTCTGGGGCTGTAGTTCCAGACATCACCAGGCATGCAGTGGTGGATGAGATCAGCCAGGAAGGGGCGTCCAGCTGTTGAACCAGAAGAAGTTGATGGACTCTCCAGGGTTAGTAGGGCATGAGGACAATGGAGTGGATAAGTGTACAAAGTTTGGAGCTAGACAGAGCTAGTTTGAATCCTGACTTCACCACTTAATGAGCCCTAAGACCCTGGGCCAGCTGATTGCCTTTCCTAAGCCTTAGCTTTCTCATCTGCAAAATGAGAATAAAGAGGTTGACCTTGAGGGCTGCTGGAGGAGTGGATGGGTAAGGAGTTCTCAGCACATTTCTGCACCAGGAGCTGCACTCAATAAACTACCAGCTTTTCCTATTAAAGAGGCAGCTCTCACACACCTCCACCAGAGGGAACCTCCCTGCCTTTACTTGGGCCCAAACCGTGTGCCCTGCAGTCCCCCTGCTGCAGGGTGGGACCCCAGGAGCCCTCTGTACACTGGCTCGGGGAGTGAATTATGAACACTGTGTGTCACCAGGGCCCTGAGACCTCTGACCCAGCATGCAGGGCAGCCCCAACTTCTCTGGGCCTCCTGGGCATCCCCAGTACAAGTCAGAGGAATCAGGAAGGAAGTTACCACATTTTCCAGGAGGCAGTCCAGCTGGAGGGTGCAGGCCAGCCATGGGCTCCATGGATGCTCCTGGAGAGGCTCAGCTCTGTTTTGGAGACAAAGAAGGTGTGAGAACAATTGCTGGAGTAGAGGGAGAGGGTCCAGCAGTCATGATGAGTAGTGCAGTGGCCCATGCATGTCTGCATAAACCCATCAGCCATATGGCATCATAAGATCCAGCCAGGATAAGGCCCAGCCTGGAATCTGGGTAGACAGTAGCCCTCCTCAGACCCAGAATCCCAGCCTGCCCCTTTTGCATCTGGAAGGCCAATCTAACCCTTGGCCTTGTAAGGATTCCAGAGAGACTTTTGGGGAAATGAACATGCTAGGGATCAAAAACCAAACTCACTGCCATCAAGTCGATTCCAACTCATAGTAACCCCCTTTGGGTTTTCGAGATAATAAATCTTTACAGAAGTAGATTGCCCAGTCTTCCTTCTGTGGAGTGGCTGGTGGGTTTGAACCACCCACCTTCTGGTTAGCAGTCAGATGCCTTAGGCACTATACCACCAAAGCTCCTGATGTTAGGGACAGGTCTATGAATAAGGACCTAGAAAGGAGATTAGAGAGTGATGGTCAGAAAAGAGGGAATGCGCCGAGAACATGCATCCCAGAAGCTAAGGATGGGCAGGGAGGGAGGAGTGGGAGTCAGCAGGGCCAGGTGTTGATTGGGAAGACAACTGGGCAGAGGCCTTTGGGTTTGTCCAGGAGGAGGACAGTGGTTGGAGAGGGTGGAGGGAAAAACCAAGGGGCACAACTGGAGAACTGAATGGGTGTGAGGTGACTAAATCATAGGATATAAGAGTGGCTGCATGTGACAGACTCAAAAGGACTCAAGACACAAGTTCCTTTCAAAACAGAAGTACAAATCTGGGTTGGGATGGGGGCTCTACTCTATAAAGTGTCATGGCCTAGGCCCTGTCCCATTTTTGCCCATCATCACTGGAGCATCACTCTTTTCCACTTGGCAGAGTGTTTACCCCACAGCCACCTTCCAGCCAGCAGGAGGAAGAGGAGGGGACGAGAGCGAGGCATGGCATGTCCCTTCCCTGCTGTGCAATAGGGAAGGTTTATACATCCCCTAACTTCAGTTTATACCCCTTTGGCCCAAACCTAGTCATGTGGCCATTTCTAGGTGCAAAGGAGGCTGGGTAATGTAGCCTTTATTCTGGGTAATTATGTGCCCAGCTAGAAATTGAGGTGTTCTCTTATAAGGGAAAAGAAGAGAATGACTATTGGAGGCAAGTGAGCAGCTTTAGGGGACAGGGAGTGAGAGGGGTGGCAACCAGACAGATGTAGGGCAAAGGCTTTGAGCACGAGAAGACCATTGTGCACCAGGACTGTGTGGGCCTCATGTGTGCACTGTGTGGTGCTGCGTGGGCTACTGTAGGCGCTTGGGGAGTGAAGCTGCTACTGCCGAGAACTCGCCTTGCTGGACAGGAAGACATATTACCAATCTTTTCAGCAGAACTTTTCAAGACTCCCTGGAGGTCTTTCTGGCCTCTCTCCAAAGCCAAAATAGCCCAGAAAGTTAGAAAATATCTTCCTTCCACTCCTTGGAATCTGTGCCCATTGTCAAAGCTCAGAGTCTCCATTATGTCTGTGCTGCCTGAACCATGGGCACAGTCCTTGGGCAAGGAGTGACCATGCCTCAGGTCCTCTGAGACTCCCTCCCCCATGACACAGCTAGAACTCCAAGTGGCTGACACCAGAAAGGGTTCCAGCCTGTTCTGTTCCCTGAGCTTCTCTTCTCTGATTTGAGCTTTAAGAAGTAGAATAAGAGCTCAAAATGGAGGTGAAACTACCACTTGGTTGTCCCCAGACTGATTCTGGTTGCATTGGCAGTTGCTGCAGTGAGTGGAGGGTTGGGGGGGGATCATCATCCAAAGGAACCAGAAGAGTTGGAGAAACTGTTTCTTGGTGGTCTGAGCTTTGAAACTACAGATGATAGTTTTAAAGAACATTTTGAGAAATGGGGCACACTCACAGATTGTGTGGTGATGAAAGACTTCCAAA